>NW_027271253.1:105000-823923 GCF_040938485.1 Diadema antillarum | reverse complement strand
TTCAACGCGCGCGTACGCGCGCGTTCTAAGATAAATATGAATTTTGACAATATGAGTAGAATCCGCTTGACTTAAAATATATGTGACGTAAATTTCATTGAAGAATTCTATTCTGTTAATGAGATATGGATGAAAATGTGTTTTCATATAATGACGTCATAGTGACGTCACGGTCGACTGATCACTATGATTTTATAAAATTTTTCGTCTTTGGGACATGATACATATATGGTATGAGTTTGAAATTGATACTGTGAGAACTTTCTGAGTACGTAGATACACAACTTTTGTCCAGAAATAAAGAAAGAAGAAGAAGAAGAAGAACAAAGAATCCGTACAGATACAGAAGGTGATCCGAGAGGATACTCGGATCACCTAATGAGAGCGATTTCGTCAGAGGTGAACGTATGAAGAGGTTTTGAATAATAACCAGCCAGAGCAAACTGTAGCAATCGAATTATCAAATCCAAACTGCAGATTTCAAGAGTATTTATGGAATTATGTTTTGAAAAAAAACTAGAGCACTCTCATTATTCTGAGTTTGATACAATTGCAGTGGAGTAATCTGTCTGTTCAGAGGAATATTAAACTAGCTAAGAGCCTATAGTAGGCCTATGGGAAATTCTTATTTTTATTATCAATATTATTACTACTATTATTTATCATTATAAGGGGGTTCCAACAATGCTGCAAACCCCTTAAACAGTATAATCCTAAGTTGTTTCGCCCAATGAAGTTATCACCCACACACACACACACACACGCATGAACCCACTTATAGTATAAACATATATTCTATACGCAGATAAGACTCTCACATACACACTCTTACACAAACGAATTCCGCTCACGTCCAGGCTAGCATATTGTCATCATTTTTCATTTTTTGAACTGCTTAGTGTAAAGAAGTGAAGGAGACGTAGTCGAAGCAAACCGCTAATTTTTCACCTGTTCTATGTTATTTTCTAACATTCAGGTTTCGTAGGAGCCTATATATTACACAAGGCCTGATCACGACATAATGTAGAAGTGAAAATACAAAACGCAAAAAAAAAAAAAAAAAACTACAGCCAGATGTATCGGCAGACATAGGTAAGCTCTTGCAAAATATTTTATTACATTGTTCCTGTATCACATGGCGCAAAAAAAAAAAATTCTCGAAGTTTAATGAACACTTTGTGGTCACTTTACATTTAACTTATTCCTATCAAAACTGGAGACAAACTTTAGCAATAGACTGTTCTAGTGAGAGTAAAAACCGATAGTTTGCCATGGGATTTCTTTCAATTATTGTTGAACGAATCCGCAGGCGAAAAAAAAAAAATGTAAATTTTTGATGCCTTTCAAACTTAGCTGTTGCTCCAAAGTCAGATTCCATTATGTTTAACGTAGTAAATTTATCAACATGGTGTGTTGCTAAAGATTGGCAGATTCAGCCTCCGAAAATAACGTTGTTCCCTCGTATACAACAACAGTAGAAAACTTCACTAAAAAGTAATACGAATCTTTCAGTTGAATCAAGGGGAGTAACAAAAATATACAGGCTCAAAATTCGTTAATATTTGTTAGCAAAAATATGGATATACCCAGGTGTCAAACCAAGATTTTACGAGTCTGATCGTTAAAAACATTTCATTAGATTCACAAACATTTTTTTTTTTTTCGGGGGGGGGGGGGTAGTTAAGTAGTATATAGCACAAGAGTGCAGGAACATTTTGGGCTCGTGATTGACTTCCAGATTTTGATTTATAATGTATGCATTCAAAAACTGTTAACAAATTTTGATAATCTACGTGACTATACAGATTGCACCATGTCAGTTTAAAGGTGAGAACTATGGGAAGTCACTAAATTTGGCAGAGTTTGTACTATAGGGCCATTTACACTTGCTTGGAAAGACCACAATGCTACGAAAACTGTGGCACTTTTATGATTAGATGCAAATAGATAAACGACAATATTATGGTGAGCTTACACTATATACAGGGTGGCCCAAAAAATGGAACAGCAGGTTTTTAGGACTTTGCTGGGATAAAATGCGATAGTATTTTAGCTTGTTGGGTGGAACACCCATTCTTCATTGAAATAACATCAGAATCGATTTGGTGGAGAACTCTTTATGTTATTAGCAGTTCAGATTGAATAATCATTTCCGGGGTTTGCTCGTGTAGCAAATTCAGAGCTCTGTCCTGCATTGATATACAGTCAGTCCGCAGCACCCGATAATTCGCTCGTATTTATTCAACTCGTATGCAAGCCCGCTCGAGGCTTGCATATGTAATGAGCTGCGGAAGGGGATTTTGTCCTTGGGCTTTCGGCAACAAAAATACACCTTATATTCACAAATTTGGTATCAAATTCAAGGAAAATATGTAAGCTATCGTCACATGTTACTCAAATTATTGTAAATGAAAAACATCATAGCGTAATTTCAGCTTGAAAAATGATGAAAAAAGTAATTCGTGTAGTACAAGTTCAAGACGTCAAAAGAATACCAAATTCACCTTGCGTCTCAATGAAAATGCATTTTTTGGTAGTCCATCTCTTAATCTTTGTATCTATGTAAATATCTTGACAATTTGTTGCTTAATCCGGTCAGGAACCAGTAAAATATACATCGATGTCAGTGCTGGTCAGCTTGAAACCGTGCAATCTCAAGAGTAAGCTTTATCATTGGACAGCGCTTGCATTCAGCGCTTGCATTACGTCATTATGCTGCTACGGTTTCATGCCACGTGCGTGCATCGCGCATGCTTACATACAGGCACGCGTGTAGTTCATGCCAAGTTCAAGCGTTGAATGCAAGCACTGTCCAATGAGAGAGCTCTTTCGCGCCACTGTACACCAGGGGTGGTATTCTGAAAATCTTCCTAAGTTTCTTCCTAAGTTTCTTCCTAAGTCAAAAACTTAGGAAGTGCCTAGGAAAGACAAAATTGGTATTCTGAAATTTCTTCCTAGGCACTTCTTAATGCAAATTATGCCATCCTTATCCCCGCCCATGTCCTTTCCTGAGCCAATATGAAATGCCGTATCATAAGGAACTAACCAATGACAATCGCATATTACTATGACGCAGAGACTCCAACTCTCCCGTTTTCGACTGGAGATCTCCCGCCGAAAGCCCATTTCTGCACAATCTCCTGTTCTCCCGCTGAGATTCAATTTCTCCCGCTTGAAATGATTTCTTATTTAGTGTCATCGTATTTTGAAAAATAAGCCTTAGATAGCATGAGATAACATCTAGAACACTAGAGCTGGACCCCGGCCGCAAGGGACTTCACGCACATCAAGTTGGAGTCTCTCGTTTGCTAGGGGTTTCAGGCGGGAGAATCTCCTGATCAGAAGGTGCTTGGGGTTGGAGTCTCTGATGACGTAGGGTCAAAAACACGAGTGCGCGGCATGTCCCCTTTCTCACGCTCACTTCGCGCATCAAAGTACATGTGCGCGCAATGACTGACAAGCGCGCCTATCACGATGCTTGCAGTTTGCTATTCTTAACAACGTACTTAGGACAGGGGTGGAGCTTTCCTAAATATTTTCCTAAAATTCCTTCCTAAGTGCATTCTAGAATACCAACTTCTTCCTAAGTCAGAAATTTGCATATTCCCGCCCCCTTCCTAAGTTTCTTCCTAAGTCTACTTAGGAAGAAACTTAGGAAGATTTTCAGAATACCACTTAGGAAAAAATCCTGACTTAGGAAGAAATTTCTTCCTAGGAAGGATTTCAGAATACCACCCTTAGTGTGGTGCATACTTCCGGCTTAAGAGTGAATTTTACAGACATTTCAAAACGGAAAAACTAGTATAAATCATGCTTGCTTCTCCTTGACTCAAATTTATGATGAGCATCTAAGTTTCCTCTCTACGAAAAAGCCAAAGTCAGAAACAACAGTTTCTTAATCCGGTCAGGAACCAAAAACGAACATTAGACGACAAAATCTTCCGTGAAAAGCAGGTAGAATTTACACAAATCCAACCGATTATATCATCATGATAAGAAGCGATATTATACACAAATTTGGTATCAAAATAAAGATCAAACTCTGGAGAGCAATTTACTGTGACTTGTAGCCATGATGAATGTATGTACAAGTCGCTACACTGTGAAAACCATAGCCCTGTCAAACTCTCGCAAACATGCTGAATAAATCTTGCCGGATCGGCTCATTAGCATACGTGCTGCGGTCTGACTGTATATGAGATCGATTACAGCACTTCTGCTGCATGAGAAGTAATCATGGAAAATGAAACAAATTATTTGTACAGTATTTTGAAATGCTAGGTAAGATAGAAATATGTCGATTTCATGAAGGTCAGCTTTTTTGAGAACAGGGGTGACTTCTGCAATTTTGCCACCCTTTACATGACACGTGCAATAAAACCTTTACGCATGTTTTCTCGCACATGTATACTTTTTTTTTTTCGTTTGATGTTTATAATAAGGTACATCATTTACATCACGGGTTATGCACGATCTCATAACCCAATGAAAATGTTTCGGATAGACCAGAAAGAGGCCAGGTGAGGCGATATGCGTTCTACCTGTAAGTGAGGAAAACAAGGGAATTATTTTGTACATGTACGTAGGCCCTACTGGTCGTGAAGGAATACAGTTTCCATTCTGGACAATTTTTGTACATGCTCCATTTGCAATAGTTTAGAGACGTTGGGGGCTGGGTGGGAGGTTTGGTCCTTTCCATTGAAACGCAGATGGTATATCCGTAAGAAAAAAAGAATGCAGAAAAGGGAAGAAATGGGACATTTTTGCATCATCATGAAAGATTCCTTGCAACTTTTAAAATATTTTGTCAAACGAGGTCATAATCATGATTATGTAGTATAGGTTCTGAAATTTATAGTAGAGTACTTAGTGATACCCATATATATATATATATATATATATATATATAAAACATTTTCGTTTAATTAATGATTTGTTTAACTCCTAATTTGGGGGGAAATGGGACATCAAGTGGGGAGAAATGAGACAACCTGGAGAGAAATTGGATAACCATCATGACCAAAGTAGGATTTACATGTGCCGCGGGGAGAAATGTAACACTGCCCTATTAAATTTCTCCCAGTGGTAACAGAAACAGTAAAAGATCCCTGCGAATTTTTCATACCTGCATGTCTGTTATCAAGCAATTTTATTTTCAGAAGTTTGCACACTTATTAAAATACCTATTAACATATAGTATATGACCTACCAGATCTATAGTAAGTTTGATATTTTACTGACAAGATACCTGTAGAGCTGTATAGTGGTTAATATGTCCATTTTCAGGTGTACCGAGGCTCATCTTTTCACTAATATAATTGGATTGTTGACTGGCCAAGCATTTTTCAAGTTACATAAATGTCCCATAGTTTCCCGGTCTCCCCCATGCTTTATTTCAGGAGTAGGCACGAAAAACGCGTATTGCGAGAAAAGTTTCAGAAACATGAAGAAAAAAATCTCTGTCACTTTTACCTCGTCCTCTTGCATTTCTACTACTAAACCAATTTTATCAATGACAGTTTTATCTCTGGCATTTTGACCACTGACATTACGACCACTGACAACTTTACCTCTGACATTTTTACCACTGACATAATTCAGGGCTCCACACTAACTGTTTTGTTTGGTGGCCCGTCAATTTCAAATTTTTGGTGGCCCGAGAGAAAAATTTGGTAGCCCGAAAAAATAACACTAAAACACATTAAAAGCCCTGTTTTTGTAATGATTTAAATAGGCCTATTAAAGTTTTATCGTAGTAAGAATTGGAAGTTGGACGTAATCTTCTCATAAAATAAACCTCAACAAATTAACAAATTTATTGACATATTTTTCAAAAAACTTTCGTGGCCCGAGGCGGGCCACCAAATTTGATCTTTTTTGAAATTTGGTGGCCCAACTTTCATTTTTAGTGGCCCCGCGCCACCGTTAGTGTCGAGCCCTGCATAAGCATTTACCTCTGACATTATTACCTCTGACATTTTAACCCCTGCCATTTTAACCTCTGACAAATTTACCTCTGACATTTTTACCTCTGCCATTTTTACCTCTGCCATTTTTACCTCTGCCATTTTTGCCTCTGCCATTTTTACCTCTGCCATCTTTACCTCTGCCATTTTTACCTCTGCCATTTTTACCTCTGCCATTTTTACCTCTGCCATATTTACCCCTGCCATTTTTTACCTCTGCCATTTTTACCTCTGCCATTTTTACCTCTGCCATTTTTACCACTGCCATTTTTACCTCTGCCATTATTACCCCTGCCATTTTTACCTCTGCCATTTTTACACCGAACCTATTAATCACATTCAGTGATTGTTCTAGTTTGATCAAATTTTCTGCCTAGGATGTGCTGCTGCAGAAGTGGTAATGGCCAAACATGGAGAGAGCACTATGCTGCCCTGCCCATTTCAGCACAGTATTGAAGACGCTACTTGGCTACAGTGGGCAAAAATCAGTGAAGAAGGGTCTGAGGAGCTTCTTGCAGAGATGATCAAACACGAAGTCTCCAGTCTTCAATCTACACGCTACAATATATCATCAGACCTCAGTCTTACCATCAGATCTGTTTCACCTATGGACACCAGCACATACCGATGCCTTGTGTCAAGTGTCAACATCAATATTCCCCATTCTACCTATGATGTAATCCTACAAGTTAGTGGTAAGATTGATAATGTGATTAGCACCAGCTTGCTGATCACTTCTCATGTTTCTTTAAATACCTTTTCTTTGTTCTGCATTGTGTATAATTTTTTCCCCTCTACGTTGTATCTATCAGTGCAAACTCGCCCTACCATGGTATGAAAAACTGTTCACAAAGAATGCTCATACCTTACACAGGTGTTTTCTGATAATGTGATCTACACCAGGGGAATGTGTTCATGTTGCTTGTCTAGGTTTTCAGGACATCAATTGAGGGACCTTCTAAAGGTTTCGGCATTAACTCTGTTCTCCCAGATTTATCTAGTTTTAACCCCAAATTTGGTGTGTTCCACTTAATTATGTCCATGGGTTTCAAACATTTTGATTTGTCAGAATGGCTATGGGCCCACATTTCCAACCATTTTCATATTTTTAGCATGTAACATTGCGAGTACATCCAGGCACAAGACCTATAGAGAAAATCCGTTTTGCATTTCCAACGTAAATATGATGTGTAGACACACAGCCAAGGAGATAATCAGCTGTTTTCTATTGTAGTGACAACTAATCAGTCAATCAATGGAATGTTCAGAAGCACTGGGCTACTAGCTCCACACGCTGTTGGGTCAAACCCAATATCTCGGCGCAATTCTGAAATTTTTGTGTTGCTGACTATTTTGCCTGCAGAAATTAAAATGTGCAGAACATGATTCTTGCCTCTCATCTTTTCAGTGGCATATATGCTATTTAAGTTGAAAGTGACTTCAGGGAAATGAGGTCAGAATGATGGCTCACTCAGTAAGAAATATAAGTGCAAAAAAAAGAACTATTGTCAGAAAGGAAAAAACAAATCTTTGTCAGTGTAATTTATTGATGTGAGACATTCAAAAGATTTTTGTCTTCCTAAACACTATGTTTACATTTACACATTTGATCCTCCATCAGGGATATAAAAGAAGGATTGTCTTGTTCATGCTTTGAATGCTGTTTTTCACCATTCTTAACTTGTCTCAAATTTTCTGTAACATGCGTTACCATGTTTTACAAGGTATAGTGTATTATGGATGTGAAATGTTTAATATTTTGTGTGATTAAATAATAATTTTCTATTTCACAGTATACATGTAGTCATACAAACTACAACAGATTACATCGGGGCTGATAAACTAAATGTCTTGGTTTTAAAAAACATGTTTTTAAGCTGTGTAACATACTGTACATTACAGGGTAGGTAGTTTTTCAGAAAAGCATGTGCATTGGAGCTTTCTTTATTTTTAGGTGCTAAAGAAGATTATAGAAGGTAATCAATAGTGAAACCAAAAAAGATATGGATATTCAACGCATATTTTGTAACATGTGAATGGCTCAGATCATGTTTTTTAATGCTTCCACCACAAAGTGTCACTGGATTCATTACAATATTTCAAGGTTTTTCTTCCGTCCGTCCCTCCATCCACCCTTTCATCCAGCCCGTCTGTAATCAATTTTGTGACAGCGTAACTTAAGCACTGTTTGAGGTGTCCAAATGAAACTTAGCTAATATGTGTATGAGTGGACAGAGATTTTTGGCACACCAGCTTAAGGTCAAAGGTCATAGATCAACCTATCAAATACTTAAATTTCCCCCATATTATTCTCTACAATGCCAGAAGGTGTTTTCATGAAACTTAGTGTATGTCTGATACCAGGGGGGCGTTTCATCAACGAGTTCGTCGGAGGTTTTCACCGACAAATTTGCTACCAGCCAATCAGACGCAAGGATTTCAGTAGTTTTCGGTAGCTTTTAACAGTTGTTAATGTAAATCACTGACAAAAAGTTTCATGAAACGGTCCCCAGGTAAAGATTGTCTACATAATGGGGTCATAGGTCAACAGTCAAGTTAAAATGCTAAAGTTTCATGTTTTTCTCCATATCTCGGGTAGGCCCTATTGCTCAAAGTATCTTCATGAAACTTAGTAGTCGGGTACCTAATAGGGGGGGGGGGAGGGGGGGGGTCACCGTGCATCCCCCCCCCGGACTCCTCGAAACTTACATTTTCAGGATCCTCATGACATACCAAAACATAATCAAGATGTTAACAGGAACAAAAAGTGGCTGTTCTAGGTGAAATTTAACCCTCAAGGGGCTGACTTTTTTGGCTATGCTCAGATCGGAGGGGAGGGGTGGATTCCCCCCCCCCCCCAAGATCTCGGCCATCAGTGGTGCGATCGCGATGTAATTTCGTATGCGTGAGACCCACGTCAAAATCTACAAGATTGTGTCCTAAGATTTTTTGAAATAATCGATTTCTAATTTCAATTAATTAATTATGCAAATTAAGCTCAAGATCATATTTTGGCCTAATTAAAAGCATCAAGAGTCTAATTTTTTACCTGTAAATCTGTTTTAGCATATTTAACAATTGTACATCACAAAAACTTCCAAAGCTCATTTTAATTCTTATGTATTCTATTGTTTTCATAATTTCTTATGTATTTCTTTGTTTTCAACTTTTGTTTTTTTCTATGTTTTTCTATTGGAAATTGTCATTGACCACTTATCTACCATAATTAGCACAAAACTAATCCATGAAAGTGATTAATTGTAAAAATAATCAGGTTTTTATGACTTTCATGACAGAGCACTGTTTTCCATAGGAAATGTACACAAAATCCCAAAATTTTGCCTGTTTTGGGGTGACATTCCGTTACAAAAATAGGCGTGACTTCGCAAAAGTATGCGCGGATGTTGCAAATTTGGTCTCAAAAGTTGCGCGAGACTTGAACAAACATACATGTAGTCAAGAAGCCTCGCGACGAGGCCTTCTCGCGTTACAGAATTATAGCGCGAAACGTCACAAGACAACGAAGTCCAGCCCATGACAAATCTGGCACAGATGTAATGGATGCTCTTATTGGGCAGTACGTGTAACAAAGAGAATCTTCTTGCTGCTCTACAAGATCCATCTGTTCTCTTGTACTTGAGAGACTGTGTCATCTACCACGAGAAAGTCCAAAATGGTGAGCTGGGCAAGACTGCCAAATTCTGGATGATCTTCCTAGACCATTCTCGTCTTGTCTTTATGCTGATCTATGCCATGAAGACAAACAACTTCAATGTGTACCACAAATGCATGGGAGACATGGCAGAGCTTTTCTTCAGCTTTGGAAGCATCAACTACACAAGGTATATCTGACTTGGTTTGAGGTGTTCCTATCAAACTTTGAGACAAGTCATCCAGGGGCAACACAACTACTTGAAAATGGAGCCATCTCTGTTGCTCGCTCTCATCTTCCTGGAAATCGATGTGCTGTGGATAAGACCATGGAAGAGACTTTCATGAAGTTTGCAAAGTCTTGTTGTGGTGCTGGTGGCGCAGGACTTACAGGAATCCTGGAGAACTACTGTTTATACCAAAGATGGATTCGCACTACTTTTGAACCGCTCCTTCCGTCATCATGTCACAAGTCAGTTGAATATATCTTCAAGTGTTCATAAAGTTATATCAAGTCATATCAAGTTAATCATACCACAATTGGGAGCACATGGTGAACAGTTTGTAAAAGTTACTGCACTTTAAAAGCTTTTTCTTTGAAAACATTTAGAAGTATGAAAAGAGTATCCCAGTACAACTCACACAAAGCGCTCTGCATTTGTTATGTGATATTTCATCTTCGTATTGCTCAGCATGTTCTCTATACAGAGTTTGTATGTTCACAAATTGTAGTTAAGGGGACTCCTACTGCACAAGTTATATAACTCATTGCCTATGTAGTCAAGATAGCCTGTGTTTTATTAGCAAACATGTAGGCCCTACATGTAAGCATTACGTATAGTTAGATATACATTATGGAAGCACCCTGCAAATGTCTATGGGGTGTTATAATCCCAAACCAGATGAAGTAGACAGGGAAAAATATGCTCCTTGACAGTGGCGCCTGGTGCACAAACACCCCCTGCCCCACCCCCCCCATCCCCACCCCACCCCGACACCCCACTGTCAGAGGCGGTTACTGCTATTTCACACAGGGTCACTATCAGAATATAGCAAATATCAGTATTTCTGGGTGTGAATGAATATCTCGAAAATGAGATATGTAGAGTGCCGTCTATTGATCGATGTAGGATTTCCCTCAACTCAGAGGGCTCTTACGAGAAATTATTAAGGTCAAGTAACGAATGTATTTCATAATACATCAGTTAAAAGTATGACTTTTAGTGATAAGATTTTTTTCAAATTTACATCCCAGCATACATCTATGAACAATTTCTTTGTGTGCTATCATAATTCAGCTCACAACGCCCCCTTATGACAACCTAAGGAAATTGAACATTGATGTTTCAACGTCACTAGCTTCTTTTACATAATAGTATAAGACTGTGACAAAAAAATATATATTTTCTAAATTTCATAATGATTGGCATAGATATGACCGTAACAAGTAGAGTGATAATGTACACAATTTGGGGCTTATGAGAGCTGATAACCAGCTGAAGTTTCAATGTATATAGGTTATAATAGCACACCCTGTTGCCGTGGAAACAGAAGAAATACTTTTTTATACCCCCGCCAAACGAAGTTTGAAGGGGGTATATAGGAATCAGCGGACGGTCGGGCGGTCGGTCGGGCGGTCGGTCGGTCGGGCGGTCGGTCGGTCGGGCGGTCGGTCGGGCGGTCGGTCCGTTGCAAATCTTGCGTCGCGAACTACTTCCTCAGTTTTCAACCGATTCCCATAAAACTTGGCACAGATGTGTGCCTTGGGTTGTAGATGTGCAAGACGCATTTTTTGACAGTACCCAAAAGTACGTTGCCATGGTAACGGCATATTATGGGCAAAAATGGGTACAAATCTTGCGTCGCGAACTCCTCCCACAGTTTTTGATCAATTTTTATGAAATTAGGTTCAGATGTTCATCTGAATATGTTAATGTGCAAGAAACATATTTCCGCAGTGGCAAAAAGTGCGTTGCCATGGTAACGGCATGTTATTGGTAAAATATAGGGCAAAATGCTTCATGGCAAAAATGCTTCATGGCAAAACTGCTTCATCAGTGTTCTTCCAATTGTCATGGAATTCATATTGAATGTTTGTCTTAGGATATAGGTCAGCATGACACATTTCTTGACAGTGACAAAAAGTATGTTGCCATGGTAACAGCTCACATATTATGAGCCAAAATGATGGAAAATTTTGTGTTGCAAACTACTTCCTCAGTTTTTGCCCAATTTCCATGAAACTTGGTACAGATGTGTGCCTTTGGTTGTAGATGTGCAAGACGCATTTTTTGACAGTACCCGAAAGTACGTTGCCATGGTAACGGCATATTAATGGCAGAAGATCAAGGAAAGATCTTGCGGATTTAACTACTTCCTCAGTTTTTTGACCAAAGCTTATGAAATGTTGTTTTGACCAAAGCTTATGAAATGTTGTTTGGCGGGG
Source organism: Diadema antillarum (assembly GCF_040938485.1). Lineage (NCBI taxonomy): Eukaryota > Metazoa > Echinodermata > Echinoidea > Diadematoida > Diadematidae > Diadema > Diadema antillarum. The sequence continues at coordinate 811,860 of NW_027271253.1, read as the reverse complement.
GTATAACCAGTCGCTGTAGCGACATTTCTAGTTTTTTTTTTTTCTTTTTACATTTCAGCTTATTATGGTTTATTTAGATTTTCTGTGTTTAATGCGTCATGATGTTGCCATATGTTTGTACAGGAAAGAGTTATGTTGGTACATATATATATTAATTTTTTATTGTCCAAAAAACAATATTTTCTTTAAAAAATTAAGATTTACAGCGAGATATTGTGCGTTGCCATGACAACATACTTTCACCGAATAAAATGACTTTCAATATACATGTAGGGCACGGTATTTTGAACGCACCCACGAAGTTAAGTGACTTTCGGTTCATCAAAAAGAAAGATATGGAATAAATACTTAGTAAAGCACACCATACCTACTCCTTAGAAATTAAAATATGTGAAAATTGAATTTTTTGATGCAACATTAACCCTAAAAGGACCGGGGGGCAGAATCCGCTCCCCCCCCCCCCCACGTTTCGTGCTATAATTCCGTAACGCAAGAAGGCCTCATCTCGAGGCTTCTTGACTTTGTTTGTTCAAGTCTCGCGCAACTTTTGAGACCAAATTTGCAACGTCCGCGCATACTTTTGCGAAGTCATGCCCATTTTTGTAACGGAATGTCGCCCCAAAACGGGCACAATTTTGTGATTTTGTGTACATTTCCTATGGAAAACACTGCTCTGTCATGAAAGTCATGAAAACCTGATTATTTTTACAATTAATCACTTTCATTGATTAGTTTTGTGCTAATTATGGTAGAAAAGTGGTCAGTGACAATTTCCAATCGAAAACAAAGAAAAAAACAAAAGTTGAAAAACAAAGAAATACATAAGAAATTATGAAAACAATAAAATACATAAGAATTGAAATGAGCTTTGAAAGTTTTTTGTGATGTACAATTGTTAAATATGCTAAAACAGATTGACAGGTCAAAAAATTAGACTCTCGATGCTTTTGATTAGGCCAAAATATGATCTTTAGCTTAATTTGCATAATTAATTAATTAAAATTAGAAATTGATTTATTTCATAAAAATCTTATGACACAATCTTGTAGATTATGACGTGAGTCTCACGCATACGAAATTTCATCGCGATCGCACCACTGATGGCCGAGATCTCGGGGGCGAATCCACCCCACCCCTCCAGTCTGAGCATAGCCAAAAAAGTCCGGCCCTTTTAGGGTTAAATTTCACCTAGAACAGCCACTTTTTGTCCCTGTTAACATCTTGATTATGTTTTTTTTTTTGGTATGTCATGAGGATCCTGAAAATGTAAGTTTCGAGGAGTCCTGGGGGGAATGCACGGTGACCCCCCTCCCCTTAGGTACATTGTACATAAACTGCCTGACAGTGATTCTCTTGGGAGGTTTTGAGGTCATGATGTGAAGGGCAAGGGTCAAAGGTCAGGTTGAAACAAAAAATTATACTACTTAATGGTAAAATTATGCTATTTTCTCCATACAGAGATGTGCCATTGAAATGACACACTTGACATTGATTATGTAGGGAAAGATTTGGATCATGGGTCAAAGGTCAAGAGAAAATGCTAAAATTTCCCTATTTTTTGTCTATATTTTGAAAATGGCTCAAAGTATTGTCATGAAAATTTGTGTATACAGACAGTGATTATTTGCCAATCCTATGAAATTGTTGTCTCACAATGGCAAGATGTTCTGTAGACCTATTCAGAGAATAATGCAAATAGTAGAGGCATATCAGTCGCACACTGACATTTCATTTTTTTTTTTCGTTCCTGTTAGTACTATCCTGACACATTTAAGGACACGCACAGATTTTCACACCTGAACTATTATTGACAGAAATGGAATCACACACCAAACTCACACAAGTGAAAATAAGTTGCATTACACAATTCAGTGTCCTCTTTTGGGAGATTAAGCTATATACTGTATACACCAAATATTTCGCGAGGTTTTTATTTTCGCGAATTTCGCGAGTCAGGTGCTATTTGCAAAAATAGAGACACACAAAGATATTGACTCTGTTCCAATGTGAATGTGACATACGCGGTACATCTCTCTGTACAGTACAGGAGTGATTGTGAATTTAACCACTTGCGAATTATATGGTGTAGACACTAGCCAATTAAGTTAACTGAGATTGTCATAATAACAGTGATTGCTCCATGTATCACAGCAATCACAAACTAAAATTTCAAGGATTCATGACTATCTCTAGGTTACTTATGGTAGAATATTGCAAGGATACCAGGTACATTTGTATATCTATATATGCAAACATTTTCAAGATGTGTACTGAAAAGTTTGTGTTCAGTTTATGACCTACTAAGTATTTGGGATTCAGTCTAATGAAAATGACCAGGGTCACTGTAATATATATAAATCTAACCACTCCATTTCGACAACAAAACACTTTAACTTTATTGATGACTATTACTGCAGGGCAAGTCCAAGATAACGGGAGCGTTACGTATGGGACATTCAGAGACTTTTATGACCTGAAAAATAGTGTTAATGGCTTTTGATCATATGAAACTTTATCATGGTGATTGATATCTAGGAGAAGTATAATCATGCAAAAAATGGAGAAAAATATCTGTCACAATTATAGTCTAGAAGAGAAAGTATGTGCCGGTATGTATGGGACCAGAAAAATTTTGTTTTTTTGAACATTTTTTTCAACCACAAAACTCTCTGAAAGTATTTCATTCTACAACTTGTAACTCACTGTGATGAAAGTCACAACACTCAAGATTATCACAGGTAAGTTTCATGTCATTAGGCAAAAAGCTCTAATTACAGGTTCTAATTAAAGACAGACATGACGTGTTACGTATGGGATAGTTACGTATGGGACAGTTTGTCCCCAATTCATTTAGTGTGTGAAGAACCATGTTTATGGGTATTTTGCATAATTATTGAAGTACAATCAGTTGAAACTACTGAAATACTGATCCAGATTGTCAAGGAAACAATATTCCCCAAATATTCACCATCCTAATCATATTCAATCATATTTTTATATTTTTATGACCAACCCGAGTATGCATGCCCTTTGTCCCCCATTCGTTTAGTGTGTGGAGAGACATGTTTATGGGTATTTTGCAAAATGATTTTTGCAAAATACCCATAAACAAATTTTTGCATAATTATTGAAATGGAATCAGTTGAAATTACTCAAATACTGATCCAGATTGACAAGGGAACAATATTCCCCAAATATTTACCATCATAATCATATTTAATCATATTCTATATTTTTGTGACCAACCTGAGTATGTATGCCCTATTTTTATCAGGATAGTTACTACTGAAAAATTGAATAGTTTAAAGTGTTTTGTAGCTGCTGGTTATTGCTACTGACTCTTATATGCTGTAATGTATGATACCCGGGCACCTTGTGTAATCTTGGGTTGGCTCTTTCTTATCACGCCACTCTTCCGCCGATCCGTCTCCCGATTTCCACTTCCATTCACACTTCATCATCCGATCATCACACACACTGATGCTCTATACACTTGCGCTGCTCTGGCACGGTACGGTACTCACAAACTTGCAGCGAATCACAATCAAGTAACTGTGCTGTGGTATTGTCCACTGTGTTCTTTAATGCATCGTTTCACGTCTGACTCACTATTTTCTACACTTGGACACTTGAGACACGATCGAGCATCAATGAAGGTCAACACGATGAATTCTTCACTGCCTGTCTGTTCTACATCCTTACGTGATTACCGACCAGAAAAGGTGAAAAAGGTGGAAAAGCGGTACAAAGTGGGAAAAGCAGAAGAAGCAGGTTGAAAGATTGTGCGCCTCCCCCGGGTCACAATCACAGCATCCCTCACCTGTTTCTGTCAGCCAAGTCCTCTCTTCTCTTTCTATGTACTGCCTATTATACTAGTGAGATACTGTGATGCGTTTTTAGATTCGACCACAAGGTGGCGCTATTCCTGTTAAATCGGCAGTAACATTTTCCGGCCCCTTAATTTTCAACACGCTCGCCGGTGAAAATTACCTCTTTCTGTTTCCTTTAAACCATGGTAACCAACAATATGTAATCAAATGGTATCACCATTAAACCATGCACTATCTGTGCTTAGGAAACTTCACTTAGGTTTCTACACAACACTTCAATGTTCTAGTAACAAAATCAAATACGAATTGATGGTTATCTACCATGCATACATTGTAGTATGAAACAAACTAGAACAAGTTAATACAAAACACATAACCCAATGCTCCTATGAGTTTGGCACTTTTAACTGTTCTGATTGATGAGCATCCTACTCAACTCAATACAAGGCAAGAATTTACTCAAGGCACTTGCATTTCCTGCTGCTCTTTTTACTACAATCAATCGTCAAGTGATTGAAATCACAATTTCTCTGAGTTTAGCTTTTGTGATTCAGCGAGTCTCTATACAATGTACAAATGTACATGACCAACCTTTAATACACAAATCCTTTGAAACTCAGCTTGTCACTATACAACTAAGAACAAGTGATGCAAAATGTATGCAATACCAAATAACGAGTATGCCCATAACATACCACTTTTGTTCAAATACAAGAACATACACTATGCATTTGAATCCTCCTTTGGCTTTTTAAACTTTCGATTCTCTTCTAAAAACACCTGTCAACACCAAATCTGCAAACATTATCATCTGATGAACATATTTGCATGATACACTATTCACTATCAATGACATTTATGTACCAAGCTGTACCTCGATAATAGCATAAAGCAAACAGCATCAGAACAACAAATCACCACTTGGTTTTGTTTGATTCTGAGACAATAAAATGTACCTTGATACAGTATACCACTGCTTCTATCTCTCTTGTTCTTTCTGACTTTGTGATCTCACAAAACCCTGTTTGAACTTATCTTATACTACAGCAACTCCCCATAAAATGAAAATACAATGCAATACACTTGCAAATACAAAATGCACTTTTGTTTTCACACTTTTCCAAAATTAACTACACCAAAATCAATGGTTTACATACCAAATTCTATGGTTAACACCTTGACTGATTTGGGAATATTTCTCTTTGTACATCTGTACCAAACCTCTTATATTCCATCTTGAATCTTGAATCAGACTTGTGTCTCCACAACATAACATAAAAACATGTAATATCATACAGTATCCTTTGAACTGTTCCATTATGTCATAAAGCATTACACCAAATGACTCACACACTAAAGTGAGCATAGACCAAACAAAATCTATCCAACTTTTAGACATATTACTGGGAGTCTCTTTGTCAAAAACTCAAACTTTCAGTTTGCTTCTGAACTGAATATGTTCACTACTATAACATATAATGTGTACATGAAATACTCTAATCTCATACCACTTTTGGCAAATTATTACTCTTCACCTAAAAAGCAAATTACCACTGGAGCTATATTTTCTTGATGTCATCTCCAAAAGCACACATACTTTAACACATCCATATGATGCAGTATCATGAGGCATATCCACTAGTCAATGAAATATTCTTCTTTTAAGCATCAAAACATGTTCCTAGTGGTCAACTGGTGTAGCACTCCTTTTCATAATCACCTTGTGACTCAAAATGCAATACAAATGTGTAACAAATAACACAACTGCCTTTACCTTGTGTCACACACCAGAATTTTCTGTCATGAGTGGATCATTGTATGTCTGACCACTGTTATTTCAGCTTAAACATAACAAATGCAACCATTTACATTAATACTCTTCATGCAACTGCGGCCATGAAGTCCACTATCGCTTGAAGCTTATACAGTCAGCTTGTTACAGTCTCTGTCTGTATATCTAACATGTCCAATTTTCTTTGAGTTCCATTAATTTGTTGTTTCCACATATGTCCGTTGTGCGTCACAAGGTTCGGAGTGTCCTTATCATGCACTTGAGCAAACTATGTTGAATGCGAGATGGCACATATCTGGTGTTCACAAAATCATGGTGAACTAAAAATGTGGCGGCGCTTGGCTCGCACCACAGCTACTACACATTTGCTAATACATTTGAAGCAAGCTACCATGTTCACACTATTTCAAGACGCGATTTGCAAATTGTTGTATTGCTGCATAACTGATCCTGCTGCATACACGCTCCATGTCAACGTCATGCCATTCTGCTTGATGCTCCAAAAACATACAGCTGTGGTCCAACTTCAATATCAAATCTATTTGTGGCGGCGCTTGGCTCGCACTACATATGCACAAAATAATTCACAAAATTCAGGATCCCACAATTACACATCTCCTTCCAGCAAAAGGCACAACTTGCTGATAGGCCGCGTATAAGCACCCAACTTTGTCTTCACTTCTACGCTGCGAACGTAGCCCTCAGCATCTGGTAGTGTGCGCGTCACTCTCCCCAGCAACCAGGTGTTTCGTGGCAATGTCTGGTCCACCAGCAGCACCAAGTCACCAACCTGGAGATTGCGTTGTGGCTCCACCCACTTCTGCCTCTGCTGCAACTGGGGAAGATATTCTTTCGTCCATCTGCGCCAGAACAGATCTGACATGTACTGCACCTGACGCCATCTTCGTCTGGCATACACATCAGTCTCTCGGGTCACCGTTGGTGGTAGTTGTGGTTGTGACTTCATTAGAAGCAGATGGTTTGGAGTTAATGCTTCTAAATCAGTCGGGTCATCTGACACCTTGGTAATGGGCCTCCCATTAATGATGGCTTCTGCTTCGCAAAGGAGTGTCTGCAAACCTTCGTCATCTAGTGTTTGCTGCTTTACAAGGTTAAACAGCAACTCTCTTACCGTGCGTATCTGTCGTTCCCAGACGCCGCCATGATGTGAGCCCCCGGGAGGATTGCAGCTCCACTGTATGTTGTGTTGCAGCAGTGCATCGTTGATCTGTGCTTGATTCCATGCATCTATCTCTCGTTTCAGTTCTCTTTTTGCTCCTACCAGATTAGTGCCATTGTCAGATCTCATTACTTGCACTGCACCTCTCCGTGCAATGAACCTTCTAATGGCTGCGATGCATGAATCTGTACTGAGACTGTCAGCCTTCTCGATATGCACTGCTCTGACTGCAAGGCATGTGAACATCACACCATATCTTTTCACAACTGAACGTCCTCTCTTCACATCCAGTGGGCCAAAGAAATCGACTCCTACCCTTGTGAATGGAGGATCATCGGGCTTGATTCTGTCAGCTGGTAAGTCTGCCATCTTCTGCTGAAGAACCTTTGCTCGGTTACGTCTGCATTGGATACAGCTCCCCGTTATCTTCCGGACGGCAGAATTTGCACTTGGCATCCAGTAGTTCTGGTGAAGTCGAGCCAGTACGTAGTTTCTCCCACTGTGCCCTGACATCTTGTGTATGTGTTCTAGGATCAACTTTGACACATGGCTCTTCTTAGGGAGAATTGCAGGATGTTTCACATTCATGGGAAGTGAACCTCGACTCAGCCTTCCTCCAACTCTCAGCAGGCCCTCATCCAGCTCTGGGTCAAGTCTATAGATAGGACTTGCTCTTTTCACCCTTGTTTTCCGTTCTCCTTTACTTGCTGTTTGAATTGAGCCTTCGTTCTGTAGTCCCTCAATTTCACATGGGAATGCTTCACTCTGGGCAAAACCCACAATCTTTGCTTCTGCAGCTTGTATTTCCTGAAGTGTCAGTCTCCCTTTCAGGGATTCATCTTGGGAAGTGGTCTGCTCCTTCTTCTGACTCATCCATTTCACAAATCGCCTCAACCAGCACACTGCCCTTTTCAGTCTCATCCAGTCTGAGTAGTGATGGATAAGTTCACTTGTGGGATTGAAAGTTTCCTCTTTGGTCACTTCCGTGGCAAGGCACGTTTTCTTCAATTCCAATTCAACATGCAGATTGCTTGGCGAGACTTCACTTCTTGTCAGCCACTCCTCATCTGGTGTTTGGAGGAACTCTGGGCCTTCCTTCCAGACATCTGACTGCAGAAACTTATCTGCTTCGATTCCTCTTGAACACATGTCGGCAGGATTAAGTGAAGACTCCACATACCTCCACTGGTTTGGTTTGGATCCATCTCGAATCACTGCCACCCTGTTCGCTACGAATGTCTTGAATCGTGACGTGTCGTTATTGATGTAGCCAAGAACAGTCATACTGTCAGTCCAGAAGAAGGTCTCATCTACCAAGATGTCGAGCTCTTGCTTGATCATGTGGTCAACTCTGACCGCTACAGTTGCTGCTGTCAACTCCATTCTAGGAATAGACACCTCCTTCAGTGGTGCAACTCTAGCTTTGCTCGTCACAAACTTCATCTGTACCCTTTCTGCATTTTTCCATCGCAGATATGTGACGCTGCCATAGCCTTTTTCACTGGCATCACAGAAATGATGCAGGGTGACTGAATCTGGCTCAAAATCTGGCGGTTTCAAGCATCTTGCCATCTTGAACTCCATCAGCCTTGGTAGTTCGGTTTTCCAGGTGTGCCATTTCCTTAGCAAGTCCGGCGGAATCTTGGCATCCCAGCCCAACCGAGATCTACACAGCACTTGGAGCAACTGTTTTGCTGGCAACACAACTGGTGCTACACATCCTATGGGATCATACACAGAGCTAACAGTGGATAAAATCCCTCTTCTTGTCTCAGGTTTGTCCTTCAGATTGATTGTCACACCCAGCGTATCTTCATTTGTAGACCACATGATACCCAGTGCCTTCTCGGTGATCTCATTCTTGACATCTAAGCTCAAGTCTCGTACACTCTTTGCTCTTTCCTCCACTGGGATCTTGGCTAGCACCTCTGGCTCATTGCATAGCCACTTCGTCAGACGAAATCCCCTTCCTCTGCAGATCTCTGTCAGGTCTGACACCAATTTCTCAGCCTCCTGTACACTCTGCGTTGAGCACAAACAGTCATCGACGTAGAAGTTTCGATGCACAGTACGAATGACCTCATCTGAGAAGCTACCTGTCTGGTCCTGTGCTGCTCTTTTCAATGCAAAGTTGGCACATGATGGTGATGATACAGCACCGAAGACGTGTACCTTCATTCTGTGCTCTGTCAAAGGTCGCTCAATGTCGCCGTTCTCCCACCACAGAAATCTCAACATGTCTCTGTCTCTTTTAGGTACACGGATCTGTGAGAACATGCCCTCTATGTCTGCTTGCATTGCCACTCTGTCTTGACGAAATCTGGTCAATACTCCAAACAACTTGTTTGCAAGATCCGGCCCCTGTAGCAGCTCCCTATTGAGAGAGAAGTCTCCATACTCAGCTGAGCAATCAAAGACGACCCGCAGCTTCCCTTTTTGAGGATGTACCACACCATGATGGGGAAGATACCACACTCTTCCATCATTTCTTTGTATTTCTTCCTCAGGTACTTTCTCCATGTACTCTTTCTTCATCATGGAGTCTACAAAGTCAGTGTATTCCCTTTTGAAGTCTGCTTGTCGTTCAAACCTTCTCTTCAAGTGGCCTGCTCGCTGCATTGCTTGAAGTTTGTTATTCGGCAACTTCACATCGTCTCTACGGAAGGGAAGAGCTATCTCATAATGACCATCTTCCAGCTTCATCGACTGCTCTACCTTCTTGATGAAGATCAAGTCTTCCTGTGACTTCTCTTCCTTGTCATCAATGATCCTTTCATTGAAATCTTGATTGAACAGCCTTTCAAACTGCTGGTCAATGTCGGCCTTAGCCTTCACTCTGTGAGACTGGATTTTGTTTCCTTTAGCTCCATCCCTTGATACACCGTACACCAGCCATCCAAGAACTGTTCTGCATGCAAAGGGCCCATTTGGAACTTCACTGCTTATCACCTCTACTGGCTCCATTGCCCTCGGAACATTGCTTCCTATTAGCAATCCAACGTGCGCCTCTTCTGCTAAGGAAGGCATTACAATGTTCTGCAGATAGTGCCACTTCTGCACATCCTCTTGACTAGGAATGTCTTCCTTGTCTACTGGTATGTACTGTTGTGAGTAAACTTCTGGCAGTCGTATGATGTTGTGTCCCTGCACATCCATGACCTCTAGGTCTCTCAACACTTGGCTGGTCGTAATCTTTTCGTCTGTCATGGTAGACATGTGGAGGTTGATCGTCTTGCCTTGTACATTCAACGTTGTTGCCAGCTTTTCTGTGCAGAAGACCGCGTTACTGCCAGAGTCGATGAATGCGTATGTCTCTGTGCACACACCTGTCCTTCGTGAGCGTACTCTGACAGGCACAATGCCTGGCAAGGTGTCATTTCCTGGTGAACTTGTGTTTAAGCTGCACTTAATTGTGTTTGATGCCACCGCTTGATTTTTGTTCTCACTATTCTGTTGTGGCTGCTGCGTAATAGTAGCAGAAGCCTCTGGTTCTGTAACTTGCTGCTGAGTGCCAGCTGAGTTGTTCTCCCTTTTAGGTTGATTCGCCTTCAACTCCCTATGCAGCACTGTTGGGTGTTGTTTGCTACAAATGCTGCACTTCAATCTCCTCTTGCAATTTCTTGCAAAGTGGGCAGCACCTTGAAGACAGCTAAAGCACAGACCTTCTTTTTTGCAAAATGACAGGCGGTCTTCATATGGCTTGGATGCGAGCACTGTGCAATCAGCCAGAGTATGTGTCCCTCTGCTGCAGAACAAGCACACTTCCTTCCTGCTCTCTGCTTTTGCTGCAGGCATCGCCGCTGTGCTGAAACTTGATTTGCCTGCACTTGCAGACACTTTGCCTGTGCCTACAAATTTTGCTGGTGGTTTAGCCTGGTACTTCAGATTCCCATACACCGGATTCGTTGCAATCCTTGCTTGCTTGGCAATGAATGACACCACATCATCGAAGGTTATGTTGCCTTGCTTCTCCTCTTGGATGTCATCCGCTCGATTTCTCCATTTATCCCTCAGCTTGTATGGGAGCTTTCCAATGATCAGCCTTATGTTGTGAGAGTGGTTGACCTCTGACTCCATGTTGAGGTCCCTTGCAAGATTGTGCAGCTCGGTTACGAAAATCGAGAAGCGATGGAGTTCTTCTCCATCTTCTGGTTTGATGTCAGGCCATTGCACTGCTTTCATCATCATTGTCTCTACGATGAGCTGCCTATTGCCAAATTTCCTTCGTAGCAAATCCTTCGCCTTTCTGTAGGCCACAGTCTGGTCTTGGCCGTACATGCAGCTTTTCACGATGGCATTGGCTTCCCCCAATGTGTATTGGTCCAAATAATACAGCCGATCCGAGTCACTGCAAGTCTTAGCTTCGATGGTATGTTCGAATGCTCGCACGAAGGAGTGGTAATGTAGTGGGTCTCCTGTGAATGGTTTCACCTGCTTTTGTGGTAGAGAGGCCTTCATGTTTTGCTCAACGAGCATCCTCATCAGCTGATTCTGTTGCTGTAGAAATGACAACATAGCTGCATTTTCCATTCCTGCAGCACTAGCTGGTGCTGGCATTTCCTCACGTGCGTTTCCATTTGCATGCATATTAAGCGGCTGCATTCTTGAAAAGCCTGTATCTAAGCTCTCTGGTGTCCTGAGTGGACTCGATGGTTGAGGCATGTATGGGTCTTGATGATACATTGGATAGTCATCCGACGTCTGCTCATCCATCTTTACAAATGGCTGTCTAAAGTCACTGTACTCCCAAATAAGCAAACGTGAACTAAACCTTGAAACTCGCTGCTTGCTTCCAGCCTGTTTCACTCTTAGTCCTGGTACTGCTTCATCAAGTCTTATCCAAAACTTGTTTAATCCTGGCCTTGCATTTACACTGTAATGTTTGCAAGTAATGTCCTTCAGGATTTCTGTAGTCCTGGCCTTGCTTAAAATATCATCCAAGACTATGCTGCTTTGGTCCTCCTACTATCTTCAATACCGGGTACTAGACTGTCGACTGTAGGTTTAGTCCAAGCTGGCTTCCAGCTGTACTGGTACCAAAGCAATTTGTGTACTGTATTAGTCCTATCCTTGCTTGTGACTACTCGTAAGCTGTAGAGTTCTACTTCTAGATCCTTTGCTACTACAAGGCTCCGCAGCTAATTGGTCCTCCAACACTGAGAACTAGACAGTCCAAAGTCCATACTACCATGGAGTTGTAAGAGTAAGACCACTTTCTATCCAATTGCAGTCAATATCCAGTTCGGACTGGGTATAACAGTACTCTCACATTAATATAAGATCTATTTCCAGACCTCTTCTCCTTTTAGTCTTCCAGTCCAAGATTCTTCCACCATAGACTAGGTACTAGTCAATGTGGCCTTGTGTCGACATCTATTTGCTAATATAGTCTTGGCCTTTTACCCGCAGATCTGTTCCAAGACTTCTTAACTTTAGTACTTAGTCCTGGCCTTAGTTAAAGATCATCTGTTCCACGACTATCCTCAGTAGAGTCCTGGCCTTGTTTTTACTTAGATCTGTTCCAAGACTCCTTCGCTTTAGTACTTAGTGGTTTCTAGTCCTGGCCCTACTTGCAAATCTGTTCCACGACTATACTCAGTAAAGTCCTGGCCTTGTGTTTTAATACTCGGATCTGTTCCAAGACTCCTTCACTTTATTTGAGCATTTAATCCTGGCCTGTATACTTGCGGATCTGTTCCAAGACTCATTGTACTTTAAGTACTTAGATCTAGTCCTGGCCTTAAGTACTAGCAGTAGCAGATCTGTTCCAAGACTCCTTCGTAGAGACTAACGTTAGAGTACTTAGTCCTGGCCTTTCTTGCAGATCCGTTCCAAGACTCCTTCACTTTAATACTTAGTCCTGGCCTTCATTGCAGATCTGTTCCAAGACACTGTCACTTTAACGTTAGTACCGATTGCAGGTACTAGACTAGTCCTGGCCTTACATTGAAAGAGTTAGACTTTCTTTCCTTTCATCATTCATATTCCAAGACTAAATCTAGATGTCTAACTAGCCATACTTGTACTTGGTAGGACTGGTTTAATTACTTCACTGTATCCACTGAAGTCGCCTCTGTTCCAGTTCATGTTGAGACTCACTGTTTCCACCCAATCAGTTCTGTCACTACACAGTCTCATTCTCCAAACGAGGCAATCTTTCAACTGAAATGTAGCTGCTGGTTATTGCTACTGACTCTTATATGCTGTAATGTATGATACCCGGGCACCTTGTGTAATCTTGGGTTGGCTCTTTCTTATCACGCCACTCTTCCGCCGATCCGTCTCCCGATTTCCACTTCCATTCACACTTCATCATCCGATCATCACACACACTGATGCTCTATACACTTGCGCTGCTCTGGCACGGTACGGTACTCACAAACTTGCAGCGAATCACAATCAAGTAACTGTGCTGTGGTATTGTCCACTGTGTTCTTTAATGCATCGTTTCACGTCTGACTCACTATTTTCTACACTTGGACACTTGAGACACGATCGAGCATCAATGAAGGTCAACACGATGAATTCTTCACTGCCTGTCTGTTCTACATCCTTACGTGATTACCGACCAGAAAAGGTGAAAAAGGTGGAAAAGCGGTACAAAGTGGGAAAAGCAGAAGAAGCAGGTTGAAAGATTGTGCGCCTCCCCCGGGTCACAATCACAGCATCCCTCACCTGTTTCTGTCAGCCAAGTCCTCTCTTCTCTTTCTATGTACTGCCTATTATACTAGTGAGATACTGTGATGCGTTTTTAGATTCGACCACAAGGTGGCGCTATTCCTGTTAAATCGGCAGTAACATGTTTACTTCCATTGATGAAGGGCAATTTGCCATTTCGTTTCTGTAAAAAACAACTTGACACAAGAAATATTAATTTTTATAAATAAGCAATACCTGCTGCGTGGAACCCCAGTGATCGAGTAGATGAGATGTCTGTCTAGCAGTCATGTCATTGATTCGAGTCACACCTCAGTATGTATACCCATGAATTTTGTCATGGCTATTATTGAAAACTGAATAAGGACAATTTGTGTATCACTTGCAATACAAAAAATCATAAATACTTTATATTCTTTTTAAATCACAACCATTTCAAATTGGATCTCCATTACTAAACTTTGAATTCCTCTAGTCTTAGGATTGTATGCTCTTTAGTAATTTATATAATTGGTTTCCAATCATCTCATTAAATGTTGAAAACTGAATCCCCATTTCGACAAAAAACTATACCATCCCTTTAATGCTGATTTTTCATTGTGTATTTTGCCATTTTCCCCTCCCCCTTTCTGAAAATTGTTCAGTCAAGTACATGTATTGTTTAAAGTGTCTATAACTCGAAAAGTAGCTACAATGTTGGGATGCTTTCTTCAGGATGATTGACCATTTGTGTACTGAGAGACCTTCCCAGCTAGCCACATGCATTCACGTGCAATATGTATGAGGATGTCCCATACGTAAAACGCACTTGTCCCATGCGTAACATTATTTGAATGCCTAATAAAAAATATTTCTTTTACTGTTTTTTCTTTTTTCTATGGTATTTAATTTCTCTAAACAATAAATTAGAACTTTCCAAAAGGGCATTAATATAACCTTAGCAATTTCAGAAAAAAACCTAAAAAAATGACCTCAATTTGTTACGTATGGGACATCTCATGATTGGACACGAGCTAATTTGCATAATCATTTGCATAATCCCTAAATTTTCATACCAAGTTAAACTATTTGATGAACTTCTTATGTCCACATATTAATCAAATATCATTTGCTTTCCTTTGAATTAATATGAATTTTTATGAATGTCCCATACGTAACGCTGTGTTTCACATTTATGCAAATGAAGCCCTTGAAATTTGCATAAATTTATGTTATATAACTTTTTCCTCCATGGAAATCAAAACTTCAACTCATAAGCTTCAAAATGATACCAAACATGTCAATATTGAGCAAAGATGAAATTTTGCCTTCTGAGGGGACCTTATCTTGGACTTGCCCTGCACTAGATGAGTGTGCATTCATAACTCGAAGATGCCAATGACTTGGTGTCCATGGATATGAATGCAATTTCATAAAATAATAACTTTGATTTTGTGCTGAAACTGATGTGTAATATTTCAAAGATTATGACTTGTCTTAATGATACTATGATTCTAATTACTTGGTACTATTAGATTAGAAAAAAAAACAATTGTTCTTAGTGTAGATGTCTGAAAATCAAGTATACCATTTGTGTACATAACAGGGCTGGCGCACTGTTTTCAAAAGTGTGGGGGCCCACTTCCGGGTTTGATGAGCTAACAAGCAAAAAAAAAAAAAAAGGTCCTCAGCTCATCTCTCCCCGTCCCCGCGTCCACTTCCGGGTTTCTTCAGCTGACAAGCAAAAAAAAAAAAAGGTCCTCGGCTCATCTCTCCCCGTCCCCGCGTCCACTTCCGGGTTTCTTCAGCTGACAAGCAAAAAAAAAAAAAAAAAGGTCCTCAGCTCATTCTCTCCCCTCCCATTGTAGTGCCTCTTACGTACTTCCTGGTTGAAAAAAGTGTGGGGGCCCAAAGTGATGACACCTTATGTATTCCTTTGTATGGTGCACAAAAAGTGTGGGGGCCCGAGCCCCTGTGGCCCCCACGGCTGCGCCGCCCCTGCATAAATAAGGACATCAAAATATTGTCCTTGGTTATGAACACAAATTGCACTTTTAATGAATTCCTCCATAACTATCTAAATTGAGGTAAAAACATGTTAACACAGTCAGTCTTACTTTCAACGCAATGACTTGATCTTCTTCGGCAATAATAATAGCAAGAAATAACCAAGTCAACACACGGCCAACGTGGAATTTGTGTGCATTAATATCATATCGAGAACACGCAAGACACTAAATGCTTGTAACCACATGTTGGGCTGTACACAACAGCAAGTGAAAGGTTACCACGCCAAATTGAGAAAGAGGTCATAAGCAATGCCAATCAGTGACATATTTCCAGAAAATGAATTATTTTCATGGAAAAGAAAATATATTTGTGTGTATAATGCAAGGACCCCAAATGAAATAATACTTTACAAATTAATATTTTGAAAATAAAAAAAGCAAATCAAGTAAAAAATATTCTTGGGATAGTTTTGCAAGTTATCACAACGACCAGAATCGGCCATACATGTATATGCAAGAGATACAGTAGTTGCGTAGAAAATAAGAGTAAAAAGTTATGACCAAATAGGAGGACAGCAAGAGGACGGCAAACTCATATTTTGACAGGCAATTAATTCTTTAAGAAAAGTTCATGCAAAAATGATAATCAGACACACAATATTGGCATTCTTTCATCATTTCAAAGTTATTCTAATCACATTGAAATCAGTTTATTACAATTATAAAGAATAAAAATCTTCTTGTGTGCAGCATTTTGTGCCTCAAACACACTCATTTTGGCCTTTAAAAGTTCAGTGAGAAAATTCAGAAAAAAAAAAGATGAGCTATGATTTCAAGTTATTCTAGGTTTTTTTTAATGTTTCCTTTTACAGATGCAAAAAGTTTTATCATGTGAATTTTTTTTCTTTCTTTCTATGAACATTAATATTTTCCAGGGCCTTAGGGTGCCCATGATTGGAGCCATGCATACATTATATAACATATTACCAATTTGATACATTCTTTCCAGGGTCTGAGACAAATTGTGTCTTCATTGTTCACTCCATCTTCTTTTGGTATCCTCAAATATTGTTGGATGTTTTCAAGATATGGGAGTTGCAAAGCTATCAAGAAGGGTGTCAGCTAGAAGCTGATGCCTCCTTTGCATTTACATATTTGGAGTGTGATGAAGATTGCGTTAAACAGTTTGTTAACTAATATTGGCAGATACAGTAATCATCTAGGAATTTTACCTTTGTGCATGCTGGAGATGTGTGGTAAGTGTAAAATTGATTTTGATTAACTTCTTTTTGATTTTGACAGAGACATCAAATGAGACAATCAAAGGCCATGTTGGGGAGAGTGTGACATTTCCATGTCCATCATCAAATGAAACCAGAAATCATACCAATGCCTACTGGAGGAAGTATTCACATGGCTTGTCACAGGGCTCACCCAATGCAACCTTTCACCATGACACCACAACTCCTGGGTACACAGTTGACTCTGATGACTTCTCACTAACAATTGAGGAGATATCACCTAATGATGAAGGGGTCTACGAGTGTTACCAGCCTGGCATTGAAATGACAGGAAGTGTCCTGCATACAGTGTATTGTCACACCTATGGTAAGATCATGTGGTACTATTTCCCCTCTTTCATAGCATCACTATTTCAAGCTCAGTGTTTTCAGTGTTGGCCATCCAAGTTTGCTGACTTTTGTGACCCATCGTGGTGGTTGTGTTGAATATTACGGAGTTATGTGCCTGCTTTCCTTGGATGTTGATACATGTAACTCACTGCTTGGCAAGTACATGACAAAGCCACAATGTGCAGTAAATATTGATAGAATTCCACTAAATTTTGCTTTTAATTTTGAATGCCTGTGGCAGTTTGTTATGCAGTCACTGTGATAAAAAATCATTCAAGGAAGGAAAACAATGGCTCACTCCAAGGAGTGTAGAATTACGGCTAAGCCAGTACAGTGCTACAATTTTATCCTGAATGTTAGTCTCAGGGGAATACCAGCACGTATCATACCAAATGCATCCTTTAGATATCAAGAAGGTACTAGGCTGGTACCTCCTTGGAGACACAGAGTCTGTGGAAGATACTGTGAATTCAGGGACATTAGCCTGCCATCCACACCCTGTCAGATTTCTATGTGGTGCTGCATTGAGTATATTTCATGACAAATATTGTTAGAGCAACCACCTCCTGGTTATTCAGTGGATTTTATTTGAACTTGGGGTTGAGATGCATGCATGGTTGAGTAATCTAGATTTATAATATCATAGTTGTTGGGGATGCTGTCCCCTGTGTGTAAACCAGGCTGTAGAGCCACATTTCCTACTGTGTTATTAGTCAGATTTCATCAAAATTTTCTATTGAGGTGTGTCTTGGATTAAGCACGCTGGCTATAACGTTACTGTCATTGACAGCTAGCACTGTTATATTATTCTGACCTGTAGACCAGAGCCAGATAATGCCCCTAGTTAAGTACTTCAGTGCTGTCATGAAGGGTTAAATAGGCAAATTCAGGTTGGTCAGAAGGATACGTACATTAGGATTGCAAGGCAGTTTGTACATTATTCTCTCATCAGCCTGATGGGAACAGTTGTTATTGATGAAAACATATATATTCAAGTGACAATTGCAATAATCTAGTGAGTCAGGAATCAAATCAACAGATGCAGGGATGTCATATTTCAGGCTAATATCTGTTTTTAGGCCCTTTTGTACCCAAAACATTGCAATTTTGTGTTTAAAAAAAAAACTAATCCATGCATTATGGAAATTCATGCATTTGACCATCAGAAAAGAATGAAAAATTAGGATTTTCTTTAAAAAAAAAACACCAACAACAAAAACCTCCCAAACTTGAAAGCCAGAGGAGGGATAAGCTCGTAGAAAATGATGGCATTTCGATTTGATCTTAACAGTAATATGTATTTATAGAAGGAAATGTCATTACAACTGTATGTTACTTTTGAAAAAAAGACAAAGCAAGCGTTTGGTGTCAATTTAGATATCATAGCTGCTAGAGTGGCCATGTCCTCACATATACTACGACTATAGATGAATAGAATATTACTTTTGAGACATCCTGTGATTTTCATTCGTTTAATTTTTTTTTTTTTTTTTATCCCCTCAACACTTTTGTCACATTTACCTCTAGGTCAATTAGGCCAATGGAATAATCATGAATCAGCATGATATGTCTTTTATTCAACAAGGCTGCTGAAAGAATACATGCAGACTTATTCCTACATTTTCATTTCATGTATAATGTACAAATTAAAATGTATCTACTTAGTTGCAAAAGTGATAAGATATATGTAATCTTGTGTTCATTCATGTCCTTAATAAGTGATTATTTCCCCTTTCTCTCTCCCTCTCTCCTGTAAATAGCATTTCCAAGGACATCTCCACACATTGATGGTTGTGAGAGTGTTGAGGGAAACAACTGTGAACAGATCATCCTTGTTGGGACTGTAGCATTATTCACTTGCAAGGTGGAAAATGTTTATCCAGAAAAGTACCCAACATGGGGTGACCAGACAGAGTACAGAGACAGAAGCATCAACAGTGATGGAACTTTTAATACATGGTCTTCAATCACTGTACTGTTAAATGATACTGACACCCCAGCTGAGAGAGTCTGCACTTTTGTGCTGGAAAGGTTCAATATGTCTTCCCAGTTGACCATAAGAGGTATGTCCCAAGTGTTCACAGCATTGATTGTATTCACCCTGTACTGTATTACAATTTATGGATGGTTTTTTTTTCCTGCAGCCTAGTTACAAAACGTTTCATTCACTTGCTCCCTTTCCTTATAAAGTTCCAGAGGCAGTGATTCACTTAAGCCCCATTTTAACAGAGCCTTTCAAACTAGATTTAAAAGCAATTCTTTTAACCCTGCAAAATGTTGAACAGATGTCATGGTGATTTTTTGCCAGATTGTACCCTGTAGCCAGCTAGGTACCCTGACATTACTCTGACAGCCCTTCTGTTAGAATGCTCTCGCAGTAACATTCCTTTGATACCCTCAACACGCATGCGCAATATTCCAGACAGAATGACACATTACTCGTCGATCACATGCTTGGGATTGTAACCACTACCCCTTCGCACATAAATGTGTAGATTGCTATGGAAAACTACCAGGAGGTTTTCAGTGGGATCTGTTCAAACAGTATCCCTCGCTCTCTCCTGCGGTTTTATTGCCCAAAGCGAGGAATTTTGTTCTCCGCATGTTGTCCCAATGTTGTCGGGGTAAGGTCTGTTAAAACAGGGCTTTAGTTGTTGCTAGTTAGGGCAAGCCTGGGGTAAGCTTTGTTTTTTTTTAAGGGCAACTTTTGTGAACAAAACATGCATAAACTCTGAATATATCACAGAACTGGTCTGTCTGTAACACTCTCATAATATAATGGATATTCTATTTAAAAAAAAATTGAAACAGCTCAGGTACACTATGATATTTAAATGCCGTTAAGGGGGATTTGTGCTGTTTTAATTGATAAAGCACAGAGAAAATTTGTCAAAATACTTCGACACAACAATGCAGAAGCTTGTTTCATGGATTAATCCTGTTGGAAAATACAGAATTTCGGAGGCAACAGGTAAAAGTCAATATTTAACCAAATGATGAAATGATTTCTTATATTTGTAGACAAAAGACATTGAGGTTGCATTTGATCTCATCAGTTATGTATTCCATCTGCAGTACGTGTATGTAGCTGTTGTTTTTTTCTGGACAAAAAAATATATATACAATTGTCACTGTATATTACAAGTAGTATGCTAAGATGACAGTAACATGGTTACACATTGAATTGATTATTGTTATGAATTGAAATTGCAGTATATGCTATCTGCAACTTCTCAACTTGAGGTAGAACTATCAGCACCAACATTTATTTTCAGGTATTAGAATTTAATGGAATATTGGGAAGGCTTGCAATAAAAGGACCGCTCAAGGAATGCAAAACATGGGCAGGGATAACACAATAATGACTTCACAAATTTCTTTCCTGAATTATTTCACATTTTAGCTCCTCCTCAAGATCCTCCTCGTCAAGCTCATCAAGCCCTCATCATCGGATTTGTGGTGGTGTTGATCATCATAATCATAATATGTGTGATGATATGTGCTGCTGACACCAAATACCAAAAGCTTTGTTGGAGGAAACGATCATCTATTACCTATCATTGTAGCCATCAAGGAGATGATCAAGGCTCTTCTACACGTAAGTGAAAGAGTGGAAAAATCTCAGAATTTAGTGAATTTTGCTGAATTCACAGATGTGACCTGATTTGTGTGAGAGTGTGTGTGTGTGTGTGTGTGTGTGTGTGCGTTTTGGGGATATTGTAGTGTTTCACATCTGGCAACTAGGGATATACAGTATGTCAAAAAAAAAAATTACAACGGGGCCCTCCGCAATGATATCTTTGAAAATGGTGAATCAATCTAAATACAAATTTCGGGTATGAAACTATAACTCATTGCCCACATCTTACAGAAAACCCCACTCGATTTGCTTCAATGGTCAAAGAGAAATACGGAATTTTGTAGAGGATGTCGGGAATCTCTTCTGTCCAAGTTCTGTCTATTATTCACACACAAGATTATCAAAATGCTAAACTCGGAAGAATCCGATTCATGACATGCTTTACAACAATCCACATTTCTCTGTGACCGCTTAACCAAATCGAATGGGGATTTCTGTAAAATAGAGCTAAAATGTTATATTGTAAGACCCTGAAGTAGCATTTAAAAAATTTTATCATATTGGGCATTATCAATGCGAAAATCTGATTGTAAATTTTTGGGGGACATACTGCAGTAAGCCGCCCCAAAAATTACAACCAAATTTTCGAATTGATAACACCTAATGTGATCAACCTGTCTAAGTGCTACTTCAGGGACTTAAAATATAACATCTTAGCTCTGTTTTGCAGAAATCTCCATTCGATTTGGACAGAAGGACCCAAAATTAAGGAATCTTAAAAAAATCTTCTCTAGAACCAAAAGTGATAGAGCTAAGTTAAGGCCTAATGCTATGAGTTAGTACAATTACGACTTTAGTTTGAAGTTTGTTCATGCATGGTAGAATCAGAGGTGCGTGCATATGTGCTTGTTATTATGACATCGCAAAAGAAGTTTGCTAAAGCTGTCATTCCCCCCAGCCGAATCATGAGCCAAACTGTGATCAGACCACTGACTACAGTGAATCGGACTTCTTCGGACTTTGGGAAGTGGGCCAAAGCGTAAGCGCTAAAGAGGAGTCGATAACGTAGGTCTCTATAGGAAACTTGCGCCGTGCGCCCGCGTACGCATTTGACTAAGGCTGCGTTCATGCGAAACTAGAATTGCGTTTCTAAACACGTTTAGTCACTAAACGTGTTTAGTTGCATTGCGTTCATGCGATTTTTCCATTTAAACGCGTTTCAAAATGCCGATTTCAAATGCGGAAAAAAAGGCGTTTTGAATCATGATTCTGCCAGAATCACTATCGCAGAAGCCGCATGAACGCAACCGTGATTTCAATCATGATTCTATGACGTCATTGTGCGCTGTGCGCATGCGTGTCTCATGGGGTGTCCCACAGCTTCTTGTTCTGTTCACACGCTTGTGTACGTCTTATGATTATTGTGTGTTTCAGTACCATACTTGCATTTGTTGCTTTACATCAACGCCATACACCGATTCTATGCTAGTATCTAGCTGTTTAATATAATATTACATGTAATTACTCTCCGATTGAGTTGATAATAGTAATGGTTGCAGCGCTGTGTCTACCAATGGAAACAATTGGAGAGACGAAGAATTAAGGTTTTTCGATCTGTGGGCAGAGCCTGAATGCCACAGCTTATTGGAAAGTATTCACCGAAATATAAACGTAAAGGCCTATAATAAACTGACTGATCAGTTGGCATAAGGTGGTCTGGCTCGAGTTGCAGAGACAAGGTCAAACTGCGCAGTATGCTGCGCAATGGCAAAGAATGAGCAGAGCCAGAATCAGCGTTGCCAAAGCCCGCATGAACGCTCTTCCGCTGAGACCGTGATTTGAAACGACGTTTTGAATCATGATTCGTGTTTGTGATTCTGGCTATGAAATTCGCATGAACGTGGCCTAAAACACCG
Source organism: Diadema antillarum (assembly GCF_040938485.1). NCBI lineage: Eukaryota > Metazoa > Echinodermata > Echinoidea > Diadematoida > Diadematidae > Diadema > Diadema antillarum. The sequence goes on along the minus strand of NW_027271253.1, from coordinate 789,286 downwards.
GGACCATGCACCTTTGACAGGGATAGGAAGTATATATGCTTTTTTTGCAGAGGACGTACAGACCCAGCGCTGTCATATTTTAGCAAAGTGCAATTTCTGTCGAGCCCAGCGGAGGTGAGGGGAGACTAAGGGATCGCCTGTGGTGTCTGTCCGTCCGTCGTCCGTCCGTCCGTCCGTCCGTTGTCTGTCCATAATGCTACAAAAACTTCAATAACTCTTTACTCTGGGCTTCAATTGCAATCAAACTTCGAGGGAAGAGGGGTCTTACAAAGTTTCACATTTCACCATATATGAAGGTCACCTCAAGGTCAAAGCTCACAGGCAGGGGTCAATGAACTTTAGGGCCCAATGTTAAGTTTTTATGGCGCGTTTCTATTATGGGTCATAATTTTTGATCCATAACTCCATTTGTGACTAAACTTGGATGGTAGATGTCCCTTGGGGAGTGGATGATCACCACAAGGTCAAAGGTCACAAGCAGGGGTCAACAAACTTTTAGAGCCCAATGTTAAATTTTTATGGCACGTTTCTTTTATGGGTCATGACTTTTGATCCATAACTCCATTTGTGACTTAACTTGGATGGTAGATGTCCCTTGGGAAGTGGATTGTCACCACAAGGTCAAAGGTCAGAAGCATGGGTCAAGGAACTTTTAGAGCCCAATGTTTTTATGGCGCGTTTCTATTATGGGTCATAACTTTTGATCCATAACTCCATTTGTGACTAAACTTGGCTGGTAGATGTCCCTTGGGGAGTGGATGGTCACCACAAGGTCAATGGTCAGAAGCATGGGTCAACAAACTTTTAGAGCCCAATGTTAAGTTTTTGTGGCGCGTTTCTATTATGGGTCATAACTTTTGATCCATAACTCCATTTGTGACTAAACTTGGCTGGTAGATGTCCCTTGGGGAGCGGATGGTCACCACAAGGTCAAAGGTCATAAGCAGGGGTCAACGAACTTTAAGGGCCCAATGTTAAGTTTTTATGGCACGTTTCTTTTTTGGCATAAATTTTTACCATTTCATATCTCTTTTTATCTCTTTTTTATGCCTCCGCCACCAAGTGGTGCTGGAGGCATTGTGTTTTCGGGTTGTCCGTCCGTCTGTCCTTCCGTCCATCCTTCCGTCCGTCTGGAATGAAGTTTGTGGACAGCGTAACTAAAAAACCTTTTGAGGTATCCCAATGAAACTTGGCATGTATATGTATTAGGGGGTGAAGTTGTGCCTATCAACTTTTGGGTGCACATGCTCAAGGTCAAAGGTCAAAAGGTCAAGGTCAAGTGGTTAAAATTTCACTATTTCCCCCATATCTATGCCATGCCTGAAGGTATTTTCTTGAAACTTAGTGTATACATGTATTACTCAATTAAGATTCTCTGATGAAAGTTTGGGATCATGCGGTCAAAGGTCAAAAGGTCAAGTATAAATGTTAAATTTCACTTTTTTCTCGGTATCTTGGAAATAGTTCAAGGTATCTTCATGGAACATAGTATATATGCATGTACTGACTGGCAGTGATTAGCTAGGGAATTTGGGGTTCATGGGGTCAAAGATCAGGGGTCAAAGGTCAAGGGCAACACTTCAAAATTTTACTATTTCCCTCATATTTGTGCAATGCCAGCAGGATTTCTTTTTTAACTTGGTGTATGCATTTTTAACCTGATAGTGATACTCTAAAAAGTTTTTTTTTTTGCCAAAAGGTCAAAAGGTCAAAGATCAAGTGAAAGTGCTGAACTTACTTCTTCCTCCATATCTTGGAAGTGGCTCAAGTTATCTTGAAACTTAGTACATATTTATGCATGTTCTGCCTGACAGTAATTCTCTTATGAATTTTAGGGTCAATGGCCAGATGAAAATGGTAACAATTTACTATTCAATACAGAAATTGCATTTTTTCTCCATACCTTGAAAATTACTCAAGGCATAAACTTATGAAAGGGTCAAAGTCAATTTAAAGTCCTTAAATCCCCAAATAACGTGCTCTCCTATTCATCCAATTAGACCTAGGTCAAGGAAGGTGAACATTCAACACTTTTGTGACAAACATGTCATTTTGATATTTTGCCAGTTTTTATGCCTCCGCCAATGAAGTGGCCGGAGGCATTATGTTTTCGGGTCATCCGTCCGTCCGTACGTCCGTATGTATGTCCGTACGTCCATAGGTCCGTACGTCCGTCCGTCCGTACGTCCGTCCCGTTTTGTTTTTGTCGATATCTCAAGAACCATGTGATGGTTTTGCATCAAATTTGGTATGAGGGTATATCCTGGAGGGATGATACTTTGTTTGGATTTTAGGGTCACGGGGTCAAAGGTCAAAGGTCACAGGTTATTTTGTGAAAAAAAAGGTTGAAATTTCATGTTTTTCTCCATATCTCGCAAATGGTTCAAGGTATCTTCATGGAACTTAGTATATATGCATGTACCAATGGGCAGTGATTATTTAGGGAAGTTGGGGGTCATGGGTCAAAGGTCATGGGGTCAAAGGTCAAGGTCAACTCCTCAAAATATCACTACTTTCCTTATATTTATGCAATGCCTGAAGGATTTTTTTTAACTTAATGTATGCATATAACCCAATATATATTCTGTGGGAAGTTTCTTGCCAAAAGGTCAAAGGTCAAGTAAAAGTGCTAAATTGCACTTCTTCCTCCATATCTCAAAAGTAACTCAAGGTATTATCATGAAACTTACATATTTATGCATGTTCTACCTGACAGTGATTCTCTTTGGAACTGTGAGGTCAAAGGTCAAAGGCCAGGTTTAGATAATACTATTTTACCATTTGATACTGAAATTATACTTTTCTCATTACCTTGAAAATTACTCAATGCATAAACTTATAAAAGGGTCAAAAGTCAAGTAAAAATCATCAGTTCCCCCAAATACCTGCACTCTGACGTTTTAATCATTCATCCAGTTGAACCTAGTTCTAGGAAAGTGAACATTCAGCACATTTGAGGCAAACCTGTCATTTTAATATTTTGCCAATTGTGTGAAAATGTCATCACACATTGTCAACACATTGTACTATAGACCTATTAGGAGAACCATGCATTATGGCGGAGGCATACACCAGTCGCCGTAGCGACATTTCTAGTTTGAAAATGTAATCACACATTTGTCCACATGTACTATAGACCTATTAGGAAAATCATGCATTATGGCGGAGGCATACCAGTCGCCATAGGGACATTTCTAGTTAAAATCTGTTACATCCCATTCGCGTACAATTTCTTGTACGCACTTGTACGCGAATGGGCGAAACACATTATGGCACTTGCCTTGTTGATAAAACTATACCTGGAAAGATCCAAAAAGTGCAACTGTTCGCTATTGACAAATAGGAACCATCTTAATATGAATCTCAAGCTAAAATCATCTAGTTTCAGAATCCGTGCGAAGAAAATTGATACCATACTCCAGTAAAATTTGATGTGCCTTTGAAAGTACATCGAGCCCTCGATACCAAGAAATTTAGCAAAACCATCATAGGGAAGATTGAAACATGGATACTTTGATGCCAAAAGTGCAACTCTCTATAGGATAATTGCAAATCTAGTATCAGTGTACGCAAAGCATTTTACATTTTAAAGTTTCAAAATCAGCCCAAAGGTTTTCGTAAAAAGTGAGTTGCTTCACATAATTACAGTCAATTCACCAAAAAGCGCTAATTTCGATGTTCACTTCCCGTGTTAAATGAGTTCGCGCGGGCGTGTGGAGCACATGCCAGTAACTTTTCGATATGTAATGGGGCCTGAATTGTAAATTTTCATCTTCTTCTTGAAAACTTCATTATGGGGTTTAAAACCCCATGATGAATTTTCACCAAACTAGGCAGGTAGCATCCCTAGAGGGCTAGAATCTCAATTTGTCCACCTGCGCACCATGCTGCCCTTGGGGGTTTTAGAGGCCCACCCCCCCCCCCCCCCCAAAAAAAAAAAAGATAAATAAATAAATAAATAAAAATAATAACAGAATATTTACAAATCTTCTTCTCTAGAACCAGAAGTGAAAAAGCCAAGTTAATACCATAAGATTGTATATTGATGGCTGTAGTGTTCGTTGCAGATCCAGGGGTACCCCCACCCTTTTGAGTCGGGAAGAGGGGGGAAGGATCCAAATGCGAGCCTAAATTGTACATTTTCATCTTCTTCTTGAAAACAACATAATGGATTTTCACCAAACTTGGCAAGTAGCATTCCTAGGGGGGATAGGATCTTAGTGTGTTCTATAATGGGCACCATGCTTCTCTTGGGGCCCCAGGGGACCCAAACCTCCTAAATGAAGGAATACTCGATGATATTCTTTAAACTCTAGAATCAAAAGTGATAGAGCTTTAAGTCTTTTCTTTTTTTGTCAAAACTGCATTGTCCAACTTTCTATTAAGTACAGTGTACTTGACAGGTATTTTTTACCAGTGTGATGGAATATGCAAGTGGACACCATGCCCCACCCCCAGCTCTCAAAGCTGCCCCCCCCCCCCCCCCAAAAAAAAAAAAAAAAAAATTCCAATGTTCTCAGATAAGAGTCTACAAGAATGCATGGAAGGTGAATTTGTGATACTCCGGTGAGTGTGAGAGCACCAGGTTTATGGTTCTTAGTATTTATTAATAAATAAACCACAAATATTGTATCATTTGTAGTCAAGAAACAGAGCATAACTTGCATGTTTCCATGTTCGCTGATATATCGAGTAACAGAGATTGTATTGAAACATGCAAGTTATGCTCAGTCTAGGGAAAGGTACATTCCAGTGTCTTATTACGAGTGGGTGATTGAAAGATGAGGTCATTGGCAGAATCTTGCTTTGGAAGGTTGTATTGTGGGTGTCTGTAAGTGATCTGAAGAAAAATAGTCAAAACTTTAATATTCCAAAATATATGGCACATAGGCCCTATTTAGATATTCATCTGGCCACATTAGTAATGATCAAGTATATTAAATCAATACATGTCAACGATTGTATTTCATTGGACCCTCAAGGGTAATATAATTCCCCTTGTTTTCTGATAGAGGTAAGTCAAATACTCTTTCATTATGTAAGAAAATTGATATGTAGAGTTCTCTTTACATTTTCTTTTTAATACACTGTGGTGATGTCACAATAATTGTCAAGATTTACTTTAGCCCTTTGGGAGAAAAACGTAAAGCAGAGGCATACTAGTTGCCATAGCAACATTTCCAGTTTGGATATAATACTGGCTAGATCAGGGATGATGTAGATGTTGCAGTATATGCTTTCCAAATCAGCTCTCTTCTAAAAGAAAACATGACATACATGTCCAGTAAACTACTTTTAGATTAACATATTATAAGCCCTAGGACTGGAAAAAAATCGTTATTGCAAGAGGATTTTCCTGATATGGATTTTTTTAACACATGTCAAGAGCACAACTGATGTCATATAGTGATCCGTTATTTTGGGAATATACAGAAAGCTAAATTTTAGGAAAGTTTAATTTTCGTGAAATTCGCAAATCACTGTTCAGCCACAGATTATTTTAAAAACGTAGAAAAATATTGTCATGTAGGATCCCTACAGTAAAGTGTCAGAATGAATGACAGCATCAGTGTCAAATTTTGGAAACAACAAAAAAGTCTGTGACTTCATTTGCAAAAATATCTGAACACGAAAATAACAGTTTTTACTTAAAGAGACTCTGTCAGTACTAAAGGATTTTTACCAATAAAGTGACATCGATCAATGTCAGATTTTGAAAACAATGTCTCACAGAAATATTTGTTACTTGATTTCCAAAAATATCTTAACATGATCGAAAATCACTGTTTTCACAGTAATGCAATTCTGTCAGTACAAAAGGATTTCACCAATAATATGACATCAAATTACCTCATCCATCCCCAGTGACCCCGTAGTGTCAGGATTCATGGATGGCCCAATTTATTTGCTGACCACCAGGTTGCATCCAAAAATCATGAATAGCACCACTTAGCAAATAATAGAATTATGTGCATTGAAGTTTAGTATGCTCATGGGAAATGGTCTACACCATTTGAGACTCTTCTCCTGTGTGTGTACCTACATATAATAATAATAATAATAATAATAGTGGCTACTTGTATAGCGCACAGGTCCACTTTTCAGTGCTCATGGCGCTTCAAAAATGAAAAGATATATATATTTACATACATATACATATTCAAACATTTCAACAAAGAAGAAAATGGTAAACAAAAACAAATATATACCAAATAAAAAATACAACATATACCAATTAAAAATACAATATTGATCCAACATTAATGACGTACAGCAATTACAGTCCTCAGTATGAAAGGAACAGATAAGTTTTAAGTTTGGATTTGAATGACTCTGTAGATGACAGTTCCCTTAACTGAAGAGGTAACTGATTCCACAATTTTGGTCCCACAACGGAAATAGCATGATCACCATACCCATGTTTTACTCTGGGTGTTTGGAGTAAGAATGTATCTGATGATGAACGTAGCCTTTGTGTCGGATTGTATTTTTGAACAGAATTACTTACGTATATGGGGGAAAAAGAATGAATATAGAGATTACTACTCATGATAAAGCTGTACACAATCTGATACGGCAATTCTTGAATGCATTGTCACAAATGTACACATTAGTAGTTATGTACATGTATGATGTACTGCATGCATGGTTGTTTTAATGTGTATGTACACAGGTGGACCAGATTAATGGAGAACATTCTATATGATATAGATTATAGTACATACAGGCTGACCAGATCAGTGGAGAATTTTCTAGGTGGTATACAATGTAACTACAGTACATGCATGTGACAGGAAATACATTATAGCTCACTCAGTCTAGAATGAGTTAACCCATTCCAGAAAATTCTAGGAAGTGCTTACATACTTGGCTGAGTGAGGCACTGTCCCTGTAGCCCAATGTGATTGGTAGTTAATTTTGGCAATGATGTTATGCTCATAGTTAGGCAGTGAGTCATCCAGGATTCCTGGAACTTGGACTTGCTAGAATATTCACGTGTGTAGCTCCAGGTTGGAGAAAATTACAGAATGTACTAGAAAGGGGTGAATGGATAGTATATAAGCCGGAGAAATTCTGAGGTAGGCAGAGTACCTAACACCTCTGCTCTGAGAGTTACGTCATTTCTGGCTCTGAAGCGACTTGTTGTAGTCAGTCCTGTATTACCTGCTGACCTGCTATACAAACTGTGTTCGTGGAGATAAGGCCTGGGAGACAGTTTGCCTGCAGAGAATTAATTTCCCTACATTAGAGATAGACTCCATATTTTAGTGTCAACGGACATTATTACGGCAAAGCTGTGACGGGCTGGATTCCTTGCTGGACAATATAAAGTGAATCATCATTCAACGCCTCGACTGGACATGGTCGTCATAACGTTTGGATTTTGCACGTTTCGCTGTGGACATATATCGTGGAGTTTACCCCGGATCTATACCGTGGACTATCGTAACCTGCGCCTTTGGAGTTACGTCGGAGGAATCATTCATCGGCGCATCAAGGATCATTCATCGGTGCATGGAACATCATATCTGAACATTTTCAAAGGATTACTTGATAACAAATTATGTAAGTGATTCCATTACCGATTTGTAATTGTTTCTATTGATCATTATTGTACTGATGTGAAAACCGATTACGAGTCTGTACCCACAATATCACTGTTAATAAACTGCCTGAACATTAGTTGATGGTTTCTTTTGTGCGATCATTCTCAGAGTGATTTTGGTCGTAACAAAATTGGGGGCTTGTGTCCGGGAAGTGAATTTAAAGCCAAAACTTAGAATTTGGAACGTTCCGGAATCCAGAATATTGGTGCAGACAAAATACCGGTGAGTTGATTGTGCAATTGTACATTGTGTGTAATACATTGTGACAATGTCAATCAGTACAATGGATGTTCAGGCATTTGTTCAGCGGACAGATTTGTCCCTCAAAGATTTGCAAAGGTTACGCAAATGTGATTTGACTGCCATTGCACAGCATTTAAATGTAGATGTTCCACAAGGTGTAAGAAAGGCAGAAATTCTTGACTTAGTAGCTGATCACATGGAGCTCAAAGAAGAAATTGACACTTCAGATCAAGCTCAAATTTCAGATCAAACACGGCTTGAGCTTGCTAAAATGGAAATGGAAATGAAGAAAGAGAAGATGAGATTAGAAATGGAAATGAAGGAAAGGGAAAAACAAAGAGAAGTGGAAAGAGAAATTGAAATGAAGAAAATTGAAGTGGAGCAACAACTGAAATCGGTGAGATGGAATTGACTCATGCACAGACTGTTGGAAATCGTGAAAGGGCTCCCCCTGAATTTGATTTGGCCAAGAACATTCGATTGGTGCCAAAGTTTGAAGAAAACAGAGTTGATGCATACTTTGTGTCATTTTAGAAGGTGGCTGACAGTTTGAACTGGCCACAGGAATTTTGGCCCATGCTCCTTCAAAGTGTGTTTGTCGGCAAAGCAGCTGATGTGTACTCATCTCTTTCCAAAGAGCAATCACGTGACTATGCTACAGTCAAGAAAGCAGTGTTGAATGCTTATGAGTTGGTGCCAGAGGCGTACAGACATAAGTTCAGAAATTCGTATCGCAAACCAGGCCAGACACATGTTGAGTTTGCTCGTGAATAGGAAATGACGTTTGATAGGTGGTACAGGTCCCTGAAAGTGGATCAGGATTTTTATAAACTATGTGAGGTTGTTCTCTTGGAAGAATTCAAAAAGAGTGTTGCTTTCAGTGTGCAGTCGCATTTGGATGATCACAAAGTGACAAGTTTGCATAAAGCAGCCTTGATGGCTGATGAGTATGAGCTGACCCACAGAAATGACAACAGACCACCTTTCAGGAATTTCTCTGGAAACAAAAGAGACAAAAATCAGTCGAGCAATCCAAAGAATGCTGGTTCTGAAAAAGGCACGAGTTCTGAAACTTCATCGGCACCAAAGCCTCAATCTGACAAAGGGTCCAGTACAAGTGCAAATGTCATCAAATGTTTTCACTGTAACAAGACAGGGCATGTAAAGTCACAGTGTTGGAAGTTGCAAAACAAAACAAAGAAGGACATGGGATTTGTCATGTCAAAAAGTGTCCTACCCGAAAACAGTGTCCCGTTCAGTGAAACACAGGCCATTGAAAGTCGATCTCCCAAATTCAAAGATAGGCTGAAGCAGGTGGATGAGAGCTATCATAGCCTTTTGTTTGATGGTGAGGTGACCCCATGTACTTCTGGTGAGGCAGGTAAACCAGTAGTCATCCTGCGGGATACGGGGGCCTCTCAGTCGTTGATGGTGGATGGTGGTATGACTTTTCCACCAGATAGTGCAGTGAATGCAAAAGTCTTGATTCAGACTGTTGATGGCAGTTATATGTCAGTTCCACTGTATAGAGTGGATTTGAAGTGTGACCTAGTTTCTGGTCCTGTCACTGTTGGAGTTGTTCCTGAGTTGCCCATGGTAGGCATTGATTTCCTGTTGGGGAATGACTTGGCTGGGGACAACTTGGTGGTTGCGTCTCCAGTTGTTTCGGATAAACCAGTAGTGGTTGCTGAAACTGAGCAGTTGCAGGAGGAGTTTCCTGGGATTTTCCCAGATTGTGTTGTGACTAGGTCTCGGGCTCGTAGAGCTGTTCAAGATGATGCGGATTCTGTTGATGTGGAGGAGAATTCCGGTGTTTGGTTGGCAGAAACCTTTTTCAAGGATTTGAATGATGGGGTTGCTGTATTAGGCTCCGAGGCTAACAGTGATGGGCTGTTTAGCAAGTCTTCCTTGGTTGAAGCACAGCAGGCAGACTCTGAGTTGAAAGGCTTGTCTCAGACGGCATGTTCTGAGGCTGAGGCTGAAAAGGTCCCTGAGTGCTATTATGTCAAAGATGGCATTTTGATGAGGAAGTGGAGACCTCCCTATACGCCAGCTGATGAGGATTGGACGGTGGTCCGTCAAGTTGTTGTCCCTCCCAGTTACCGCGGTGAGATCTTGAGGATTGCCCACGAGTTACCAGTTGGCGGCCATTTAGGCATCAGAAAGACAAAGGATCGGATCATGAAGCATTTCTATTGGCCAGGGTTGAATGTGGATGTGGCTGAGTTTTGCAAGACTTGTCACACATGTCAGGTGGCTGGTAAACCACAGCATTCAGTGAAGCCGGCGCCATTGATTCCGATACCTGCGTTTGAAGAACCATTCAGTCGGGTTCTAGTTGACTGTGTTGGACCTTTGCCTAGGACTAGGTCGGGTCATAAGTACCTCTTGACAATCATGGATATGTCTACACGGTTTCCAGAGGCTATCCCATTGCGAAATATCACTGCTAAGACTGTGGTAGATGCTCTAGTGCAGTTTTTCACTAGGTATGGGTTGCCCAAGGAAGTGCAGTCTGACCAAGGGTCAAATTTCATGTCAGGCATATTTCAAGAGGTGATGTATCGTTTGGGTGTGAAGCAGCTGAAGTCGTCAGCTTATCATCCCCAATCCCAAGGTGCGTTGGAGCGCTACCACCAGACCCTAAAGACAATGATTCGGGCATTTTGTGAGGAGTATCCCGAGGATTAGGATAAGGGCATCCCTTTCCTGCTGCTCGCAACGAGGGACTCCCCAAATGAGTCGACGGGTTTCAGCTTATTTGAGTTGGTGTACGGTCATGAAGTTAGGGGCCCATTGAAGCTCATCAAAGAGAAATTCATGACTGAGGATGATGAGGTCCACCTACTTGACTATGTGTCAAAGTTTCGTGAAAGGCTTTCAAAGGCTTGTGAGGTAGCTAGGGAACACTTGAAAGTGTCACAAGACTCAATGAAGAGAAAGGCAGACAAAAATGCCAAAGCCCGAACCTTCAAACCAGGTGACAAAGTTCTTGTACTGCTGCCCATACAAGCCCTTACGAAAAAGTCCTGTGGTACTCCTGCGGTAATTACCACAGGACGGTACCACAGGAAAGTACCACAGGAAAGTACCACAGGACAGTACCACAGGACAGTACCACAGGAATTGTCCTGTGGTATTTTGGGACATACCACAGGACAGTACCACAGGAATTCCTGTGGTATTTTGGGACGTACCACAGGGCAGTACCACAGGAAAGTACCACAGGACCGGTACCACAGAACAGTACCACAGGAATTCCTGTGGTATTTTGGGACGTACCACAGGGCAGTACCACAGGACTAGTACCACAGAACAGTACCACAGGAACTGTCCTGTGGTATTTTGGGACAGTACCACAGGACAGTACCACAGGTCGATCATTACCACACAGCATTACCACAGGGCAGTACCACACAGCATTTCCATGGTACCACAGGAGAGTACCACACAGGACAGATCGAAAAAAAAAAAATCTGGGAGACTTTTACCCACATTTCACAGAATATTCCTGATAGGTGAGTGATGGATTTCAGGACAAACATGGCCCTACTTAATAACCTGTCCTACTCCTAACATATAACCTCACACGAGAGTCTAATGGCCAAGTGGCAATCTAGTCCTATAATAGATCTATATAGTCATATTCTATTCCTAGGTAGCCATCGACCCTATCAGTACATATATATATGGCCGTCTATCCGTAAAGCATTAAGGCATGGTTACTAACTCGATTATACTTTATTATCAAGATATGAAATTACACTTTCATAACAATATCTATGATATTGGGAATAACATAACATAATTAGACAATCTTTCATAAAGTTCAAAGTAAGTTCCATCATTAATACTTTGATTTTTTAAGACATATATGTATTTTCTAAAATCTAGAGTGCTTTTTATGAATATTCATGAGCTATGTAAAAATTTGTACCACAGGAGTACCACAGGAGTACCACAGGAGTACCACAGGAGTACCACAGAAGTCCTTATGAAATTTCTCATGCTTTACATCAGCACTTTCACTAAATAGGTAATACTGTAGGAGTATAGGACAGGATAAGTAATGGCAAATCAATAGTTATTAAATTCACAGCATAACTCATCTATCAATTAATTGAGGAATATTAATATGTGCTTTTTTGTTTGTATTTTTGTTATAAATTTCAGTTGATTCTGCCCTACAATTTTCCTGTGTGGTACTCCTGTGTGGTACTGCTGTTTGATATTCTCCTGATGTGATAGTCCTCTGGTATAAAATGTTAAGAAAAAAAAAAAGAATATCCTGTAGCATTTTTCTGTGGTACTTACGAATTTAATTTGCTGTGTGGTACTTCTGTGTGGAATAGCACCATATTATGATTTTCCTGTGGGATTTTGGACAGTTCCTGTGGTACTCTCCTGTGGTATACATCGAAAATTACCACAGGAATTCCTGTCGTACTGTCCTGTGGTACGTCCCAAAATTCCACAGGACAATTCGTGTGGTACTGTCCTGTGGTACTATCCTGTGGTACTTTCCTGTGGTATTGTCCTGTGGTACTGCCCTGTAGTACTGCCCTGTGGTACTGTCCTGTGGTACGTCCCAAAATACCACAGGACAAGTCGTGTGGTACTGTCCTGTGGTACTATCCTGTGGTACTGTCCTGTGGTACGTCCCAAAATACCACAGGACAAGTCGTGTGGTACTGTCCTGTGGTAATATCCTGTGGTACTGTCCTGTGGTACTGCCCTGTGGTACGTCCCAAAATACCACAGGACAAGTCGTGTGGTACTGTCCTGTGGTACTATCCTGTGGTACTTTCGTGTGGTACTGTCCTGTGGCACTGCCCTGTGGTATTGTCCTGTGGTACTGTCCTGTGGTACGTCCCAAAATACCACAGGACAAGTCGTGAGGTACTGTCCTGTGGTAATATCCTGTGGTACTGTCCTGTGGTACTGTCCTGTGGTACTGTCCTGTGGTACTGTCCTGTGGTATGTCCCAAAATACCACAGGACAATTCCTGTGGTACTGTCCTGTGGTATGTCCCAAAATACCACAGGACAAGTCGTGTGGTACTGTCCTGTGGTACGTCCCAAAATACCACAGGACGAGTCGTGTGGTACTGTCCTGTGGTACTATCCTGTGGTACTTTCCTGTGGTACTGTCCTGTGGTACTGCCCTGTGGTACTATCCTGTGGTACTTTTCTGTGGTACTGTCCTGTGGTACTGTCCTGTGGTACTGCCCTGTGGTACTGTCCTGTGGTACGTCCCAAAATACCACAGGACAAGTCGTGTGGTGCTGTCCTGTGGTACTATCCTGTGGTACTTTTCTGTGGTACTCTCCTGTGGTACTGTCCTGTGGTACGTCCCAAAATACCACAGGACAAGTCGTGAGGTACTGTCCTGTGGTACTATCCTGTGGTACTGTCCTGTGGTATGTCCCAAAATACCACAGGACAATTCCTGTGGTACTGTCCTGTGGTACTTTCCTGTGGTACTGTCCTGTGGAACTGCCCTGTGGTACTGTCCTGTGGTACGTCCTAAAATACCACAGAACAAGTCGTGTGGTACTGTCCTGTGGTACTATCCTGTGGAATTCCTGTTGTACTCTCCTGTGGTACGTCCCAAATGACAATTCATGTGGTACTGTCCTGTGGTACTGTTGTGTGGTATACGTCCCAAAATACCACAGGACAATTTGTGTGTATACTGTCTTGTGGTACTGTCCTGTGGAACTTTCCTGTGGTAATGTCCTGTGGTACTGCCCTGTGGTACATCCCAGAGTACCACACGAGCCTGTAACACAGTACCACACAGTTCCTGTGTTAACATATATTTGTGTGGTACATTGTGTGGTACCAACCAGTACCACAGGGAGTACCACATGAGCCTGTAAAACAGTACCACACAGTTCCTGTGGTAACATTTATTTATGTGGTACATTGTGTGGTACTGACAAGTACTACAGGGAGTACCCTACAATCCTGTGGTACAGTACCACACAATTCCTGTGGTAACATTACAAGTGTGTGGTACATTGTGTGGTACCGACAAGTACCACAGGGAGTACCACAGGACTTTTTTGTTAGGGAGGTGAACCACTGAAAGCCAAGTTCAGTGGCCCATACTGTGTCAAAAAGAAACTCAATGATGTGAACTATGTGATCAGCACACCAGATAGATGCAAAGAACAGAGAATGTGTCATGTCAACATGTTGAAAGAGTGCTATGACAGAAAGTCAGTTGGTGTGACATAGGTAGTGGATAGCACAGTAGAAGTTAAGGGTGAAAGGTTTTCACCTGAAATCATACATACAGTGTTTAGCTTATCCATTACTGATGTACCGGTATGCAAAACAGTTTGACATGATTGTATAAGCTCAGAAAATTCAAGCAATATCATTGTAAATGGTATCCATGAAAAGAGAACATGGAATTAATACAGCTATTCAAAAGGCATGTGATAGTATGTGATTATTGTTGCTTGACTTGGATTGTACCTCACATTAGATTGTAAAGGCTTTCTTTTTCCCATGGGGGATGGTGTCACAAATGTACACATTAGTAGTTATGTACATGTATGATGTACTGCATGCATGGTTGTTTTAATGTGTATGTACACAGGTGGACCAGATTAATGGAGAACATTCTATATGATATAGATTATAGTACATACAGGCTGACCAGATCAGTGGAGAATTTTCTAGGTGGTATACAATGTAACTACAGTACATGCATGTGACAGGAAATACATTATAGCTCACTCAGTCTAGAATGAGTTAACCCATTCCAGAAAATTCTAGGAAGTGCTTACATACTTGGCTGAGTGAGGCACTGTCCCTGTAGCCCAATGTGATTGGTAGTTAATTTTGGCAATGATGTTATGCTCATAGTTAGGCAGTGAGTCATCCAGGATTCCTGGAACTTGGACTTGCTAGAATATTCACGTGTGTAGCTCCAGGTTGGAGAAAATTACAGAATGTACTAGAAAGGGGTGAATGGATAGTATATAAGCCGGAGAAATTCTGAGGTAGGCAGAGTACCTAACACCTCTGCTCTGAGAGTTATGTCATTTCTGGCTCTGAAGCGACTTGTTACAGTCAGTCCTGTATTACCTGCTGACCTGCTATACAAACTGTGTTCGTGGAGATAAGGCCTGGGAGACATTTTGCCTGCAGAGAATTAATTTCCCTACATTGGAGTTAGACTCCATATTTTAGTGTCAACGGACATTATTACGGCAAAGCTGTGACGGGCTGGATTCCTTGCTGGACAATATAAAGTGAATCATCATTCAACGCCTCGACTGGACATGGTCGTCATAACGTTTGGATTTTGCACGTTTCGCTGTGGACATATATCGTGGAGTTTACCCCGGATCTATACCGTGGACTATCGTAACCTGCGCCTTTGGAGTTACGTCGGAGGAATCATTCATCGGCGCGTCAAGGATCATTCATCGGTGCATGGAACATCATATCTGAACATTTTCAAAGGATTACTTGATAACAAATTATGTAAGTGATTCCATTACCGATTTGTAATTGTTTCTATTGATCATTATTGTACTGATGTGAAAACCGATTACGAGTCTGTACCCACAATATCACTGTTAATAAACCGCCTGAACATTAGTTGATGGTTTCTTTTGTGCGATCATTCTCATAGTGATTTTGGTCGTAACAACATATTAACCTGTAGGCTGGCCTGCTCACTCAATGGATCCCTACAGGGTCTTAAAAAAAAAAAAAAAAAACTCTACCATCCCATTAATGTGTGCAACTATCATGGTAATGTATTATTGGTGAAATATATTCAAATAGCTGTTGTAACATTGCTCTGGAGTTTCTTTGCATGTTGATGATGCTATATTGAATGTTTGATTTTGAAATGTACTGATGATATTATTTAGGGGAAAGCTTGATACAAGTGCATAGATTTATCTCAAGAATTATGATTGTCACGCTAATGTGTCTGAGTTACTGTTCTTTGACCTGTTATCCAAGTGGGATGCATCCATGTTACCGTTTTCCCTCCAAGATTCTGGAATACCCTTATACAAATGATAATAGGAACATTTTCCGTCAAGCCCAGGTTTTTATGCCTCCGCCACGAAGTGGTGCCAGAGGCATTATGTTTTCGGGTTGTCCGTCCGTCCCTCCTTCCGTCCGTCTGTCTGTCCGTCCGTCCGTCCGTCCATCCATCCGTCCTTCCGTCAGTCCGTAATGAATTTTGTGGACAGGGTAACTATCAAAACCTTTTGAGGTATCCTAATGAAACTTGGCATGTATGTGCATTAGGGGGTGAAGTTGTGCCTATTAACTTTTGGGTGCACATGCTCATGGTCAAAGTTCAAAAGGTCAAGGTCAAATACATAAGATTCACTATTTCCACCATATCTGTGCAATGCCTGAAGATATTTTCTTGAAACTTAGTGTATACATGTATTACCAGATTAAGATTCTCTGGTGAAAAGTTTGGGTCATGAGGTCAAAGGTCAAAAGGTCAAGTAAGAATATTAAAACTTCACCTTTTTGTCTCGCCCACCGGAGGTGAAGGCGAGACTAAGGGATCCAAATGGCATCCATCCGTCGTCCGTCACAAATGTTAAAGTTTACCTGCAAGACTCTCTTATGATGCATAACTTGGCAACTGTTACAGCAATGGCAGCCACACTTGAGTGATAGAAGCACTAGGGGTATCTTCATGTTATGGTGTTGTCGGAGGTCATGTGATGATGTCAAAGGTCATTTGAGGTCATATATTAAAGAGTATGTGCAAGACTCTCTTTTCTATGTTAAAGTTTACCTGCAAGACTCTCTTTCAACAAATAACTTAACATAAGTTGCTTGGATTACAACCTAACTTGGGTCATAGATGCACTGGGGGTACCTTCATGTTATGATGCCGTTGGAGTTCACAGGATAAGGTCAAAGGTCATTTGAGGTCAAACGTTAAAGTTTACTTGCAACACTCTCTTATCACACGTAACTCCACACATGTAGCTACAATGGCAATCAAACTTGGGTGATGGATGCACTGGGGGTACCTTCATGTTATGGTGCTGTAAGAGGTCACATGATAAGGTCAAAGGTTGTTTGAGGTCATACGTTAAAGTTTACTTGCAAGACTCTTATTACACGTAACTCAGCACATGTTGCTACAATGGCAATCAAACTTGGGTGATGGTAGATGTCTCTTGGGAAGTTGAAGGTTACCACAAGGTCAAAGGTCACAGACAGGGGTCAACGAACTTTTAGGGCCCAATGTTAAGTTTTTAGGGCGCATTTCGTATATGGCTCATAACTTTTGATCCCATTTTCCGTTTGTGACCAAACTTGGATGGAAGATGTCCCTTGGGGAGGTGAAGGTCGTCACAAGGTCAAAGATCACATACAGGGGTCAACAAACTTTTAGGGCCCAATGTTATGTTTTTAGGGCGCATTTTGATTGTGGCTCATAACTTTTGATCCCTATGTCCGTTTGTGACCAAACTTGGACGGTAGATGTCCCTTGGGGAGTTAAAGGTCATCACAAGGTCAAAGGTCACAGAAAGGGGTCAACAAATTTTTAGGGCCCATTAAGTTTTTATGGTGCATTTCGATTATAGCTCATTACTTCTGATCCCTTTGTCCGTTTGTGACCAAACTTGGATGGTAAATGTCCCTTGGGGTGTTGAAGGTCACCACAAGGTCAAAGGTCATAAGCAGGTCAATTAACTTCTGGGAGTTATAAAAAATATTAATTCCTTGTACGCGAATGGGCGAGACACAATTTGGCACTTGCCTTGTTTCTCTGTACCTTGGAAATCATTCAAGGTATCTTCATGGAACATAATAAATATACATGTACTGACTGGCAGTGATTTTCTAGAGAATTAAGGGTTCATGGGGGCAAAGGTCAGGGGTCAAAGGTCAAGGGCACACTTCAAAATTTTACTATTTCCCTCATGTTTATGCAATGCCAGCAGGATTATATCTTTTTACACTTAGTGTACCGGTATGCATATATAACCTAATAGAGATTCTCTTGAAAGTTTTTTTTTTCTTTTTTTTCCCTCAAAGGTCAAAAGGTCAAAGATCAAGTGAAAGTGCTGAACTAACTTTTTCCTCCATATCTCGGAAGTGGCTCAGGTTATCTTGAAACTTACTACATATTTATGCATGTTCTGCCTGACAGTGATTATCGTATGAAAGTTAGGGTCAAAGGCCAGATGAAAATGGTAACAATTTACTATTCAATACAGAAATTGCACTTTTTCTCCATACCTTGAAATTTACTCAATTCATAAATGTATGAATGGGTCAAAGTCAAGTTAAAGTCCTTAAATTCCCAAATACATGCTCTCCTATTCATCCCATTAAACCTAGGTCAAGGAAGGTGAACATTCAACACATTTGTGACAAACTTGTCATTTTAATATTTTGCCAATTTTGTGAAAATGTAATCACACATTGTCCACATGTACTATCTAGACCTATTAGGAGAATCATGCATTATGGCGGAGGCATAACACTATTTGTATTTATATCAAACATTGATGTGTAAATACAACTTTTTTTTTATCTTTGCATCTACAGTGACTTACAGACGCACCAGTGTTCCAGTGTCAGAAGCTGCCCCATAATTGCATGTCTTTCATCAAGCGCCAGTGTGTTATACTGCCCTCTTACGGGCAGTGTTTGAGATGTATGTTATAATGGGTGATTTCAAGTTCGGTGCTAGTGCTAGTGCTAGTGCTATCTCAGCACTAGCACCGCCGATAAAACCGAACTTGAAATCACGTCGGTGTTGGGAGTTGACCTCAAAATTATGACGTATTTCCGGTTGCTGGTGCTGGGCTCGGTGTTGAATGTCGTCTGCTGAACCGAGCTCCGCCGATTGTGTTAGCGATTTACGTGCTTTTTCGCCATTGACTAACACTAGCCCCTAGGGATTAACATTTTCGTCATTTCAAGTTCGGTGCTGGTGTTAGCGTTGCCGTGCGAGACTCATATTCACGTCCATAATAGATGCACGTTTTACGTGCAAAGTCTATGGTAATGCAGTGGTCGCCCACGTAACGTACACGAGCACTCTCGACATGGCTTCATAAATCTGAGCCTGGGAGCAAAATTAAGATAGTTGTATTTTGGGGAGTGGATGAAATTTGTGGCATTTTAATATTTCTTCCCCACTATGTCACTAAAACTAAGCAATTTTGGCTACATCTTTTAATATTTGACTGTAATCACGCGCAATCACTTTTTTCGTCGCGCAATTCCCGCGGAGCTCGCGGTGCTGTGATTCCAACACCTAGTGCTGGTGATCGATAATTTTGATCGGTATCGCCTCGTTAATCTGACCGTCGGTGTTGGAGCTCGATTTAACGCTGTTATTCGGGGGCTAGCACTAGCACTAGCACTAGCACCGAACTTGAAATCACCCAAAGCACCGAACTTGAAATCACCCATGGGTGATTTCAAGTTCGGTGCTAGTGCTAGTGCTAGTGCTAGCCCCCGAATAACAGCGTTAAATCGAGCTCCAACACCGACGGTCAGATTAACAAGGCGATACCGATCAAAATTATCGATCACCAGCACTAGGTGTTGGAATCACAGCACCGCGAGCTCCGCGGGAATTGCGCGACGAAAAAAGTGATAGCGCATAGTTAAAGTCAAATATAAAAAGATGTAGCCATGACTGTTTAGTTTTAGACACATAACGAGGAAGAATGATTAAAATGCCACAAATTTCATCCCTTCTTTAAAACACAGTTATCCTAATTTTGCTCTTAGGCTCGGATTTATAAAGCCATGTCGATGGTGTTCGTTTACGTTACGTGGGCGACCACTGCATTAGCATAGACTTTGCACGTAAAACGTGCAACTACTTATGGACGTAAATATGGGTCTCGCAGGGCAACGCTAACACCAGCACCGAACTTGAAATGACGAAAATGATAATCCCTAGGGGCTAGTGTTAGTCAATGGAGAAAAAGCACGTAAATCGCTAACACAAACGGCGGAGCTCGGTTCAGCAGACGACATTCAACACCGAGCCCAGCACCAGCAACCGGAAATACGTAATAATTTTGAGGTCAACTCCCAACACCGACGTGATTTCAAGTTCGGTTTTATCGCCGGTGCTAGTGCTATCTCAGCACTAGCACTAGCACTAGCACCGAACTTGAAATCACCCATTGTTGTTGTACAACCTTCGCGCCTTTCGGCCGGCAGTTTGTGTTGCGTGAGCATAATAAAGTTTGCTTAAACCTTAACTATTGTGACTGGTTATCCATCCTCGAACAATGTTCTCATAATGGCGTGGTGGCAGCTACATGGGATAAAGTACCCTGCTCTTCCCTCATTACCGATGGATTTTATGCATGATATGGCAGCCAGTTGGTCGGCAAAACGTGTCGTGATAGGTAGTTATGGTTTGCTCGCATCTGCTGTAGTCCCATACATAGCCCCTGAATGGCTGTTCCCTGTCCCCTATTGAGGCAACGACCTCGCACCCAGGCCCGAGAGAGAGGCCGCCCCTACCAGTATCCTAACCAGAAGTACAATGTACCAGGTACCTTACAGTGTTTACGATTCTGAGTCAATTCCAATCAAAAGAAATGAAAGCAATGAATGGATGACTGAGGATGATTATGTCAGTCTTGATTATGATGATTTCTGTGACGATTATGATGATGAAAGTTATGACAGTTGTGATGAGCCCTTCGGCTTCGGGGACCCTAACCAACCTCGTCCCCATGAGGATCTAGTATTGCATGCTACTCGGTATGATGGCGTCAATCCAAGTTCATGTAGCATTACTCCTCATCCTGTCCCTATGTGTATGAGTAGTCTTGGTGTTAGTGAGTCCAGTCGTTCTAATGTTAGACATACAGTTCACAGTTGCCCAATATGTCTCGTGGCCAATCGCCCGAACCAGCATCATATCAGTGATTGCTTATTCCTACCATGTCCAGAGAATGAAAGAGATATCATTACATGTGCTCGCTAAGCGGCGTCCGTCCTTGGCTACTCTGATTCCCTGTGTCCATATGACAATTATCTGGATGATTATGATGAGCTAGATTCACAATGTGATTTCTCAGAAGTTGAATGTTTTGATGATCTTCATGACGGTGCTTTGTCTACAGATATTGTCTGCTTGTCTGCTAGGGTATGTGTTGCTGATTCAGACAGTATGGTAGGTGTTCAACCCACCGACCGGGTCCATAACGACCGACCGCGCATTATAATGGCATTGCGCGTACAGACAGAAAATGTACGCATGGGACTACGCGCAACGGTGTTCGATTCTTCACTGGGCTACGCTACCGAGTAAAATGTGGCGAAAACAACTAAGTATTCCCTCTAAATTACCGAAATTTAGCAAAATCGAATGTTTATCATGTAACTACATATAACTAGGCCTACCTTTGCTGACTCGTTAGATGTAGAGTATCCTTCCGTAATAAATTTGACGATTTTGACCGCAAAATTGTCACCGCCGCTTGTACGATCGTGCACACACGTTACACATACACATGACAAACATTTTGTCGCCCGCGCGCTACGACCGTATGAGTTGATGCAGAAACGAGAAATGAATGTGAAAAAAACAAACCGACTCATCTAATTTATTTCAATTACGATGAAAAGTTTCCTAATGAAAATCAAGTCAAATTCATCAAACAGTCCTTCAAAAGTAATATCGAAGGATTCAAAATATATTCAAATATTATTGGGGAAAAAATGACGGCTAGAAAAAAAACAGCGGCCTGTCGAAAAAACGCATTTAAGTGCCCTTTATACGTATTGTCAGGGTGGTCGGTAGAAATGAGCAGGGCAACTGAGTGCGGAAAAAATGACACCCCACGCGTTCGAAGCCGCCATCTAAGAGTGCGTACCTCAGATCGCATTTTCAGTGCGCGCTTGTGAATCCGGAGTATTTTCTCCACACGTGAGTAAAATTTCAGGCAAATTGTGAGATTTTTCACGTTTCTATTGATAGAAAAACGTTAGGTGTCCGGTATTATGAACACCCAACCATACTAGTCTTGGAGATGCAAAGGATATGTCAGATTTAGACAGGTCAATAGGGTTTCAAGACAATTCTTACTGCTATGATCGTGGCTCATCGGAGTCGGATGAGTTCCACTTCCGGGGTGATCAGTCGCCACAGTCTCCAGTAGCTAGTCCCTCAGTGTTGCCTGAAAAGGCCTGTATGTCTCCCTACATTGATCTTGACCATGGCCAACAGAGTATCCGGGTTACTCTTGCCAGTGGTTCGCCACAGAACTTCATTGGCTATTCAGTGTTCAAGAGTCTCGGAGGTGTTTTTTCGGACTCTTCTGAGGCTTATCCAGTTGATCATCCCTCACCGTATGCAGTTGTTGGAGGGACGTGCCTCACGCTTACCAGAGATGGAAAGGCATTTCTCTTTGAAGGGTTTGTTGTTGACTCTCCAGATGTTATAATTGAGGCAGGCATTCCGTTCATAGTGTTGCACGACATTACCATCCGTCCCGCAAAGCGCAGTATCACAATTGGTGATGGACCTTCGTACACCTGATGGTCCTGATCCTACACCAGAGGTAGATAGGCCTATTCGTCTTTCCCGCACGCCTCCGATGTCTCTCAGCCTTCACCGGTACAACTCACCTTCATCTAGCTCTGATGATGTGACCGCACCTTCACCAGCCAGCAACGGTCACCACCAAGGCATAGGCCTACACCCCCATTCCCAGGATGCTGAGGCTGCACGTCAGTGTCTAGCTCAGTCTGAGCTAGCCATCATTCCAACCTCTGAGATGAATGACGCCATCCCTGATATCACCGACGATGATTCCTCTGGTGCCCTAACCACACCTCGTCATCTCTCTTGCTGGCCAGCATGTCAGCCATCTTCAGATGTCAATAACCAGTGTTCCTTGGACACCTCACCCACTGATGAGCTTCCTGTTGATGTTCTCAACATCAGTGTTGGTAGCATCACCACTACCCATCAACACGGTGGTCCCCCAGACCATCCTCGCCTCATCGAGATCAATGACCCTCCTGGGCGCCCCCCAGATGCATCCAGTGGACCCCTTGCCTTCACCAATGCCTCCACTCCTGGAGGTACATCTCGCTTTCCACGGCGCGAGAAGATTCCTGCATGTCATCTTCATCTTAGCGCACCTGTGATGTCTCCAACCTCAGACATCGCTCCCACCCCTCAACCAGGTCACTACACGTGCTTGCATGTAGGACCCCCTCCTGGCCGTCCTCCAGACATTGACTGTATATTCAGAAGCTCCCTGATAACTGTTAACCCCCATTTTTTACCTCAGCTACCGGA
This sequence comes from Diadema antillarum, assembly GCF_040938485.1. Lineage (NCBI taxonomy): Eukaryota > Metazoa > Echinodermata > Echinoidea > Diadematoida > Diadematidae > Diadema > Diadema antillarum. The sequence goes on along the minus strand of NW_027271253.1, from coordinate 766,129 downwards.
TGTTTCTGGACACTGACTTGTGAATCGAATTGTATGCCACATGCCTGCTTCATTTTGTAAGTTTGTTAAGCCAATATATTTGTGTATACATGTAATAGGATAAATGGATTGTTGTTGATTAACTAATGTAGGATCTTAAAGGTTATTGGTTATTTTTTCTTATTATGTATAATGTACATGTGAAATTAGTGCTTAGAAGTGAGACACAAAGAGTGTGATTTATAATGTGGTAATGTGAATGATTTTCACAAATCTTAACAAGACAATTTCATGAATGGTTGATTGATTTTGCCATCCAGGAGTATAAGTAATAGAATGACAAATTTGTTTTATCTCTCATTAAGGAGAAATGTTGGTTATATCCTGGGGAAGATATAATTGTGAGTTATATTCATGTTAGTGGAAGCATAGTGTGCTCTTCATTTCTACACCTATATCAGCTGACTACTGAATTTGTGTGTTGATATGAAATGCATGAATATTCATCATCCTCATGAATATGCATGACTCCCAGGGTAGTCATTCAAGTGTGAACATAAATGTTCATACATCACAAAAACTAAGTTCTTTGGTTGTGTGTTCATAAGTTTGTAGAATTATTGTTTTGTAAACAATGATTCATCTGTATATAATAGTTGATTTATATTACAGAGTTTATATGAAACAGTGGAGTTTTAGAGTACAATGCAAAGAAGTTTAATTGTACAAGATGAACTGTTCACTCTGTGGAGTAATATGGAACACTGGGAGAGCTTCAGTAGTAGCCAAGTACTGAGAGGTGGAACCTCCCAGGAGCTCAGGAGAGCTGAGTAAGTTTTGTAAATATTTCTTTTATTACTTCCACTACATGTGTGACTTGTATAAGAAATTAAGCACAGACACATCCTGTGTGTAGTAGCCACATACCCAGAGAAAGGTACCTAGGCATGTAGCAATTTGTTTTTGTTGTTTACAGTAGGTTCAGCTCCGTTGTGTGTGTAAGTGTAAAATGTGCCTAGTGTATACACACGCACACACAGGAATGTTGGTTCACTGCACAGCAGTCAGAGTGCATTGGCATACGGGTAAATGTATCAATTTGAAATGTATCATTTTTAGAGCTAGGCATTCTTGCAGCATGTGTGTATGTATGAAGTTTGCAATACACTATACACTATATTCACAATCACAGATAGTATGTGAAGTTATGAATGAAAAGTGCAGTGACAGTGTGGGAAAGAATTTATGGCAATGTTTATGTTGACAAAAGGGGGAAAAGACCTACTGCAATGTTTATAGTAACACAGTGAATTGTTGCTACTGAGTATGTTAGGATGTATACACATTATGCATAATAGTCATACAACTTGCACATTGCTAGATACGATTGTCATGTGATATGTGAATAATTTCTCAATATATTCTGTATAGATTTAGATGAGAAATTAATGTAAAAAAATGTAAACACGAGAAATATGTGTTTTGTAATATTGTATAGATTTTACATATAGGCTTAAATGTAAATTGTTATCTTTTTGTAGATGAAGGACTTGGTTACTCAGCTGGTTGGAGAACCAGTACGATGAGGAGACAGTTGGGTGAGTCAGGATGGCTCGATGGTTCATATGTATAGAAATTACAATGTACTTTCTTGACAGAATACAGTTTATGCTTTTGTGTTTCACAAAATGAATATGACAGAATGTTAAAGCATGTTATTGTGAAATTTTGAACAGTGTTGATGCATTGAATATCTCACAGAGAAGAAAGAATAAGTTCTATATTGTTTTATTGAAATTGTACACTGTATGAACAAAGAAATCAATACTCTTAGCATATTGTCATGCTGTTTCTTTGCCCTGTTTCTGATTTCTTTAAATCTCACAGGGGTCTATTGTAAGGACAAGGTCTCTTCTCTTGTTTAGAGGTCATCTCTTTTACGAGTGAACAAGGTCTCTTTTAGAGGATCATCTCCTTTAGTGGACATGGTCTCTTTTAGTGATCGTTGTCTTATATTCGTCTTTTAGTGGACGAGAACTTTGGATGTCAACTTTTAAAGGACGCAGTCTTTAAATGGACGTCGTCTCTTGTGTAAAGGAACATCTCTTTTAGAGGATCATCTCCTTTAGTGGACGTGGTCTCTTTTAGAGGTCAACGTGTTTACCATAGTATTCAAGCGGTCCATTGCAGTCTTCGAAACAGACTTTACCACAGCGTTTACTACTTCATATGTTTGACAGTCGTCAACACAGTCTTAGGTTTTTATGTTACAAGTTTTGATCCAGAGTTTGTTATCAAATTGTAAATAAATTCAGCTATTTCAGTTATATCCTACATTAGAGTGAAAGTGTAGTGGTTTTACCGTCCCACGTGAAAGCCGGACTACGACATTGGTGTCAGGAGTGGGATATACTGAATAGACTGGATTGGTTGAAAAGACACAAGACAACGTTTAAAATGCTTGAACAAAGTGATGAACAGCGACCCTCAACTGTTGGAAATCTTCGTCGGTGTCGACGATAGACGATAAGGAATCGTCGGGATAGTCGTCGAGGAAGGGACTTTGTAAACATTGTACAATTGTGACTAGTAGATACTTGAGTCATTACTGGTAATTGTGTATTTGATACTCTGTGTATACAATTGTGTATTGTTATTTCTCTCCACGTAAATCAGCAGCATGCCTCGTGATACTGATACTGGAGGAGTAGGAGCTGGAGATGCTAACAGCTCTGGTATTTCTGAAATGATAGCTGCTCTCACTGGAGCTTTTCAGAGTCTTTCTGCCACTAGAGTAGTTCCTGCAATCAAACTGTCCAAGTTCAAAGGTATTTCAGTGAAACCTGGAGACACAACGATCACTGAATGGCTTGACGAGTTCGAAGAATACTGCTCATTCTATAAGTTGCAAGGCAGAGAGAAGGTACAAGCATTGGTATCTCATTTAGCTGGACCAGCAAAAGATGAAATTCTCTGTCTGGAGCAAAATGAGAGAGAAAACTATGAATGCCTGAAATCCGCTTTGAAGTCTAGATTCGCTCTTCGAGAAACGGTGCAGTCTCTTACAAGTCAGTTGCACAGTCGTATTCAACAGGAAGGAGAATCGCTTGCAGCATATAGTAGTGCACTGATCAAGATATACGATCGAATGGAATCGGTTGCATCCACTGATGAGCAGGCAGCTTTGTGTCAATTACGTGACAGTACACTACGGGAAAGGTTCATCCAAGGTGTACGAGACAAACAAGTAAAGAGGGAAATCAGATGAACAGCACTGGATACTGCAGGGAAGTCATTTCTTGTCATGAGAAAGGAGGTGCTAGAACTGTTCCAGGACGACAGCATTTCACCATCTAAGGTTAGGATCAGGGAATGTGAGGTAGAAGCGGCAAGGATCACATCGCCTGATAATGTGTGCATGCAACACCTAAAAGACGAAATCTCGGGACTAAAGGAGACACTACAAGAAGTGGTGAAAGTAGTTGCTGAGATGAAGCGGAACTCAGGTGTTCAGCAGCGTCAGAAGAAACAGGAGAAATGGTGCTCCAACTGTGGACAGAAAGGGCATGTCAAGAGTGACTGTCAATCACCCACAGTTTGTTTTGGATGCAGAGAAACTGGGCATATCCGTCGTGACTGTCCAAAGGAAGTTAAAGATGAGAACAAGAGGAAAACAGAAGCAGAGGTGAAGGCGGTACATGACACAGGAACAGGTGATGTCATTTCTGACCTGATTGTTGAAAGTCCAACGATGGAAGCAACAATTGCTGGTGTATCTACTGGGTGCATACTAGACACTGGAGCAGAGACCAGTCTAATTCCAGTCAGCTACTATGAGGAAAAGTTGAAGTCCTCCTTAGGTCCACTCGATGGTACAGGCAGTGGAGTGAAAGTGACTGGAGTAACTGGAAATATCATTCCCATAGTGGGCTATGTGAGAGCTCCAGTGGTCATTGACGAAAAGGTTGCACAAGTAGGATTCTTGGTAGTAAGTGATCAGGTCTGTTCCAAACAGAGAAGCGAATTTCCTGTAATTTTGGGATGTAATGCCCTAAAAGCCCTTATGGAGGACAGAGGGGTGCAGGACATGCCAGGTTGGAATCTGGTTGAAAAGACCCTCGAGGCAGGAAAGAAATGTCACTTTCTTCAGGAGGAAGTCAAACGCCATGGACATGTCGTCATATCACAGGGAATATCTGTGGATCCAGAGAAAGTTGAGAAGATAGTCAAATGGCCTGTCCCAACAACTGTGGAGGAATTGCGGTCATTCCTCGGTTTAGCGTCTGACTATCGCTGCTTTGTTCCAGGATTTGCTACAATGGCAGCACCTTTGCATGAGATAGTAGGTGGTTCACAGAAGTCTCCGTCAAAGAAGGTCAAAAGGCACAACACAAAGGGAACAAGGATATTCAGATGGACAGATGAGGCAGAAATCTCCTTCGATGGACTGAAGAGAGCATTGTCATCTGCACCAGTGTTGAGTTATCCTCAGTTCGGTAAGGACTTTGTGGTTGAAGTTGATGCTTCTTTGAAGGGTCTTGGTGCTTGCTTGGCACAGTACGATGAAGATGGACTTCTACACCCAATTGCGTATGCGAGCAGAGGACTGCGGAAAGCCGAACGCAACTATCCAGACTACTCTAGTTTCAAGCTAGAATTGCTTGGACTTAAGTGGGCCATAGCGGATAAATTCAAGGAGTACTTGATGGATGGTCATGTAGTTGTACTGACTGATCACAGTCCACTTGCCAACTTACAGACAGCCAATCTGGGGGCTACCGAGCAACGTTGGATGGCCCAACTTGCACCATTTGACTTGGACATCAGATACCGGTCTGGACAGACTAACCATTGTGCAGATGCACTGAGTCGACATCCTGCTAATGAGGTGGATGATACGTCGGGTATCAGCATACAAGCAGCGATGTTGGGAAGTGCAGTACCAGTGGAGGTAGCAGCACATACAAATGAAGGGCATGAGGATCATAAGAGTGACTTTGTTCCTGGCATTTTTCCTTCACTTAGTTTGGATGAGTTAGCCAAACTGCAGGAGAAAGATGATGTCCTTCACGTTGTGAAGCAATGTGTTGAAACTCATTGGCAACCTGGAGATGAGTTGCCTAAGGAGTCGCCAGATGTGAAAAGCTGGTTGAGAGAATGGAGCAAACTTGTACTCGGCAGATACAGGCAAGTGATGGTGACACACTGACTCAACTGTTGGTTCCAAATGACATGCGAAGCATCATTTTGGAGGCAGTTCACGATAAATGGGGCCACCAAGGAGTTAGTAAGACAAACCTTGCACTACTCAGAACAAGATGTTTTTGGCCTGGGATGTACACAGATGTCCATCATACATCTGTGAGTGTTTCACCTGCACAATGTCAATACATCGTTAAGTGAAAGTAGTGAGGACGAACAAGACAATGAGTGTCCTTTTGTGGTCTATCCTCTGCCAGAATGGCAAGACATTAGAACTTCGGATGAAGTAACTATGAAATCTCTCAGGAGATCTAACAGAGCAACTAAAGGAAAGCATAGTAATCCTACAAGATTACCAAAGTCAGCTCTGAAACAAGCCTGTCAGTTTATGTGTGTTATCATACATTTGATGATTCATTTGATATTGTACATAGTTATACTGACATTCGCGGACGAATGTTAATTGTCAGGATGGATTGTGGTAATGTGAATGATTTTCACAAATCTTAACAAGACAATTTCATGAATGGTTGATTGATTTTGCCATCCAGGAGTATAAGTAATAGAATGACAAATGTGTTTTATCTCTCATTAAGGAGAAATGTTGGTTATATCCTGGGGAAGATATAATTGTGAGTTATATTCATGTTAGTGGAAGCATAGTGTGCTCTTCATTTCTACACCTATATCAGCTGACTACTGAATTTGTGTGTTGATATGAAATGCATGAATATTCATCATCCTCATGAATATGCATGACTCCCAGGGTAGTCATTCAAGTGTGAACATAAATGTTCATACATCACAAAAACTAAGTTCTTTGGTTGTGTGTTCATAAGTTTGTAGAATTATTGTTTTGTAAACAATGATTCATCTGTATATAATAGTTGATTTATATTACAGAGTTTATATGAAACAGTGGAGTTTTAGAGTACAATGCAAAGAAGTTTAATTGTACAAGATGAACTGTTCACTCTGTGGAGTAATATGGAACACTGGGAGAGCTTCAGTAGTAGCCAAGTACTGAGAGGTGGAACCTCCCAGGAGCTCAGGAGAGCTGAGTAAGTTTTGTAAATATTTCTTTTATTACTTCCACTACATGTGTGACTTGTATAAGAAATTAAGCACAGACACATCCTGTGTGTAGTAGCCACATACCCAGAGAAAGGTACCTAGGCATGTAGCAATTTGTTTTTGTTGTTTACAGTAGGTTCAGCTCCGTTGTGTGTGTAAGTGTAAAATGTGCCTAGTGTATACACACGCACACACAGGAATGTTGGTTCACTGCACAGCAGTCAGAGTGCATTGGCATACGGGTAAATGTATCAATTTGAAATGTATCATTTTTAGAGCTAGGCATTCTTGCAGCATGTGTGTATGTATGAAGTTTGCAATACACTACTAGTATACACTATATTCACAATCACAGATAGTATGTGAAGTTATGAATGAAAAGTGCAGTGACAGTGTGGGAAAGAATTTATGGCAATGTTTATGTTGACAAAAGGGGGAAAAGACCTACTGCAATGTTTATAGTAACACAGTGAATTGTTGCTACTGAGTATGTTAGGATGTATACACATTATGCATAATAGTCATACAACTTGCACATTGCTAGATACGATTGTCATGTGATATGTGAATAATTTCTCAATATATTCTGTATAGATTTAGATGAGAAATTAATGTAAAAAAATGTAAACACGAGAAATATGTGTTTTGTAATATTGTATAGATTTTACATATAGGCTTAAATGTAAATTGTTATCTTTTTGTAGATGAAGGACTTGGTTACTCAGCTGGTTGGAGAACCAGTACGATGAGGAGACAGTTGGGTGAGTCAGGATGGCTCGATGGTTCATATGTATAGAAATTACAATGTACTTTCTTGACAGAATACAGTTTATGCTTTTGTGTTTCACAAAATGAATATGACAGAATGTTAAAGCATGTTATTGTGAAATTTTGAACAGTGTTGATGCATTGAATATCTCACAGAGAAGAAAGAATAAGTTCTATATTGTTTTATTGAAATTGTACACTGTATGAACAAAGAAATCAATACTCTTAGCATATTGTCATGCTGTTTCTTTGCCCTGTTTCTGATTTCTTTAAATCTCACAGGGGTCTATTGTAAGGACAAGGTCTCTTCTCTTGTTTAGAGGTCATCTCTTTTACGAGTGAACAAGGTCTCTTTTAGAGGATCATCTCCTTTATAGACCATGGGATGACATGGAAAAATCAGCTTAGTTTTTGAGTTTAGTAGTCCGTATTTAGGCTCCACCTAAAAATGTGCCAAACTAGGGTAATTTGGGGTGCTGAATCCAAATATCAATGTTGCCAAGTCAGCAACATGCACGTTCTAATGATATTAGTGCTTAATTATGCAAATTTATGCAAGAATGTGATATTTTCAGTTTGTGTTGGTGGGTCTGCATTTGAATCACTGAAAATTAGCAAACTGGGATAATTTTTGTGTGCTGAGTCCATATATGAATGTCATTTAGTCAGAAATGTGTGCTCTTTTTCATAATAATGCTTAATTATGCAAATTTCAGGTATTCTATGCAAAATTCCTATTATTTCTATTTCATCTTGGTATCATGCATTTGAACCAATGAAAATTCATGCATTGGAGTTGTTTGGGATGCTGAGTTCATTTATGAATGATGAAAAATCATTAGCCATCATGTTAACTTGGTATCAGTGCTTGATTATGCAAATTAGATTAATTTATGCAGAACATAGTATTTTCATACTTTCAGAGCGAGTCTTCATTTGTGGAGCAATGAAAATTAGCACAGTTGTTAAATTGGGGGTGCTGATTCCAAATATAAATGTGGTAAAATCAGTCACCTGCATGATTGTACTTGATTATGTAAATTTAATTAATTTATGCAAGATACAGTAATTTCTTCTTTCTTGGTTGGTCTGTGTATTTTGATCACGGGGGGAAAATGCCCAGTGGGGTTATAAGGGTTAGGGTCCGTATGTACAGGAAATGTTTCCAAGTTAAGCTGCATGTGATCAGAGCTTAATGACACAGAGTACAAACTGCAGTGATGCACTGCATTTGGTTTGCAAATTAAGTGCTTAATTAAAGCTTTTCCACATCCACACATTATCCAGGGGTAAAATTACGTGTATACTCAGACCTTGGTCATTGTAATAACAAATAATTCATAATCATATTGCCAGCTGATATGATCTCTTATTATTAAAAAAAAAAAATTAAACTATTCAATCACACAGTCTCTGTATCTCTGTCTGTCTGTCTGTCTGGCTGTCTGTCTCTGTTTCTCTCTCTCTCTCTCTCTCTCTCGATATTATATATATATATATATATATCGCACATCAGACCTTTTTGCAACACAGGCAAAATAGTGCACAAGGTACTTTAAAGTCAAATGAGAACTTACAAAATGTTTCACATCGGAATACCTATGCTATATTGCATGTTCAGTTTACAAATCACTTCTATTTCACTTTAATTTGATCTCAATTTCAGTCACACAAAGTGGTCCATAAGTATCATTAGATCAATGGACATAAACGTAATGGTCAACCAAGAAATATAAGCATACATTGTAGATAGTGCAAACAGAAAAAAGGGCTGTATGGTTGTGTGGTTTCTTTAATCTTTACATTCAAGAACACTCTTTTTTTTCTTTTCTATTGTTTTTACTCTCTAAAAAAAGTCGAGTGAAAATATTCACTCTTAAAAGAGTGAATTAAAAAAAGAGTGAATTTCGAGTAAAATTGGAGTGAAAATGCTCTTTTTCACTCGTTTTAGAGTGACGTCAGGGATCCACAAAACTTCACTCCAATTTCACTCTCAATTCACTCTTTTTTGTATTCACTCTTTTAAGAGTGAATATTTTCACTCGACTTTTTTTTAGAGAGTACAGATGTACCTTTAATAGAGATTATTTATTTGTGAACATGGGAATCCAAATTTCATATTCTTTTACTGGCATAGGGCAAGTTCAACATCCCAAGAAAGAGGAAATAATTGTAAAGAAAGTAATTGATTCTATCACATGTATAAAATGGAAATTACACTTATACCAAATATTATCAATTCATCACTTCTGTGTTCTATTCATTTAATGTATAGGCCTACTTTGCTTTGCAACACAAACTAACAAGTGTGTTTTCATAGTATCTTCAACAGTATGACTATCATAAACAATAACTCTGATTGCTACAAATTTTAATTTATCTTTAAGACTATTTTGCCACAAAAGTCTATCAAGATGCAAATTTTTTACAATGTCACATATGCACAAACTCTTAGTACAAAATCACTTCTTTGAACCAGTTTAACAGCCCTTTTTTTTATTATTATGATGTACATGTACAATGAAAAATATTCAGGGATACAAATCTCATATTGTATGTAAATACGCGATTTACAAGTGAAGGCCTACATGTGTATTTTCACTGCTAAATAATGCAAACATATCTTGACATATTGTTGTAATTAATGTCACGAAGGAAAAGTTCAATCTTCAGCATATGCTTTCAGCCACTTCTTGTTACAAAAAGATGCACCCACGGTGAGATTATTTGCTGTGCATATCATTAAGTATGAGACAGTGTCCAACCAAATGCATATCTATTTGATGTATATGCATTGTGCAAATACCTAGATTCTGCTCTTTGGAGTTTCCCAACATGACAAAACTTCAGATAACAGCCACGATGGTATCCAGCACTCTTTTTCCTTTCACTAGAGAAACACACTGGTATCGATGTAATGACGTGAATGCCACATTTCTTGGCAAAATTCTTTGCTGCATCTCCTTCTAACGAGTCAGCAATCTTAGCCCAACGAAGACAGTAACCACGTTTTTGTCCAACTTTTTTATTGAAATGGTATGACTTTTCCTATTTCTTTTGATGACACATGAATACAACGCTCAGCTGAATTTCCAGAGTCTGAAGAGTCAGAAGATTCATAAACCCCTGTCAAATCAGGCAAAGCTTCCATGATGTGATTGTGTGCATTGTCAACAGTACAATGATACTACCACTGAGCTCTATTGTAAAATGATATTCTATTCCCTTTCTAACTCCTTACATCCATCCCACTATGATGACCAGAACTGTCTCTTTTTCTCCGGCCAGTCATTGACCTCCAGCAATACTCTATCTCCACTTGCAGTGAATCACAGACCTCTATCATCCCTCGAGTATAGGCCTACCACTAGAATGTTAGAATGACCCCATTGTACATCAGACAACATCCAGCCATGGTAACTTAGGACAAAGTGTATCAGTTAAACCATGATTTACGACCAGGGTGATTTAATCACCTCCCTGGTCAATCCTAAACATTCTGTCCTACCATAACTTAGAATTGTTGTTGAGCCAAGAGTTAATGCAGTAGGCCTATGGCTCTATGAATACTACCTCCTAGTCACCTCTTTGTTTCCATAGCGACTAAAATTTTGTCTCAACCCCCATTCACCCCGTCATTGTAAGTTTCGTTGTCTTTGAATATAACCCCCTAATACAAACACGCTATTCAAAATAAAATTTTATTTGAATTGAACTGAAAATTGCATGTTTACAAGTTGTGTATCATTGATGTATACAAATGAATTGTGACATGCTGGACGACTTCAGATTCAAATCAATTCAATTCATTTATTTTATTCTTTTCTATTTTTCAGCATAACGTACCACAGAATAAGTCAGAAACTATAACACAGAAATGAATTCAACTTTTCATGATTGATAATGGTTAACAAATTATACATGCATACCGGCGAAACAAAAAGTTATGCTTGGAGAAAAAAAAAAGGAACTGCATGAGATTGAGAGGCCCACTGAAAAGCATGCTTGTATACTGTCAACCACTCAAAAGGATTCTTCTGAAAATATTTGTTTACAAAGCTGAGAGAACATATATCACACATTACATCAGAAAAGAAGCCTCTTTAAGAGAATACACAACAAAACTACATTCATTGTGCGTCAGAAGTCTAGTGCGTGATCAACAAACTACCCCTGTAGTAATACACACAGTTTATGTGCATGAAGATATGAAACACACTGAAAGAGGATGCGAATCCCATTGACTCCTGTACCTAACACACACACACAACATTCACACACGCACATAATTATGTACCGATGCACACGGCTGACCACTCAGGCATGTCACTGCACACACGTCTATGGTGACCTCGTTCATGCTGATTCAAAGCCTCTTATTTTGTGGCTTTAAAAATCATTTTTGAAGTAAAATGCAACTTTAGCAAAAAAGCCAACAACTTTTTGGATGCAGTATATTTTAAACTAAATTATTAAAGAAAAATTAGGTCAAGCTCTCTGACGGACAACGAAAAGTCAGAATTGTGAGGGTCATCCCATGGTCTATTAGTGGACATGGTCTCTTTTAGTGATCGTTGTCTTATATTCGTCTTTTAGTGGACGAGAACTTTGGATGTCAACTTTTAAAGGACGCAGTCTTTAAATGGACGTCGTCTCTTGTGTAAAGGAACATCTCTTTTAGAGGATCATCTCCTTTAGTGGACGTGGTCTCTTTTAGAGGTCAACGTGTTTACCATAGTATTCAAGCGGTCCATTGCAGTCTTCGAAACAGACTTTACCACAGCGTTTACTACTTCATATGTTTGACAGTCGTCAACACAGTCTTAGGTTTTTATGTTACAAGTTTTGATCCAGAGTTTGTTATCAAATTGTAAATAAATTCAGCTATTTCAGTTATATCCTACATTAGAGTGAAAGTGTAGTGGTTTTACCGTCCCACGTGAAAGCCGGACTACGACAATAAGTTTGTGATTTGTTATGTTTTATTTGCAAGGTAATATTGTGGCGGATGTGGCTTTAAATTTTTTTTTTTGTCTGTTTGTTTAGTGTGTAGATTACTTTTATTTTCCTCACCCCGTTCGTGTAGTACACTGCATGCACTTTTAATTCACGGTAGGTTTTACCAGATTTCACAAACACTATTATGTATGCGAGGGACTATAGTAGTGACGAATGTACGGAATGACGGCAAGATTGTACTTACTTTGACGTTTAGAATCCTGTTATGGCTTGAGCTGACATGAAGATCGTTTTGGACAGATGATAAATTCCGGATATTCCGAGTATTTCGATAAGAAATTGCTATGGTTTTAGCGATTTAACTGTGTTTAGATACTGCACGAGTGATCGTGACAGCTTAGTTCAAAATCACGCTCTTTCCCGCTGCGTATGCGTGATTGTACTTTTAGCCAATGAACGCTTCGTATTTTTATAGTTGTCAAGAGAGGGCGTGGCTTAGGTGACTTTTATCACTGGAGGACAGGGTTGGCCCCTGGATAAACCCTGGATAGCTCCGATAGTAAACCGTGAAACCCGTCACGTTGTCATGGTATAAATAGAAGCAGCAGAAGATGAAATTTTGCCATTCTCATCAGCTGATTATCTTCTGAAGTTGTTATCCCCCCCCCCCCCTCCTCTTTTGCTGGTTCTTGAGGCTGTACAGAAGCCAAAGTAAGTACTAAAAGACTTCCATAGGTTGTCAAATATTATTAAACAGGAGATATTGCAAATATGTCTAGATGGATTATATGATAGAGGTCTTGATGACCTAATAGATGAGATGAAGATGTATTATATTTTTGGTCTTGATGACCTTGGAGTTCTTGGATGTTGATGTTAGTGGTCTTGATGACCAGTGACCTTGCACTGATGATGCTATAGATTCTATGAATGTTTCAAGTTTACTTGATTCAATGTGATAGAATGTTTCTAGTATTAGAAGAGAGGAAGATAATATGACAAGTCAATATTGCATTTCAGAATGATGCCATGGAAGATATTTTCGTTCGTAATGTGATTTCCAAGACGAGAGTCAGTTTTGATGTATGCGCTTTTATACTGGCTTTATAATTCCAAATTTTATGCGAAGCTGTAAATTAAACATGGTTCAGGTCAAGCTGACGGGTAGGCCTACTGCCAGTGGCGGCCGTGTTTCTTGGTCCATATTCGAGTCAAGGAGATCACAGTACGAGAATTTATGTCTAGAAAGTTATGAACATTAGTAAAAAGAGTGAAACAAGCAAAATGATTCATAAGACTTATGTTCTTCACATTTATTTGACAACAAACAGCACCTAACCATGTGGAGGCATAGACGATGGAGGGTTAGGGGTGTTACGTAATTATTTGAACTTTTTGGCAATGTACCATAAAATACAAATACAATGAATTCTCAATAACATTATGGTACATTTTCTGACGTTGTTACGTCATCTTACAAGTAAATTCATATGCCAGAGTATCTCAGGATAGGATATGTAGAGACAGGAATATAATTTGGAATTGTATACTGCATTGACAAAAATAGATTATTTCTAGTGCACGCAAATTTTATATGTATTTGAGAGTACACGGTACTCAGTATCTGTCATTAGAAAATGACAGCACCTAGGTTGTGAATGATGAGTCAGTGATACATTGTTAGATACCCCCCCCCCCGACCTTTACCAACATCCCGACTTATTACATTGTACGTGGACAACTGTTTATCGTGAAGTAACAATCCTGAACAAGGAACGTTACTGGTACCTGTGCAGAGTTATATCTATCAACGGGTCATCGTGCATTATACAGTAACAATCCTGAACAAGGAACGTTATTCGTACCGGTGCAGAGTTTCCCGCCTGCATACACAAGCATCCATCGAATAGTCTTCATGTTCATACAATGACAATCCTGAATAAGGAACGTTATTTGTACCTGGCGTCAGAGTTACGGTATCTCATCTAGTAAGCAGTGTTCATCATCCCTATTATAACAATCCTGAACAAGGAACGTTATCTGTACCGGTGTAGAGTTCTCTCATCTGACAATGCCGCTGGTCAACATGCATCGTACGGTGACAATCTTGTGTAAAGAACGTCACTTGCATCACTTGTACCTGACTTGTGCATTTTACTGTAACCCCTTTATTAGGTACCACTGTCTTCGTTATGAAACCTTTTGACCTTGACCTATGACTGAATTGACTTTCTCATGTTAAGATGAGAAATTGATGACATTTGATGTAGTCATCCAAGTTATCCCCCCCCCCCATACATTTCGAGAGCATTGACTCTAGTTGTATTTGTAGTATTGCTATGGATCTATTCTTTGAATTGTGCGGAACTAAAACGTGACTCGTGACAGAACAGAATAGTGTGAGATTATTATAATGAATTCTGTTCCTGGTATACAAATTTTTACGTATAGAAACAATTGTCATGGACCAAGTTGAACACAGAACGTTGTGCTAGGAATAAGCCTTTATAAGTGAGCAACACAGGAGGTAAAATCTCGAGGCTGTGTTTGCTTAGGAGAACGTATAAAATACTGGTAGTTGTATCAGATCAAAGAAACGACTGATAAACTCATAATAGTATTGGGCAGGAAGAGTGCCAGTTCGAATCCCAGTAGAGACGGTGGAGTGGTTGGGTACGAGTGGAGGAACGTAATACAGGGGAAACTCGGTATAACGAACACTGCTATTACGAGATATCGGTTATAACGAGGAAATTTTCTCGGTCCCAAATTTCCTTCCACACAAGTCTATGTAAAATGCTACTCTTATAGCGAGATCGGCTATAACGAAATAACTGCTATAACGAGATAAATTTTGTGACTTCCAAACAAAGAAAAACATAGTATAAATCAAACCTGCTATAGCGAGGTAAAGCAAAATGCCTTCGGTAAAGCTTTACTTCGCCTGTGCTATCATCTTCCGAGATTGTAAAGCTTGATGCGCCAAAAACTGTCTTGTACAGCCTGTACACACATAATCATTTTCTTCAGTGCACTCCAGCTAGCACTGCATGTTGTACGTGTGAAGTGTGTGTGTGCACGCACACTGATACATGCAGAAAATGCGGTGGATCGGCCATATGTATACATGACATCATCATGACGTTTAGCAGGTGTGAGGTAATCTGATGCTGTGATTGGCCTTCTACTTAGGGAATTCCCCGTCTTCACACACACGCAGTCATAATGTACATACAGAATGTGTCACATACACACACAGCATTGTGCAGACCATATTCAAGCTTTCCACACAACACACACCCATACGATAACCACATACCAATCCAGAGACGATCTTGATACAATCGCAAGCTATATAAATTTACAAATTCAAACATCTACAATTAATAAGAAACACATTCTTGATATTGGATTTCCTTGGTGAAAAACATCTTCTTACCCATAAAGGTGAGTAATTCCCTTACACACAATATCAAGTTATCAGTATTGATTGAAATATGATGGGTAGTCCCACATGTGCAAATTAATGTCTTTATTTTATGCCTTCTTTTATGCCTACTGATATAACGAGATATCGGCTATAACGAGGAAAATGACTCGGTCCCGACCATCTCGTTATATCGAGTTTCCACTGTATTATTTTTTGGAGAACCAGTTAACTAGGTGCTGGCGCTTAAGTTGGAGAGAGAAGGTTTTGAAGAGTTATAGAGAAACTATCCTAGTTACTTGGATTGAATTGTTCGGAAGACCGACGAGTATATGTAATAGGCCCCTCCGAGCACGGCAATGGTTATGAAGGATAGATACAATTTAGGTGAAAGTCACAAGCCCAAACGTTGATAGTGTCATTATTTATGTACGAGTCTATGATTTTGGTATTATTTCTTCTGAGTTCCATAGAGCCGAGTCACAACCGCACTTAGGGTAAAGTAAAGTAGGTATTAACCCTATATCTGTCAGATACGCCGTAGCCAGACTGCTCAGACATTTTGCAGTGCACAGACACAAGATTGTTGATGGCCATTTCTGATTATTATTATTCACATTAATGTGTCATGTTATACATCATTTGAAAGCTTATGGTCTAAACTTTCATTTTCCATAATAATCTGAGTGAGGGCGCACTTCATTTTTAAGTAGGACGCCCTCTTATGTCACATGATTATCAATGCAGACTTATTTCTACGTTACCACCTCATTTTTCCACACAACATGAGCTTGCATCACAGAAAGGTCTCACAGATGTTGTAGAGAATTTATTCAGCTTTCAGATGGTGTGATTTTTTCATCAATAGCATCAGTACTTTTCATTTTATGAACAAAAGTCTGTGGCAATTGCAACCTAGATTTCACACATTTTGTGTAATTTCTGATTTTGTGAGTGATGTTGGCCTGAAAGTAGACAAAGCGTGTTTGTATCTTGTCAAGCTGAAAATATAAATTGAATTGTGCTTTTTTCTTTCAAATTTATATTAATCTTGTCCTATGATTATGCCATAATGATAAGATAATCTAAGGATTAAAAAATGTTATTGAAAATATGCAGACGTTGGAGTGTCCATGCATTCCAGTTGATCATCATATGCTAGTCTACGACTTTCTGCACTTTCCTTATTGAAACAGAATTAACTATCACAGGAGTCATTTTCTTTATGATAAACCTTCATTGAACTGAAGTTTCACACAGTGACGGTTTCATTATGTAATAATAATAAACAGTCAAACATACCCCAACATCAAGACTGTACAGCTTCAGGCCGCCAGCAGGAAGCTACTGTAACCCTATTGCTCCTTACACCTGCCCCGCTGGCCCCGGCTAACTAGAGACCCATTGCACTGCTGTTAGTGCTGCTTGCAACTGCTGCACCGAATGTGCAGTGTTCATCTATTCTTCAGATCATTTATGAGGCCGATATTACTGAAACTATACCCCTTCACAGAATTCAGAGATGTTGAAATCCCTAATCTGAATGTTTTCACTTCATGTTTTACTATTTTGACTTAGATAAAATAGATGAAAATTGACCCACGTGTACGATCTTTTCATCGCTCGCGGCGATCTCTATTACAGTCCCACATATACAGATTCGTGTTTGAGAAAGCTTTCCTGATTGGTTAAAGGTGGGGAAGCTTTTTTCACGCTGGAAATCGTTTCCTTACACTGTCAGCCAATCACAAATGAGTTATATAGAGTGGTAGTGTCACAGCCTTTGAAGTAATCTGTCAATCAAAATAGGGCCGATAATATCGGCCGAAGCATTTCTATTGCAGTTTTTGGGCCGATTTAATCGGCCCGTGACAGAGATAGGGTTAAGTAAGTGAGAGTACTAAGATTTTGTGAAGTTGTAAATACGTTAAACTGTAAATACGTTAATAAAGCACATTTGCATTGGATTGAGAATTACTCAAATTTTCCAGTTTCCAAACAGACAATTCTATCACTGTACTTGCCTGGTCATGCTGTGAGTGTGATTGTTTGGTCGTGTGAGTTGAGAAGTCCATGTCTTGTGCTGTGTCAGTTGTATTGAATGCATGATGTGAAAGCATAAGAAGTAGTTTTAGTACGTATGGTAATTAATAATTTTAAGTACAAACGTTCGCCTTCAACGAACGGCCCCCCATCGAAGTTTGGATGCCTTGTCACGTTACATGAGGAGGCTGTTGGTTAGGAACTAAGGAAATTCTATGCAATAGAGGAAAACAAGGGGAGCTGTCTGAGTGTGTGTTCGAATGGCGATGTGTGACGATGATGATGATCAGACTGCTCGATGTTCAAGCATGTGTGTACATATGCATGTGTGCATGAATGCGTGTGTGCATCTCGAGCATGTTCTGTTGAGTCTAATGACTTTTGCACGGTGAACAAATAGTTATCATAGAATGTCAGATCGTGGTTGTCAAACGTTAGCAACTTATCAAAAGTAGAACTCACCATTACTTGAACAGATGTATACTGCAAATTTTCATATAATGGTTGAATTACGGTGAGTTAGCTCAGAAATTTGGCACCATGACGAGTTCGGCCGTAGTAGGTTCACACAGTCACAGCTACAGATCACAGATTGAATAGCTAGCACATGTATTAAAGGGCGCCAGCTTTAGCCAATCAGAGCACTTGTAGCATTGAGAGAGGTAAAGCTGAGTTTAGCGTTTGGCTATTGGTTGAGCCTGTAGTTGCCATTCTAGCTGGATGACAACCACCCCCCCCCCCTTGTATTTGATTTCCTCAGAGTTTCTTCGTGTTGTATTGATTGACATTCACTTATTTGTCTTTCGATAAGGGTTCATACCCCTGAAAAGTATGTGGTGGCAGCAAGTTACGAAAGGAGGTTTATTAATGGTTGAGTGGCTCATCAGACAATCTTATTTCTTTACATAGGGGCCAACAACAACCCCCTCCTCGCGTCACATTTTGGTGGCAGCGGTGGGATTGATTTACTCTTGCTTATGTGGTACAAGACCGCTGTTCAGTGGGATTATTTAGTGTTAGAAGGCCGCTGTGCAGTGTGATAGAATACATGTTATAAGAACACTATAATCAGCAAGTGATATTTAGTAAATTGAGATGTGTGTGAAGAAGGATTGGTGTGTTTCAGTGTTGTTGCCAGTGTTTTGTAGCAACTAGTAAGCTGATGACGTTGAGTGACTTGAGGTCCAGGCTAGTACTTAGCGAACAGTAAGAGTCTGTTTGTCTGAAGTTTAGTCAGTTTCAAGTAATGCAGTGTGCAGACAAGGTTACGCTGTAGGTACTGTCAAAGTTGGATATGTCACGTTTAGAGTCTATCAGTTAGTAGAATTGCGCAAACCAGGCAAGTGGTTGGAGTAACACCAATAGTTTTACATACATAGCAAGGTAGCAAAATTACAAACAAATTTGATATGAAATACTAGTAAGTACATTATTATACAGTGCACTCCCGTTATAATGAAATGCTCGGAACCGGCAGTTTTCTTTCGTTATAACGAAATTTCGTTATAACCGAACAAATACAATATATAACGAAAACAAGGACACCACGTATATACAACATGTATATCATATTCTGTTTACTGAATACTCATCATACACTGGAAAGCTATGTGAAATGTGATGGGATAACTGTATCACAATAATAAACTCAAGTTCCTCTCAGAAACTGTGCGTGACACAAAGAGCGAACACACAGTGGTGTGAAGCGTTCACCCATGCAGAGACGCTATAAATACTTGTTCCGCTAGGTGTTTTCGAAAGCAATTCGCATTTCGTTGTAACGGAGCACATTTCTTTTGTTTTTCTTTGTCTGTGGCGCTCGGAAAAGACTTCGTTATAACGGAAATTTCGTTATAACCGTGTTCGTTATAAGCGAATTTTTTACCATAGACTTTAATGGTGATAATTTTGGGACCAGAAGATTTACTTCGTTATAACGAAATTTCGTTATAACCGTGTTCGTTATAACGGGAGTGCACTGTAGTAGTATAGCTGTATGTAAGTAAGAGCAACTGTAGTGTAAGCTAGTAAAGGAGTTCTACTCCTTTTCACATTGACATTGTAAGAGATACTCTGGCTTTAAAAAAAAACCATAAACATTTCGGGTTATCTTTGAATTCAAACCAAATAACAGTTAACATGGATAGTGAAAACCGTCAAAAAGCTGCTGCAGCGATGGCAGAGCTAGCCGCCGGTGATCAAGCAATCTCACAAAACACTCCAAAGCAATGGACTGCTGACCAAACTGATCAAGAGATAGTAGTCACACAGGAGTATGGAGATGCAATTCCGCCAGTTCGACGACGAGTTTTCAGTCCACGTGCACTTCAAGAGATGCCCGAGTATGTTTCTAGTCAACCGTCAACTGTAGCGATGGAGCAACTACCTGTGACTGTGGGTAATCATCACAAAGATGTGCTGCCAGAGAAGTTTGGTGGAAAGATTCCCTGGGCCGATTACAAGAGACACTTTGAAGTATGTATGAAGTTAAACAGATGGACGAATGCAGAAGCAGGCCAGTATCTCGCAACGCGACTTCATGGACCAGCCATCAAGGTGTTGAATAACCTGCCCATTGAAGATTCAATTTTGTACACTGAACTAGTAGCGCATCTTGAGCGTAGGTTTGGACCTGGAGAACAGGCCGAGAACTTTCTGATGGAGTTGAGACAGAGACGTCGACGCAAAGATGAGTCAATTCAGCAACTTGGACAGGCGATTCGCGACCTCACTGCCCTGGCATATCCTGAGATGAGTACCATGGCAAGGGAGCGACTGGCAAAGACTCACTTCTCCGAAGCAATAGACGAGGCCGAGATTCGTGCTGGCATTTTCCGTGCTAATCCAGTGACACTTGATGACGCTATTCGAGCAGGCTTAGCGACAGAGTCATTTATGAAGGCTGAGCGAGCTCGTGAACGATACCGCCCTCCTCGTCCAGTTCGTGCTGTGGAAAGCAGCATCCAGCCTGCATCTGTTGACATGAAGACAAGAAGCGAAATTGATGAGCTCAAAGCAAGTCTCAATGAGATCATGCAGATGATGAGACAAATGAACAAGAACACTAGTAGTGATACCAATGTTCGTGAGTATGCATGCTTCAATTGTGGACAGAAAGGTCACATGGCTAGACAGTGTCCGAAGTTCAGACAGGGAAATGGCAAGAGGCCTTTCCAGCGGATCGTGGATCGGTCAGTCCAGCGACAAGATCCGATGGCTTAGAAAGAGACAAGCGTCATCCAGCAACTATCTGCACAGTTAACGTGATTACAGAAGGCATGTTTGTGACAAGTACCGTAGAAGGAACAGATATTAGATTTCTCATTGATACTGGGTCAACTATCACAATAGTCTCCAAGTCAGCATTTCAAGAGCTAGAAAGTCAACCTGTCATTTGTGAAACAAGCACACGACTATGTCAAGCTAATGGATCCCCTATTACAGTTTACGGTGAAGCAGTCGTGAATATGCAAATAGGAACAACCCAGCATACCACAAGCGTCATAGTAGCTGATATCGAGTATGATGGAATACTTGGGATGGATTTTCTGCTGCAGACAAATTCAACTATTGACTGTGATAATCTGCAACTGACAATCAAAGGTGAATGCATTGAATGCACAGACTCAAGTGGAAATTGTCATGGCACACACAAGACTAATGCAACAAGACAAGTGCCAAGTCATTTACCTGAATTTCTCGCCGACTTGTACAACAGAGCATTGCCCAATCTACCAGATGACTGCCATGAATCAGTAGCCGATCTTCTAGCCAAGTATGAAGACACATTCTCCAGAGGTGATCATGACATTGGTCGTACAGATATCGTACATCACTCCATCCACACAACTTGCAGTGCACCGATACGACAGCATCCACGCAGACCTCCTATGGGACAAAGAGAAGAAATAGAAAAGCAGGTTACTGACATGCTTCAAAGAGGGATTATCAAACCATCCAACAGTCCTTGGTCATCACCAGTAGTGCTTGCTAACAAGAAAGATGGAACAAAGCGATTTTGCATCGACTATCGACAACTGAACAAGTACACTGTTAAAGACTCATTCCCCCTCCCTCGTATTGATGAATCAATTGATTCCCTTGATGGTGCCGAGTACTTTTGCACTCTTGACCTCGCTTCTGGGTATTGGCAGATCCCACTAGATGAAGATGCAAAACTCAAGTCAGCGTTTGTAGTTACTGGTGGTCTATATCAGTTTGAAGTGATGCCATTTGGCTTATGTAATGCACCGTCAACGTTCGAACGGTTAATGGAAACTGTCATGGTAGGCTTACAATGGAAAATCCTCCTGATTTATTTGGATGACATCATAGTGTTTGGCCCCTCAGTAGAAGAAGTAATAGCGAGACTTGAAATCGTTCTACAGAGACTACAAGCAGCCAAGCTCAAGCTCAAACCCAAGAAATGCTTTCTATTCCAGAAAGAAGTACTTTATCTGGGACACAAAGTATCAGCAGATGGTGTGAGCACAGATCCAGCCAAGACTGAAGCTGTACGAAATTGGCCGCAACCAACCAATCCAACTGACGTGAGAAGTTTCTTGGGTCTAGCATCTTATTACAGGCGGTACATTAACCCTATCTGTGTCACGGGCCGATTAAATCGGCCCAAAACCTGCCATGTAAATGCTTGGGCCGATTAAATCGGCCCTATTTTGATTGACAGATTACTTCAATGGCTATGACACTACCACTCTCTAAACTCATTTGTGATTGGCTGACAGTGTAAGGAAACGATATCCAGTGTGCAAAAAAGCTTCCCCACCTTCAACCAATCAGGAAAGCCTTCTCAAAGTCAAAAGAATTGTGGTGGCCCCTCCCATGTTTATTTGCATTCAGACTGCAATGTATTGTGTACAGTTTTGCTATAGGTTTCTTGTGTGGAGAACTTACACGAATCTGTATATGTGGGACTGTAATAAGATCGCCGTGTGCGATGAAAAGATCGTACACATGGGTCAATTTTCATCCATTTTATCTAAGTCAATATAGTAAAATATGAAGTGAAAACATTCAGGATAGGGATTTCAACATCTTTGAATTCTGTGAAGGGGTATGGTTTTCGTGATATCGGCCTCATAAATGAACTGTAGAATAAATGAACACTGCACATTCAGTGCAGCAGTTGTAGCTGTTTACTCAGCACTAACAGCGGTGCAATGGGTCTCTAGTTAGCCGGGGCTAGCGGGGCAGGGTGCTAGGAGCAATAAGGGTACAGTAGCCTCCTACCCGCAGCTGGACAGTCTCGGTCTCGAAGCTTAGAAGCTGAGGTATGTTTGACTGTCGATCATTATTATCTAATAAACCGTTACTTTATGAAACTTGATATGTTCAATGTAGGTTTCTCATAAAGCAAATGACTACATTGATGGTTCAATTCTGTTCAATGAGGAGAGTGCAAAGGAGTCTAGCATACTCAACAGGAATGGACACTCTGAAGACTGAATATTTTCAGTGACAATTTTTACCCTTAGATTATCTTACCATACATGGCAATATTATAGGACAAGAATAATCTAAACTACAAGTAAAAGTCGTATAATCAATTAATATTTTCATCCTGACTAGATGTTAGCATGCTTTATCTACTTTCATGCCAACATTTCATTCATAAAACCAGAAATTGTGCGAAGTGTGTAAAATGTAGGTTGTACTTGCCACACACTTTTGTTCATAAAATGAAAAGTACTAATGCTACTGACAAAATAATCACATCATCTGAAAGCTGAATAAATTCTCTACAACATTTGTATAGACCTTTTTGGGGTATAAGAGCATATTGTGTGAGAAAATGAGGTGGTAACATGTACAAGTAAGTCTGCAAAGATAATTATGTGACATAAGAGGGCGTCCTACTTAAAATGTGAGGGCGCCCTCACTCAGATTATTATGTAATATGAAAGTATAGACCATAAGCTTTCAAATGATGTATAACATGACACATTAATGTCAATAATAACAATCAGAACTGGCCAACAACAATCCCATGTCTCCGCACTGCAAAATGTCTGAACATTCTGGCTTTGTCTATGTGACAGAGATAGGGTTAAGGACTTTGCGAGTATTGCCAAGCCCCTTCATGTTCTTACAGAGAAGAATCACAAGTTTGAGTGGACTAATGAGTGCGAGCAGGCATTCACACTGTTGAAAGAGAAGTTGACGACAGCCCCAATCCTCGCGTACCCAAGATTAGGTGTAGAGTACCTACTTGACACAGATGCCAGCAAGTTTGGCATAGGAGCAGTGTTGAGTCAAGAAAAAGATGGACATGAGAGAGTTGTAGCTTATGCCAGCAGAACACTGAGTAAACCCGAACAAAACTACTGTGTGACCAGACGAGAGTTGTTGGCTGTTGTAACTTTCCTGAAACATTTCCGTCACTATCTTTATGGTCAGCCTGTCACAGTTCGAACTGATCATGGTGCACTGAGGTGGCTCATGAAATTCAAAAACCCCGAAGGACAAGTAGCACGATGGCTAGAGGTAATAAGCCAGTATTCACTCACCCTTGAGCACCGACCCGGACGAGTTCACATGAACGCAGATGGTCTGTCGCGACGGCCATGCACACAGTGCAGACGACTGGAAGACGTGTGTGAAAATAAGCAGTAGAGTAAATTAGTGATGTAATGTGTAGTATGTAGATGAATATTAACTGCATTGTATTTGGTATACATTTATACAGTACTGGTATGCTTAACTGATGGACTGCTGTAGCTGAGAATACAGAGTGACAATGGATACTGAATCTGAGCTTGTCAGCAGAATACAAGCAATTACTATTTCGCCAAGTATTACCACTGATGACGTAAGGAAGGCTCAATTACAAGACAGAGACATAAAGCATATTTTGAAGTGGAAAGAAGAGAGAATAGAGAGACCAGCATGGGCAGAAGTGTCAAGATTTTCGTCAGCTGTTAAGTCCTACTGGGTAAACTGGACTCTACTAGATGTTCGAGATGGAATTCTCATGCGCAGATGGGAATCGGATGATGGTAAAGAAATTAAGTGGAAGACTGTACTTCCACGTGCACTGCGACAAACTGTACTCACTGAACTTCATGGCTCGAACACAGCATGTCATCTGGGAGTAAACAAGCTATTACATAAAGTGCAGCAACGCTATTATTGGGTCGGCTGGTCTGCAGATGTTAGGTCAGCCGTTCGAGAGTGTGTAGTTTGCGCAAGACTAAAGAACCCCCCAAAGAGATCAAGAGCCCCATTACAGACATATACAGTAGGTGCACCCCTTGAAAGGGTAGCGATGGACATTTTGGGTCCACTTCCAGAGACAGATCGTGGTAATCGATACGTACTTGTGGTTGGAGACTATTTTACTAAATGGATCGAGTCGTACCCTCTCCCCAACCAAGAAGCAGAAACAGTGGCCCGAGTATTTGTTGAAGAATTTGTATGCAGATTTGGAGTGCCTAAAGAATTGCATACCGACCAAGGAAGAAATTTTGAGTCTGCTCTGATGGGAGAAGTATGTAAACTCCTTGGTATCAAGAAGACTAGAACATCTCCACTACATCCTCAGAGTGATGACTTCATCGAGAGATTCAACCGTACTTTGCTTACCATGGTTGCATCTATTCTCGACGTGGACCGGAACCAAAGCGACTGGGATGAACGAATTCCATATGCTATGCTAGCATACCGCACCTCCGTGCAAGAGTCTACCAGTGAATCTCCAGTCATGATGATGTTGGGCCGAGATATTACACTGCCAGTGGATATCACCATCAGTCAACCTACGTCAGAAGAAATGGAGAGAGATGATTATGCACAACATCTCAGAGATAAACTAAACGATGTGCATAAGATTGCTCGACAAAAGCTGGCGCTAGCTCACAATAAACAGGCAAAGCAATATGATCGCAACACTCTACTGGTACGATACAAAGTAGGCGATTGGGTTTGGCTGTATCACGTACTAAGAAAAAGGGGTGTATGTCCAAAGCTTCTTCCCAAGTGGACGGGACCATTCATGATCACACACAAGTTATCAGATGTGGTGTACAGAATCCAAGAATCGAGCAGATCCAAGCCCAAGGTTATTCATGTTGATCGGTTGAAGCCTTATCATGGTCCTCCCCGAGTTAACTGGCTCAATGCAACACCCCGCAGATGTAACCCAGCAAGAAGTAGGCATGCCCCAAGACGATTAATTGAGGATAATAATACAATGCTAGCCCGTCATGGTTTATTTCTTGTTTTTATATAGATGTTGCAGTGCACAATCTGCCATGACGACAAGCCGTCAATGTCATCGCTCCTGACTCACTTGCATTTGATGCACAACACAACGTTGACCCTGCAGTGCCGCTACTGTAGCTATGAATCAAGGGGGCGGCCAGAGTTCAGCCGGCATTACCAGCGGCAGCACCCTGGACATCGGCAAGAGGCGGGATACGTTGATTATAAGGTGGCAACGAGAAGATTCATGGAAAAGGAGTTGGAAGAGGAGGAGAGGCGAAAGAGGAGACAGAGGGACGAAAGGCGTAGCGAGGAGAGGAAGGACAGAAGGAAAGACGGGAAGGTGGATGAGCGACGAGGTGGAGAAAGAGAAAGGGACGGAGGAAAGGCGAATGAGAAGCGAGACAGGCTGAGAGATGACAGAAAGAAGAATGCGAAGACGGAGGAGAGAAAGAAGGAAGAAAAGAAAGTAGATGAACGTCGAGGTGGAGAAAAGGAGAGGGATGGTGCAAAGGCGGAGGAAAAGCAAAAGGACAGAAAGGAGGAAAAGCAAAAGGACAGAAAGGAGGAAAAGCAAGGGCAGGAAGAGCGAGGTCGGGAAGGAGAGAAAGCTGGCGAGAAGCGAGAGGACAGAAAGGAGAAACAAGGTCGTGAAGAGGAGAAGGCTGAAAAGGTTGTTGAAAAGGAAAGCAGAAAGAGAAGCGCTGAGGTGGCAAACCTGCCATCCATCAGCCTTGGTCTGGATGATGAGAAAAGCCTCACCGCGTCTGAGACACCACCACAGTCACCAGCATTGTCGGTGTCGTCCTCCTCCTCAAGCGAAGCATCTTCAGTCTCTCCAGGAGCGTCATCGGTTGGGTCGGTAGTTAATAAGACGTCGGACATGGACGTTGAACAGGCAGAAGAGGACGGGATGATACAGATAACGCTGAAGAAGCCAAGAACGGGCACGCTTCGCCTGAGTCGGTTGGTCATCGAAACGGAGTGGTACATGCACAGAGATGGAAAGGAACTGTTGCAAGAGAGAAAAGTTTTGACGCGATACTTTCACCATGAGCCATAAGAGTTTGTTAAACTCTGCATTTGTAAAATGTGTTAAATAGAGCGTTAGTTATTGTTCTAGTTTAAAGTGTATAGATTGCATAGCTATCGTACATAGATACTTAAGTAAAGCGTAATTTGTAGTATAGTATATAGTGATATCTGGATAGCTTAGAAGAACAATACGTTTTTGCAGATGTTTTAATGAATGTGTATAAGTTTGAGTAATTGTTGTACAGTGAAGGATCCATAATTAATGCAGATTAGAACGGTATGTGTGTTTCATGCCATGTGTACAAATTTGTGTAATGGTTGTATATAGTTGGAACATCTATAAATGGACAGCATAGATGATATGAATGACAGTAATAGGATACTGTTTGCAATCAGAGTTGCAAAGCATTAGCACAGATTTTAATTGTATACATGTACACAAATGTGTTTTAACTGATATGTAAACATCTGAGCTACGTACTGTACAGTGAGTACATTCTTTTTTTAGAATCTTTATGAAGCACAGATAATAGGTATCAAGAATTGTATGTTATGTATACATCTGCAAGAAATAAATATTGCCAGATGAAATTCAAAGGATATCTGTATAATTCAGAAGGCAATTAATTTAGAGTGAGGAGTTGGTAATTTTACAATATGTAATGTGTACATATACAGTATACTGTGTAAATAGAGTAGTGTATAATGAGTGCTGGGTATAAATAATTAATACGTCCTATGATCGCTGGGACAGCGATTACGTGGAGGGGGACAATGTGGCGGATGTGGCTTTAAATTTTTTTGTCTGTTTTGTTTAGTGTGTAGATTACTTTTATTTTCCTCACCCCGTTCGTGTAGTACACTGCATGCACTTTTAATTCACGGTAGGTTTTACCAGATTTCACAAACACTATTATGTATGCGAGGGACTATAGTAGTGACGAATGTACGGAATGACGGCAAGATTGTACTTACTTTGACGTTTAGAATCCTATTATGGCTTGAGCTGACATGAAGATCGTTTTGGACAGATGATAAATTCCGGATATTCCGAGTATTTCGATAAGAAATTGCTATGGTTTTAGCGATTTAACTGTGTTTAGATACTGCACGAGTGATCGTGACAGCTTAGTTCAAAATCACGCTCTTTCCCGCTGCGTATGCGTGATTGTACTTTTAGCCAATGAACGCTTCGTATTTTTATAGTTGTCAAGAGAGGGCGTGGCTTAGGTGACTTTTATCACTGGAGGACAGGGTTGGCCCCTGGATAAACCCTGGATAGCTCCGATAGTAAACCGTGAAACCCGTCACGTTGTCATGGTATAAATAGAAGCAGCAGAAGATGAAATTTTGCCATTCTCATCAGCTGATTATCTTCTGAAGTTGTTATCCCCCCCCCCCCTCCTCTTTTGCTGGTTCTTGAGGCTGTACAGAAGCCAAAGTAAGTACTAAAAGACTTCCATAGGTTGTCAAATATTATTAAACAGGAGATATTGCAAATATGTCTAGATGGATTATATGATAGAGGTCTTGATGACCTAATAGATGAGATGAAGATGTTTATATTTTTGGTCTTGATGACCAGTGACCTTGCACTGATGATGCTATAGATTCTATGAATGTTTCAAGTTTACTTGATTCAATGTGATAGAATGTTTCTAGTATTAGAAGAGAGGAAGATAATATGACAAGTCAATATTGCATTTCAGAATGATGCCATGGAAGATATTTTCGTTCGTAATGTGATTTCCAAGACGAGAGTCAGTTCTGATGTATGCGCTTTTGTACTGGCTTTATAATTCTAAATCTTATGCGAAGCTGTAAATTAAACATGGTTCAGGTCAAGCTGACAGGCAGGCCGACTGCCAGTGGCGGCCGTGTTTCTTGGTCCATATTCGAGTCAAGGAGATCACAGTACGAGAATTTATGTCTAGAAAGTTATGAACATTAGTAAAAAGAGTGAAACAAGCAAAATGATTCATAAGACTTATGTTCTTCACATTTATTTGACAACAAACAGCACCTAACCATGTGGAGGCATAGACGATGGAGGGTTAGGGGTGTTACGTAATTATTTGAACTTTTTGGCAATGTACCATAAAATACAAATACAATGAATTCTCAATAACATTATGGTACATTTTCTGACGTTGTTACGTCATCTTACAAGTAAATTCATATGCCAGAGTATCTCAGGATAGGATATGTAGAGACAGGAATATAATTTGGAATTGTATACTGCATTGACAAAAATAGATTATTTCTAGTGCACGCAAATTTTATATGTATTTGAGAGTACACGGTACTCAGTATCTGTCATTAGAAAATGACAGCACCTAGGTTGTGAATGATGAGTCAGTGATACATTGTTAGATACCCCCCCCCCCCGACCTTTACCAACATCCCGACTTATTACATTGTACGTGGACAACTGTTCATCGTGAAGTAACAATCCTGAACAAGGAACGTTACTGGTACCTGTGCAGAGTTATATCTATCAACGGGTCATCGTGCATTATACAGTAACAATCCTGAACAAGGAACGTTATTCGTACCGGTGCAGAGTTTCCCGCCTGCATACACAAGCATCCATCGAATAGTCTTCATGTTCATACAATGACAATCCTGAATAAGGAACGTTATTTGTACCTGGCGTCAGAGTTACGGTATCTCATCTAGTAAGCAGTGTTCATCATCCCTATTATAACAATCCTGAACAAGGAACGTTATCTGTACCGGTGTAGAGTTCTCTCATCTGACAATGCCGCTGGTCAACATGCATCGTACGGTGACAATCTTGTGTAAAGAACGTCACTTGCATCACTTGTACCTGACTTGTGCATTTTACTGGTAACCCCTTTATTAGGTACCACTGTCTTCGTTATGAAACCTTTTGACCTTGACCTATGACTGAATTGACTTTCTCATGTTAAGATGAGAAATTGATGACATTTGATGTAGTCATCCAAGTTATCCCCCCCCCCCCCCATACATTTCGAGAGCATTGACTCTAGTTGTATTTGTAGTATTGCTATGGATCTATTCATTGAATTGTGCGGAACTAAAACGTGACTCGTGACAGAACAGAATAGTGTGAGATTATTATAATGAATTCTGTTCCTGGTATACAAATTTTTACGTATAGAAACAATTGTCATGGACCAGGTTGAACACAGAACGTTGTGCTAGGAATAAGCCTTTATAAGTGAGCAACACAGGAGGTAAAATCTCGAGGCTGTGTTTGCTTAGGAGAACGTATAAAATACTGGTAGTTGTATCAGATCAAAGGAACGACTGATAAACTCATAATAGTATTGGGCAGGAAGAGTGCCAGTTCGAATCCCAGTAGAGACGGTGGAGTGGTTGGGTACGAGTGGAGGAACGTAATATTATTTTTTGGAGAACCGGTTAACTAGGTGCTGGCGCTTAAGTTGGAGAGAGAAGGTTTTGAAGAGTTATAGAGAAACTATCCTAGTTACTTGGATTGAATTGTTCGGAAGACCGACGAGTATATGTAATAGGCCCCTCGGAGCAAGGCAATGGTTATGAAGGATAGATACAATTTAGGTGAAAGTCACAAGCCCAAACGTTGATAGTGTCATTATTTATGTACGAGTCTATGATTTTGGTATTATTTCTTCTGAGTTCCATAGAGCCGAGTCACAACCGCACTTAGGGTAAAGTAAAGTAGGTATTAAGTAAGTGAGAGTACTAAGATTCAGATTTTGTGAAGTTGTAAATACGTTAAACTGTAGAGTAAGTGCACCGGTTTGCGGCCGCTTAAGGGTTTTTCCACTCTGAAATGCAAACGTGCAGATTGCTCTAATCCAGGTTATATCATAGAGATTGACCACTTACCAATACACCATATTGTCACCATTGCAAGACCAATGTCCATCCCGTTGGTCAAAAAAGACCGCGGCCGCGATCCGGTACAGCGCGTTCCGGTTTGCGGCCGGGGTGTTCTGGTTCGCGGCCGCCTCGCGCTTTTGGGTTTTGTCCAGCGCAAAGTGACTTGTTTTTTTCCATCAAGAATGAAA
This sequence comes from Diadema antillarum, assembly GCF_040938485.1. Taxonomy (NCBI): domain Eukaryota; kingdom Metazoa; phylum Echinodermata; class Echinoidea; order Diadematoida; family Diadematidae; genus Diadema; species Diadema antillarum. Next base: position 735,382 of record NW_027271253.1, on the reverse strand, counting down.
CATATCAAACTGTAAATGCTATTTTCCCAATCTATAAATATTAGTTTTGATTAATAAAACTATTTCCTCAAAATTTTCCCCAAATTACTGAATATGAGCCATTGACAAATTGGAAGAGGAAGAGGACTTCAAGGAATATGAGGGACAGCAGAACTGAAGATCAGGGACAGCTATGAGGCACGCCCTTACAAGTCATCAAAGTATATGGATGCGTGATCTTATTTTTCAATTTACTTGTTTTATTAATAAAAAATATATTTTTGTTCTATTTCAAATGCTTTTCTATATTTCTGTACGCTTATTTTGGCTGGCGTTTTACCCCCGGACGCGATATAGAGCAAGCGCCCTCTATGGTGTTCCGGTTCGCGACCTCCCCCCGTTTCCTTCGCGATTCGTCATTTTCAATGTATCGTCCGTGGTGAGTAGTCATCACATTCTAACCCTCCTCTACGATCAATATTTCAACAAGAAAACGACATATAAGGACATGACAGCCGTCTAGCTACGTCCAGAATAGTTGACTTACGTGTTAATAATACCTATAATTCAAGCTCTTGCGGTGAACACCTTGGTTTCCAAGAGATTTTACAGCGACTAGACCTCGCACTGCTGTTAGTCCCAGGTATGTTGATGTTGTGCAGGATATTCTCCGTTGAATGGTGACAAGTTACCGGGCTGCCAGCCCATTGGCCAGATTTTATCAACTGGAGACCGCTGGCCCGGCCGCGAACTGGTGCATGGCCGCGAACTAGTGCACTTACTCTAAATACGTTAATAAAGCACATTTGCATTGGATTGAGAATTACTCAAATTTTCCAGTTTCCAAACAGACAATTCTATCACTGTACTTGCCTGGTCATGCTGTGAGTGTGATTGTTTGGTCGTGTGAGTTGAGAAGTCCATGTCTTGTGCTGTGTCAGTTGTATTGAATGCATGATGTGAAAGCATAAGAAGTAGTTTTAGTACGTATGGTAATTAATAATTTTAAGTACAAACGTTCGCCTTCAACGAACGGCCCCCCATCGAAGTTTGGATGCCTTGTCACGTTACATGAGGAGGCTGTTGGTTAGGAACTAAGGAAATTCTATGCAATAGAGGAAAACAAGGGGAGCTGTCTGAGTGTGTGTTCGAATGGCGATGTGTGACGATGATGATGATCAGACTGCTCGATGTTCAAGCATGTGTGTACATATGCATGTGTGCATGAATGCGTGTGTGCATCTCGAGCATGTTCTGTTGAGTCTAATGACTTTTGCACGGTGAACAAATAGTTATCATAGAATGTCAGATCGTGGTTGTCAAACGTTAGCAACTTATCAAAAGTAGAACTCACCATTACTTGAACAGATGTATACTGCAAATTTTCATATAATGGTTGAATTACGGTGAGTTAGCTCAGAAATTTGGCACCATGACGAGTTCGGCCGTAGTAGGTTCACACAGTCACAGCTACAGATCACAGATTGAATAGCTAGCACATGTATTAAAGGGCGCCAGCTTTAGCCAATCAGAGCACTTGTAGCATTGAGAGAGGTAAAGCTGAGTTTAGCGTTTGGCTATTGGTTGAGCCTGTAGTTGCCATTCTAGCTGGATGACAACCACCCCCCCCCCCCCCCCCCTCGTATTTGATTTCCTCAGAGTTTCTTCGTGTTGTATTGATTGACATTCACTTATTTGTCTTTCGATAAGGGTTCATACCCCTGAAAAGTATGTGGTGGCAGCAAGTTACGAAAGGAGGTTTATTAATGGTTGAGTGGCTCATCAGACAATCTTATTTCTTTACATAGGGGCCAACAACAACCCCCTCCTCGCGTCACAATATTGTAAACTTTAGTTGATAATTATGTCAGTTATATTGGAATTGTTTCCTACAATGGGTGAAGTTTGTGTGAATTGTGTATAGTTCTGCAACTTTTGATATTTTGGTACTCTGAGATATAAAACTCAGGTTCATTTTTTGTTTGTTTTTGTGATTGTATGAAATCTGTGCACAGCATGCATTTTTTTTTTTTTGAGCATACTATATTACAAAGTTGCTAATATTTTTGTTCTGGTCTAAAGTGTTTTGCATTGATTCTGATTCATGTAATGTACGGAGACAGTGCATGTATATTGTTATTGGATGCAAGTACATGTTGTAGTATACATCATGTAAGCAGCCAGTTGACTTGCACATAGTCAGTCGTGCAAATCTGAAAAACATGTTTACCGTTTTATGTATGTAGCATACACATGATGGTTTTGATAGCAACTCAAGTATAAGTCAGCATTTTTATGTTTGTGTTTTTGCCTTTCAGTTTGCCCAGTGTGTATGATTCTTTGAGTCATTTCCTCTGTCTTGTGTCAAATACATGTTGCGCACATGTAGGAGAGGTGAGATTTTTACATACGTACGTATGATGATAATTTGTAATTATATGAAGTTTACATGATATGTACGGTAACACATTGTACATGGCATATACAATGTAGTTTTGATGAACCTCATGTTGCTCATTCTTCCCCTTTTTGATATGTATTAAAGAATTATGTGTCAGGCAGTGGCGTATCTAGGGGGGGGGGGGGGGGCAAGGGGGGCACGTGCCCCGGGCGCCACTCCTTGGGGGCGCAAAAAACGAAAAAAGAACGAAGAAGAAGAAAAAAAAGAAAAAAATGAAGAAGAAGAAAAAAAAAGAAAAAAGAAAAGAAAAGAAGAAGAAAAAAAAATCGCCCGGAAAGGGAGGGAGAATGGTGGGGGGGGGGGGGGGGGGGCAGAAAACCAAATCAAACAAGATAAAAACAAAACATGATGATGACGCGGACAAAATGACAATGTTTATTGTGTTTACACAAGAATTCCATGTTCTGTAAGCTGAAATACAAAAATTTTCGGCTCGCTCGCTGCGTTCGCTCGCCAAAATTTATATAAAAAAAGAAGGTGAGAACAAAACGTGATGATAACGAGGACAAAATGACAATGTCTATTGTGTTCATTCATGTCATTTTATATTTAGTAGGCAAAATGTTTCACGGAGCAGCGGCTGCAATTTCTTTCGTTCTGAAGCGATAGCCAATTGGATCAAAAGAAGGCGCCAACGGTTTCGAACATACGGGGGGGGGGGGGGGGGGGCAAAAAAACAACAAATCAAACAAGATAATAACAAAACTTAATGATGACGTGGAAATATACAAACTTCGGCTCACTCACTCGTACTAATTTAGAGTATTTTTTCAAGTCTTCAGTTTGTTGGTATAAATTGTCATCTATAAGGTCGTCACTATATCTTGATTAGAATTGTAAGATTTAATACGCAAAAAATGACAAGAGTTCCATGTTTTGTAAGCTGAAATACAAAAATTTTCAGCTCGCTTGCTACGCTCGCTCGCCAAAATTTATCCAAAAAAAAAAGGAAGAGAAAGATAAGAACAAAACGTGACGATGACGCGGACAAAATGACAATGTCTATCGTGTTCACACGTGTCATTTTATATTTAGCAGGAAAAATGTTACACGGAGCAGCGGCTGCAATTTCATTCGTTCTGAAGCGATCGCCGATTGGATCAAAAGAGGACGCCAACGGTTTCGAACATACGTGGGGGGGGGGGGCGGAAAAAAAACAAATAACAAAAGATAAGAACAAAACGTAATGATGACGCGGAAATATACAAATTTCGGCTCACTCGCTCGTACTAATTTAGAGTATTTTTTCAAGTCCTCAGTTTGTTGGTATAAATCGTTATCTATAAGGTCGTCACTATAGCTTGATTAGAATTGTAAGATTTGATAAGCGAAAAATGACAAGAATTCCAAGTTTTGTAAGCTGAAATACAAAATTTTCCGGCTCGCTCGCTGCGCTCGCTCGCCAAAATTTACCAAAAAAAAAAAGAGATAATAACAAAACGTGATGATGACGCGGAAATATTGTAAGATATGATTGGCAAAAAATGACAAGAATTCCATGTTTTGTAAGCTGAAATGCAAAAATTTTTGGCTCGCTTGCTGCGCTCGTTCGCCACAATTTATCAAAATTCATTACATTTGAATCACCCTCAAAAGACCCCTTTTAAGTGCTTGAAAAAGCATATCATATGGACTTTGTTTAAAGCGTATTATATCGGGACCATGTGGAAGAACAGACATATTTTGAAAATATGACTGAACAGGCAATCCCCCGTTTCTTCTGTACGTATATGCAATGTATATGTAACTTGTAATGTGTGTATTTTTATATGAAGACGGAAGTAAAAACAAACAAACAAACAAATAAAGTCCCTACCGGGATGGGTATAGGGTTGAACACTTTTTCAGAAATTAGGGGCGCAATTTTCGCGCTTGCCCCGGGCGCCGTTTTCCCTAGATACGCCACTGGTGTCAGGTCATATTGTATGGAGTGACATTAATGTCGGAGTCCGTTTTTGATACACTTGAAGGACAAAATATGTTTCGGAAGTTTGAGTATGTTTTCGAAAGTATAATACACTGTACAGGTGTATTTGATCTCTGCATTTTTTTGATACAAATGTATATTGTAATTTGTTTTCATATACAGTACATCTCTTACTGGATGTATCGTTGTCAGTTGTTTCGTTTGGTATATACCAAAGGGTTGTAGTAATAACTCACATGATAAGTTAATGATGACATTAAGGTTTTGCTATTGCTACATCAGATGGGTGGCTATTCTCAGCGGCTTTCATTCACATGCGTGTCTTACTCATACCGATTTGAATACATGTATCAGGCATTACATGTATTGTGAACACACCACATTGTTATTTTCAATGCCATGTTGGTTTCTTTTGACTTATCTAGGGATTTTTGTCCCTGCGTTTTTAGGGCCTATGTTGATGTCTATTTGGTTCTAATGTAACAACATTGTATGTGGTGTGTATGTGCTTTAAGACTGTAGAGGAAAGACAGATAGTTTAGTGTTTATGTACACTCGTTCCAAATCCCAGTATATGTAGAAGAAAAGTAATTACAGTTGTATGTGCTGTGTTTAACAATGTTATAACAAAAGAGTGAATGAGAGTGGGGAGACCATGGTATTTACGTAGGCCTACAGTAGTAGTGTTTCATTTTTTGAGAAAAGGTAGAAAGTGAGGTAGCTACATGTGTTTGTATTATATTTGATAGTTGACATTGTGAAATATTTTCTGTTTCATTTACACCTTAAAGTAGTTTGTTTTATTAAGTGTTGTTTTATGATTGGTAGAAGATGTTGTTCAGGGTATGGTTATACATGTATAGCATAGGTTATTGGTATTTTTGTATGGGCATGATTCTGATAGTTGATCCAGTGAGTAAGTACTGTATATGTATAGCAGTGCTTATCATAGTGTAATGTTGGTGTTTCATATTAGTTGGTTGTCAGTCAGTCCATACAATGTACAAGTTTCTAGAGACTGTGTCTATATGGGGATAATGTTTGTATTAATGTTATCAAATCATTGAGTGTTCGTATGGTGGTCTAGCTATCCACATCATTAGTCAGAAGTTTGATTGGTTTAATTCCACACACATTCTTGGCATATTGAATGTGCATGATTATTCCATAGCCAAGGGTTTCCCATTGTGTTATGTAGAAGAAGACAGAAAGAAGAAAGTGATCGCGCCAGTGTGTTATACTGCCCTCTTACGGGCAGTGTTTGAGATGTATGTTATATTGTTGTTGTACAACCTTCGCGCCTTTCGGCCGGCAGTTTGTGTTGCGTGAGCATAATAAAGTTTGCTTAAACCCTAACTATTGTGACTGGTTATCCATCCTCGAACAATGTTCTCATAATGGCGAAGTGTCCTTCAAAATCTGTGAGGAGGGCACTTTCAAGTCTCTGTCAGGTGAAGCTCAGACACTGCTGGTGGCATGGGACTAGGCCGGGCTAAGTGAGAAGTGGCAGCAAGATGACCACGCACATCTGAGCTTTCCCACCAAGATGGTGACATGACAGTGAACTGTGATATGCTGCAATTCTGGAAAAGTGCTCAAGGCTTAATTTGTCTTAAAGGTAAAACATACATGTAGTTCTCATAACGCCTGCAGAACTGTCAAACTTCGCTCCAAAATGTACATGTATGGCTCAGAAATGTGTAGAATAATACTGTAATAACAAAATATTAATTGGGTAATGATGAAAATGCGAAATGTTATCCATAGAGGTTGGCCACAGTCGCAATTTCAAACCTAACCCTATAGGGGTCAGACTAACTCAGACTCAGGGACAACTTGGCTTCGCTTTGATGGCGGGGCCGAGTTGTTATTCTGGATTGTACAGTGTTGTACAATGGGAGCGCTTCGCGTTCTGGCTGGTTGCAGTTATGGGCAGAGTTGATACACCGCACGCATCAAACAGATTCTATTTGGAGTGCATGTTAGAATGAACATGCTCCTGTGTATAGAATGAAGCTATCACAAACTATGGGTAAATTGTCTGAAATAGGTCTGAGTTGTCCCAAAGTCTGAGTTGACCTGCATCCTCCATGGAATGAAAGTCAGTATACCAACTTTTATCATTTTATACTTTGAATCTCAAATACTCCAAAACTACTCATCATCCTGGCAAATCACGTCAACCAGGTAAGTTTCTTGGTAGACCCATAAGATGTATGGCAAGCAAATATGAAATAGTGCAAGACGGGTTCTCAAACCTGTACTCGAACTATGTTTTACCTTTTAAGTCCCAAAGTCCCATGATGTGTAATGAGAGGTAAGGCATTTTATGTAGCAGTCACAAGTTGCTTTGACACCATCACATTTATGTAGAAATGAAAATGACTAAATAAAATAGAACCCAATACAATCAATGTTTGATACACTCCTCCCACGAGGCTCATGGAGTGCTTACAAAACTACTGATATAAAACAAAATATTTTTTACCAGAAAATGGAAAAGTGAACCAAAGAAGAAGGAAATGATATACCAGGCATGCAGACTTGAATTTGCTGAGATTTTCTAATCTAATCTTTAAATTTCTAAAACCATTGAAGGTGGTGCCAAGGCATCTTCAGCCAATGTGATCCTTGTTTTAATAGAATGGGTGATTTCAAGTTCTGTGCTTGTGCTGATGCTTGTGTAGTCTCCCAAATTACAGCCTTGAACTGAGCTCCAACACGTGCGGTAAAATCAATGCAAGTGGTATGGATAATGATAGATTCCCAACACTAGTGTTATGTTACAATCACCACAAAGTCCCACAGGAATGGGACAGAAAAAAAGAATTGATGCCTCTTGGTTCAAGTCAAGTTTGAAAAAATGTGATTATATCTTAATTAGTTTTAGACACATGATGGGGAAGATAGTAGAATGCCACAAATTTCATCTCTTCAAAATACAACAATCTCCAAGGCTCAGATTTACGTCGCCATGTTTTGAGTGTTTGTGTATGTTTCATGGGAGATCATTGTATTAGCATAGACTCTGAATGTACAGCATGCTTCCATGGTTATGAATGTGGGTCTTGAAAGTAGGAACACCAACCATGGCAATACCAAACTTGAAATGACAAATTAGATAACCCCTAGAGGAGGAAAAGCACATCAAGGTTGCTGACAAAAACAGTGAAGCTCTGTTCAGCAGATGTCATTTAACACCATGTCTAACACAAGCAGCCAGATTATGATACTTTTGAGGTCAACCTGCTAATACCAGCTGATTTGAAGTGTGATATAATTGTTATTGCTTGTGTTAAGTTTAATATCACTAACACCAGCACCTAGCACCAATCTTGAAATCACCCACAGTATGTTGTGTGCGTAAGCAGTTTGAAAGATGGCTAACCCAGGAGCTGATATTTCCTTTTTTTCTCAACTACCGATGCCCAAGGAGGTTATTATGTTTTAGTGTGCATCGGTTTTTTGTTTGTTTGTCTGTTGGTAAAAGGACACGAGTTCGAGCAGGGGACTATGAAACGGGCTCCGTACGTGTGTGTGTCCGTGCGTCCGTCCGTCTGTGTACGTGATCTGTGCGTCCGTGTGTGATCAAAATGTTCAATTTGCTACTTCTCTGTCATTTATGAGCCAATTTTGATTCTGTTTGCTTTATATGATAGCACTACATGGGAGCTTTGAAACTTCTACACAGAAATTCAGTTGTGACCTTTGACCTTGACCTTTGACCTATATTGTACATTTTGCTACAAAATGCTACTCCTTCGCCATTTCTAACCCGATTTCGATTCAGTTTGCTTTATGTGATGGCACTAGGTGAGGGCTTCAAAACTTGTACACAGAATTTTGACCTTTGACCTTGATTTTTGACCTATGTTGTACGTTGGCTACAAAATGCTACTCCTTCGCCATTTCTAACCCGATTTCGATTCCGTGTGCTTTATGTGATGGCTCTAGGTGAGGGCTTCAAAACTACTACACAGAATTTTGACCTTTGACTTCTTTGACCTTTGACCTTGATTTTTGACCTATATTGTACATTTTGCTACAAAATGCTACTCCTTCGCCATTTCTAACCCGATTTCGATTCCGTTTGCTTTATGTGATGGCACTAGGTGAGGGCTTCCAAACTCCTACACAGAATTTTGACCTTTGATTTCTTTGACCTTTGACCTTGATTTTTGACCTATATTGTACATTGGCTACAAAATGCTACTCCTTCGCGATTTCTAACCCGATTTCGATTCCGTTTGCTTTATGTGATGGCACTAGGTGAGGGCTTCCAAACTTGTACACAGAATTTTGACCTTTGACTTCTTTGACCTTGATTTCTTACCTGTATTGTACATTTTGCTACAAAATGCTACTCCTTCGCCATTTCTAACCCGATTTCGATTCAGTTTGCTTTATGTGATGGCACTAGGTGAGGGCTTCAAAACTTGTACACAGAATTTTGACCTTTGACCTTGATTTTTGACCTATATTGTACGTTGGCTACAAAATGCTACTCCTTTGCCATTTCTAACCCGATTTCGATTCCGTTTGCTTTATGTGATGGCTCTAGGTGAGGGCTTCAAAACTACTACACAGAATTTTGACCTTTGACTTCTTTGACCTTTGACCTTGATTTTTGACCTGTATTGTACATTTTGCTACAAAATGCTACTCCTTCGCCATTTCTAACCCAATTTCGATTCCGTTTGCTGTATGTGATGGCACTAGGTGAGGGCTTCCAAACTCCTACACAGAATTTTGACCTTTGATTTCTTTGACCTTTGACCTTGATTTTTGACCTATATTGTACATTGGCTACAAAATGCTACTCCTTCGCCATTTCTAACCCGATTTCGATTCCGTTTGCTTTATGTGATGGCACTAGGTGAGGGCTTCAAAACTTGTACACAGAATTTTGACCTTTGACTTCTTTGACCTTGATTTCTTACCTGTATTGTACATTTTGCTACAAAATGCTACTCCTTTGCCATTTCTAACCCGATTTCGATTCTATTCGCTTTATGTGATGGCACTAGGTGAGGGCTTCAAAACTTCTACACAGAATTTTGACCTTTGACTTCTTTGACCTTTGACCTTGATTTTTGACTTATATTGCACATTGGCTACAAAATGCTACTCCTTCGCCATTTCTAACCCGATTTCGATTCCTTTTGGTTTATGTGATGGCACTAGATGAGGGCTTTAAAACTTTTACACAGAATTTTGACCTTTGACTTCTTTGACCTTTGACCTTGATTTTTGACCTATATTATACATTTTGCTACAAAATGCTACTTCCGGCGGGGACATATGTTACGCACTGCGTAATTTCTACTTTTCCTCGTTTGTTTGGTTTTAACGAAATTTCGATATAACAAAATAAAACAGCTGGTCCCGAGGACTTTGTTAGTTGGTGAGAGTCCACCGTATCTGGGACCCATTCATTCTGAATAACAATAATGGTATTGTACGTTCAAAGGAGGCTTATATGGCTTACAGTATCCATTTAGTATTCTATTTTCTTTTTAAAAAAAGTGTTTTATTATGACAGGTGTTATCCGTTATGACAGAATCACATATACATGTAAGTGCTAGTGCTACTCAAGTGATGAAAATTGAAGAAAAAAGGGGGTCACTCCTTGTGTCGATGATTAACTGGTTGTATGTGTCACAGATATGTAGACTTCAGTGTCACCTTATTGTTTGACTCACAACACTACATGTCCACAAAGGAAGCATTGAAAAATGCTGTATTTTGTGTATCTAGTCCACATCATGTGATTATAAACACAATATAAATGAGCTTTTGTAACAAAATAACATTTCATTGATGATATGATCATTCACGTTAAAAAAAATGAATACTGCATCAACAAAATGGTCATTTCGTCGATGTATGATTGATTTCATAAAGAAATAGGCAATCCGACACTTGCCGCTCCATACAAATTGTCCATGGTTTAAACCGTGGTTTCAATTGTACAACCTTTGTAAATTTGGGCCAAAGTGTAAATATATCTTTGTATATATATAGATATGTATCTTGATACTTTTTATGTAGTTATAGTTCATATTCTACAAGTGTGAAAATTTCGTGCACTTCGAGACTGAATTATTTTGTGTGCTTCAAGGCTCACTGGCTGACTATAGAGTGCTGTTAAGGGAGGATAGTAAACAACTACTATACCACTTATTGTCACATACCTTGCTAGTCTTACATTATGCACATACAGTTTATATGGGTGCTATAGACTGTTTTTTTTTTTGTGGCTGAAATAGAACAATTAATATCTTATTCTGTACTCAGTTGTAACTCAGTAATTGAGACTGTTGTAATGGCTGTTTATTTTTGTATCTGCACTGACTGAAATAATGACCCTAGTTTTGCATGCACATTATTATTAACAAGTTTAACAGTTACAAGTTTGTTACATAATGCTGAATTTATTCATGTACCAATTAGAATAGCTTCTTCATGCATGTGTGAAATAAACACTGCTACTGTTGCATTTCTGAAATTCACAACCACATACTTTAGCTTTGCCATGACTTGTGTGTGATGTGTCTCTTGTTGAATATAGTACAGTGTAGTAGGCTACATACAGCTTTGATATGTGAGTTTGTTATGTGTACCGTTGCATATGTGTCTACAAAGACAGATATGTTACGACAAAGAGAGGCAAGGATAACCCTTAGGTCTTTGATCTCTGTAGTGAGTGAATGAGAAATTATATGACATTTTTTACATAAATCATATTCAAAACCTGGTTGAGAAGGACATTATTCGACATTGTAATGAATCACTTTTTGAAAATAGTTGTAATAATGTTCAATTTAAGGAGAAAAGGGCAAAAGAAAAGTTTTGAAAACTCCCACAAAGTCACCATCATCCTCTCTGTGAACTGATACATGTATCGCCACTTACAGTCCAAATTTATTAGTTATTCATACGCAAGATGAAAAGAAGGAATTTCATCAAAATGGAATACAAAATAAGACAGTTATAAAATGTGGTTCATCATTTCCAATACGAATGTGTGTGGGAAATCAAGTGTGGTAAATCTTGTCATTTGATGAAAGACACACAGAATCAAAACTAATGAAGAGTGCCAAAGGATATATTGCTTGTACATTATACAAAATAATTAATGTGTGCACATGTGTTGTATTAATATATATATATATATATATATATATATATATAAATATATATATACATGTGTGTGTGTATGTGTGTGTGTGTATATATATATATGTATGTATATATATATATATATATATGTATATATATATATGTATGTATATATATATGTGTATATATATATATATATATATATATGTATATACAAAATGTATATATATTACGTTGTATTTGCTCCGCATATTGGCAGTAATACAAATAGCAATAATGTCACAATAGAGGAATGCATTTAAAGTGCAAATTGCCTTGATTTTAATTCAAAATCTGAATTTTCAGGGGCCTCCTCCTTCGTCAGGGAAAACTAGCACCCGTCATCCCTGACGAAGGAGGAGGCCCCCGAAAATTTAGATTTTGTATTAAAATCGAGGCAATTGGCATTTAATGCATTCCTCTATATTATATATATATATATGTGATAAAAACCTAAAATGGCAATAGATCTTAGATATGTGATAAAAATAGATCTTATATATGGCAATAGATCGGGTCTAGGGCAATTACCCCCTGGGCAATTACCCCGGACCCTTCCCCTAGCCCTAATCCTAATCCTAATCCTGAACCTAATCCTAACCCTAACCCAAACTCCTAACCCTAAACCTAACCCTAATCCTAATCCTTACTCTAACCTTACCACTAACCAGCATTTAGCCGGGGGGTAATTGCCCTCTGGGGGTAATTGCCCAGATACGAATAGATCTTTAATACATATATGATAAAACCCTAAAATGGCAATAGATCTTAATGGAAATAGATCTCTATTGCGACATTATTGCTAGAAATATATATATATATATATATATATATATATATATATATATCGTTGGTGGGGTGACAAAACCTCGTATCTCAAAAATGTCAAATGTTCAGGAGAGCTAAAAAACATGGCTGCCATAACATGTAAGTCAATGGAAACAGCCAAGTTTTATTTATCATTTGTGACCTTATTTTTGCAGATGGGCATATAAGGATTGGGAATTACATAGTAATGGTTCCTAGCTTCAATATAATGAAGAAAACTTATTTTCACCAAATATTGAGATACGAGGTTTTGTCACCCCACCAACGATATATATATATATATATACTTAATGCCATTTCCAGCCACAAGAGGAACTGCGTAATAAATGATAGTTTGGGGGAATTTTGACAAAAAGCATGAAAATGTTTTGAAAAAAAATGCAAATATCGCCCTTTTTGAAAAATTATGCATTAATATGAGCTCAATGCGGAATTGAGCTGACAAGAACACAAAATGTATCTTACCTAAATTCCCTCAAGACCTGCTTTTTGTGCACATCCAATATACATTACACCTATTTTTTTGCATCCCTGCCAATTTCTTTAAATTCTATAGATGGTACAGTCTTCAATTTGTACACACATTGCCATCTGTGTCCTACTGTGCAGTAGTCCTTATGCCCCAGATTAATGATAAGGCTTTGAAAAACATTCTCAGAACTTTAACCCTATTCTGACTGGGGGGGGGGTGTCAATTTGACCCCCCCCCCCCTCGACATTTCACGCTACGATTTCGCGACGCGCAAAGATTTTGCCGCGTCGTTTCATGACTTTTTTCATTGAAGTCTCCTGCATATTTTGAGACCAAATTTGCGACGTTCGGGTACACCGTTCTTAAGTTATGTTATGTTTTGCATATGCATGTCAACCCGAAAACGGCTCAAATTCATGATATCGTATGCAAATCCAATGCAAATTGTGTTTTTTTGTTAAATTGATATAAATTAGATTATTTCAACTTTTAACCATTGAAATTAATCAATTTAAATGTAGATAAGCTTGAAAAAGCGCCTGCAACAAATTTTGGCAAAAAAAAACGTAGAAAACAAAAGGTCGAAAAAACAGTAAAATACATAAGAAATTAAAACAATAAAAAACAAAAGAAACTAATTTTGTTCAAATTCATGAATTTGAATAACAAAGCAGTACCCGCTGCATGCTATAAGGATTAGAACCAACACTTGCTTTCGGGCGAAAGCTCGGTGGTCTAGTGGAGATGACGCCTGTCCGGTGATCAGGAGGTCGTAGGTTCAAATCCTGCTCGAGTATGTACGCCCATGATTTTTTATCATGGCTACTACTAAACACTGATCAATTCAGTGCTTATTTACGTCGATGTAGGGCAATTTGTCAATCAGTTGCAATGAAAACATCTCGACGGAAGAAATTCATGAATTTGAATAACAAAGCAGTACCCGCTGCATGCTATAAGGATTAGAACCAACACTTGCTTTCGGGCGAAAGCTCGGTGGTCTAGTGGAGATGACGCCTGTCCGGTGATTAGGAGGTCGTAGGTTCAAATCCTGCTCGAGTATGTACGCCCATGATTTTTTATCATGGCTACTACTAAACACTGATCAATTCAGTGCTTATTTACGTCGATGTAGGGCAATTTGTCAATCAGTTGCAATGAAAAACATCTCGACGGAAGAAATTCATGAATTTGAATAACAAAGCAGTACCCGCTGCATGCTATAAGGATTAGAACCAACACTTGCTTTCGGGCGAAAGCTCGGTGGTCTAGTGGAGATGACGCCTGTCCGGTGATCAGGGGGGCATTTCATGAAGCGTTTTGGTCGGATATTTTTCTGACAAACTGTTACAAGCTATTGAAATCCTTGCATCTGATTGGCTGAGAGCCCATTTTGTCCGACAACTTGTCGGACAAAATGCTTCATGAAATGCCCCCAGGAGGTCGTAGGTTCAAATCCTGCTCGAGTATGTACGCCCATGATTTTTTATCATGGCTACTACTAAACACTGATCAATTCAGTGCTTATTTACGTCGATGTAGGGCAATTTGTCAATCAGTTGCAATGAAAACATCTCGACGGAAGAAATTCATGAATTTGAATAACAAAGCAGTACCCGCTGCAAGCTATAAGGATTAGAACCAACACTTGCTTTCGGGCGAAAGCTCGGTGGTCTAGTGGAGATGACGCCTGTCCGGTGATTAGGAGGTCGTAGGTTCAAATCCTGCTCGAGTATGTACGCCCATGATTTTTTATCATGGCTACTACTAAACACTGATCAATTCAGTGCTTATTTAAGTCGATGTAGGGCAATTTGTCAATCAGTTGCAATGAAAAACATCTCGACGGAAGAAATTCATGAATTTGAATAACAAAGCAGTACCCGCTGCATGCTATAAGGATTAGAACCAACACTTGCTTTCGGGCGAAAGCTCGGTGGTCTAGTGGAGATGGCGCCTGTCCGGTGATCAGGAGGTCGTAGGTTCAAATCCTGCTCGAGTATGTACGCCCATGATTTTTTATCATGGCTACTACTAAACACTGATCAATTCAGTGCTTATTTACGTCGATGTAGGGCAATTTGTCAGTCAGTTGCAAACTAATTTTGATTGTGCTATTTTTTTACATGAAAATTGTTGGATGTGTCTTGAGGAACTCTGACACAAAAACTTAACAATCATTCAGTATTTTTTAATTGAGTTATACGTGAAAATATGATTTCATGCATAAATTTGCATAATTAATTTACTAAAACTAGAAAGCCATTATTTTTCTATTATATGACCATGTAATCTTGTAGTTAACATCCAGCTCTATCTTCAGGCAAAATTTTGCTGTGATCGCGAGATCGGAGGCCGAGATCTCAAGGGGGGTCAAATTGACCCCCCCCCCCCCCAGTAAAAACTTGGTCTCAAATAGTCCAGTTAGAATAGGGTTAAGGGGAATTTGCCTCGTTGAATAGAGTAACTCTTATCTTTCACCTCGTGTGAAATCTGGTACCATCGCACTCATGACCATTCACTATATGTATAATAACGAAGACCTAAAAAACATATTTGCCTTCAAACATTGTACTGTAAGTAGGTTTCTCACGACACCAGGGTAAGTAAACAATGAAATACAAAGAGTTGGGACCTGCTAAAAATCACTTTGTTACAAGACTGTTTTGTTATTTCTGACCTCTTTTAATAAGGTTTCACTGAATTCAAATGTCCAAATGCTTTCATTTACAAAATAATGCAAAAGTGAAGTATTTTTTGAGCAACAGTATTTTGCATCTTTAAATAGAAATGTCCACAAAAGAACATAAAATCTTGGAAAGCACCATTACTTACAAAATGTTTGTGGAAATACAATACTTTCAGAGTAAATTTAGCTCTTTTTCAAATTGCATCACATCTTCATGACGTACCAGACAATTGTGTGCTTATCTTTTTTCTTTTCTTTTTCTTTTGTTTTTATAGATAGAAATAGTACTGTGTGCTTATAAGCAGCCTTGCTGTACCTGTGCTTTCTTATGTCTTGGTTGCTTTGTGTGGCTTTGGGTGTGATGCCATTTTGAAATTGAGGGCGCCATTTTGTTGTAAACCTTCTCATGATTCCATTTCACTTGACGCTCTTATGTACCAATAAAATCAGCTCAAACTCGCCAAGACATTTTACTAGCTTTTGACAGCTGAGGGGATGACTAGTGACTGACATGCAAAACAGACAATGTAATGAGGTGTAGCAATGTGACAATCCAGAAAATAAAGGCCACTGTGGCACAAAAGGAATCAAAATGACAGTACATGTATAGGATTTCTGTACACATCACGGGGGGGGGGGGGGGGGGGGGGTTGGCTTGCATAAGTTATAAAGACATATCATGAGCATCAAGTGCAATGTAGCAAATCTATCATGGTCCATCAATTATCCCTACACATTGTAATTGCTTAATTCCCCCCCATACAAAAACACACACTCAATATTGTACACATGTACCAGTATTTATATCTCCACAAGCAACATGATGCAACATCTCCATCACTGTCATCTTCTTATCTGAAACACCCACACAGGAAAACAGGGAAAGAGATAATCTCACTTTTTTCATTAATTTATTGTCACATCTGCTTTGAGACACAAGCACTTTTCCTTTAATACATATGTCACAAGGTTCCTACGCTTGCTGCTTCATCTTGCTGAAAATTTAGTCTCTGTCAGAATCAGAGAAAAGAATGAAACTTTGTGATTGCAGAATCGGACAATGTAAGTTTCTACATGACCCCTCCTTTCTCAGAGGAACTCAATTTGGAAAAACAAACTACGATGTACACTGTACATACAAGATCTGTTCGTTGAATAAATTACAATACTCGGAGATTTTGGCCAATTACACTGATTTTCCTCGTCATTGTTTTTTTTCTTCTCTGTGAGGTCACCCACTTGGGTTTGTGGCAAGTTTGAATTTGCAAATCACTTTGCCTGCAATATACTACCTACGGTTAACTCACAATCTCTCTATCAAATACTGTAAAACATGATATATTCGTTGCATGAAATATTGTGAATTGCCAGTGGCGTTCAATGCATATACTGTAGACAAGAACTTTCGCGTGCATTTCAATTTTGCGAATCTTGGTGCTCACAAAATTAAAATGCACACAAACATTTGTTTTACAGTACATGTATCATCAGTCGCATGATCATTTTATGTTGACCTGTCACCAGAGGTTTATATTAAATGGTCTACATAAATACAAGTCAGTGAATGGTTATACAGTCGTGTGACTAATGCAGTGAAGATTGAAATCATATTGCAAGCAGTGATGTCAATTCAAATACCAGTTCATTTGTATAATTCCAGAATTTAACTGGCTGCCAATGAAATATATAAATGATATGCACCTTTGCAACTATCTAAACTATTGTCACTCCATATTATACAATGAAATAAGGTGTACAGTATTTATGTAGACCATAAAGTATAACAAATATTGTTTTGTCAATTGTTGTAATGTTACACTTGACAGTCCCTTGGGAGTTATATCTTCCCCACAAGACAAATTTTTTCCTAGTGCTGAACACTTTGGGGAAAAATATAACTCCTGCGGCGATGTCAAGTGTTATATCACACCTCTAACAAAGCAATATCTGTTCAATATTCCATTGCAAAGAGACATCCTACCATCAGACAGATTGAGAAACCCACACAGCGGGTGCATTCCATTTCCATATCAAACCCCACGCTAAAGGGTCGTTCACACAGATTTTGATTCTCCAGTTTGGCATCACAAAAGATTATTTAAATATCGATTTTGAGAAAAGGAAGAAACACATCCCCAGCCATTGATTCAACAAGTATATGTCCAGTCTTCAGTCCACCACTGCTCTCCCCCCATGAGCTGGACATCATGGTACATGTCAGTCCGAACTCCAGATATACAGTTGTACCACTAGGCTAGCTCTGTTCACACTCGAGATTTCTTCCCCACCACCTTGCGCACATATCTTCTTTCTAGCATGGGAATCCTCTTCCCCATGGGATGATCAAGAAAAAAGAGCTGGAGCACCACTCCTCTACATCATCCTCACAAGAAAGATGTGACAAATCCAACCGGCGGGAGAAGAAAACTTGAATATCTGCGCTAGATATATATGTAAACATATATTAGTATATATTGTTAAGTCTGTACCGGTATTCATCTTGTAATTGTCTCTCCATGTGCATTGGGGGTTTCAGTCATCGTCCGAACCGGAACTGTCATCGTCCTCAATGTCTGGCATCGGGAATCGTAATATTGCCGCCAGTCCCGTCAGCTGGTCGAGTTCTACAGGAATGAAAAGTATAAATACGGCCAATAGTGATATAATTCCACACAAGGGAACATTCATTATTTACACTGCTTTAGACTTCTGTACATGTTACTCTAATTGAGCTAGCAGTGTTGTCATTTCAATGCATATCTCAACATCTCAATCATACTTTGGTATAGAAGCTTCAGCCTTGCTGCTCTTAATTTTCTTCTCTTTTTTTTTATTTCACAAAAGCAGTTGAAATAAGAATAACAATTTGACATCTGTATACAATTACAAACATATAGGCAAATATTAAAGGCATTATTAACCAGTTGCGATTGCGACAAAAGTTCAGCTGCAGTGCTTCAAAATAGTTCTAAAATGTGAGTCAGGCATAGAAACAACCAATGTAAAAATTTGAATCAGTATAATCAATGTATTAAAGGGATCATATAGTTTTGGTTGAGATGTAACTTCAGGTTTCTAACATTTTTTCTGTGAGATGAGAAGCTTTAATGAAATATTAAAGAACATGTAATTCCATGAGAAATTCAACGTTTATTTGACGAAAATTGGTTTTGAAATGGCTGAGATATCCAAAACAGAGCGATCCTAATACAAGGTGGGACCCACCTTTTATTACGATCGCATTGTTTTACTTTGTTTTTGGATGTTTCAGCCATTCCAAAACCAATTTTCATCAAATAAACTTTGAATTCCTCTTAAAATGTTATGATCTGTATTATTTCATAAGTGTTTTCTTGGTATCTCGCAAAAAGTTCTCCACCAATACTGTACCATCCCTTTAAGTATTCTTAAATGTACAACAGTACACTATGTGATTACTACAGTAGTTATGATAACAAATGTTTCTGGACTAAACCGTCTACAGATATGGTTTATTGAGAAAAATTGTGATATCTCCTTATATTCTATGCTTTATTACAAAATCTTTATTATGGTAGGATGTTCTGTGATATGACTGACCTACACATATATGCATTAAAAGTGATATCTAGAACATTTTTAAATCACTGCTCCCAATGGTAAACGGTACCTTTAAAAAACAGCCAAATAGAGTATAAAGACATGTCTTCATACAGATGTGAACATGTATGCAATCTGAGAGACAATGTCTTCAAAACTAGCATGAAGGACAGACACAAATCAACATATCAAGACATTCAAAATTCTTTGAACCCACATTCTAACAGAGAAAGTGACTTTAAATGGGTCGATTGTATATACGCCATCATATTTCTCAGCAACTCCACACAGAGCCAAAGCAATGAATGACAAAATGCACAATTCCTACCATGTCCCAGTGTCCTAGCTTGTCCTACATTTTCCTAAATGGTCTTACATACAACCATTATCATTAAAAAAAAGCTCTGAGAATCAGACCAACCAGGTCCTCCGCCTGGTAACTGGATGAAAGAGTTTATTTGTTGTAGTAGTCCCACTCATTGTTATCTGTGGGGTTCAACGCTTAACTCGCCAGAAGTCCCAGAAACCAAACTCCTGTGGTCTGATGCTGTATCTAGTCGTGATTATTTGACCATACATTGTCAGCATTTCATGGGGCAGAGTAAAACAAGACAAACTGAACCATAACAAACAAAGAACACAAAACCAACAAAAATTATCATTGGAGCTCTTTACTGTTCATTTCTAATTTTTTTTTCCTTGTTGCAGAATATTACGAAAAAATAACTGCTAAAATTTGTAACTGAGTTTTAAATTGGAAAATTGTTAATGATTTTTCTACTAATTTACTATCTAATTCCCAATTCTATCTAATCTTTCTCAAATATGAGATATTCAGAAAAAAATCAGTGTTGCCAATTTAAAGATGACATGGTGATAATTTCTGAAATAAACTTTCCCAAGAGAAATGGCTGCTTTGGACAGGACTCCCAGGGAAATATCAACTTACGTTCTCCCGATACGTGCAGTGTTGAGAAGACTTTAACCTCTCCTCCGTTCTCTCTGACACTTTCAACCAGATCAACGTAGACTTTCCTCTTGACAATATCAGATGATCTGAAACAACATGAAAGAAACAATTTTTTTGTACATGATTGTACAGATAGGTTGATAGATTGGCTTATAAGAGTAACTATTGCAGTAAATCTGCAAGGTTTCTCCTCAATATTTCTGTCATCCTATGTTGTTACCATGGCAATGAGCTTTCTGCTTCTTTAAAAAAAATGAATCTTACACAACAACACCTTAAAATTCAATATATGTGACAACCCAATTTAAAACTCACAAAGTAGGCCAAATGAATTCAATTTGTTTGCATACTTTTCAAGAGGAAGCTCTCAGCTTTAATATGATATATGACTTGTTAAAATTGGACCATCCTAACCCATTCAAAAGGTGATTGAAATTAAAGAGGTAAGAAGTGCAGTTTAACAAAATAGGGAAACAAACAATTTAAAGATTATGGGGCTATAGAGAGGACTGAAAAAAGGGTCTGGGTGTGTAAACTCACCTGAATAGTTTGTCACTGATTAGGAGAGTTTCAATGGCGAGGCCTTCATTGGCTGTCTGGATCTGCTTCAGTCTAGAAAATTAGGGAAAACACGCAAGGATATATACAATAGTAATATAATCAAGTAGTTGCAGTTACCTGCGACACCTTCACTGACCTGACAACAATACCAAAGAGCCTCATCCTCCCTCGGAAGCTGTGGCTCACCCTGCATGTACCATATCTGAACCCTCAATGCAAGGACAGGCTGTGACGTATATATGGCTACTAAGCAATCTCTGCAAACCAGCACACAAATAACTGAGTTTTCAGTCCATAGCTTGAAACTGTGCTGTGGTTTCTTATTCTCTGTCTTTGCTCTGTACACGTTACAGCTTACACTGTACACCATACACCATACACGTTCAATAACAATGGACTTTAGCCAATTAGCATGAATTTACTTGCAGAAATCACTGTCCACAAACATCCTGGTCTGTGGTTTTTGAGGCTGTCAACAAACTCCCCCTTATTGACAAAGTAACTCAGTCCAAACAAATCCCCACTTCTGACATCACTGAAAACAAAAACATACTAAGAACTTACACACACCACCATACTATAAATGGGGATTTGTGGATAGTCCAGCATGTGACTGCAGCCATCCCGACCCAACCCTGTGTCACATCGTGGAGATCTGCCACCTTCGTCAGTTCCCAGGAGGGCTTACAGAACTTGCTATAAAGCCTAGTGATGCTGCCGTGGACTAGATCAGCAACTTGAAATAAACATATGAGGCTATGACCTCCCCTTTGTATTGCATCATATGACAGTATAAGAAGCAGAGTGTGATGGCAAACTGACATTTGAATTCATTATCATTGGTAACATTCACTTGAATTGGATTAACATTTTTCTGGAGTACAATTCCCAAATTATACAAGTAATAAGAAGTATAATTAGAATTCTATTAGTAATAATGAAGTATAAGTCGAAGAGGTTAGCATTTCCCAGGTGTTTAAGGCAGTGAAGTCACATAATGAAATTCAAAGTAGGTAAAAATTCCAGGCAGTCCCAGTTGGCTATAAATACCCGTGTCAGTGAGCAGTAAGCATCTTTTCAAAGAGAATACGGCTTTAAATAGACAGACCAGCAACACCATGCAGTATTGGGTGCAATGCAGACAATTAGCTCACTGGTCCTTCTCATCATACAGACAAGCAATAAATAAAGCACAATCATTGCTGTTCCAAAGGCACGGAGCATTCTTATACGTATGGACATCTCAAGTCAAGCAATTAAGCAGAACATCAGCATACAGTATAAGGGCCCACCAGTTTTGACTTCTGTACAGTGTTGTTAAGGGAGGGTTCAGAACTGAAGAGTATCGATCAAATGAGATGCTGGGTGGGAACCTCTTCGACTTATACTTCATTATTACTAATAGAATTCTAATTATACTTCTTATTACTTGTATAATTTGGGAATTCTATTACGTAATACTCGTATAAGTCTTCAGAGGTTAGCATGTTCAAAGTTCCGTACAGAAGTCAGTCTAGTGACATGAGTGAGGGCAAGAGGACAAGAAGGATGATGGACAGTTTTCACAACAAGGTTGAAACTTTGGTCATGACTCCTCATGCATAGAGAATGTCTATCGATGGTGACACACATTGTCGCAAACAAGAGAAGAACTCGAGCAAAGTTTGCTTGAGAACCTACTAGTATAAGGTGCAAGGCATAGGTTTTGAGTATGATATCATTTTGATACCTTGCGTGCTTTAACTGGAGCAGGATTAAGCATGATAGCGCACAGACAAATTAATCAAATACAAAGGACCTCTTGTACCGATTTTCCAATCAAGACATAATCCTAATCATGTTCCTTCATATTCATGTACATTTGAAGGAGGAATTAGACATTAACCAGTTCATACTCGGCATAGTAATATTGCAGCAATAATCAGAGGCAAGTCCATTGCATTTTGGGTTGATATTAGAGTTTAAATTCATCAGTTTGGTGGACCGAATCTCCTAAACGAGTGGCCGAATAATGTGTCGCCATTTCCCAATGCACCACGTAACGTGATTTATGGTCTTGCGTCTTATCTGACTCGTATTATGACATTGTTCTTAACTGAGATACTAATATACAGGTATACACATACTATCACCGTTTACATGTATCTTTCTAACTCAGCAGAACTGAGAATTGTTGAACTAATGTGGAATCAATTGTTAGAAGGTAGAAGGTTCAAAATGTACCAGCGTTCGTCCAGTCAGTTGTGGACAAGATTTCATTATGACCTTTATACTTCATGCGCGAAAGTTTAGAAGTTGCGGCGCTTCTGTAGCTATGAGCTGAGAATGTGATACAACTTTCATATTAGCATCCGTGGATGTCTTACCAGACCAGAGTCTGGGATGAACGCGGGATGACTGTGCTCCCAAATCCTTATGTATATGAACACGAGGTACGTCCTGTGGTACCCTTTCATACTGATCTCGAAGACAGAACAAACTCGGTACATGTTCCCATAGCAACAATACATTCATACCTAATTGTATGCAGCAGTCAGTACAGTGTACAGGGATGTATACGTACAGCTATTGACAGTATATTAGTTATATTTTAAGTGTTTATACAAGCAGCTGCGAGGGACTGGCTTTCAGTCTCCGCTCCAAGATGCTTGTCGTCACCGATTTGTTGGGATGTTTCGGAGAAATTATGAGTTTGCTTTCTGAACTTGCTCGTTGGAGATGTTCTGTGCATTCAATATACTCATGAAGAGTTGATCGGAACACAGAGTTTAGGGTTGGAGGTAAAAGAAGGCACATTAATTACCTGGTTAGAAGTATACCTTACATATCTCTAATGTGCAAACGTGGCATCATCTTCCGGTAATGTCATAAGATCTAGATGTCTCAGCATTTGTGTACGTTTTGCCGAAACGAGCTAGGAAAATTGTTTTTGGCTCAAGGCACTGAAGGAATCTATAGTTCAAAGGTATCCTGAAACGATAAAAAGTGATTCAAAACAATTGAAACATCCCAAGTGTTGTTGTATTTAGGCTTGCGAGGGTCGGAGTTAGATACGCCCTTCATAAGTCTGACTATAGGGGCTGTTTGCCTATGTCATAGCTCTCGGTTTCAGGTAGTATGGAAGACCGAGCAGGTCTATGAGTAAAAAAAAAATCGTGGAGTGGGCTTTGTTGAAAAGCTATGCTATAGGCTTAGATGTTGACAACGTGTTCTGTAGACGGGTTAAAAGGATCACAAGATTGTTCAGAATACAGACATTGCTACTGTCTTCAAGCACCCTCATTTATTTTGTTTATTGGTATTGTCTCGCCATGATGATGAAAGGAGCTTTGCAATGTGCTGCGATGTGTCTGCCACTTGTCATCGCTAGCAGAGAGCACCCATGCAGGCGGCTAGTGTGAGCTGGAGGCTCGTCGGTGGGTGAGGGTGTGGGGCAAGAATTTTCTCTTGGAGTAATAGAGGTGGGGCTATTTGCATTTTGAGCGATAATGAGACCCATGGCTGCCGCCACCATTGGGGCAGTGAGGATTGCTCAGGTCACCTTGTTCAGTTGAAGCTTGTGGAGGACTGAAAACGTTCTAGGGTAAGGAAAAAGGCATCAAAATTCAGGGCAATAAGACTTGGCTTCCATTTGACATGAGGAGTGTTGCTAATCCATATGTAGAGTTTGTGGATTGTGTGGTGAAGAATATGTAAAATAGTAATTAGTTGTTCATGTCTCTGCGAGACAAGCAGAAAAACTTCAGAATTATCTACATCTGTTGAATGTGAAGCTGATATCCAATTGCTAGACGCCAATTCCAATGTTGGCCGTGAATTCGTTCGGGTCAGGTATGCTACTAGCTGTAGAAATGTCTGACCGAATTATGAATAAGCACATTTTTTGTACACGAGCCACACAGGGCTTCAAGACCGTTCTGAATTGCAAGAGGTTCACACACATTGCTATGCGGGGAATTTTGTTTGGCACTCCAGACTCTCTGAGCAAAGGAATTGTCATTGTTCAGAATTAACTACTCTCCATACTGAGATGCAAACATCGCTTGAAATTATCATGCTAATGAAGGTGGAAAATAATTCTTTGTCTTGCGAGACAGCCACCACCAAAGAATGTTTTGTATCGCATGACTAGATAACGACACCAAACTTCGTGTCGATGTCATCTTCTGCTTTACGCAGAGCGTTAGTTGATTTATTTTTTCTAGTCCCAAGTGACGAGAATGTAAATTTCTTTGTGGAAGGCATTAAAATCCCGAAATTTGGTTTCGTTGCCATACAAGATTGGATTTCCAAGGGCAGTAACCTTGTCAATCTTGTTCTGAGAAAAAAACTGAAAATCATTTGCTGGGAATTAATATGAGAACCAAGGAAGGTCTCGACGTGCTTTGGGTTGAAACTGGATTTGTCGAAATCCTCACTGAAACTCTTTAAGGGTGACAAGTAGATCATTGGCTTTGTCAAGACACTCTTCTCTGGTGTGAGAAAGAATATGGATATCATCGAAATAGGTGATTGTTCTAATGCCACTACTCACCGAGGCAAAGACAGGTTTCATAACTTTAAGGAAATTCCGTGGGGTCGAATTAAGGCCAGATGGAAGGCACTGAAGGAATGCAGTGAAAATACTACTTAGTATTTCCACTCGAAAGACTATGCTTGATGAACAAGGTGAACGGATACGGATAAATATGCACCCTTTGGAGGGGCAAAATTAAGGCCGTAATCAAGCGAAATTGTTCCACTCTGAAGTGTTCGTATCTTACAAATTTGTTTTTTCAAATTTATGATTGGACTTAGACCGCCAGTCTTTGGTAGCGCTAGAATAGAGTTGATGCTCCATGTGAGGAATCTCTCTAATAGCTTGCTTTGCGAGAATGTTCGGAGACAATTCTTCATGGGTTGCCTTTTCCTCCTCGGTAGAATGTACACTTTGTAGAGGAAAAATTTATTGGTATGGGGTTGAAATGAAATTATTGGCTTCATAGCCAAATATTGTGGCCAATATCCAAGGCTCGGGAATTATTTTGACCAGTCATCTTTGGAAAGCTTGAGATTTCCAGCACTGAACGGTTTTGGACAGTACTCATCCTTTTTTTTTTTTTTTGCTGGCTTGCGTAGAGACATTCATGACACACGATGTATGCTTATGTGACACTTGTCAATTTTTCTCAGATGTCTTTCTGAACAACTTTCTACCAAGTGGAATCGACTTGCTGCGCAAGTGTTGTTGAGAAGGGTTGAGAAGGGGTTTCAAGGTACCTCGATGGTGCATGCTCAGATCATACGATAAGCAAAGCCCGGGAGTGTCGGGCCATCGATGGTGACGCGAGTTGTTAAAATTCTCGTTGTGTCAATTGCATGGATGATTATCCGTGCATGATCTGTGGATTTCAGAAAGGATTTATCTATGTGGTAGAAGTCCCTTCACTACATTTCGTTGTAGAAGTTGGGAGCTCACAAGACCCAAGGCCTCGTGAAGGAGGATCGCCCAAATTTTGCTCTCGATTTTTGGTGTGAGAACTGCTTGGGCATTCGATGGCAATTGAGCATTTGTTTCCCGATTTTATAGAGCACTTACCTTCTGATATGGGCAGTGTGACTGCCTTCATTAGCAAATCAGCCAATTTTTAAATTTGGCCCAAATGAGATCAGAATTTAAGTTAAAATCAGATTTGGTACCAGGCTTTGAAAGAGTTTGGCTGTAAGGACATGGCATGCGGATCAATTCGGTTGTCAAAATGACCATAACCAGAAGGGCAGAGTCAAGGCTACCCATACAGGGCAACGCAATCAGTTTTGCCAGGAAGGAGGCTGACATGAGAATATCGTCGTCTGTTGAGCTGCCGATGGGGATGGCTAGCTCGCTGAAGTCTTCGATGGGCGGGGCAGCGCCCCTGTCCCCACGGACATGGCTCGCATGTCCGGACTAATCGCCGGGAGGAGAAGCTCTCCTGCACCAGCTGGCATGGCTCGCATGCCGTTTGTCATTACCACGGTGTGCCGCCGCCCTATCCATGAAGCGGGAGAGTATCTCGGTCTCTCTAGTTGAGCTTCAAGGCGGCCTTCCATGCCCTGATCTCCCCACGGGGATGGGGGCTGAGAGGTAGCGTCGTCTTCCTGATCACTAGACATTGGAGTTTGAGATGTATAATCAGGGAGGTGTCTCACCTCCCTGGTATAATTCACTGCCGTCACACTTGAAAAAGATGCTTACTGCTCACTGACACGGGTATTTATAGCCAACTGGGACTGCCTGGAATTTTTACCTACTTTGAATTTCATTATGTGACTTCACTGCCTTAAACACCTGGGAAATGCTAACCTCTGAAGACTTATACGAGTATTACGTAATAGAATCTACTTTTCATACCACTCTCAAAGCCTCTTATTGTAAAACATTCTCAACATCTTATGCAGAGTGGCTACCAATATGGTAATTTAAGTTAAAGGTATAATTTACCAATTACAGATGAAACAAAAACCCAGCATTAGTGCTTCAAAATAGTTCTAAAATGTGAATTAGGGATATAAACAACCAATGTAAAAATTTGAACCAGTATAATTGATGTTAAGTACAATGTATTGTTTAATATACAAAATGTGAACAATAGTTGCTGTAATATGTTTCCAGACTAAACCGTCTACAGTTATGGTTTAATAACAAAAATAGTGATGTCTCCTTATATTTTAGGCTTATTGCAAAATGTTTATATGGTAGGATATTTTGTGATACAACTGACCTACACACATACATCAAAAGTGATATCCTGACCATTTTTAAAATCATTGCTCCCAAAGGTAAACAGGACCTTTAATCAATGCTGAACACAAATGAAGGCCCTCACTGGAATAATCTAAGGCACATCATTTGTGGCTCATTTCATGAAAGGTTGCTATGATAGCAAACTCTAGCTGCAGTGGCAAGCATCATGGTTGTGAGACATGAATCCTGTCTCATGATCGGCTGTTGCTACAAGAACCTATCATTCTAGCAAGAATTGCTATCATACAATCTTTTCATAAAATGTGACCCAGATGTTGGCGGAGTGTTCCGACTCACCCATAGAATGCCCTGTCGGGCTCTGTCTGAAGCATGGAGTAGAACTGGTCCAGTGCCTTGACCTCGCCGGACGCCTTGGTGTCCGCAAGCTTGGCTGATATGGCAGGGTCTGAGAGGATTTCTAGGACAAAGTGACAGAAACATATCTCTGACACTTCAAGAGGAACTGGAATTCAGGATGGAAAATATGCAGAATGTATGTTGTTACAAACAAAACAAATACAGACAGCACAATGGACTTTTATGACTTATGACTTTCACATGCCACTTACCTTTCAAAGCATGCTTGTGGCCCGAGGAGGCGTGAACCTGGACAAACTTTGACTTGTTCTCCAGCAGAATTTTCAGGTCTTGCTTGATCGCCTGCTGGAACATGTACTCACAGAATTGGTCCTGGAGGTAAACAAATGAGAAGTATGAGATTCAGTGCTGATTTAGTGGTGCAGAAAAGACTGAAAGTACCAGATAATCTTTTCTCTTGTGTATTTGACAGAGTATGACATACTCAAAGATTGCAAGGGGAACTTGAGATTTTGTATACCGGCACACTTTCTATGTAAAGAACTCAAAAACAAGTTCGGTATATGATGCAGTGTATCTTGGATCTACTGTCATAGCTGTGCATTCTAATATATGGGTAATGAAGTGGCAAACTAATTAAAGTAAGGAAAATTCAAGAAAATCAGATTGTCTATCCCATACAATCACTCAAAACATTCCATACAACATTCCATACATCAAGAGCTGAAGGACAGATTGTATTTGGTGTTGTCAGTTATAGCAAAATCGCATATATCGTTGCTGGGGTGACATGACCTTGTATCTCAAAGTTCGTTAAAAATGACTTTTTGGGGACTAATGGTCAGACAATCAGTTCAGTGATGTCTTGTCCAAATCCCAGCTGTCTTACTGCAAACATAAAGCCACCATGGCATTTCAAAGGAAAGGCTATCCCATTTAATAGAGTGTTTTAGCTGCCATGATTCATTTTATTTCATTTTGATTTCTTTTTTTTTTTTTTGCTCTCCTGAACATTCGACATTGTTGAGATGCAAGGTCTTGTCACCCCACCAACAATATACCGTACATCCCAGATCCAACAGTCTTGTCATGACAAAAACAATCCATTGGTTCATCAGTTTTTCTCTTTTAGTTTCAGCCAATATATTCTGGGTGTGACAATGAGATAAAATTCTACAGAACAAAAAATTCTCATTAGTCCAAATAAACTTGTCATTAAGGATTCTAAAACCATGAAATTACAAGTATATTCACAGTTCTTTCAAGCATGATTGTACCTTCACAAATCCAGGACTCCCAACCAGTACACATTTGACAACTGAAAAGAGAAAGAAATACAAGTGCCAGCCCATTACCCTGAAAGATGCCATCATAGCGTTCAGTGAAGATAACACAGCTGATATACGTTAGAATACTCTGCACACACACGTGTGTCAAGTAGTGTTTGTTTCCTATAGAGTTGGTTTGTTTTGGGGGGTATCCAAAGGAATGCTATCGAAAATTGCTTGAGAAAGCTTTCAGGATTGCACTTTCATGATTTAATCTGCTCAAGTCAGTACTGATACCATTAACATTTCACTGCATATAACGGTCTATAAAGTTTTTATGATCTAAAAATGCACTCTGGAAAACTACTTGCACATGAACATTCTATGATGCAAACCAATATTTCTTTTGCAATTTCTTCAGAATTTGTAACCACAGAATGTATGGTGAAAGATGCATATTTGGATTAATCACTTAGCCCACAGAAAATCTTTTCAATTTACTTCCAGTTTCTTTAGCAGACCGTAAATGGTGAGAACACCATTCATTAATTTTCAGACGGAACTCTGCTTTCTGACTGAGCAATAAGCCAGTTCGTAATTAGCTCATGTACACCTTTGTACAAATGACCTTTCTTTTTTCTCAGTTGGTTAGGCCCTTCACTGTTTTCAAAGCGGTATAATGCATAAGCTTGCCCGACATAACAATTTGTGGAATTTATGTTCAAACAAAGAATGAGTTTGTGCTTAGACCAGGTGACCAGAATAGTCAGTCAGTTGACACTTTAGCAGGCATCTAATTAATTGTTTCGTATGGAATGCAATAACAACCTTTTTCTTTTGATATTACAAATGCCAGGCCTGCTATCAGGTGGATGTGCTGGCAAGCACTAATTAGATAAGGATCACATGAATAATCATCACATCACAGATGCTCATCTCAGTGAATTAATAAACCAAAATGCCTGTTGGTACAAATGACCTTTTTCTGCTCATGCGCAAAGTGGAATTACGAACTGGTCTATTAAAAGGTGAAATACTTCCTTGACAATCCCTTCACAATTTTTCCCCATCTCATGGTTACTTTCATGTCCCTAAGATGTTTCCAGTCTCATAGTAACCATACATCATAGCAAGAATGACAATGTTTTGCTAAATTACGATTACATGAGTGGACGTTTTACACTATAATGGCGACATTCATTCATCAATGTACAATTCATTTATCTATAGGTATCATTTATTCATTCATTTATTAATGTAAGATTTCAGTCACTCTGTAATGAAATTGTCCTTGTAATACATGACAGCAGAGTAATCTGTCTTAACCTGCAGAAACTCACATTAAAATCTTATGGGGGTGGAGGTTACTATTGTACTCACTATCAAAGTTGATATGCCTAAGGATTCCCTGCATGACTGCGTCATAGAATCTGATGAGTCCCTTGTCGTGCTGCTGGCAGAAGCCCTTTCGCTTGCGAGGGATGTTGTGCTCCAGTTTGGCACGGATGAGAGTCATGCTGGGCGTGACCAGACAGATGTGGGCGAGGCCCTCCTGCATGATGACTGCTCCTACATCGGCAGTCTGGGTGGGGTCGCATGCCATGTCTACCAGGGTCAAGTGGGGGTTGGGTGATGCGGGATGTGGGTGAGGAGGATGGGATACAGTACGAGAGAAAAGAAGGAGAAGGAGAGAAGAGGGGGATGGGAGAGATGAGGAGGGGGGTGGGAGAGATGAGGAGGAAGAGAAAGAGGAGGAGGGATGAGAGAAGAAGGAGGAGGAGGAAGAAGAGGAGGAAGAGAAGAAGGAGGAGGGGTGGAGGAGGAGGAGAAGGAGTGGAGGATGGTATGGAGGAGAGGAGGAGGAAGTAGAGGAGGAAAATGAGGAAGAGGAGAGAGGAGGAGGAGATGGAGTAGAAGGGGAAGAGGATGGGGGATTGATGAGGGGAAAGAAGTAGTTGAGGAAGAGAGAAGAGAAAGAGGTGAAGGATGAAAAGGAAAAGGACATCACATTTTTCTTTTTAAAATGATTGAACATCACAACTCATTCTGAAAGACAACAACAGTCGATTCCTATATTCAAGTTTGAGAAAAACATCATGTGTACAAAAAGAGGTTAGGATTTCTACACCAGGAGAGTGAGTGCCAAATGATCATGACAGCTTCATGATTTACTGACAGCAGATTTACTATTCTCTACACACTTGCCAAATTTGGCTCCTATTCTCACTCCACTATTGCCAAGATACAGTGCACTCCCGTTACAACAAACAGGGTTATAACAAAACTCCTTGTTTCAATGAAATAAAAATTCAGGTCCCAAAATTATCATCTATTTACACTATATTGTTTAGTTATAATAAAATTTCAATTAAAAACAATATAAGAAAAGAAAACAGCCAGTCCCGAGGACTTCATTATTACAGGAGTGCACTGTATTCAGCTGACTTTAGGACAACTTTTCTCTTTATCCAGTATATTTCTGTCCTAAAATCCAGAGCTAGAGGGCAAGCTGTCATAATGATATACAATGCTATTAATGTGAGCCAGAGCTCACATTAATAGCACCGGACACTTACCTATCCTCTCCAGGGCAACAATGTCCCAAGACTGCTTGGCCAAAGTGAACTTTCTGTTCATCTCCAGATCCAATGTGTGATATGCACCCATCTGGAAAAAAGGAAACATTGTGAAATAAATATAGGTTTGTGTTAAGCATGCAAATGTACAGACATACGTATTTCAGAACATACACAATAGCCAAAATAACTAACCGAGATTTCTCTAAACCATGATTTTCATCAGTTTCAATTCATAGACAGCAAAGTGTTATTACTTTTCTGGAAAAAAAAATATAAGGAAATCGAAATTAAATCTAGGTAGGTCATGCTGCATGCTAAAAACACAACTTCAAATGACCAGCTGAGGAAACAACATTAAGGTACATCTGGACAGAATCTGGATCCAGGAATTCCGTAAAGGTGTGGGGTGGGGGGCCAAAGATGGTTTCTTCACAAATTTCATTTTCTTTTTATTTCTTTTGTTTTAACAAAATATAAAGGGGGCGCTCAGGGCGCCCTCTCTGGATCCACTACTCTGAAACAAGTATGTCATAAATTGTGGTGACATTTTTGTTCTTTCTCCAATCTATCCTTTACTATTTAGCAGCATTGCTCAAAACATTACTTTTTACAATATTGGGAGCAAACCAAATTCTAAAAATATTCTGAAATAACCAACAATGGACCTGCAATTGAAACATATAAGTGCTATATTTGTGGCATCAAGTAAATATTGATATGGTGTGTTATTATTGATAAAACTTGACCACTGTTGACATGGAGTTTAATTGATACACTATATTCGTCTTAAAGGGATGCATTCACATGAAGACAATTCGGGTAGTAGAAAATAAGTTGTGTCGTCTTTTCTCACTCACCTTCACATACTGGTTCTCCTGAATGTTGCGACCTTTGACCCTGAGCATGCAGGCCTGGTTATCAAAGTCGATGTCTTCCACCGAGATGGTGAGCACCGTCCTGACACGATTGCTGCTGCTGCTGCCAGTCGACGACTCCGTGGTCACTTTGCGCACCGTCGTGGAGCGGAGGCTGTCGCCAGGGGCAACCAGATTGTAGGCATGCCACATGTCTTCGGAATCTTCAGGGATAAGGGTGACTTGCCTGAGAAAGGGCAAAGGAGGAGACTAAGTAAGGGACATAATCATACAGACAAAGGTTTGACACTATCTATCAAAAATGAAGACAAAAATGATTCTGGCAAAATCCTAAAATGGGCCCCTATGCCATGCGCATGCATTTGTGTTATCGAAAAACGTTAGGTTAGGGTTAGGGTTAGGTTAGGGTTGTATCTATTGTTAAATTTGTCAAGGGACATTAGGAAGTCTTTCCAAGAATAAAAGGGAGAAAGATAAAAGAACAAAGGAAAACAGGAGAAAAGGAAGGATGAAAGATGCTATACTGCCGAAATCAGCCATGCTGCTGTGTCATTCACATGTAGGTCTAAATGCCATTTAGTAGGGCCGCATTCCACAGTTGACCGCATACCTGGTACTGTGGAAGAAAGCCCCACCACCACTGTGCTCAAGTTATGACTTCTGTAGGCCTACTGTTGAATGCCAAACAGTGGGGCTGAATTCACAAGTATAGCAGGAAAGTCGCCGGCCACCATACTGGTGGAGCCTATTTCATTTCACAAGTATGCCACGATTCCAAAATTCCAGAATCAGACATATTATAATTATTAGTTTAGAACCCCATTCCATAGATTCTATGTTACATGACTCGAGTACAAATCAGTCTGCATATAAAAATCTAGATCTAAATTTTACCTTTCTTTATTAATTAACAACAGGATGAACATGCATCCCACCATAACTCTCATGATAAATAATGTCAAGTAGCCTAAATAATTAGATCTAGACTAGACTCTAGATGATTAGTAATTTACTATTTAGATTCTAGGAAGAGCATAAACACTAAAGTAAATTTATTTAATTCTAACCAGTAACAGATCATGTTATAGAAATTGTCTAGATCTAGAGACATAGAGTCTAGGTCTCTCCAGTGCATCTACACTTTCAGTTTAGGATGTATATCAAGTAAAAGAAGTCAAAAACTGTTGTTACTTTTGGAGTTTACTCAGCAAAAGAGCTTGGTTTCGATGGCAGATGCATAGCAAACGATAAATTCTTCAAAGTAGCAATCAAGAAGATTCACAAACGCTAGTCACTGTTAGTGGGACTGAGGAAGGATGAATGAATGGCAAAGAATTCTCGCTTACCCGGCCCCATCTTTTTCAAAGTCTCTGCTTATGAGCTTCATAGTTAGATCACTGGATACGCAGATATCATATGGAAATTTGAGTAGACACCGTAAGATTCATCCTCTCGATCGAAGTGATTTGAAAAACACAAATCATGTCTTCGTACACGGTATGACACAACTTTACCGGCGGATGTTGCAAGAAACTACCGGTATGTCGCTGACGTGTGATTGATGGATGCGGTGTGTGTGTGTGTGTGTGTGATTGACCCATTCATTTGCAAACGTGTGTGAAGAGCGCGCAAGAGCGGAAAACATACACACTGAAAACGAGAGAGGGAGCACTTCGTCTTGCTCCTACATAAGGGTGTCATTTTTGTTCCCTACTATAGTATATATATCTTCGGATTCACAAATTTTCGGAGATTTTATACTCTTCGTCTGTTATTCATTTTTTTTTTTTGGGGGGGGGGATGGGGGTTGTGTGTGTGTAGGAGCATTGGTGAATAATGTAAATATCACGAACAAGAACAAGGCACATGAACTTCAGAATAATGGAGCTGTTTGACTGTGCATAATTAGGCACATGACGTTCAAAAAAGTGCGCAAATTTTGATACACGTATGATAATGATAATAAGCCATATTTACCTATAACGAATACCACACAAAATAATAAATTAAAGGGATGGTATAGTATTGGTAAAGATGAGGATTGGGCTTTTAACTTTTTGAGAGGTACCAAGAAACCACTTATAAAATAGTACAAAGCATACCATTCTAAGAGGAATTCAAACTTTATTTGATGAAAATCGGTTTTGGAATGGCTATAAGACATCCAAAAACAAAGTAAAACAAAGCAATTGTAATAAAAGGTGGGTCCCACTTTTCATTAGGATTGCTCCGTTTTTGGATATCTCAGCCATTTATAAACCAATTTTCATCAAGTAAATGTTGATTTCCTCTTGGAATTACATGTTCTTTCAGATTTTAGGTTTCTCATTACCTCACCAAAAAATGTTATGCCAAAAGGGCACTAATGGTGTACAAAGTCTATAGCGGTAAGGGTCTTTTGGCATAACTGTGGAAGTGGTTTAAGGCCCTTTCCTTTTGGCATAAGACCGATGTAATGTCTATAATATGCACATTGAAAGAAGGAAAATAAAGAAATGAAGAAAAATAAATAGGCCTATAAGAGAGAAAATAGAAAACAATGGAAGATGAAAAATGATAACGCTTTGACATCCAGTGTATAAAGGTTAGTCCATTAACAATAAAGAAATGCATTTTCAAAAACTCTGGACATTTACTAGATCGGCCTGCTTTCGGATGTGTGAGTAATTTTATCCCATAACTCTACGGCTGTCAGTTTGAAAAGTTTTACGCAACTGTAATATATTGTTGATCTGGGGGTTGACAAAATAAGTTGACTGAGAGCAATGGTTTCTTACCGGACGATATATAAGTTTGTTATTTTCTGTTGTAGGATGTGGCCTATAGTTCTTGCAAACTATACCACGGTTAAAATATAGTAGTCATTCGTCGCTTGATCAGCACAAAATACAATTGTCTTAACCCGTTTAGGACGAGTCCAGAGTATATTCGGGCCAGCGTCTATGGGAAATGCTTGTTGTATCAAAATCAAACCGTTCTCTTAAAATTTGACTTTTCTTTTAATTGTCTTTAATTGTCAAGGAACGTAAGAGATGAACACTCGGCCTGTAATTTCTTAAAACCTCTGAATCAAACCCTTCATCTTTGATAACAGGTAAGATGTGAGCCTCCTCTTGTCCCTGTACAGAATTATAGTCGAGGGAACAAAAGTCACTCAAAATTTCGAACGGAGAGTGACACTAAAACAACACTCTTGATGTCCTCTTATCTATTAAAGCATCGAGTTTTGTACTGTCAGGGTCCTTTGTTTGTTTTGTTTTTAGATTGTATCAGTATTAATCGTTAATTCTTCACGCACGGCTGTCAAAATTCGACATATTATTTGTCATAAGATTAAATAATCTGAATAGAGACCATATTAAGAAAAATCATTATAATCTAACCTGGTTTCTTAATGGTTATGTATCTGAGAGCCTGGTAGGCCTATAACAGAAAACAAATTGTCAATCTTATCTTGATTCAGATTGACTTAAAGAAAAGTATGTGCAAAATCAATGATTTACGGGCCTAATGATAAAAGAAGTGATCTCTCAAAGTTGAAAATGGTTTGAAACATAATATATGTCCTTTAAATTTCTTGAGAAGACACGAATATGAAATTTTGTATGTGAATTTTCCTTTTGGGTCATCTCCATGAGCCAGGACTGGTTGACTAACATAGAAGAGTTTGTTCGCAAAAACTGAAAAGCCCGTATTTGCGATTAAAGGTCAAGAAATATAAAGAGAATAATAAAAAAAATCACTATTGTTTCTTTTGACCAAAACTTAAAAAAATGTACCTTTATATGTAATGACCAATACATCATTTAAAAGGTACAATGTATTATTTTGTACTTTATGACAGAGACCGTACTTTAAAATCTTCAAAAATGGACTTATCGGTTTTCGCGAACAAACTCTTTAATTATGTTAGGCCCTATTTATCATCGTTATCCGAAATCCATAATTTGGTGCCATTCTCTCACAATACTAAAATTAGATTGTAAATCCTTTCAGTCCGCAGTCTTTATTGCAAACATGCGGCTCTTCGTTACTGGAAAATTGAACATAAGCGGAATTTCGTCTTTGTCTTATGTCTCCTCTTATGATTACTAGCTAATTTTAGAGTTCCATATTCATTGTTTTGCCTCCAATTTCCTGAAACAATCGTTCGTGATAAAGATATGAAGCTCCGATGGAAATCATTGGAAAATCCACAGCTTTAGTTTCGATGTTTGTTTTTGACATTGCGTGATTCATTTTGTAATAGTGTTTACCAAATAGATTTTATGATAGAAACTCTTGCGTTGTACGCAGTGGACAACTACCAATATTTAACGTAGATGGCGCTACCGTCCTAAAAAAGTAATTCGAGTCCAAAGGGACTCGCAAAAATACCTGTATGTCGAAATCGCAGGTGTGTGTGGCTGTGTATCACAGAGCTCCATCATATCATTACTATGTAGGTACCTATCAGTCATGTAGCAATACGAAGAATTGCATCTCGCACATCTGAGATAAGATAAAGATCCATATACAGCACAAATTCTACAGTAGGCCCATAGTATAGCACAATTTCCAACTTTATATGTATAATATTGAATGTATCATAATGCAGCGATATAGCAAACGCGGTCATAGTTTTTTTTCGCATTTCATAACTGATGTCAAATACTGCATTTAAAGATTTCGAGAAGTAGCGTTGAGCCTCCATATATATTCTCTTTTTTCTTATGTTTGGATAAATGTGATTGATTATAATACTAGTATACGGGGTAGATATTTTTGACCACATCTATCACAAAATGATTCAGGTTGTTTATCATTCACATTTGCATTTTTTGTTCACTACGATGGGGATTATGATCGGGTCACTAGACATTCCATAGAAATGATTTATTACACCTCTACTTCTTTATCTTTAAACCACTGTCCAATGTATTCATTAATGGGGCCATTCCACCACATAGAGCAACACCTCTGCAAGACCACTGAAAGACCGTAAAAACAAACGAACAAACAAACAAACATACATACAAACAAACAAACAAACAAACAAACAAACAAACAAACAAAACAAAACAAAACAAATTTACAGTTCTCTTGATTATCTTTCGGTGCGTATTCAATGATCTCCGAGGTCTTTCATGATTACAAAGTGATCTTTCAATAAACTTCATAGTCTTCATGGTCTTTAAAAAGTTTTGAAACGGTTCAAACTGTTTTCATTGATCTCCGAAAGATTCCAGTGAGTATACTATATCATATCTGATGATCTTTCAGGAATCTCTCAATATAGCCTTATTGGTGCATAAAGTAAAAATCCAGTAATCTTCAAGGTTCCACAGAGATCTCTCACTGAGGAATTTGCATGAAATGACGTTTTGTTTTCTCAATGATATTTCAAGGGTTTTTATAACCATTTTATTCTACACATAGACACTATCTTTATCCGGTCTTGGAGACTGCTGGGGGATCTTGCCAGATTGGGTCTCTGTATATGTCAAGGGTCTCCGTTTTGTCAAGTTTGTGGAACAGGGGCTTGAGTGAAGGCATGGCGTTCTCATTTTTCACTCTTTTTTTTCTTTTTTTCTTCTTTCTCTTTTCACTGAGCTGGTATCAAGACATCGAAACATGACGAAGAAAAGGGTCAGATTTCGCTGGCCTCGACGAGGAATTATATCGTATGTAGTATATGCAGTCAAGCGAAACATACTCAGTAGACCGTTGAAAGACAACACAACATGATCTCTGTATATCGGAGTAATGTCACGTAGATATCGATTTTCTCATTTTGATGACAGGGAGGTTCAATTGAGTGGATGTGTAGGTGTTCAATTTGCGGACATTGCGCGGTGCACGACCTAATTCACGACACTTTGTCACTCCCCCAGGCAAATCGATGCGTCTGTTTCTATAGGCGTTGATCTACAACTTCACAAGATAAGTACAGACGACGAGTTTCATCTATACAACTCTTCAGGCACAATCTTGAGACGATAGAGGAAAGTGAGTGGAAAAAAAAAGAATCTCGTGGAAGGGAAAAGGAGCCACATCTTAATTTCTTTCCCTTGAGAAGTGGCAAAATGGAGTAATTGTAAGTACAAAACTTGTCTTCCCTTTAACAAAAAAGTTAACATTGCTCTATCATCTTAAACAGAATTAGCTAATACATACACGTCCTGCGAATATAGATTATGCAAGCTTGACACATGAAAGTACGAATAGATGCTAATCTAATTCATATCGTATGATTAAGGAGGCGTTAACTGTATTTTATTAGATTTAAGTAAGCAGGACAGTAGAATGATTCATATAGGCCTACATTAACTGATATCTTTCATCATGGGTATGAATAGTGCGCCATAATATGGTCTTTCTTAGATGGTTGCTGTTGTTGTTGTTGTTTTTACCTGGTGCCTTTCATTAAATTTTGTTACAAAAGTAAGGCAAAACACGTCAAATTGCAGTACCTTGCTTAGATGGTTTGATGACAATGTCATCAATTATTTTCCCTACTCTGCTGATTAAAGCACAGATCCAATTATAAACCGATCTAATAGGCACCTTGATACTTTTCCCGCAGTTTCTGATATCGTTATTTTCAAAACAGTAATTGCACACGCATTAACTGCAGTTTACATCGTGTTGATCGCATCACGCGCCTGATTGAACTCAACACTTGTGTAGGGCCTAACCATCACTTTATGATATTACCGACATATTGACGTGTGAATTGCTAATTCACATAGTGATGATGGTCGTTATTTTCATAACATGGTTATAGTAATCAAAGGGAGAAGACGCAGAACTGGTCTATAACGCCTCGTTTATCTTTTCTCTCAAATTTTTCGCTACAAATTCAATTAAAACTCAGAGCTAAAAAATTGTCATCCAATCACAATGGAATACTGGTATCGGCTTTAGCTGGATGTTAGGCCTATACAAACAAGAATATGAATCGTATTCAATTCTTTACCGTCCATTAACGTTTCTACCACTATCGTCAATTTAACCACAGTCTTTTTCATCATCATCGACAGAAGCAGCAGCATTCTTAATAACGTTTTTCTTAATTATCACCATCATAATCAATACCATCATCATCATCACCATCATCATCCTCACCACCATTATCATCATCATCATCATCAATATCATCATCAGCATCACCATCACCATCACCATCATCATCATCATCATCATCATCATCATCTATTTCATCATCATCCATTTCATCATCATCACTATCAGACATCCTCATTGACAAAAACAACAGTGCCGTCATATTTTTATACGAAACTTCGCGTCGCTGCATGTATAGTCAGGATAAGTATCTGTTCTTACATAATAATTATCCTCTATCATCACC
Organism: Diadema antillarum; assembly: GCF_040938485.1. NCBI lineage: Eukaryota > Metazoa > Echinodermata > Echinoidea > Diadematoida > Diadematidae > Diadema > Diadema antillarum. Next base: position 695,600 of record NW_027271253.1, on the reverse strand, counting down.
TCCAGCGACATCATCATCATCATCATTACTACCACCATCACTCTTATCATCGTCGGCTATTCCACTGTATTTTTTCTTTCAATCATCGTCTGTCCTATGAAAATAATCGTAATATTATTCAAGCACTTGTTGGCTCAATGTTGACCTCAGTGGGAAATACGAATAAAATCTCTCACATGCTGATGACAGGAGGGAACATTCCACATAAACAAACAACGTATACATACACACATATAAATAAACCCATACATACACTGTTGATAACTATCTTGCTGGATGTATATTTCAGGAGCTATAGGGACATAGTAGCTCATTTGGTATACAGAACGTCTGCTGTTGTCTCACATTATTTCCGTATATTTCCTCCCCTATACTCCTATACACATTTCTTCGTCCTGTGAGCTTTTGAATCCTGTTTCTCTGTCTTTTTTCTTTAAGTTTATCGTGATGTTCTCTTGAGTGTATTTGTGTGTGTATAATGTGTTTGTGTTTGTGTGTCTGTTTGTGTGTATATAGGTCCTATGTCTGCATTTATATTCCCTCATTACATAATTGTGTATATACCTAAATGCAGCAGGGGATTTAATAAGAAGCACTAAATTAATTATTGCTTTCAAGAATCCTCTATACATCTTAAACTTTACAATTTTCTCTATTCCAGAGAGAAAAAGATTGATTATTTAGCATTTTCTGGCATTTCATGCTGTTCTTTTCACTGAAAAAAAGATGAAAAAAAAAATGACTCCCGTGTATTGCCTAGATTGCCATGTAGCAATTTCATGTGAAAAAAAATGTTATTATGAAAGTTATGTGCTGCTTTATGGAAATTAAGATAACTAATAAAATTATGAACTTAACTGGATTCATTTGCTTCTAACTTTGGCGGCAGTGCATGTGTGAATAGCATATGTGAAGTATTCCTGTAATAATGTGGATAAAAGAATATGCTGATGACGACAAAACGAGTTCTTGACATGTCTTTGTAAAAAATTACGACTGAAGGAGTAAAGGGAGCATTGTGTCACGTTCTTATAGGAGGTTGTATGGGGGGGGGGGGGAGTAGGGAAGGAAACTTGCGATCAAAACATCGTGACCTTTCTTCTATGAAACTTAGACACGCATCGACACATTCAAGTATATAGTCTTACAGCAAGGTTGCGATGTTCAAGATGTTCGATTGTGTGTTACGTTTTGTGTGTGTGTGCGTTTGTGTGCGTGTGTGTGTGTGTGTGTATGCTTGTGTATTATGAACGACTGTCCCTATTGTTTGAAACGGACAAGGAGCATCCTATATCGTTGAAAAAAAATGCTCCTTTTACTTCGAGGGACTGCGGTAGAGTACCGTCTGTTTAAATTAGTTCGTTGTTCAGTAAATTCATGTTTCGAAGCTATTTCGATCAGGCTCGAACTGCGGGAAGCAAATCAAAACCAGCTGTGTAGGCCTACATCTCCGAAGCTGCAGGGTCTACATCCCCAAAGCTGCAGGTTGCCTGAAATAAGCACTGCTATGTTTTCCCTGTTGTACATTCATGCGCTTCTATCCAAGTGTGCCCATGATATACAGTTTCGTCAAACTTCGCTGAAAACGTCACGGACAGGTCGAGCAGGGAGCGACCGTTACCATGACAACAACACTGACAATTGACTCCACAGCAGTATATCATGTTCCTCAGAGAGGAACCGGGCCTATAATGTTGCTGAAAGAGTATACCGCGGAAATTAAAGAAGTGTTATGATTTAGGAATGATTTGTCAGAGCTATTAGCAAAGGCATGAATCAAAAAATATTGTGGACCCTGGTAGGCCTATACTGCCGTCTCTTGCCCCCTTTAGTGGGTATTGTTACATGGTTTGTATTTTGATAAGTATCGGGGTCTGATGTTTGAATGCACAATGTGTGTATATGTGTATGTTTGTATGCTAGTGCTCATTCATTCGTTCATTATTCTTTTTCTTGTCTAAACGTTCATATAATGATCATGCAATATGCATATATACCCATCAGAATACCGTTTTTTAGTTTTATAGCCTTAATCTATTAATTTCTTCACTTTCACTCATGTGAACAACTGCAAGATTGAATATTTTCATATGAGTTACGAACTTTTAGTGGCTATCAAATTGCAGGAACGTAAGTTGTTGTTGTTTTGTTCTCATCAATAATCACAAGCACCTGCCTGTTTGTAATGTGAGACCGGGATGTGAGAACAGGTGATTCTATATTGTGCACTGATGCAGTTCGCTTTCAAGGGATGGTATACAGTATTGGTGGAGATGAGAATACACCACCTATGAAATAGTACAGAGCGTGCCATTCTAAGAGGAATTCAAAGTTTATTTGATGAAAATCGGCTGAAACATCAAAAAACAAAGTAAAACAAAGCGATTGTAATAAAAGGTGGATCCGACCTTTTATGCGGATCGCTCTGTTTGGGATATCTCAGCCATTTCAAATCCAATTTTCATCAAATAAACGTTGGATTAATCTTGAAATAAAATGTTCTTTCATATTTAGTGGTTTCTCATTATCTCATCCAAAAATGTTAGAAACCCAGGGGCGGATCCAGAAATTCTGTAAAGGGGGGGGGGGGGGGGGGCGCAACTAATATTTCTGGTGCCACTTCCGGATTCCATTTCATTATTTTCTGTTTATTTCGTTTGTTTTTACGAAAAATAGGGGGGGTGCGCCGGTTGCGCCCCCTCTGGATCCGCCACTGAAACCTACTCTCTAAAGAAAAATCGAGTGAAAATTTTCACTCTAAAAAGAGTGAATACAAAAAAAGAGTGAATTTCGAGTGAAATTGGAGTGAATTTTGAGTGAAAATGCTCATTTTCACTCATTTTGGAGTGACGTGAGGGATCACTCGAAGATTTTGGAGTGATCCCTGACGTCACTCCAAAATGAGTGAAAATGAGCATTTTCACTCAAAATTCACTCCAATTTCACTCGAAATTCACTCTTTTTTGTATTCACTCTTTTTAGAGTGAAAATTTTCACTCGATTTTTTTTAGAGAGTAAAGTTATGTCTCAACCAAAACTATACGATCCCTTTAAGAGATCGAGGTATACTTATTATCGCCACATAATTATATGCTCCCAAGACGGGGAAACCCCAATTTCTGTTTCGCATTAACTCTGTGAGCACCAACGCTATTTGGTTACATACAATGCCAATGACATCTCCAGGCGGTTGTCCTGAGAGGGGTTATTTCTGTCTCTTGCGTGTTGATAATGATACACCTATAACAGCGAAGTCAGTGTGGATTTAACCACGGCTACTTACGAAACAATAAAAAGTTAGTTTATTCCGAATAAGATAAGTCTTGCACATTGCAACTGCACAACGCAGTCATTGTTATTAACTCCTTCGCGTTTGGGCGAATATCATACCTGTCAGACTTTGACGCGCGTTGTTATTATGAATCTGAGAATTCATGACAAACAAGCCTTTTAATTGGCAAGATTGGGGGCAAGACTGGAGTTTAAACATGAAAATTAAACTGCTAAGTGATACTAATTCATCACAGGGTAGCAACTCTATAGCGGGAAGAATAATGGCTTACTCGGCTGTCTGAAATCTGAATTGGCGATAATCCTTATTGTTTTCTTTTTATATACGAGTACCTTCATTTATTTATTGTAAGTTGCCCCAGGCAACATACAATTAGTCAGGTAAGGAAGAACAATGCTGGTGATAATTTATGAGAGTTCTCCGCCATGTACGATCTATGACTTTACAACAATCGAACGTTGTTCATTCATGTACCATTCATGATTATTACTGGGGGCTTGATATGCAAATTTATGTTCATTTCCATTGAATAAACAGGGACAATTATATACAATGCATTAACAGAACATATTTGCATCAATTTCAAAGAAAACGTAGGCATACATGTGATCACGGGTAACAACATAAACTCATAAGGTATATACATATGCATAATACAAGGATTGGAATGGAAATGGAGGGTCCCACTAAAAAGCAAAGCTTGTAGGGTGTTTCCTTATTGCTACTCAAAATTTCAACGCTTTTACTTATAATTATTGTTGCAGGCCTGTATCAAAAAATCAGTTGAACAGAGGCCATAGGAATACATGCGATTAAATCTTAATAGATTTCATGAAAACCGGTTGAGAATTTCCGTTTCCGTATTCACCAGCTACAATGTCAATCAAATTGAGGGCAATGTATTGGTAAAGTCTCCTTGCTTTGTATGCGCGAAGATCTATATATCTCAATGATAAGTGAATATTATTGGAATTCATATAACATTATTTCATATAGTGTTTCTGCGAAAGGACGAACAAAATTAATTCATTGCCTAGCTTGATTGGTCGTGGAGCTGATGGTAAAAAAAAGGAGGAATTAATACTTTACGTATACAACAGATTTCTTTTTTTTTTAAATTCAGTGTATACATTCGAACACAAACTTGTAGTATCATTGACCTAAATAACCCCTTTTTTTTGTCTGTTATCGTTCTAGTGAATGAGGAAATTACTGGAGGCGACCTTTTTGTTCCACAAGACTATAGTGACACAAAGGCTGTTAATTGTTAACAGTTGTGTTATTGATTTTAGCGACAATTGGGAACTGTTTTTGGCATTCGCTTAAAAGGTCACAACTTTGATTAATAAGCAGACAATGATCAGAGCAAGACAAAGGCCAAATCGCTCTGGGCTTTTTGCTTCTGTCGATTAGGCCGAACGTGAATCAATTTGCAATTCAATGTGTAATGATTATAATTAATCAATGTTATGCTAGCCGGTGTTTCTAGTGTTTATAATCACTGTTAACATCAGTGTAACTTTATAGTATTTCGTTTCAGGATGCGTTAAACGTTTTGCTCCACATGATGCAGATCAAACCGAACAGAGCGATGACGTCACAGAAGGACAGTAACAAACGCTCCGAGCCCGCCGAAGCAGACGACACAACAAACGCCTTGATCCAGCACCTGCCCGATCAAAATGGCGCAACATCAGACGCGCACGCCAGACGACCGCGCGCTCTCTCGCTCAGCTCCGCCTCGGCTGCGAACGCTACGCTCTCCTCTTCCCATCTTCTCGCATTCCTTCCGGCTCGGGACGCGGAATCGGAGCATCACCACCATTCCTCATCTTCGCAGATTTCGGACGATTCCGTCGCGCTTTCGCCGCTGACCGAGGATTTTTCCGGCCTTCCAGGCAGCAGACGACACAGCGAGCCCGTCAATAGCTTGTGGTTGGAAGACGGCAACGGCAGTTTCGGCATGGGACCCGGGCCTACGACCGACTCGGGTATGGAAAGAAGAAGCAGCCGAGGTTCATGGTGAGTGAAAATCTATATTCAGTTAATAATAGAAACGTGAAAAGAAAAGTAATTATTTCCTCTCTGTAATTAGAACCGTAAAGACTCTCCTTCAAAAGAGCTCACTAAAACTTTCAGTGATACCTCGACTAATTTCGAATCATCACAAACTTTCACAGATTGCTGTTGCCACCTTGAAAGGTAAGTTTCATAAGAAGGAAGAAAAAATAAAGAATGAAACTTGGTCTGTTAAAAGCTGAATAAAAATAGAAAAGAAAACAATCGCATTTCACGTAAAGTAGGTAAGTAGATTTGTAGATGTAGATCACACATTCATAAAAACAGACTTTGTTCTTAATGTTATTTAGAATCCAGCAAAATGTCATGAGTTCTCTCTGGAATGAACATTTTTAGCAAAATAATCTAGAGAAATAGAGAGTGAACACGAATGTGTAAATATTATGAAGTGCTCACGCAAGCATTTGGCAAGAGTGATATACTTGCGGTGAAAACGTTTTAGAAGTGTTACTATTCAACGAGTACTTCAATCAGCCTCTTAAATTCTTACTTCAATACTGACCACCGTTCTCCTTCCTTGGTCATCGGTTCGGTAATTCGTGTCGGCTGCCATTTTACAAGTTCAGGGAATACCGCCATATTATACAAAAACCAACTCGATCCAAAGTAAAGAGTGTCTGTGCTGATTAATTGCAGGGTCTTCCCCTAAAAATACTGCTAACATAATATATTTTGGCAGAGCTTCGCTCATGAGCTTCGCTCAAGCATCTCTATGCATTTTGGGAACCTATAAATATCTCATCGTAAATCAAACTCTCATCAATCAAAATGGAAAAACCGTAACAATGATTAAAGAACAACTTCAATCGCCTCAATCTAAACACCTAATGTCAATCGATACGTATCACAATACCTCGGGCACGACTGCGTTTTGAATAATAGCCCTGTGTCAATTTGTACAAGGGACATTAAGTTTTTTGGACAATGAACATGCCGCACAATAAATCGATAGCACTCCGTTTACAATTCACAAAGCGTGAATATTCATGGCATTTCTCAGTCATGTGCAGTGAATATTACCCTGGGGGCTATCAGACACTGAGCTAAACATAGAGAACCTTTTCTCGCAATTTGTATTCCGTACACAGTGCAGTTGGGCCCTAAACTCTTATGTTGTATTTACAATAATATTGTTCAATGTATTCACACATTCACGTTTCTGGTAATCTTTCAGTCATTCAGACTTGTGTTTTCTTTACCTCTGCGAGATGCTGGAAATCATATTAAGAGTTATCAATCTTCTTCCTAAAAAACAACAACTCGCATTTCATATATCATTTTACAAAATAGTTGTTTCAAATAACAACGATACCCTTAATCGTTAACCCCCTATGCTTCTGTGTGTTTGCGGTAGCAAAATATACCATTTGATTATATAAAATGCTTTGCGTATAGCCCTCTCATACCTCTACTATTAGACGTTTTAAATTGAAAACCACTGGCTGATATTGCACTGAAAAAACAAAAACATAGTAACAAAAATTAATGCTTATTAAGAAGACTGATGTGGAATGGATCTCATGCACACACAATACGACTTCCTGCAGCCGAGAAAGTTCAACGAATTTCATTGTGTGTATATGCCTATTAGTGTAAAATTACACACCCAAACCCAAATCAATTAACCTAAATAATCTTCTCCGTACAGTTGGATGTATTGTAGTCGCAGAACAAGGACTCACACTGTTAAGGCCATTGGTTAATCTCACCAATTGGTCGGACTGTGCTAATTACTAAGTAGGCCCCTCACTTTAACGTTCCGCCAGCCCTGTATAAGTTAAAGTGAATGGATACTCGCCCCCCCCCCCCCCCCCGTAGTTGGAGGCATATAAAGGATTTAAAGACATGGTTTTAGTGGGAATTTCACATTAATACCCTGAATAAAACGACCTTAGTCCAAATTTGGCTTTTACCTTTTGAGACCCTTTGCGCAAGTAAAAATGCACATAAAGATAATTAATTAAATTACTGTTTTGTATTTCGATCTGTATCATACCATACCCACAACTGAAATGGAAAAAAAAAACCGACTTTAGTTCTTGCTGTTATTTTGTATTTTCGAAGGATTCTCTCTAATGGACTTGGGTCTTTCTTATATTAAGATATTCAATCTTTGTTTAAGTTTTTTTAAAGGCAAAATTCTATGTGTGTATAGTGTGTGTTGTGTGTTTGTATAGGGCGAGAGGGGTGCACAAGCTTACCCCCCCCCCCACCAACTCCCGTTGTATGACAAGACATCAGTATTCGAGCACTTCAGCTCTCGTCGAATATGCCGGACGAGTTGAGCAGGGAAAGAAAATCACGCACCTGCCCGCTGTAATTTAGACGAGACAGCCACAAGGCTTTCTATACATTATTCTGTTTCTCCGGCTCCGTCAGTAAGAATCCATTCATTTAATTTTCATCCACTCCCGTTATAATGTATACGTGAAAAGAACAGGGAGTTCTGTGATAATTCATTTGAACAGACTAATCGTGACTGTCTTTAGTCTGCAATTCTGCTATGATGTGAATAAATGATTTCTTTGTCAATCTTTTCACTAAGCCTTCATAAAATGTTATGCGGCATTATTAGTTTCGTCATGTAAGATTAGAATGCATTGTTCCTGTAGCAAGCCTCTTATCATTGCTAGCTTTCTTATTGCTTTCAGAAATAACAGTTATCAAATTGGTAGAACCTCGATACATTGTAAATGTCACTAAACATCATCTATATTGAAAGCTTACAGGTTTAAGTCATGAGATTCTAACAAACCTGTATCTAATCACAATTTGTATACCTCCTGCTGCCTCCTGTTGTCTCTTGGAGACACACATACATTATTAGTCTACGCATGCGTGATCTCCTTGTCAACTTTATCATGAAGATTCTAAAAGTGCTTCGAAGAGAACCCTAACCCTGACTCGTCTTTTAAACTCTCATTTCCATTCTCCCGTAACTCCGAATAGTAAGCTAAGCGGTAAATACGACAGGAAAACTCTTGACCTTATAGTAATCTCAAGTGAAGAAATGGTTCTTCGTCTTATGGTAGTTGAGATAATTTTGATATGTATTAGGCATTTCGATTACAGCATTTTCTTTTGTATTTTTCTTTCTTAATACTATGTGTCAACACTTCGTGTGACGACATTTCTCTCAACAAGTTGATGCCTCCAAATCATATTGATTCAAGATGACTTCAGGATATATGACTTCAAGAAAATTGATAAAGCAACATCTCCTCACGCAACTTACTTAGTGGGCGAGAAAATTGATGTCATGTGCCAAACAAATGAAATTGAAGAATTTACACGAGTAATTTAATTATTGTCAGTCGTTTGGCTGTTATTATCAAATCTAGTGAAAAGAGCTCGCAGAAATAAACTAAGCAAGTTAGTGTTGCCGGGGAGAGTGTAGATATCGTATTCGCGTTAAATGAAACAAACAACAAAAAGCAACGCACCCTGGAAGAACACGAGACGGCATTGGCCCAGCTCTTATTGTATAATGCTGTCCCGTTACCATGGTAACCTTATGTAACTCGGTTTGACCGGAGTTTAATGAATATGATACCCTTTATAGAGCTTCAGGAACTGCCAGCTGCCTCCAAGAAAAAAAAAAGGTGTATAGATAACAGTATATGATTGATAATGAATTCATCTTGAAGAGAGACACAAAGGCAGAGGGTAAATAGGAAACGGTAAAGCTGATAAAGTGAGGGAGAGAAACGAGAGATAGATAAGACCAATGTTTTATCTATACCTGTACAGATATTACTGAGAAATATACAGGAAGTCCGTAGAAAAAAGGGAGGACAAAAATCATTCATTGGTCAGTAAGCGTGCAGTCCTATTTGGAAATAGACTTTGCGCTGTGGGAGAGGAATATTTAAAACAGATGAGAGAATTAAGAGAAAATATAGAAAGGGGGAGAGAGACGACGACGAAAGAACGAGAGAGAAAGCGAGAATAGAAAGACTCGCTGAAATATTCAAAATGTATAGAGGGCACGCTTTCGTTGTGGCAGAAGGCTAAAGCTCACGTTTACCAGCACGCGAACCTTGTTTCACATCTAAGTGCGAAAGTTGGCGCTGGTATTTTTAGCCTTGGTATAGATAAAGGGGAGCTTCTCGGCTCAGGCGATCCCTTTCTCACCGAACACCTGTCGAAACGCTCTTCATTGATTGAGGTGCCGGGATGGCGGATGTTGATGTTAAAGGAGGAGAAGCACTGAAATGTGATACGAACTTAAAGGGGTAGCATATTTCTCCTTGACATGGCACACTCTCCACTCAGCATTATTCCCATGAAATGATGTTCGGTATAAGTAGGTCTATATTAAGAGAGCAGGATAAGCAACAGGACAGAGTGAAATATCTTTGCTGGCAATGACATTTCATTTATGATTCAGTCGATTTGCAATCAGATTCCTTTATACCCATGAGTAAACGCTGCACATTGTTCCCCGTCCCAAATACGACACAAACAAAATGCACGACTCGTTTCCACTTCCAGAGCTCGAAAGCTATATCTATAGCATTGCTTCAGCATTACAAGGTAAGGTGCACACGTGGGATGGTAAGAGGGACATAGAATTGTGTTATTAAAAGACGTTTACGACTCAAGGGGGTTCGAATTCTGGCTCTCCTGTTTGAGAGTGCAGAGCCTAGTCCTGTAGACACATCCATTCCACTGAGTGATGTTCATCATTCCAAAGGTTCGTTAATCCGGTAATGAAAAGATTGTGCATATAAAAAAAAACAGTCGGAATTTGTATACGAAACTTATTTTTTTTTTTCAGATTAACGAACCTTCGAAGCAACGAACCCTTTATTTCATTTTCGATTTAACACAAACTTTAAAAGATGAAATGGCCCTCCTCGAACGTTTTGTTGGCTTTACTATTTAGCTAAAGAATGAAATGATAAATCCAACACTTTGAGTGTTAAATTTTACATTTGCAAAAAAAGGTTCGAGGAGTGACAACATTTTGAAATGTTGAATTTGCCATTTAATTTTTCGTAGTGAACCTTCATTCGGAATAACGAACTGTGACCTTCCCACTCATTGTTACACATTCATTGCAACCGCGCGAATCATCAGGCGACAGTACAATTAAATTTACTAGTATCCACGACCGTGTATGGCACGTCGTTATGTAATCAATGGCTGATATTATTATTATTATTATTCCTTTCAAAAAACTGCCTAACCGTGTTTCGCAAGCTCGCCTTCCCTCCATGATACGTCAATATTCTTTAGTGCATGGTGCGACCGATCAAACACACGATCGTCTCCCGCTCTGAATGCACAATGCTGCAATGAATAAATAAACTCCTTTCAGAAAATAAAAAAGCTTATATACCCGTATCATACTTCTACAATATTGATCTGAACCATTACATGAAGCTTATTGTATAATTTTCGTCTTTAAATAGCCACGCAATCGTAAATGCTGGTATTTTTGGGGCGACTGTGTCTGTGTTTATCTTAGCCTGTCTGTGTCTGTGACGAAATGTCATAATAAAGTTAAGCTTAAAGGTCCTGTTTACTTTTAAGTTTGGGAGCAGTGATTTAATTGTTCAAGATATCACATTTTGATGCATATGGTGTATAGGCATATGTTGTATCACATGACATCTTATTACCATTCGCAATAAAGCCTAAAATTTAAGGAGATATCAGCATTTTTCTCATTAGGCCGTAACTGTAGACGGTTTAGTCTGGAAACATATTTATTATCCGACTATTGTTCACATTTTGTGTATTCAGCAATACTTTATATCGATTACATGGATTCAAGTTTTTACGGTGGTTGTTTCTATCCCTAACTCACATTTTAGAACTATAAAAGCACTAATGCTGCTGGGGTTTTTGTTTCTTCTGCAAATGGTAAATTATGCCTGTAAAGGTGCCGCTTTGGAATACGATCCTCGGAAAGAGGCTTAAATCAATAAAAAAATAAACAAAACAAAACAAGATGGCTTTGCTGTTACAATTTTTATTATCATTCTTTTATTACCGGTATTCAAATAATTTCTTCATGGATGGTGCTTTACATTATTATGTTCAGCAACTTTTACCATGGATCTCCCTCCCCCTGTCCGTCTTTCAATCGAAAACACCGGCCTAAAAGAGAAGGTTCTGTCTACATGCATGGCATAATAGAATTAAACGACCTTATACCACACACTCATACTTACAAGAAGCTTTGCTTTTCCCCAGCTTTTTTCTACTACTTGCTCCAACCATTCCCCCATGAATAACACAACTTTCTTTGTGACATTATACAAAACATTACATTTCTTTAATTAAAACGCCAACTATTATACGTTTCTCTACTTACTTTCTGAGCTCTGTAACTATACTGTGTGGATCTATTTTTACTCATTACATCATAGGGTTATAAAGTTGTATATGTGAAGTCTTAATCATACGTGCTGTGTTGTTACTTTTATCGCTGGAAAGTCGAAGTTAACAATCAAATTTGTAATGGAGACACCAATTCTCTCATTAATTTTGTGAATTTTCAATCTCTCATATCATTTACCCCCGCTCTCCATGCACTTATAGAAAACAATGATATATCTAACCTGGGTGCTGTTCGTTATTAAGGTTCGCTATTCCGAAGGTTCGTTATTCCGAATGTTCGTTAATCCGAAACACACAAATTCCCTATATAGAGGTTCGTTAATCCGAACATTTGTTTCGTTATTCCGAAGGTTCGTTATTCCGGAGATTCGTTAATCCTAAAATGAAATTCGGAATAACGAACCTTCGGAATAACGAATCTTCGGACTCAAGAGCCTTCGGAATAACGAACATTCGGAATAACGAGCTGTAATGATATATTTAACCTTGGTTTACGTAAGGACTGAGTTTTGTACACCCCTATAAATGTCTGTATATAGAATGCTGGTTTTGTGTTTTTCGCACAGTTCTGCATTGATGATGACTGCAATAATTAGCTGATCGGGAGGGCGGCCTTCTCCCCCTCCTTTGACCCCACCCCCATCGGAAATTGTAAAAAGCAACTTCAACGACACATCTATGATAATAATACATCAAACCAAGGTCATCACATCCTATTCGCTGGCGACACACTGCATTAAGCGTGACACGCGCTGACGAACACGTTTGCAAATAATGACAGGAACCATCTAACTGTGAAGGGTTCATTCAAAATATAGACCCCCTGTGCATTCATTGACAACACTATGAAAAGTCAAGGAGGTGGAAAAAATCGATAATACACACGAATTTATATTCATTGTACAATATACTATATTCATCACGTCATGTATTCTAGTGTGAAGGCACGTGCTTCTTCATTTTCGCTGTTGGGTTTATTTTCTGATGGAAAAAGGAAATAAAAAACAACTGCTGCTATTTATATCGAAACGTCATCAACATTATAATTTCACTGTATTTTTATATTTTGTAATTTTCGTCACATTGTAATTCTTCAGTTTAAATTATGTATAACCGTTACCTTGTGCTATATCAAGTAAGTGACACCAGAATGAGCATGTTATAGATTGCAGTTAAAGTTGTAAGGAAAAGCGAGAATTAGATTCGAGTGAGTATTATAAGAGGGAGAAACAGTAATATCGTTTTTTAAGCGTGCATGGTTATTGTGTTTGACGTCTTCACGTCGTATATGACTCAAAATGGGCAGAACCTGTTAAAAATAATGAGATATCTCCCTGGAAACATGACGTGATTGTGGGGGCGTATAATTACCAGGAATTCAACAAACAAGCAAAACAAGAAAACTCTGAATCTTATAGTGAGTAAGAAAGCGTTGATTTGTACCTCAGTGACTGGCAGTTTTCTATATTTTCTTTAAACAATTATCAATCATACGTAGACACCGCGTGCACTTACACAGTATTATTAATATACCATTTGGAAATTCGACCGTCGTAGATTAAAAGCAACGGAGGTAGAAAAAAAAACACCCGGTGTCCATCGCTTCGGTCATCAAGTATAACGATACTTTATTGGTCTGATTAAGTAAATGTATATACAGACATGGCCTTGATTTTATTGCACGCCCTTATTAAGATGTAATCATTGGAGAACTTGACTTAAATTTATACGTCAATTCCCTCGCAATTCACGAGAGAGACGAACTTGTTGTGAAACCCTCCCCTTCTCTGCTTCTCGATGTGTTATATTGGTCATTCTATTTCTCAGGCTGTAATTTCTGAGAGCCCACCTGTAGAGTAGCGGCCTAATTGTTAAATGGGAACAACCTCTTTTCCAGGAAGTCGTCAGTAATATTGCCCTTGTTAATGATTGGCGTTCATGCACTATACGTGAAGGAGATAATTCCAAGGTGTAGCACTGCCTAATACCGTTTTTGACGTCACAAAGCATAACCCCCCTTTCCCAAATGTAATGCATGTACATCTGCTGCTGTGTGTTTGATTGATTGATTAAAATCTATTTCCACGTTGTGTTCACAAAAAACAAAGAAACAAAACATAGCTATATTACAATGAATATTACTATACAAAAATAATCGAAACGTATATAATACCGTAACATTACCACATTTGCAACGATTGGGCAATAAGTGTATTGTACAATAAGAACCAAAGTGAGAGAACCTACTATACCAAAAGCGCAGCTGTATTGCTTGATACGCCCCCGAAAATTAAATCACGTATCTAGAATGAAACATTTAAACGCATTATATAATAATAAGAGATTACGTATCATTTTAGTAGCTGGTATAAAAGATTACAACAACTAAATCTGTGATGTTGCAAGAAGACTAAACTACTGTCAAACATGGGATTGTCTAGCATAGCGGACACCCAAGTGAGACGAAATATGACCGTTGACAGGCGGTCGCTATAGACAGGGTCTTTAAACATGACTTTTCTGTCGAGGGGATTTTTTCTTTTGTGTTCAGTGGCCACACAAGGTAGGTGGCCGCTGTAGACAGGTGGCCGCCAGGGCAGGTTTGATTGTAATATAATTATCAGTTCGTGTGGGAGCCATGATAGTGCTGGTGCAGTAGAATTTTATATGGGAAATAGGTTCGAATCCCTATCATCTGAACGATGTCCAGTCATAACTTGCCATAGCGGCCACCTGTCTACAGGGGCCATCTGCCGTTACGGGCACTTCAAAAAGAAATTCCCTTGAGAGAAAAAGCCATTTTAAAGACCTTGTCTATAACGGCAACCTGTCTAAAAAAAAAAAAAATTATCTTTTCGTCTTCTTTGAGTGACCGCTATAGACAGGATTGACTGTAGTGACATCCTAGCTTGACAAGTTATTTCTCATCCTCAATGGCCCCTCTGATGACCAATAAAAGCTTTATAGATCAGATTATGCATGCTGCATTATAGGCCTAGTAGCTGGGAGAGTATAATGCTTGCTGCTACACTGTAAAAACATCGGTGTTAGATTTAACACCACGGGTGTTAAATCTAACACCGATCAAACTTCAATAAAGGACCACACCCACAGGTGTTAAAAATGCACTGTGATGGTGTTGAAAAGTGTTCACCTGACACTTCGTGGTGTTAATTTGACACTGTACCTGGTGTTATTTTGACACTGTACTGGTGTGAATTCTAAAATGACACCACATGGTGTTGATTTGATATTTGTTGGTGTTAATATCAATGGTTTAACACCCGTCCAGCTTCAATAAGAGACCACACCAGCTGGTGTTACTTTGGTGTAAATTTATTTTCACATTTTTAAAAAAATCTAGTATTTTAATGTAAAATTCTTGATCGTCTTGTTTAAATTAAAAATCAACAAGAAGTGCAGTTACTAAGTAACTCTTCAAAAAACAGTTTAAAATTTGGAAATGACACCCAGAGGTGTTATTTAACACCATAAATGAGCACCGAAAATTTAACACCAGCTCGGTGTTCACTATTTAACACCGGACTTTTTGCAGTGTAATTACACTAAAAGAGGTTACACCCTTGAATTATTATAAGATCATGATTTTCAAGTACTATCATATTATTATCACTGTGAGTATTTTTTTTTACCATTATTTGGATTCCATGATCTAAGTGTCAACAAACATATTGCATTTTTCATCATTATGACCCAACCTTGCTGATTTATATGGTTATCATGAGATCTTGAAGATCTCTCACCTTTATGCCAATAGAAATTGACAAATCTTCTGTTTATGTTTCTTAATTTTTTGTATGTGCACGTTATATCACATCTTGACTTATTATGCGATGTTTAGTATAAGCACCCCCCCCCCCCCCCCCCAATTCATTATTGCTGCCACGTTCTCTGAGCCGGAACGGAAAACATCTTGTTTGAGCAATATAATTCAAGGTAAACCGGTACTAACGCTTTGAAGGTCAGTCTTTCATGCCAGAGAGTATAATCTGCTGATTGTGTATACGTATTTGAGTTTATTAAAGAGACACATAAATTGTTTTTATAACTGTCAGCTCAGTAGGCCTATATAATTATGTACAGGCCTTCCATTCACATTTTTCCTTAAACCTCACTTATTCCGATAGCTTCTCAACAGAGTCTCCATGATAATATAGCATAAACATTAAGCTGGAATATAAAGGCTACCTTGCTGTTCTGTACCTGACAATGAAAATAATCTTATAGCAATTGTATCTATAACCTATCCTAATTAAGAAAGTATCGTTTTGCTTTCACAGATTATATACGTTGCTTTCGCTTAACTTAACGAATTCTTGTCCTATATTACTGAAAAAACTGCAACATTTTATGATTGAAAATGTCCGTTGAACTGATTAAAAAGAAACTGATGAATGATCTTATATCTCTATGCCAAATAATAATTGCCTTGTTCGTTTAACATCTTTATTGTAACTCTAAAAAGAAAATGTATAGTTCATATCTTTTTAAAATCCTCTATCAGAACTAAAACAAACAAACAAACAAACAAACAAACAAACAAACAAACAAATACACAAACAAACAGAACTATACATATCATCCTGTTTACTTGCATGCATCATACTCCTATGTTCACCCAGGTGTAACTTTCATATGCCGCATTTGAACTGTAAAAGTTGAGAGTCGTATCAGTAAAGGTTATCTTGATCAAAAAGACAAGGGGAACCTGTCCAGTGTCCGTCACCGCCCACTGCTAAGTGCGTGGGGAGTAATTTGAGCAGACGTGTATTTCACGCAGGCTATAATGTAGTCTATCTAAAATGCTGAATGTCAGTTGCTGATGACATTGTATGGTTGGATAGATGCAAGGGGCTCTGTTCTCTTTAAAAGAGAAACATAAGTGTCTACTTTCTTCGTGAATGCTCAGAATGGCCGCTATAACTGTGTTGCGTCAATATTATTCATTGCAGTCTAAAGTAGTCTGATGAGCTCATATTAATATGATTGTAACTATACATACTTGATGAATGCGATAATAGATGAAAGATTTGGGCCTTTGCTATAATTATGAGTGTTATATCAATGGATCCTCCAGTGAGTCATCTTGGAGTGATAAGAGCTTCTATACACTATAGATTGATACATGCATCCAGTTCCATGAAAGGTGGTTTATTCATTTATCTATTTATCATCCATTCATTCATCTGTCTGTCTGTCTGTCTGTCTGTCTGTCTGTCTCTATCTATCTATCTATCTATCTATCTATCTATCTATCTATCTATCTATCTTTCTATCTATCTATCTATTATCTATCTATCTATCTATCTATCTATCTATCTATCTATCTCTATCTATTTGGGTCTATTCATTGCTTCCAATGTCACCTAACCCGTCAGAACAGCCGTGTCACTCAGACGCAATGTCCGATATTTCTTCTCTCTCTCTCCCTCTTGGACATAAACACAGTTCATATTTGCTATGCAAGTTTTGCATCTTCTGGTTACGGTCGAGGAAATGTGCTACAATAAACATACACGTATATCGTTTGAGATCTGCATCATTTCCTTGATTTTAATGGTCGTCAATTTGTAGGCCTACGTCACAGTGTAATTCGAATTTTGTTTATTTCTCTTGAAAGGCGGTAAGAACATGCTTGCCGAAACGTTGAGAGTGGGTAAGCCCGTTTCAGTGCCACAAGAATTAAAGAATTCTTGTTACACGGTAAAGTCTTCTACCACTAATCCTTGTTTTCTGTTAAAATTAACAAAATTTGGTGGAATGTATGATTTAAGTTAGTGTCATTATTGATATTTCATCCAATCTGGGATACTATACAAGCGTGCGACAAGATTCATTTAACCGGGCTTTATGACCTAAGCAGAATCTGTCACATTTTAATAAATTCTCAAGAATATCAATCCCCATAATTTTTCCATTGAATGGAACAACCGTTGCACATTTTTCAGTAGCGTCAAGTGATGAAAATAAATGAGCTGATAGCAACATTGGAATTCCTGTAATATTTTCATTTTTTGTCGTTACTCAGGCGCACATAAAACATGAACTGTCTCTCAGTGATAGAGTTAATCTTTTGGCCTTTTATTAGCGTGAATGCAAAGCTCTCCAATGAATAAGATGAGACAACGAGTTCATGGTTAATCCCTTATTGCCTAAAATTAAAGCGGAGCAACAGTTATTGTCTCTGTTATTGCAAGAGCGAAGAAACAGATAGCCTCCCTCAAACTCAGAGGCTCAAAACTGTTGTGCGTCAAAGCAGGAGCTACGTGTCGTTCTTATAGCGTATTACAGGTGGCGGCACCCCCTGTAAATTCTTAATCGATTTACCCATAAAAAGGGATAAGACGTCGAAGCAACAATGGCCTATTATCTTTGAAGGTTTCGGAGGGCTCATCACTATGCCAAGCGGAACATTTACATGCACACATCACCGACCGGCCCGCCGCCTGGCCCGCCGGGCCCCATGACGAAAATTTAGTGTACTGCCGTGCGAATCTGCGGACCCCTACTTCCCCCGTAATGTGTGCAGCGCAGCGTAGACAGCGTGCATAGCAACGCGTAGATAAAAAGAGGACCCCTGCCCATCCTAGATCCTATGTTCGTGTGTATAATGTACAACGTACAGCGTGTGTGAGTGATCGGAATATATTACACAAAAAGATTCCCTCGGCAGTAATATCGCGGTATCGGTACGCGGTCGGTCGGCGGTCTCGGACGACGGCCAGCCTACGACAGTGAACGTAACAAGTACAAATGCGATTGAGGAGGAGTTTCATGTTTGCTAATTGAAAAGTTTTGTGAATCCCAGTAAGTTATGGGCACTGCACTGCCACTGGATATCCTCTCCGCCAACTCGATGGATGTAAACTCCAACAAATACATAGCAAGACACACGGATTCTTCTCACTAACTTAGATTGAGTTGTGTTTTTGTGCGTGTGGGACATGCCAGACGACAGTGCCACAGCGATGGATCTCAACACGTTAAATTTCGACGATTTTGATTATGACGATTCGCCGGGTTCTGATAGTAGCTTCATCACCCCTGTTGACACCCCGTCTGGAAATGAGAAGAAAGGTTCATTTAATTCGAGGTATCAAAGCTTTTCGGGATTATCTCATCAATCCAGTCGGTAAGCCTCATCAAGTCAAAACAACACGTTAACACATCACCGGTTTCCACAAAGTCAGAAAGTAGATTTTAAGTGTATACCACGCGTTAGGTCCTACGCCGGCTACGGTGTAGTAGGTACAGGTTAGATTTGGAGAAGAAAGTTCTGAGAGTGAGAGAAAAGTGAGTGGAGTATACTTTCTACTATACTATCTAGAGCACAGGCCCAGTGCAACTTTAGTATAGAAATCCGTAAGATTATAAGAATGTGTTTTGTTGCAATGATAGACTGCATGCCTTTGTAGATCTAGGCCTACTATATATTGTAGAAAACAGCACAAATCCACTGGCACTGTAGTGTAGAACTTGCCATTTTTTAAAGACAGGAAATAAGCATGGCTACCTACCAGGGAAGTACCATCAACTTTCCTAACATGTTACACTACTAACGCTACAGTCCAGACATTTTCAGAACTACTGGAGAGCATGGGTCATGCCACAGCGAATGGAGAAAACTAAAAGCCTGTGCCTGTGACCATAGTGACAGTGTGATTTCAGAACGAGAAAAGACCAAAGCTTCTGGTCACCAATCCTACAATGACCGAGCTGTGTCTATAATTCTATAAAACGCTATCCCAGTGACAGCCATTGGGATTAGGGCTCCTATCCCATGTCTGCTCTACGGGAACTTCAGTTTTAGATTTCTCTATGATCATAAAGAAACAGATCTAGGTCCTAGTACCTACAGACAAAAGGTCATTCTCTTAGGTCAAACCCCATGAAGTACAATTTACTACAAAGCTGATTACTGGGGGATGGGGGCATTGTATTTAAATAATACAGTCCCCAGCCTTTGTGTACATAAAAACATCACTGTCCCCAAAATAGCAACATAGCTGTTAGGAAAAAAAAGAAAAGAAGAAGCTATGGATCCTTCTCAATACCGACCTGTGTACAGCAGTTAATCCCACTTGGAACTCAATTTTAAAATTGCTCAATTAAACCAACCCAAGGGATGTTACAAAGCCAGAGACAACTTCGCCGACAATACATCTATATACATGCTCGAAAGCTGCAATCTTGATTTCCTGTAAGAAGTGCACCCAATTGAAAAATCAAGTGCTTAGCAACCTTTAATCTAATGCTGTCCATCTTCCATAAAACTGTAGTGAAATTCATTATGATACTGCCAATGTTTGTGTCATTCAATTTATTTATGTTTAGCTCAAGAGACTTGTTGGAGAAAGCACTTAACATAGTGTATGTGTACATTTGTACTTGCAGTTAAGGTATTCAATTTCAAAGGAAGAAACATAAAGGTGGTGTCTTCAATTTTGCATTTGCATCTAACATTAATGGAGAAAATAGCAACTTGGGCAAAAGAAAAACAAATTGTGTTCTGGTAGTTTTTCTTAATCATATGGGCAGCAAAGCTTTATAAATTGTGTACGACTAAGAGTATGCAATGCAATGTAATGTGAATATTTTGAAGGGAGATGTACATTTCATAAGGCAATCATTTCTTTCTTTCTTTGTTTTGTATCATAGTTGTGATGAACAAATTTCAGTGGTTGTACTCAAGGGAAATATTTTCCATTACAGGGCTATTGTGTGTGTTCTGATTTAGATAACCGAAAACAAAAAAATCAGATGTTTAAGTTTACAATGTGCAGTAATCTTGAGAGCATAGAATAGGGAACATATTAAAAGAGATTTACATACATGTCCAAGGGGGTGTTATGGGAATGCTTTCAAGTGCCTCTTCAGGGGTTTCATCAGCTTGATCAATCCGTTTAAACAGCGTATATTTCATTAGGTGTTACCTTTGATATGGATGCGGGCAAATAGTGTGTCAATAGAACTTTGGTTGGGTTTCATCATTTACACTGTACAAGAGGAAGCCATAGTACTTTGCTCCACAAAGGAAGACTAGGAAAGAAGAGGGTTAGGAGCCTGTGAGTCTCCTAATCTAGTATGGACGAGCCAAGGCCCAACACATGGTTGTTGCAAGAAAGGCTTGTTTACCAGATTCTGCTCCACTTCACGTATAATGATACCTTCTTTTGCTGCATTGTGCTTTTTGTGAGATAGGTAGCATGATAATCGAGGCGGGTGAAATTAAAAACCACATCTCATGTTTGCCCTGTGGCTGTAATCGACGCCTCGACAAGAAGACGTTGTATTGACTGTGCATTCTAAAGGTCAAGAGTGATAGCGCTGATTGCACAGATAAAAATTTGGTAAAATAAAAGGAATGTAAACAATGTTACAAACACCTTTTATGAAATCAATTTTCAAGACCCTAAAATTCAGGAGGTCACTGTGCACAGTAGATTTTTTTTTTATTTATCTATTTTTTATTTTTTGCTCCTTTACGTCAGGTACAGACTGGTATTGACCAGGGAGATGGGATTCCCACCTCCCTGTATCGACACTTAACTTTTGAAGAGAGCTCTTATGCAAGTGTTGCTGAAGGATCTTGTTTGCTAGTTTTATAATCTCTTCCTTGTTCAGCTGAAAGGCATGCTTGCACTCACAGTCAAAGTAGACTTTCAGTGAATTGTGATCATGCCAGTACGACCTATTAATGGTCTTTATGCTGTATGTTCAACATACATACAATATGTACGTATACAGATGTCTGAGAGGAAATTACTTTTAGGACCATCATTTCACATTCCTTCACATGCAAATGCAGTGTCATGAAAGTAGGGAATCATTAAAAGACATTTCATGTGGGCCTTATGAAAATCTAGAAATATGTTTAGAGAGATGGAACATTGTAATTTGAGAAAGACAATGATGGTGGGTTTTCTTGATTGCAGAAAGCACCCTGAACATACAATGTATGGAATATTGCTTAGAATTGTTGCAGTTTATACTATTAACCTAAAGGTTAAATTTGGCTCATAAAAGTTTTATGATGAGGTACAGTATCCAGTTATGTAAAATTGTATTTGTGTAAACCAGAGAGATGGTAAAGTCCCATCTCCTTGGTATAAAACGGCCCACTTCCACCGGTCCACTTTAAAACCAACAAAAGGCCAGCAGTATGGTGGTTTAAACATGGTTGTGTCAGCTGTTTGACACTGTGTAATTTACTGAACAGCTTTCACCATATCAGTGATGAACAATGTCTTGTAAATTGCAAGTAAATAAAGTGTGATAAAATTAAATCATGTAACATGTTACAAACAGTTGGGGTGGAGGTAGTAGAGGAAATGTGTACTTGTATACTAGTATGGTTCATATAATATTGCTAATGCTGCACAGGAATATTTGTACAGCCATGTGCTGGTTAAGGAAATAATTTCATGGCTGTAAACTTGACTGTTCATCATCCTCTCCACTCTTTCAGTGACATGCATACACAAAGAAAGCAGAATTTTATCGTCTCTCTTTATGCTTTCTCCTTGTATGTTTCAAATGCTATCTTCCACATGGACAGGAGTACACTGGTATCAGCCTCAGATTCCCAGCTGGATGATGGTGAGATTGAAGATGGAGGCAGTGCAAACGTCAACGTGGTCATCAGGTGGGTTATTGCTTTTCACTCCTCATTGCAGTGTTTGTTTGTTTGTTTGTTTGTTTTGCACAAGTACTGTGTTCCTATGTAGTCTGAATGTGGATGCAGTCTTTTCTGTTATGTTGACTTCAGGTGTTCTTGATTATGATCATGTGTGCAGTGTTATCAGAGAGATACAAGAATGAACAAAATGGTTTTAGTACAAAGAAGTACAATCATATCCCTCGCTAGGTATGACCAGATAAGTAAAATTTGATACCCCAAGATAGTGTTTGAGAGAGTATTAGAAAGATTTATTTGAGGCTAAATAGATTTAAATGAATTAACAAAAATACATGGCAGCACCCAACGAAAGAGTTTAAGTGAAATTAGACAGGTCATTGTTAGGCTGACTGTCAGTCATTCTTTTTGTATACCTGTACAATGTACATCCTTTGGGTACCATGTGTTCAAGCTGTGCCTCTCATTCATCATGAATTACTGACAGTCTAACTCTCCTCAATTTTTCGATCTTTGTCCCATTCCTCTCTATAAACCTTCCCGATCAGTCTGTTCATTGAATTACAAGAATTTCATTCAGAGTGACGCTTGTAAAGACACATTTCCCCCAGAAAACTTTAAAGCCACAATGGTGACCACCTACATTACTGTAGATGCTCACATTCCATCCGAGACATGCTAAAATTTTCTCACTAATAGAAATGCAGTGATCTGTGTCATTTTGTGTGAGATACGGGCTCTTCTGTATTTATAGTAAACCCTGAATATAAGATATAAATCATAATCCATAAAGTTTACTGTGTCAAGGATCTTGGCTATTGCAAGTTTTTATGTGCTTTTTTCTTTTTACCCTGAGCATTTCTCTGTTAACTGAACTACTGCTTGCTTGCATTAAGTGCCCACTTAAGATTCCATTACAGATCTGATGTAAAAGTGGAGAATGTTGCAACCCCTTCCCCATGAAAGCAATCTGTCAGTTGTCATGTTTCCTATTGCTGCCAATGGCTTCTGTATGATACCCATATCTCCTCTGGCAATATCCTTTTCAACCTTCTCTTTTAATCAAACTGGGTATTTCTTCTCTTTTTGCCCTATATGTGCATCCTATATGTGCATCCTGTATGTGCATTGTGTGTGTGTGTTTGTATTTGTGTGTGTGCATGTGAACATGTACATGTACAGGTACATGTATCACATGTATACACATACCACTTACACTTGTTACGTGTGTGCATGTTTTTCTTGATCTCTATGTTTAGGTTTATTCATGTAATATTCATCTGTTTGTTTTGTAAGTGTATGATTGTCTCTGGCTACAGTCTAATGGAACAGGCATGCTTCATTCAGTCACCTGCCTCTTTATTCCATGAAGGTTGATTGATCATCTACTCTATGGTATCTGGGCACAGCTATAGAGATCCAAGTGATAGAAACCACCTGGCGCTCTTTTTAGCCAATTCTTGTGCTTCAATTTAGCCATCTTCCACAATTCGTCACGCAACTCCTAATGGTCATTGCTCATATCTTTTTCCTTTGCCCCCCCCCCCCCCCCCCCCCTGCCTTGGGTGTGCGGATCTGTATACTCAGGCCGATTTACCTCATGAATGATATACGTACGGTCTAATGTTTGAGGAGCTCAGTCAGATTGTAGTCATTATTCTGGAGTAATGTGGATTATAATGCCTTAGTAATTGCTGCTGCAGGTCACAAATTACCTCTTTTAATCAGGACGGACTGTTTGAGGCTTCACAGGCTCTCAAATGTGCTGAGTTTTTTATTCCCCTAGCTTCATGAAAGCAGTAAATAAGACATGCAAGAAGTCCAACATGTACTTTGTGTGCAGTTTGCTATCATGTCTGCCAGTTTTCACTCAGACATGTACTACATGAATAAGCACATCCAAGAAAAAAACAAAACATAAAACTGTGAGCATTCAAAATATGTGTGTGATACATGTACTTTGAAACCTGTCAATAATGTGTATGCACAGGATTGTTTTTATGGGGCAATTGAAATGTCTAGAATGTTTACTTGTATGTTGTATTTCCATCAGTCTTTTGCATCAGGTCAGCATTCATGTAGGCATGTGTGAGACAGGCGATGATGTTATTATTAACGTGTAGTTGTACATCTTAGCTTAATGAGAATAAACCTTATGGGTAGAAATGTACTGCTAAGTGTATGATGTGTTCTTTTGTCCTGTCCCTCCCCTCTCCCTTCCAGGGTGCGACCGCTGAGTGAGCAAGAAAACAAGCGAGGAGATCGCAATGTTGTTGTAGTTCAGAGCCCTTCAAGTCTCCTGGTAAGCCACTACTGTATACCTTAGAATTATGCAAAGCATATGTTTTTACTTCACAATAATTGTAATAAAGACATCTATTTTTTTTTATATAGGCAAGAGTTAGATGAAAATGAATTGAGACCATAGAAACAAAATATTAGCAATGAAGAAGCCAACTGAAGTAGTTAATTCATATTACATTGTGCAATATACTCATTGAATACCAATTTTAATTTCTCATATTTCTTGTCTATTTACCTATTCATTCAATAATGTGTTTATCTTATTTCATTTTTATAGCTGGTTTTCCTGATGTACAGTATCATCAAGTCATAAATTACCTAACTGCTGCTTTGAATACCAAATCATCCCAAAGAGGACAGTGTTTTTTGTCTTTCTTAGTGTGTTATGGAAATTTGAATTTTGAATAGCCTGTACAGTGTACTTATTTTAATACCAATACAATACAGCATAAGTAGCAAAACTGAACTCCACTGATTATGGGAGCCTGACTTCATGCTGAGGCTAGAAAAAGAGATGAGGAAACATGATAATGGAGTATTATTGACGAATATATGATTGAAAATTAGAAGGTTATGTACTCCTACAAGTTCAGATTTCTCCTATGAATGTTTTGTAGGTACAGGAAAGTGTATGATATATGTACCATATCTCATTGTTACAACTGTATGAGCTACATTTTCCATGTCTGTATTTAATGAAACACATCATTTCATCAATGAAGTGTAGATGATTAAAGGATAAAGCATTTCCTTGTACACATCACAGAATGATTGACAAAATCTTGAGCTCTGCATTGAAATGTCAGAAAACACCTTTTATAAAGGACAGCAAACTAAATGCAAACTTTTCTGATGATACCATACTGATGCATTCATACTTGACCTATGATTGATATTTGACAATATTTAACACTGTGTCAATATGTAGAGCAAAGACAAACCAGTTTTCAATATAAACAGGATTTAAACTCCACACTGTTGTGACAATGCATTGTTGGGTTAAATTATAGATTTGTTTATGTTTTCACACATTTTGTCTTTGATTCATTACACACCCTGGGTGCAGCATGGCGTACCCGTCTCTCACTCAACATACCTATCAAGATACAAAAAAAAAAAAAAAACCAAGACAATAGTGTGGAGTGCTTTGATAGCAATTAAAGGAAACCCATGATTATAGTTCTTAAATTGAATCAATAGATTCATTTGCTGTTCGCTGCTGTACTTATGAAAACCATGAGTAATGTAGGCCTGTTAGAATAGAGTTGCCCATTAGCCCATATGTGCAGCAAATTGAATTCTGTTACATAACAATATGCACAAATCATATGCATAGACTACTGTAGGAAGTTGGCTGAGAGAAGTTGCAACTGCTCAATATTCTTCACGAAATCGGACTGCTCTCAAAAGCCTGGTGAGCATTTTTGAGCCATTACGGGGATTCCTGAATATATTCCAAGTCGGGCCAACCCCTTATCAATAGATGGTCTCCACACCGTACACTCTTTTTTAAAGTCAATGGCTAAGATAGTGTTGGTCATTGCTGAACCCTCTGTGTACCACATTGATTTCTTGTCCATTATGCATGCATTTAAAATTTGTGCACATATGACTCATTGGCACAGTTGAGGGTTAAAGATAATATAAAGTTTTGGTACCTCAAAAGTTTCCCTGAGTTTCCTTGTCTTAGTTTGTGTTTCAGGTTAAAGTACCATTCATATAACTAACACTGTGAGACTCACTCGCCCCAAAGTGCTCTCATGTCTTAGTAATCATGTCTTAGTAATCATGTCTTAGTAATCATGCAGTAATGGTTTCATACCAGAGCAGAGCGGGCTCTGAAAAATTCGAACGAGCCGTTAGTTTGACTCGACGCGGTACCGCGACAATCAGTATACACGTATTGTACGAAACCATTATTGCACGATTACTAAGACATGAGAGCACTTTGGAGCGAGTAAGTCTCACAGTGTTAGTTGTATATGAAAGGTACTTTAACCTGAAACACAAACTAAGACAAGGAAACTCAGGGAAACTTTTGAGGTACCAAAACTTTATATTATCTTTAAACTTACCTATAAAGGAACTCTATATCTGGAACCTTTGCAGATTGAAGGAGACAAGAACAAACAGTTCACCTTCAACCATGTGTTCCCGGGTGAGGCCACACAGCAGGATGTGCTGGAGGAGTGTGGTATCAAGAAGATGGTGGACATGGCCGTGGAGGGCTACGCCTGCACAGCTTTCGCCTACGGTCAGACAGGCTCCGGCAAGACCTACACCATCACCGGCCCACCGAGAGCGGTAAGCAGTGACTTGAACAGATTTTGCCCACCTGGTTTTCAACACCAGTAGTTCGCCATTTTTTATACACAAGACTAGAGAAAAAATACTTGTAATTAGTTTGTGAAAATACATTTGATAAAAAGTATGATTTTGATATGTGAGAGGGCTTTGATGTCAAGGCATTGATCCATATTTTGTCAGAATCTTGCAGAGTTTTGGCAGTTAGCCTCTTCATCAGCCATTTAATGTAATTAAAGTTTCAGGATTCAGGCTCAGCAAAATGATATATGCTCATGTCAGACACTTCTGCAAACATTGACCTGCCTTTGTCACAGGTTTTCCTTCAGTATATAAATACATTTTCTTTAATTTCATTCCTTGAAATAATTAAGGAATGAAATAAAAGAAAATGTATTTATATATATATTTCAAATTTTCTTTCAGGAGGTAAGATCCCACTTACAGGCAGAGAGCATGTCAGGTCTTATCCAACGTTCCTTGGCCTACCTCTTTGACATGATCAGACTCAAGCCTAAGATGTCCTTCTCTCTACGCTCATCCTACCTCGAGATCTACAATGAACAGGTAAGAAGAAAATTGCTTCTTCACTCACAGGTATCGTCTTCTTATCTTATTTATGTAATCAGATGTGTGTGTATGTTTGTGTGTAATCATTTTACACATAGTGCATAATTATGTCAACTGGTTGTATTATATCATGTCTGTCTTGGTGTACACCATTGTGTATGCCAATGTCATCTTGCTCTGTAATAATGTGTTGTTTGTTTGTTTGTTTGTTTGTTTGGTTTTTTTTTTTTTTTTGGGGGGGGGGGATGAAGCTGCTTTGAGCAGCTATGGAACATTAAAAGGGAATAAGACAGACATGATATGCAATCGGAACAAACAGACAAGGGTGGTAGATGTAACCAAGTGTGATCACATTTGATCTTTTGATGCCAAGAGTGAATTATTAAAAAAAAAAAAAAAAAATGGAAGGCTTGTTTCTCACAACACAAGCCCTACCCCCAGCAGAAAAACAAAACAAAACAAAACAAAGCACAATTGTGCAACAATAAAAAAGTTCCAATATAAAGTGAAGGTCTATTTCATAAGTTCAGTTGTGTTTCAGCCAATTTCAATTTCTAGCAAGTAAATGGTTGATGGACATTCAACAGCTTTTACTGTGGGTTTGATTTTTAATAGTAGAGGTGGAGGTAAGTGGTCGCACTCTTTGCATTTATGTGATGCAGGGTGTGCGGAACTCACAGCAAAGGTGTCAGGTGTACGCGTGCTCCAGTTTCTAAAAGAAAACATAGAAAAAAAAAAAGAGGCTGGGCCGGTTGCCATGGCAGCAGAGAAACAACCTTCACGCCTCCCTACCCAGGAGCATGCCGCCAAGCATGACTGCCTGGCCCCTGCTTTTGTCAGGCCTAATTGGCCATGTATGCCAACAAAAGTTTGATTCAGGAAAAAATGGCAATTGAATGGCAGCTAATCCCACAAAGTCTCCATGAATAGACTTCCCACATGCTCCAGGGGCACTATTCATGCAACGAGATTCAAACTTGGCACCGAACTTTGAGGTGGAGAGTCTTTTTCTTCTTTCCTTTTATTGTGGCTTCCACTTTAGTGCAAGGCCAGTCGTGCAGTTGTCAACAGGCAGTAAATTCTAGCTCAAAGGCCCATGCCTGCCTTCTGTTTGGAATCTTTTTAGAAATATGTAGATTTTACTCACTGCTTTTCACAGGAAGTGCATTTTGCATTCAAAAGAATAAAAAAAAAAATGATGAAGAAGCATGTGTTATGAAAGCAGTGAGTGATGGGTTTCAAACAATTTGATCCTGACCTTATAAAATTCATATTTGCGTAAACTAGAGTGACCAAGCATAAATCAGAAAGAGGACTTTAAAATCAGTGGGAGTGATGAATTTCACAATCACAGTAAACTAGAGGACAGTTTATGTAATTTTCCACAAAACTTGTGTCATCCGAATGGAAGAGAATATTGTAACAGCAATTACAAGTATAATTGCCATGACTAAGTTGTGTAAACTTCTTTATGGTTGCAGTCTAATCGGCAGTCAGGCATGGTAATGTTTAATCAAATTGACAAAGAATGATACACGACCCTTTGCTAAAAAGCACTAATGTGTGCCTTCAGTGAATGACTGAATGTGTTAATGTTTGTCGAACATTCTTTGGGAGAGACCCTGCGTACAGGTTCTGTTTGTCAAAAGCTCCATCACTTTTTTACGAGTTAGGAGGCATCAGCAAATTTGCTTGGCAAACATATCAATTACGGGATAAGAGAGCCGTGAAGTGTCTGCCTATAGTTGACTGGGAGGTAGCAAGACTTTGTACAACCTTGGTGTAGCAGCACTCCGGCAATAGCTATTATTTGTCTGCCGGCTAGTTTACTTGAGGGAAACTTAAATCTGGTGGGACAATATTTACTCTCCTATTGTCCTTAGTCCCACAGTACTGCACATGGTATGCTACACTCTATAAATCTCTACTTTGCTCCAGTTTATCAGCTGGTAGACTCAACAGGGGAAAATCTCTTTAGCAAATGTGCATTATAGAGGATATATAGAAGTGTTTGACCTTAACGAACCGAAGTGAAGAGTAATAAAACTGCTGAAATGCACAAGATGACACCAACCAGGATGTTGTTTCAGCAATGTGTAGAAACCTACAGTGCAATATTTCATGTTATGTTCCAGGTGACTTTAAAAGTGAAATCGAGCAAATAGAATGGTAGAAGTGTTGTGCATACATACACACTGATTCTTTTTTAAATTTTGAATTGTTTAAACTTGAATTATTTAAATTTTATTGTTTAGTTATTTAATTCTTTTTTTAACACATTTTTCATGACTGCTAGGCACAGGAGAAAGTGTGTGCTATCTACAGTACATGTATGTCTTGAATTGATATCAGGAATTAAACTGTGCTTATGGTACAAATGTGCTTTTTAATTTTTTTTCTAGGGCTATTAGTGAGACAATATAGTAGGTATTAAATCTCTCTTTTCTTTTTCTGCCCTCTCCATTTGGTTTGTTTAGCTGATGAAAAGGTTGTTGTGACATAACTTTGTGGATGATGATAAGATCTCATCTACAGAAATGGACATTTAATATAGATTGCCCGTATATCTTGAGCTTATGTTATATTTGATGGATGCTAAACATCATCAATTGAAAAAGAAAGCCTGGAAGAAATTTAGGGCGAATGTGTTGGTATTTTTCCACTTAAGTCTAGAGGTTAAATACTGTAGTATGCTGTTTTTCTGATAATGGATATGGATGTATGTGGATTCGATATACATGTATGGATATGATATGATTTATGCCAACAGTCCAGTGTGTTTGCACACAAAGTGCCTGCATTGGGTATTTCTTGTGACCTTGCAAATTTATGAGTTTACCCTAGTCAATTAAGTGATGTATGGCAAGAATTCCATGTGATGAGCTAGCAGATGAAATGCCAGGATGTCATGCTCAGTCATGTCACCATGAAATTTTGATTTAATTGTGCAGGCACATCTGACTGTGTACGCTCCAAATGAGAAAAGTCTGTATTCATTCATGCGCTGTAATTCCAGTGAATTGAGTGACGCTACAACCTGTCAAATCCCATTAATCACATGTACTGTCGTTTGGTGCCATGTCTTTTTATCATGGTATTCACTACAATATATGCCATTAATTTTATAATAAAGTGGAGGAAAAACATTCTTATTTTAGGCTTCAGTTTTCGATGTAATTGTTTAAGCTGCAGAGTTGTGAAAAGCCCCTTTATTTAATTACCAAGCCTAAAGAGAGTTTTGAATTAGCAACGCGGTTGATGAAGTTCATGTTTTTCTCTCTCAAACTGGCATTAAATTATGGTTTATTTTTCTCTGATTTTGAGCAGATTTAATGAAGTTGACCATTTCCATCAACTTTTTTTCTCCAATATAAGCAATGGAGTGAAATTTGAAGGTTCTCCTGCAGGTGATACATGTAGTATGGAGCGTTAAATCAAAAAAAAAAAATTAAAAGAGTGAAATTGTATGAAATGTGTATATTTTCAATTCAAACTCAAGTGATACCCACATACGTGATTGTAGTGGAAGTGGCCACTATCAAGAAATACTGTAAGTATACCAGTATATTACTGTTCATCATTTGAGTAAGGGGAGTCCCTCATTCAAAAGCAAACAATCTTCTGTTATGGCTTCATGTTGTACTTCCAGGTCAAATGTCTTCTAAACTTGGCTTCATGTTGTACTTCCAGGTCAAAGACCTTCTAAACTTGGCTTTATTTTTACTTCCAGGTCAAAGATCTTCTAAACTTGACGGGAAGGGACTCCCTGCAGGTGAGGTGGTCCAAGGATAAAGGTTTCTATGTGGAAAACCTGTTTGTGGTGGAGTGTGAAATACTGGATGACATGTTGGCAGTCTTAGAAGAAGGTGAGTACTAGCTTGCTTGTCAAGTGGTTATAGTGTGTGTGTGTGTGTGTGTCTGTGTGTCTGTGTGTGCGAGTGTGTTTGCATAATGTGAAATGATTTGCTGTGATTGATGATCAATATTCGTCTGTATATTTGCTTGCAAATCTGTGTGTCTATTCACTCTAATGTCTAACGCTTTTTCTCTGCCTATTGTATCTACCTATCAGCATTTGTATGCATGCATTCAATTTAACTATTATCTTTATGCATACTTACTGCTTCTATGCATGTAAATGTATGTATGTATGTATGAATGTATGTATGTATGCATCTGTATATAATCTATATGTTTATGTAGGGGCTATACCATTGTTTATTCATTGGAATGTGGGTTGTTTCAATGCAATGCAATTCTGGTAATCAAACACAGGTATTCTTTAAAAAAAAAAAATGGAATTATTGGTTTCAAAGTCTGATTCTTCCATGATATTGCATGTAGCCTATCTGTATAGGATGTGCTGCCACATATGGAAATATCAGCTTCCAGGGCCTTGATGTATTTATCTTTCTTTCTTTCTTGTTTTGCCTCATCTGACTTTGAATGTTTCAATACCTAGTCATCAGTAGTCATTAAACCGGTGTTCATATTCATTACTGGTGTCAGAGATCACAAGAATCCTGTGAAAGGTGTGTTGTCATGTTAATAATAATCAGATACGGAAAGACGTTCTGTGAACTTTGCAGTGGTTGTAAGACACTACAAGTAGCTGATGTACATTTTCATTTCTCTTTCCATCCTTCTCTTCTTTGTCAGGGATGAGTCAGAAGGCGATAGCGACCAACAATGTGAATGAGCATTCCAGTCGGAGTCACACCATCATGACAATAAACATAGATACTGAGCTGGTGAGTGCTTGCTGAATGTGCCTTTTTGTTTGGGGGGTTTCCTCCCTCCTCCCCCAGCATTTCTAATTTTGATGATCGTTTGTTTTGTTTTGTTTTCCATTTTCATCATGGTATTAGTGCTCTACTTGAAACATACTGTACACAGTTTAACATCATTTGTTTTCTTTCTACTTCCAGAAGTAATGTGTTGTTGAAAGTTGATGACCTCAAATTAGCAGCTAGAAAGTAGAGAGAGTTGTTTTCAGATATCACCTCATTTTTGTAGGTATGAAGGTACCCAGTGATCTGTTCAAACCTATATGTAGATGATCATGCGTGTACATCAGATGATAAATGCTGTGCTCAGCATGTGCACTGAACGCTGCAGAAAGACCTCCATTGAGCACTTAATGCCCCAAGTGTAATTTCCAGTGTTGCCATTAATCATCCGGTTTAATCTCTTTCTTGGTGTCATGCATGACAGCCCGACCCCGATGATGGTGATCTGTACATCACAAAGCACGGCAAGCTGAGCTTTGTGGACCTCGCTGGGAGCGAGAAGGTTAAGGAGCTGGGGTCCACCGCAGAGCTCCTCTCTGAGACGACAAACATCAACAAAAGCCTACTCACACTGGGTAAGGCTGTTTTAGCCTTTCTATATATGATAAGTAGTCATTAGTATCCGTAATTCCATTTCACTTGAATTCATATCCCGTCAGAAGCATTTCTTGTAAACTGCCCTGACTGATTATCATTTTTTAAAAGTTATTTGCAGTATAAGTAATTATGATGTTTTATGCTTGTTCATGTTGTTATGAGCATTTTATAGCTGCATTCTATGTCACTTATTGTGTGGTGCATCTTTATTGTATTGTAGTATATAGTATTATCAAGTTCATTGTAGTTAAGTTAAGTAAATATGTGTATAGGCATATTTCATAAACCACTTAGAATCTTTTGTAATAAGCGCTATATCCCAAGTGCTACATAAATGTAATTTACTGTTATTATCATTGCTCCTTGCAAATATGTGCTGTACTTGTTTGTATCTTAAGGATGTAGCTTTTGTAGGCATGCATGTTTTTAGCACCCTCCTAGCATCCTGTGTTGTTTTTTCCTTTGCAGACATATCAGTTAGGGGAGGGGAGGGTTGGGGGATTGGATTCAGCTGGTTAGGTAGAGGGGACATAAATTTCATCCACCAAGGTACATGAATGCATCGGTTGAGAATGATAAGGGCGTTAAGTTGTCACTAAACCCATAGTGTTCGAGACAACTTAACGCCCTTCTCATTCTCAACAGACGAATGTAGTACAGTGTACGATGAGACAAGTCACCAAATATTTTGGGCTCTCGTTGCTCTGTCACTGTGTTTTGGAACATACATCAGGTTCAGAGAGATCTTTGCACATATACTGTAAAAGTGGATATTTTCGCGCGAGTAATTTTTTGTGCTCGGCTGGGTAAGATGGATTTTGCGTCTTTTTAATTCCGCAGAATCAGGACATATACTGGAACATATGACATGCATAAATATTTGCTTGCTTTTATTTTTGCGCTAGCGTCTTGTTTGCGCTAAATGCGCGGAAATTTCCTCACCGCCAAAATTTCCACTTTTACAGTACTTGGATTATATTCCCATATTCCATCCAACTCCTCTGTGAGGTGTTCTAGAAGAGAGCAGCAAGCATTTACAATAGGCCACTTGTGTATATGTGTGTGATGCAAACAAGTTTCTTTCTTGAATTCTATTTTGTCTGCCTTGATGCCACTCATCCTCTTCCTTTTTCCCCTCTTGCCTTCATTACCTTCATTCCAGCAAATTTACCTACCCAGAATTTGATGCTTCCACATTCATACAGACTTTCTTTTTTTTTTTGCAATACATCTACGCTGATGGGTTATTTTTAATGATATTATATCTTGCCTTATATGTCTTGATTTGTAAAGGTAAAGAAAAGTGGTTTAATCAGTTTTGTTGTGTTTTTCCTTACCAATTAGGTAATTGCATATCATCACTAAGTGATCTCAGGAAACGATCTGGTCACATCCCGTATCGAGACAGCAAACTCACCAAGCTCCTAGCTGACAGTCTGGGTGGCTCAGGGATCACATTAATGGTAGGAATTTTTAAGAAGGGCAATGCCGTACTCGTCACTTGTGCCACAATGTCTATTCTGTCACTCATAGTGTGCCATATCATTTGGAAGTCCAGGTTGACATAACTTGTGTTTATGTTGCTAAAAGCAAATGATTGTTTAGGTGATCAGTGAATTTCTCTGTGTGTTGGGCATTTCATCGCATGTGTGGAGCATTACATTGAATGAAAGCCATGCCCAAAGTAGGGGAAGAGCCTTCCATGATTGTAAATTGATTTGAATTTTAAGTTGGAAAAAATCTGAGTTTATAAGATTGTATGTGTGTAATCATGCTTTCTGTGGTAACAATTATGTTTTCATTAATATATCTAAAACATGATTTCTTGTACAAAGAACATCTGGTGAAAAGCAAATATGTTTCAATAATAATGTGCATTGTATTCAGTATTCCACTGAGTGAACACTGGTGTCATCATAATAACATACCTGGGTCCCGTTTCGTAAAACTTCTTATCAGTGACAACTACCACATTTCTGTAACAAATGTTCTCTCAGCTAATCAGATGCAAAGATTTAATTTGCTTATAACAACTATTACAACTTGTCACTGATAACAAGTTTTAATAAAATGGGGCTCTGTTTTCTTCTAAAAGTGTGATTAGTTTCCAAAACACAATGCTGATATGAGGGAATAGGTGTCTGATACACTCACACATCCTAGTAACTAAATCGCTGAATGAAAAATCTTGAAGTGATAATAACCAAGGGAGTATCAGGTCATCTTTGTAGAGAGGGGGAAAGTTTATTGAACCTGGGGGTGTTTCATAAAGCTGTTCTTAAAGTTACGAACGACTTACAAACGACTGGTGATCAGTTCTGATGTACTATACTTATCAGAATTTCACTAATTCAGCACAAGAACTGATCACCAGTCGTTCTTAAGTCGTTCGTAACTTTAAGAACAGCTTTATGAAACACCCCCTTGACTTTAAACTTTCTAGGTGTGTGTATGTTTCATTTTTCTGTATCTGTACTTCATTTCATTACCCAGATTGCGTGTATCTCACCCTCATCATACTGCCTCTCGGAGTCCCTCAACACCCTGAGATATGCCAACAGAGCAAGGAGAATCAAGAACAAGCCTGTTGTCAGGATGGTAAGATAGGCCACAAATACATTCAAGACAACAGATACATTACTATCCCAACATTTCAGTATGAGAGGAGTGCATACCGTACATGGTGCTTGTCACAGAAAAGGCACATTTTTAGCTTTATTGAATGCAGGTTGAAGATAAGATTGTACCATATTGGCATAATGCCATTTTCTTACCTGTAGAATTTTTGTTGAACAAACAATTATTTTTTCAAATGTGTCATGGAAGTCAAGAACTGTCACCCATGACAGAAACATACCAAGCAAACTGTGTATTGTAGCTCTTCATAGCTAAAAGAGAAAGAATCCTTTGGGATAGGATTCTTGCCCATTGCTGGTCAATCTTCAGCTGTAGCCAATATCAAGTCACAAGTGTATGTACCATAACAAAATGGAATGAAATATAGACCTGCTGATATGTATCCCAATGGAAATCCTATCACAGGACCCGCGTGAGAAGCTGATCTCCAGCCTGAAGCGCGAGGTGCGCCTCTTGAGGTCGGAGAACCAGTACCTGCGGCAGCGGCTGGAGTTTCCTGGCACCGCCCAGCCATCCCTGCGGCCCGCAATCTCCAATGGCAACGACTTGGGCGAGGCTGGTTTTGGTCCCGGGGAGCCCCCGCCTGATGGAGAGCTGACCCCAGTGCCTAACGGAAGGACATTGGTGGAGGAGCCGAGGATTGAGAGGAGGGAAGCTACCCTGGAAGGCTCCCATGGAGGAGGAGGAGGAGGAGGAGGAGGAGGAGGAGGAGGAAAGGGGAACTATCACCAGCAGCAAGACCAAGTTCCAAGCCAGAATAAGTGAGTAGTTGTGTCCATAATCTACTTACAGTGTAGAAGCATGTTTAGAGATAGAGAGCGTATTCCTCTCTTCAAAATTAAGTCATTCCAGACAGAAGTGTGTCTCACTTAGATGTGACTAGTCCTCATTACAGATCAATGTCTTTATGAACCGGTGTTATCACTTTTGATATGAATTATGTGAGAGATATTACACCTTACTCTTTTGCATTACCAATTTCCTATACATTTTGACACATGCAGTGCTCAGTCAATTCATTAAATTGCACTAAATATCTATCTTTATTGTAAGCTGGTCTCATCCAGCTTTTGATGGAAAACAGTGTAATTTACCTGCGCTTGCTTATATGTGAGAGCTCATTGAGATGGTTTCAAATAGATGTACTAAAGCCATTTTATCATCTCCAGACACTGTTTGTAGCTGTTAAACTGAGTTTGAAAACGTGTACAAGAAAATGTCAATGTACAGCAGAAGTTTCTTCCCCCTGCAAACATTATTTGTGTCCTATGAACTGAGACTAACAGATGATTAAAAAAAAAATCCTAGCACATGTTTTGCTTCTCAGGCATGAAAATCAAGTGACAAATCAGTGTAAAAAACTGTAATACGTAATCCTGACAGGTAGATCAATGGTTTTTGTTTGGCTTGTGTGTTGAAGTGTGTGTGCTGCATATTTGTGTATGCTTATGTGCATTTGTTTTATGATCAATGAGTTTCCTGATGCGACAGAACCCATGACATTACTCCACACTCTCATGATTCTTGCTTGGTTGCCCCATGTTTGCCAGCCCTACTGTGTCGGCCAAGTCTGCTGCGGACAACAGTCTCTACGAGATGCTTCAGGAGTATATGGTGGAGAACGAGACGCTGCGATCGGAGAACTCTGACCTGCACTCCGTCAAGGAGAAGGCCAGGAGAGACCACGATGTGGTGGCGAGAGAGAACGACAGACTCTTGAAGAAGCTTGAAGACCTGGAAAGGTACAGTGAAACTGAGCACTCGCAAACACAAACAAACAAACAAACAAACAAAGAGAGGAAAAATAGATAAATCCACAAGATCTCACATGAACCATTTGAACAGATGTACCTGCATGGGCGGATCCAGGAATTCTGTAAAGGGGAGGGGGGGGGGGCGTAACTAATAATTCTGGTGCCACTTCCGGGTTTCATTTCATTTTTTTCTTTTTATAAACTGTTATTTTGTTTTTAACGATAAATAAAGGGGGGGGGGCGTGCACCTCTTGCGCCCCCCTCTGGATCCGCCACTGTATCTAACATGACAGTGTCTGGGTGATAAGGGTAACAGTGGTAAAAGTTGTGAAGTGGAAGCCACAAATACTTGCTGAAGATTTGAGTGAATTGGGCAAATGATAAGAAAGCCATGGTAGTAGCAGCTGACAATAAAGCAACAAAGTGTCATCCATCTACATCTTCCTACAGCTGTCTTATTCATGTGGTTTGGAATGCTTGTTGTTGAACTTTTCCTCACTTGCCTCAGGTGCATGTTATTACCACAATTAGAATTTTTCTTTACTGGGTGATGTATAGCAGTGATATTTGTGCATATAAAGACATTTATGAAGAAAAGGATGTATTGTTTTATACATGATTATTGAAATTGAAATCCAGATGCCTGAATTATTGTTTTATCTCTCACTTGTGATATTTGTTGCTACAGGGTGTTCACAGCATCCCCATACTCTTTACCGAGTAGCTTCAACTCCCGCACATCCTCCGGCCAGTCTACCTCTTTGAGGGTGCTCAACAACAACCAGCCCCTTCCTCTGGGCCAAGCCCATCCCCTGGGCCCACCTCAGCACCAACCTCACCCCCAACCCAAACCCCATGCCCAGCCCCAACCACACCCACACAATCACCACTCCCAACCCCAGTCCCACCCAGCACACCACTCCCCGCCTACCAAGTCCCAACAACCTTCCCAGGGCCGCAGTCCGCCCGGGAGCCTGCAGAACTCACTCGACAAGCGGCATCCGCACGGGGGCAGTTCATGGAGACAGGTAATGCAGTCCTTTGTGTTTTTCACTTTTCAGCTTTCATCTTTTCTTTTCCAATCATTTATCTTAGAATAATTGTGTTCCCATATTGAAGTTATCATTTATGTTATGTGTATAACATTTATGTCCATTGGTTTTGATTGTGAGAAAAGTTTATGAAGAAAAAGTAAACTTGTTTTCCTGGATAAGATCAAATGCTGCCTTGAATCAAACTTATATCCAAGTCGAAATTGAACTGTTTGAATTTATGGAGGGATAATGTGCTGAATCAAACTATGAAAAGAGATGTGCCTTTTTTATTGACTGATGTTTAAGAGATGTTGAGAACAGCTACATGTATTTTCCTTTGACCCAATGATTCTCAGCTGACAATTCTGTATGTGAGCGATAAATATAATAGAAATGTAGCAAGATTGATTTTTTTCTTTTTCCTCTGCCAGTTATATCACTTTTTCTTGAATCCCCTAAATCTAATTTAGCACATTGCATGACTGACAAATTGTATGTCCTTCTCATAACATGCATTAGGTTTAGATAGTATTGGCATTGATACATAACATCACCCTGGTTTTCTTTCCCATCGAAAAACAGTCTGGTGAACTCCCACCAGTGGACAGTGTGAAGGGCATCCCTGATGGCTACCGGTCATCCCAGCAGCGCCCAACCCCACCTGGTCAGAGGGACATTCCCCCCTCCCAGCGCTCCTTCCCGAGCATGTCCACCCAGCCCCCCTTCAACCCCCCACCCACCAACCACAGCTTCCC
This sequence comes from Diadema antillarum, assembly GCF_040938485.1. Classification (NCBI taxonomy): domain Eukaryota; kingdom Metazoa; phylum Echinodermata; class Echinoidea; order Diadematoida; family Diadematidae; genus Diadema; species Diadema antillarum. The sequence goes on along the minus strand of NW_027271253.1, from coordinate 656,476 downwards.
CCGCACCCAGAGCAAGCAGTCGGAGCTGGCCGGCACGTACCCAGGGGCGGGCCACAGCTACCCTCCCACACAGAGGGGTCCAAAGAAGGGAATGTAAGTAGCACTGATTCTTTGCCATAAGTATATAAAAGTGTGGTGAATGGCACTTATATAGGTTATAGAAGTAAATTTAACAATTTCATAATCCATTTATTTGATATTTTTATAGCGAACAGTGTACAAATACAGCGTGAAGCACAAGGTCCATTGTGGCTGGGGTCCAAGTGCGATCTCGTGCCATCTAACCTTATTTTTGAACATATTTGACAAACTACAGTTAGGTGGAAAAAAGCTTACTTTCAAGCAGGAGAAAATATACCATAAGTGGGAGACACACCGCTGAAAAAGGAGAAATTCATACTCAAGCGGAAGAGAGAGATTTTGAAAAAAAAAACTGTCTAAAAGCGGGAGATCTCTTGCTGAAAACAAGAAAGTTGGATTGTCTGCGGCATCTGCTGAAGATCTAAGCCTCATCTCACTGTCTCATGCTCCCTCTTCCCCTTCTCCAATCTGAAACACTAAGGCAGGATATGAAAAACTTTTTATAAAGTTTAGGTGAACTTGGGTTTTTAACCCTAACTGCACTGGGGGGGGGGGGCCTCGGAGGCCCCCCCCCCCTCGACATTTCGCACGATTACTCTGCAACACGCAATGCTCTCGCCGCGATGCTCCATGACTTTTTTCTTTTGAGTTTCCCGCACATTTTGACACCAAATTTGTGACGCTTGGGGGTACGGTTCTGAAGTTACATGACTTTTTGTACATGCACGTGAGGCCAAAAATGGCTAAAAAATGTGATTTTGTGTACAAAGTCAATGCAAATTGAGTTTTTTCACATAGTTCATATAAATATGCTTATTTTTACTCTCAATGGCTAAAATTTGTTTGTTTTAGGAGTATTATGCTTCAAAAAGTGTCTGTGACAAACTTTGTTACAAAAAACAACAAAAACAAAAGGTTGAAAAAACAAAGAAATACATAAGAAATTCATGAAACAATAAAATAAATAAGAAATTAATTTTGATACCGAATTTTTTTTCAAGTACATTTGCTAAGAATGCCACAAAGATTAATCATACCAAAAATGAGCACTTTTGGAGCTTTATTTACTGATTTAGATGAAAGATTCTGATTTCTTGCATGAATTATCATAATTAATCAAAATAAAATAAAAGAAGTCTATTTTGGAAAATTCAAAAACACGATCTTGTAGATTACATCGCACACTACCATTGCGCAAAGTTCCGCGGCGATCGCGTGATCCACGGCCGAGATCTTGGGGGGGGCCCTTGAGGCCCCCCCCCCCCCCCCCAGTCTTTCGAGCTACCAAAATAGCCCAGTCTTTTTAGGGTTAAAGATGCCAACCAATGTCCTCATAGTCTCACCAGCAACTCTCTTACATTTCTTGTTCATCAGTGACAGCCAACGCCTGTCCAACACCAGCCAGAGTTTCCCTCCCCCGACCGGTCTCCAGTCCTCCTTTTCCGGCTCCATGGGGACGGTCCACGAGGACCTCCAGCAATCCGGCCCTCCACCACCTGTTGCTGCTGGTCATCCAGCCCCCAGCAAGAGGGACTCCTCCATATCTGTCCGCTCCAGCCTCAGCAACCCCAGCCTGCCGGGAGGAAAGCATCATCAGCCCAAGGCAGACATCTACATTCCATCTGTCCCCTCCACTGGTCTCACCAAAGGTACGAGAAACCAAGGGGTGTTAATTGAACTGAATTGAATTGAATTCAATGTTTTGTTGTTCACAAATATGATTATGGAATGTGCCTTTCATCAGCATTACATACAAGAGAGATACACAATAAATAACCCAAATAGGCTGCAATATGATCTCTGTCTTATCTATATCTCAATATGTGAGACTTTATATTGTGTTAACCTTGTGTCACTGTGTAGCATCTCAGCCACTTTTCTTTTCTTTCCAGCAACTTTTTGTATCTGCCTTGTTGAGTTTTTTTTTACTTACATCGTATGTCTGGTCTACCCCACTATCTTCATCTCTCCAGATGCACATCATAATTGATATATCCTAATTCAAATCTATGAGCCCAAATTAAGCAACTAGACTACATTATCAGAATGATTTTTATTCTAAATCGTTTTTGTTTGTGACATCTGTGGTGAATGAGTGTTTGGAAACAGTCTGGTATAAGCCTTGTGGTTTTTAAATTTGGATGTAATTTTTGTCATGTGATTGTTGACAGACTCGAGTCCTCGACGAGATACGTCCAACCGTCATGATCTCCAGACCATCCATGAGACGGGGAGCGGGAATCCCGCCGCTGCAGCCCCAGCATCATTACGCCACCACCCTTCCACCACCAGCGAGGCTACGATCGGTGCCAGCCACAGCCAGGGTGCCCTGCGAGGCAGGCCCCCCAAGGGCCTCTCCACGGCCAACACCACCAGCACGGGCTACAGCACCAAGAGTAAGAAGACAGCGTGGTCTGGAGCTGGAGGCAGCGGTACAGGGGGAGGAGGAGGAGGAGGTGGGACTGGTGGGGCAGGGTCATCTCAGCAGCCAAGCAAAAATTTAACAGGTAATGACTGAGGGCATGTAGAATGCTCTTCAGTAGATATGAAGTCCTCTTCTTTGCTCTGATTTTCATGTGGGGTTTTACTCAGTATTTATGGTCTGTATTTGTTGGTATCTTGCGTAATTGATTGCTTCAATCAGCAGAGGAATTATGATATATGTTTTTCATATTTTTAGACCTAAGTAGCAGTCATTCAGCAACCAAGTTGATGAGCTCGTATAGCTGGATGTAGTAAACCCTACACATATTTTGAAATATTTTTATATTCATTCATATGTTTGTTGTTGTTGTTGTTTTTTTTTTTGGGGGGGGGGGGGGGCGGGAGGGTGTTGTCTTGATGTTTATAAAGGGTGAACAGTCTCTTGATCATCGTTTTATGCAATTTTGTCCTGAATGCTAGGACTTCCTCAAAGGGTGAATATGTCACTTGTTTCTCTCATGTAAAGTGTGCCTACAAAGTTGATGACGTTGGAAGTTGGAACTTTTTAGATTAGATTATGATTTAAAGGGATCATGCAGTATTATTTTTTCCTGATATCACATGTGAAATGTGTGATTCTCACTGTGGCAGTCATTTTGTGTGTTTGCATTTTTGCCTGTTCAAGCTTTATTTTGCATTTGTTTATTGTTGAATGTTCCTGTTGCTTTGTGCCTCTCATCTCGCCAGCTTCCAATGGCGTTCCCCTGAACACCATCCCAAAGACACCCGCAGTTACACCACCACCTGTCAAGTACAAGCCACAGGGCAGCAACAAGATGCTAGCAGCAGCAACCAACAACCTGGACATCAACTACAAAGGCCCCAACTCAGGTATGTGTTCACGAGCCAGGCATCACAACTGTCATCATAAAAAAAAAAGAACAAAGGCGATTAATTCTCTTGTCCTATTAACCCTATTAGAACCACCATCCAAAAGCTCCATAAACTTTGTATACAAAAAGGTTTCAAATAGTATCATAGGCTATCAGATTATTTTTCCAAGGAGAAAGGAGAATGGTATTAGTTATTAGTGTTTGTATGTTTGTCATGCCATCATGACATTCTTTTACCAGGTAATTGTTTGGCCAAAATAATATGTATTTTCCTCCTACTCCTGGCTGTTTTAGTCTTTGCCAAATTTGTTTAAATCATCTTAATTGCTAACTGTAACTGTTTCTTTAAGTGGTGACATGCTTTGCAGATTTAAGTTTTGTGTGTCTCTCTCAAATTGGCAATTTCCTATTTAAAAAAAAAAAGAAGAAGAAGAAAGAAACTCTTTCATCTTCTTTTTGTTTTGGTGCAGATGTAATGAATGTGACCAGAGCCATCTAATCATTCTCCTGTATAAGATATTCAGTGAAATTCAGAGGTGCCAATTTGGTGGTGCCGAGATGATATTTTCTGCAGTAAAAATTTTTCCAGGGCTTGAGGTATTGAGTGGTTTGTCTGTTTGTGATCTTCAGATTCCTTGAATGACCTGAACAAGAAGCTGAGGGAAGAACTCCAGGCCCTGGACGGAGAGATTGAATACATGAAGTATGTGAACAAATCAAAGGCGGGCGTCACTGGAGGCAAGGGTAAGCGGAGGTAGCGAAGGAGCCAGCTCCTCGGAGGCGAGGAAGGGGGATGTTTACCTGCGCAGAAAGAGAGGAGAGGTACTTCAAGACAGGCGTCTTCAGCCAAGAGCTCTTTGATGGCAGTTGTGCAATGGAGGTCTTAACCAGAAATGGGCCAACGCCATATCTGGGAAGGTATCGATCCACTCAAGATGAGGGAAAGACCGCTTGAAGAGAAGACACGGTTAGATGCAGGGGAAAGCTTTAATCGCTGCTGCAAGATCGGCAGTGCAGTGGAGGTCCTACCACACGAAGGTAAAATGTTGTTGCAGATGCAGGGAACAGGTTTCAACTCTTCAGAGGTGAGGAGGAGACTATGTTTTGCTATAGGAAGAGAGCAGAGGGTTTGTCACTTGCAGGTGACACAGTCGTGCTCTCAGCTGCTGTAAGATCTAGAAGTGCAATGTTGTGGTCCTGTGTTGGCAAATGTTGCAGCAGAAAAAAAAAAAAATGTCAGCAGAGATAGAAAAGTGGTCAACTTCCCCCAAGAGATGAGAGAGAAGAGTATCTTGGTGTAGAATAGAGGAAAGTGATGGTTTGGCACACCAACATACATAGAAAATACCAAGCTTTATTCAGCAGTTACCCTGTACAGGATCATGTGTGCAATCGAGTCTGCATGGCAGCTTGTTGGACTGTGCAGAACCAGGAAAGGTAGTGATGGCGCAGCCAAAAGAGCGAAAGCAGACTTACGTCAGCTTGATGAGAACTGCGCTGTGCCGATCAGAAATCGAGGGGAAGGATTAGGGAGGGCAAGGTAAATTTTCTGCATGGAGTAGACCATGGAAATTGTCAAAAACCAAGATCACGGAGAATGTTGGATTTACACATTCTTCATGGGGTCTGTGCAGCTTTTTATGGCCGTCCATAATTATATACCTCTCTTTTAAGCCATCTCTAGTGATATGTAAGATGGCTGCCATGTTGTCAGGGCCAACATTTTAGCTGGCTGGAGAAATAAACGATATTGAAAGGGCAAAGTGAGTTACATAGACATTGAAACCTTGTTCGAGTGCATACATATAGAAGTGAACAGGGGTCATTCATATGGACAGAGAATGTCCAGTGTAGAAGTAACAGCTAGTTATTCTTCCTGTCAGGTGGCAGGGATGTTCAGGAATGCTACTTTGGCTCAGAATTTTATGTAAAATACCGTTGGAGAGTATGTCAGGACCTCTACAATGCAAGTTATTCTCGAGTGCCAGGCAGGACTTTGAAATGTACTGATTGGAGACACATTCTCAGTGTCTACCAGTCATTAATGTATCATCACATATGAATAAGAATATTTAAGATGGTAGTCAGGATTCAGGATCTGTTCAGATATACGTGTACCCAGTATTACATGCAGGACTATAGTGCTATATGTTACAGGGTCCATATGGTCATTTGCACCACATAGAAAGCTTGTTCTCAGAATAACATTTACACGATAGGTTTCAAAAGAAAAAGAAGGAAGAAGAAAAATGTAAACACCCATGCAGACTAGTTGCTTAACTACGCAAATTATACACCAAGCTTACCAGAGCGACCTTCCAGCTTGCCTTATATTGGGGCTGCCTGAGACTTGCCTGGCATAGGGGGAGTGTGGTTATGTGATGATTAAAAGCACATGGTCCCGGTGGTTTAGTCAAATGTGTAAGCGGGCACACGTCGCAAGTTTCCTATAGAGACCTACACTATTGACTCCTCTTTAGCGCTTATGCTTTGACCCATTTCCCCAGAGTCCAAAGAAGTCCGATCCACTGTAGTTAGTGGTCCGATCACAGTTTGGCTCATGATTCGACAGAGGGGGATGACAGCTTTAGCAAACTTTTTTTGTGATGTCATACTAAGAAGCACATATGCACACACTCTGGCATTACAGGTGTACTACAGTCTGCGTGATGCGCAGAGAAGACAACAAAGGCAACATTACCTAGCAACACCTACGCGCTTTACTCTTGATGACAGCTCAACTTTGGCAATCTTCATATCAATGCTAACGGTGATCGGCAGTATCATCAACAGCGCCCACTTACCCACCGGGACTATGTGCCTTTAAGACTTGGTTTAGAAATCACAGAATCCGCAGGAAAAAAAAAAAAGCAAGATAATGATATTACTCGTTACTAGGCTTTCCAACCAGCAGTCATGCATCTGCATTCATGTTGAAAATGCACAGATAATTGGCGATACTTTGAGTCAAAGTGTGAAATATTTATTTTGTTTTGGTCATCATTACAACTTGTTGTCATGCCTCAGTTTTGCTGTTAAAGAAAGAATGTGTGATTAGTGGCTACAAAAATCTGCCAATGTATTTATTTGAACATTCCTCATGATATCTTTCATCTCTTCACTTAGGATTCTTAGAGTAACTTGCAACGGTGTGATATGCATCATAATGGCTAACTAAGGTCTGTGAATAGCAATCTACAATTGTACCAGCAGTAGCTTGCCTTGTGATCCATGCAGTAAGATTTACCGTATCTGCACTGAAATGGTAATTTCATCAGGATGATAGAGTTCAAATTAAAGATTGTCTCCACACTAGCAAAATCCTATGTCAGTCTTTTTAACCTTTGCCATGTCAATCATAAAAACAAGGAAATAGATTAAAACTGACAATTTTCTGCCAGGTTTTTGTTGTCTCAGATGTTGCGATGTGGTATAGAGCCATTTGAATATTGGGTTAATTTGCCACATTATTCCCCCCCCCCCCATATTGCAAATTTTAACTTTATGTAGAATTGGTAATTTTATGATATTCCTGAATGCTCCATAATGAGGCTTAGCTACTCAAGTGACAGAAGTGATAATATGCATTATAAGTTAAAACAGAAAAAAAAAAAATTGTGCAGACATACATGTAATAATGTAGTGCCTCTACGTATATTGGTGTTGCACATATTAATGATTGTGGTCTCCAGTGGGTTTGGGGATCAGAATGTTTTTACAGTATAAGGAGAATGTAGGGAAAATTATAGGGGATTTGCTTTATTTCTAAGAAAACTGTTCTTCAGTGATACCTGTGTTTGTGCAATGTTTTTTTACACACAGTCTAACAAAGCCGTCCTTATGTTGTTGTGTGCAAGATAACTAAAGATATATATTATTTTTGTTCTTGCTGTTTGTGAACTGAAATGAAAAAATGTATGATTTCCAGAATACCGTGCCAGCCACATGAAATTTTGTGTGAAGAACTGTTTTTGTTTTGTGTTTCTAATTGGCTTATAGATATTTGGTTTGTGACGGACTTGTGCCCGTTTGCCAAATAATGTGATTTTTTGTGTGCAAGTTTATTTGAGTGAACTGAAAACTTGAAGTGTTGCAGATGTAAGATGCATCATAAAACGCTTATAGCGTGTTCAGTGTTGTGAAGCTCATAGTCTTTCATGAGTGAATCACTCAGATTTGTGGCATGGCTTGGGTCAAAGGTCAAAGCAACCGTTTTGACGATCAATGCATGAATTGATGACACAACTTACCTCAGTAGAAAGCACATGTATATGTGAATGCCATCCACCAATGAATTTTTGTCATCAGTTTTTGAGTTTCTTACATCTGTCCACTCTTTATGTCAGAATAAGAGTTTTCCCCCATTTAAATCATAGCTGTGCTGAACTTATTGGAAAACAGCCAGTTTGCCTCGGTGTAAAGCAAGCATATATGAATACCATGCACTATTGAATTTCTGTAGACTGTTGGTTCTTGAGTTTCTTACATCCGTCCATTTATGCCAAGAGCTTTATCTGCTTCATTCGTAGCCGTCCAACTTGTCAGTAGGAACAAAACCCAACTAAGTACCTCAGTGAAAAGCACACATATGTAAATGCCATGTACTAATGAACTTCAGTCAATCGTCAGTTTTTTTAGTTCCTTACACCAATCTGCTCTTTTATGCCAAAATAAGTTTTTTTCCCCCCTGTTTCTGTTGTAGCAGTGCTGAACTAACCATAAGAAAAACCCAGCTTGCCTCAGTAGAGAGCACCCATTTGTGAATACCATGTACTGTTGAATTTTTGCTCACTGTCGATTCTTGAATTTGTTATATCCGTCCACTCTTGCTGAAAGCCTGAAAGTACACTGATAGTCTTTCATGTTGATGTTTATTCATTTCAAAGGGAGATACACTTCACATTGTATTACGTATTACACATATTACAATGTATTCATTTTTTCCCAGGTGTTGATATGCATGATAATCAGGTAGAAAATGGTATTGGCAGATAAATTGCAAACATTTTTTTTTTTCCCCACCAGGAACAAATTCAATGTCATGTAAAGATGACCATCGTATTGTGTGGTCAAATAGAGCTACTTACTACCTCCTATTTTTCTTTTTTTCTCCATCTTTACTATCCATTTTAATTAATGTCTCTATAGTCATGTTGGTGACTGTTTATCTGTATTCTGTAGGTATGTTTCTTTTACTGTTCATTCTCGATCCCAAATTGTTTGAGTTTGATACTCAGATGAGGAAAGAGGATTCTATGAAATATATTTCTGTGTGATTTTTTTTTTCTGCGAAGAAATCAGCACTATGAAACCTACACATGCAATTTTGTTACTAAATGACTACTGTAAAAGTGGAAATTTTCGCGGTGTTGTAATTTTCGCGCATTTCGCGCCACCTGAAACTAGCGCGAAAATAAAAGCACGCGAATATTTTTGCTTGCCATATGATGTTCTTGTACTTACTGTCTTGATTCCGCGGAATTAAAAACAAGCGAAACTCTTCTCACCGGGCCAAGCGCGAAAAATTAGTCACGTGAAAATATCCACTTCTACAGTATTGTTGTCTTATGAAGTTGTATTGTTAAAAGCTGAAAATCAAAAGTTCTTTACATGATCTCCATACCCATGGGAATGAACAAAGATGTAATTTAGAAAAGCTGTGGAGTGCTATTCTTCTGAGTTGTTTCTGAACAATACAAATTTGGGAGTATGTCTCTAATGATACAAAGTTGAGTACAATGAATTAATTCAGCCATCTACTCTGGTTTCAAGACATGACTATGTCACCACTACACCGGTACTTGAAATTTGGTGGCCTATTTCTGTGAGCCCATTCAATTTCAACCAAATCTCATCTATGAATTGCGTTGTATGTCAGACTCATGGGTAAAGTTCCATCTAAAATATTGCTGACGGACTGAGATGTGTGAAAAACACAACTAGGTATTGCCCAGGTACCTGTTGTTTTCTCAAAATGCTCGCTGGTTATCCAATGCTTTTCAATGAACAAAGGCATTTTTAAACATTATTGACACATAGTGTCCACGCATAGTATCACCGGATTACTTTGAGTTTTCTGCAATGTTTTACCTCATGAGTCATCAATGAAAGCTACAACTCTGACACAAGAACACTGTATTATCAAGTTTAGGAACTTACAAGAAAAACTACCCTGGAAGAATTGCTTGAGGGTGAAAGTAAGCACAGCGAGCTGCAATTGACGAGGAATCAATGCCATCTTAAAAATGTGGTCGGAAGGCAACTTGGTTGAACAAATGTGTGGCGTACAGTGCATGATCATACAATCAAATAGCAAGAACAGAGAGAGATGAACTTGAGTGATGATTTTTTAATGATGTTTGTAATTTGAAGACTATATGCTGCCAGTAGATATATGCCAAAGATGTGATATGATCCTAATAAAGATTCAGTTATATATTTTCTTAAACAAAAAGATATTTTGATATAAATATGTCTGTGCAAGGATTAGCGTACATTCTCCCTATGGTATACAGTCAACCTTGTCTTAGTTGACCTGGCATAAGTTGAAACTTGGCTATAAAAAAAAAGTGGAAGCAAAATTCTGCTCTGAATAGTTATAAACACACATCAATTCTATTGTATAAATCAAAATTTACAGAAGTCAATGGATATACTGCGGTCCCTTTAATTCAACTTCGGCAAGGTTGACTGTATTTCTTCTGCTCTAACAGATTATCAGTTTTCTTTTTTTTTTTCTTTTTTTTTTGCTGTATGAATTGTGTTACTTGTAAATAAAAATGATGATAAAGTTATATGGGGCAGTAATGAAGCAACTATTCTGTAATATTGGCAAACTATTCTTATTTCATTCATAATGTGTCAGAAATTCTTGCATTTTATGGCTGTACAAAGTATTTAAATGCAGTGTATATGTGTACATCTGTGTTATGAAAGGTTTTTAACACTGTAAATATGGATATAAGAGCTATGTTTTGAAATTTATTTTCTGTTTTTATTGTGTAAGAGCAAGTTGTACAAAGTTTATTTAAGCATTGTATATTTCTAGGAAAGATTTAATAATTCATTGCAAATAAAAGTACTTGCCAGGAAGGGTTTACGTTTGATTTTAACAACTTTGTATTTGCTCTCTCATTTTGTTCCAAGCAGATGGAGATGGTTGGTGATTTAATTCGGAGGTCAGTCTCCGAGTGCTTTAGCATAGTAAGTCGTATGAGTAATGGTAGAATGGCAGTGTTTCACTAACATTGCACAAGCATTTCAAGACAGATTGCCTCATATTCAGGGCTGTACATTCAATGGTAATACTGCTTACAATGATGATGATAATTGTTATTATAAAACATGAACCGATAGAGATTTCTACAATGCCAAACAAAGTCACCAAGGCATTTGCTGGAAAAAGTCTGGGGGAAAAAAAAAAAATGTTTGACTATTTGAGCGGGTAAATCATTCACGATGACATTCAGTGGGAATATTGAATTAGCAGTCGTAATGAAACTTTTTTTCCCAGTACATCATAAACAGAGTAGCCCTCAAACAGCTCTGTCCTCAGTGTGCGATGTGAAATGGCCACAATGTACTTTCAAGTTCTTTTGCTGGCATTAATAGTCATAGCTTTACAAACTATTTGCTCCAACAATCATGCATAATGTACATTGTGTACATGTATCATCTGACACTAACACCGTCAGAGAGAGAAACAAATGGTGATCTGGGACAGCTGAAACAAGGAAGTCACAAAGTACAGTCGACCTTGCCTATTGAAAGTTGAATTTATTTGGACTGAAGAAATAGCTTCAACTTAGAGAAAATTCGACTTAAAATGGCTTTAATTGGGATTACAGAATGAGTTTCAATAACTTGAACTTAGTTCAGCTTGAAACCCCATAAAAACAATATTGTTGGTCTGTTCAGTGAAAAATTATGGAAAATTTCACATTACCACATTTGCTCAAGGTCAAAGGTCACAAAATAAAGAAAAACAAAAGGAACTGGATTTACATCATAACTTTATGTAGGATAGTTCAATTTGTCTCATATTTTGGGAATATGAATATGAGATGTTCTACACTTTTTACTATCCATTTGTTGATACCTTGATGATAAATATTTTTAATCCATTTTTAATATACGAATTAATATCGCTTATTGTTTTCTTTGTTTCAAAATGTGTTAACTTGAAAAGGAAATGAAACTGTCAACTTTTTGTAGTTTCCATGATTCCCTATTATATGAGCTACATGTATTCACAGTCCAAATTTCAAGCAATTTGGACATAAAATAAGTCTTTAATATAATCATAATGCATTGTATGGAAAAATGTGATTCTGAGAAAAGGCCATTGAAGTTCAGCGACCCTTTTCATACTGATGTACACATTCAACAGTCACATATGCCATACACATGAAAATACGTATAATCATTATGATGCTATTCTAGAACCATAAATCACAAGAAAGTTGTGTAAGTTGTAGCTTGAATGTTATCAAACTAATTAACCATGCATAAAATGAAGTAAAAACAACATATATACCACCTGTTTATGTCCATTAAAAGCCTCCAGATGTGTACGTCTCGCCTTCATTTTCAGCGTGCCTTTCCTCGGTTGCCACTGCTTGGTATCGTTTCTCTTTCCTAATTTTCTTCACTTCTGGTTGCTGGGCATGCTTTGCTGCTTTGATCCTCTTCTTGTCCAGCTTCCTGAAAAATTTAGAAGCATGCTCACCTGCTGGATAATTGAGTCTCCTGAAGATCTCGCTCCGCGGACGCTCCCCTGTGTTGTAGACGATCACTGCGTCAAAAACTGCTACTTCTAGCCTCTTCCTTCCTACAAATGTTGGTTTTGGGCAACGTTGCCAAATCAAGTTATGGAAACTTTCGTTTGTGTTTTGTGTTCCCCCATGAGCACAGGCTTCAAGCAACTTGTCTTTGTGAGAGTTTCATAGACTGACTTGATCGTTTCACTGACATATGGGGCCAGTCTATTTTTGTTTGCTTCTTCTTCTGACTTACCTTTTTGGGTGGGACACCAGCTTCCGCAGTCCTGATGGTCACCTGAGCGATGTTTGAATGTGGCCCAGATGTCTTTCTTCATTTTTTGCACGTTGTTTGGATTCTTCCTGATAGCTGCTCCGTAGTGACCTTGAAGTTTTTTTTATTTTTACCTTAGTGAGCCTTCCCTTCCCAGCACCTAAGATTCCCTTCACATTGTGACCCTCATGATGGAACTTCTTGTCTTTTACCTGTTTGCATTTGTCCATAAGTTGCTTGCCCATCCTCTTCTGCACATGTCCACAGCGCTCCAACTTTTTGATTTCCTTACCTGGATATATTCAGGGCTCGACACTAACGGTGGCCCGGTGGCCCGGGGCCACCAAAATGAAAGTCGGGCCACCAAATTTCAAAAAAGGGCAAATTTGGTGGCCCGCCTCGGGCCACCAAAATTTTTTGAAAAGTATGTCAATAAATTCGTAACTTTTTGCGCCGGAAATCAGCAGTTAAATTTGTTCAAAGGATGGATGAAAAGGACTGAATGAATGCCTGAGAGTGAGTGTTGCAAGTTTGTTGAAGTTTATTTATGAGTAGATATGTCCAACTTCTAATTCTTACTATCATAAATCTTAAATATTTGACTCATTAAAAAAAAGGACTTTTAATGTTTTTTATTGTTTTTTTTTTCGGGACACCAAATTTTTCTCTCGGGCCACCAAAAATTTGAAATTTACGATTTTGGTGGCCCCATCGGGCCACCAAACAAAAAAGTTAGTGTCGAGTCATGATATATTTGTGGGTTTGCTGACGATACTCGATGATACGACTTGGAGTCTCCGTCTCCTAGATATCCTGTATACTGTACCTGGTAGTTCTTTTCTGAACGTTTGAACATTCTCTCCATGGCAGCAGGTTCCATAGCTCCAGCAGATCCTGAGTGATTCCTGTCACATACCTTTTCATGCGATGTCTTCCGGTCTTTCAGTTTGTCCTCAGGAAGCCTCGTGGCTGCTAATTTACAAGCAGCGCAGTGGTTGCTCAGGACCTCGACATCTAGGACTCGAGACTTGCTGCCTGCAACTGAAAGAATAGTGCCGACACCATTCTTACTACAAGAACCCCTACGTTGCCAGGTTCCATCACATGAGACTGTCATTTCATCTCCTTTTGTTACCTTTTCCTGATATGCTGCTACGCTGATTGATTCCTGTGCACATTTTTTGGTGATATTGTGAATTTTCTTGAGATGTGATGACCATGTACCTGTGCCCATTTCATTGGGGATGTTCATGTTTCCACAAAATCTTTCACAGTCTGCCCGATGCCCACCATATGCCATTGTAGAAAGTACAACTCGATTATTGACTTCAAAAAATTGACCTACCTTTTTGGAACTCTTCAGTACTGTTTCATGGTGGCAAGCTTGACAAGAAATAGTGAAGATTGCTGCTAATCCTATCTTCCTCTCACTTACATTACGTGACCCGACTTCATAACATTCTGGACATGGAAATGAATTTATGAGTTCTATCATATTCTCAACGTCCATGAATCTAAATCCTGTTGGATGAGCGAATTCCTTGATGTCCTCCTCTTTCTGTTCAGTCAGCTTGGCTTCACTTCCTTCAGATGGAACATTTTTACTTACCTGAGCTGATGCCGATGGTCCTTCCTCCTGCTCCTTACCTGTATGTGATACTTCACCATCACTCCCTCTTTTCTCAATGGGATGGACTGCAGCTGCTGGTTCCCTCTTGCCCTCCTGTGTATATCTATTGCCATGGAACCTTCTCTTCTTGGATCTGTAAGATGAAGGAGGTTTGCCTTTTCCCATTTCAAAAGTGATGATGTTGACACTTAGGATGTGAAAAAAAAAGGCAAAATACAATTGTAGCACCAAATTCACAATAACATCCACACAAAGCCACTGCAAAATACAGACTGCAGCCTGGTTACAGCGTTCCCACGCCAAAAGGCAAGCGAAGCCAAGCCAGCGTTGCGTGAAATCGAACACCTGTTTGTTGTGGCTTGACATTGATCCTGCGAGACGCAATTGCTACTCACATCACATGATCTTGCCAATTCATACAGGAAGAAGAAGCAAGTTGATATGATCATGTTAGATTTCTCAAAGGCCTTTGACAAGGTTCCACACAAACGCCTTATACTCAAACTCAGACATTACGGAATCCAAAACCAAAACCTCCTGTGGATACAAGACTTTCTCTCCAGCGGTCAGCAGTCCGTAGTCATTGAAGGTGCCACATCCAGGGCCTCTTCCGTCACCTCAGGTGTTCCCCAGGGTACCGTTTTGGGCCCTACACTTTTCCTTCTCTACATAAATGACCTGCCTGAAGTAACCTCATTCACAACCAGACTTTTCGCAGATGACTGCATGTTATACCGGGAAGTCAGCAGTAGCACAGACTCCCGGATGCCACAGAAAGATCTTGATGCACTGCAGCAGTGGGAAAACACCTGCCTGATGTCATTCAACCCCAGCAAGTGTTTCGTAGTGAGGTTTTGCCCCTCCCGATCCACAATGAATTGCAGCTACTACATCCATAACACTGCTCTTCAAAAGTGTGAGTCTGTTAAATATCTTGGTGTCACGTTATTTAATGACTTCAAGTGGTCATCACATATCTCAGCAATCTCCATGAAAGCTAATCAACAGCTTGGTTTCATCCGGCGCAACACAAGGTTCTTCCCTCAGTCATTCAGGGAGGCAGCTTATAAGTCCCTTGTACGACCCCATCTAGAATATTGCTGTAGTGTCTGGGATCCACATATGGCCTCGGACATTCAAAAACTGGAAAGGATTCAACGCCAGGCAGCTCGCTTTGTCACAGCTGATTATAGAAGAACGAGCAGTGTGACCAGTATGATTAATAAGTTGAAATGGCCCAGCCTATCTTCACGACGTACTGTGAGCAGACTAACTATGGTGTACAGAATCATGAACGACTCTGTTGCAATTCATCCAGATACATTCTTCACAATCAACTCGTCTAAAACCAGGAAAAATCACGACATGTGCTTCCAAACATACCGCCCCAGGGGCAACATCGACAAATTTGCATTTGCCCAGAGATCCATACCTGAGTGGAACAAACTTCCAAGCTCTGTAGTTTGTGCAGTCTCACCTGAGCAGTTCAAGGAGCTCTTAATGACCCACCTCAAAATCACATCCTGTGATTAAGCCCACACCCTCCTCTCATCGTGCACACAAGTTGTATTCATCTTCGTGATAGGCTGCATTTTATAGCCCTTTGAAGACTATAGAAGAAGAAGAAGAAGGTTCTACCTGACCCCCTCTCTCACTTTGCTGGCTCTTGGAATGTTTATTGCAGGCCAGTGACCTTTATAGATGCCGTGTATGTAACCTGGCTTCTGATTGGCTATCCTGGCCAATCACAAAGGCTTTTTTATACTCAATCATTTTTCCCCCCTGGCCTGTAGAGCAATTTTCATTGCTGTAGCACATGTTTGAATAGTGAAGATATGGGGGTTTGAAGTTATGCGCATAGTAACTTGTGTACAAAGATGAAATTTAGGGTGATTTTTCACCCAATTCTAATTGTGGAAAATTGTATTTTACTTACCGGGTACCTTTCTGAATATCATTCTAAAATTATATTCAAAACTCCTTTTTATGATATCCAAACAAATATACATGTATTGACAAAATATCAGAAAATCATGAAAAATATGATTTTTTTTTTTTATTTCTAACCCCAAATCCACCCTTATGAGGAATTAAAATCAACAAAATACAAAGAGAAGAGCTAAGGACTTGAAAAGACCTTCGACTCGGGCTATTATTAGACTTATGCGAGGTCGACTTTAAGCAAGGTTGACTGTATCTTGAATTGCCTTTCTTGTAAAAGGAGTCCATTGGATAAATACTACATTATTATATATATATATATATATATATATATATATATATATATATATAGTGGAAATAAAAACAACAATGACAAAAATGACACATGGATACCAGACTAGTCTTCTTCAAGGAATTTATTATCACTCCATCACATGAGGAACTTGATATGATTCCATCGCATAATTTTCAGTGCATAATACATCAAAGGCTTTCTGCAAAAATACACTCACAATGACATACACCATGTGATTGTTTAATTTGCAGAGACATTATTGTGCATCTAACTAGCACATCCAGTGAAAAACTGCGTATATAAACTAATTACATAAATATTTCCCAATTACAGCTTCTGCTCTTTTTATCATAAGTCTGATATGTAGCGATGCCATATCAATGGCCAACACTGCTTATAAAATCAATCTGTATTACTGTTCTGGTGCCTGTTTCATAAGGAGTAGTGATTGATCTTCTTCTCAGTCTTTATGAAACAGGTCCCCGATACAAATGCATATTATACACAAAAAACACAACACAATCGTACAATTCCACAATTATTTTTTGGAAATCTTTGATGAACAATCAAGTCCTCTTGAGACTTCCCCCTATTCAAGACGAACCTAAATACAATATGATATTGAAGTTAATCAAGCACATGCTTACTTCATATCTTTATCTCCAAACGTGCGAAAAGGCATTAATGCACACTTATGCGTCATTACTCTGCAGGTGTCATAAAGGTCAAGGTAAACAAAATGGCTAATACCACTGCCATATGTACACAAGAAATTGCACAACACAACCAATGATACTGATCAAAAATGTACCAGAGCTTACTATGAGTACATACAGCAGATAGACCTTAAAGGGACTGTACAGTACTGGTTGAGGTGAGGATTCAGCTTGTAACATTTTGCGAGATATTTAGAAACCACTCTTTGAAATTCTAAGGGGAATCAAAAGTTTATTTGATGAAAATCAGTTTTGAAATGACTGAGATATCTAAAAGCAATGTAAAACAAAAATTTCAATAAAAGTTGTGGCTTGTCAATTTCATTAGGATTGCTTTTTTTGATATCTCAGCCATTTCAAGGCCAATTTTCATCAAATAAACATTGAATCCTTCTTGAAATTACATGCTCTTTCATATCATTTCATAGGTTTCTCATTATCTCACAAAAATTTTTTTATAAACATGAATCCCCTGTACTGTACTGTACAGTCCATTTAAAAACAATATGCTTGATGTAGTTGAAAAAAAGATATTAAAGCTCTTTACTAGTTCTTCAAAGGAAGAAAGAATATAAATTTGAATACATTAGTAAACCACCCTATTTTTGCAGTGCCAATAGAGCATACAGCTGAAACAGCAGGCCTCTATGTCTGGAGGCAACCCAGAAGTTGCTTGTGGCTTTGGGAAAAACAAGCAGATGAAGTTCATGGAATGTTTTCATGTTTTCACTGCTATACTGCTATACTGCTATACTGCTATACTGCTATACTGCTATACTGCTATACTGCTATATAATGAAATTAAAATGAAATGTTGTAAGGGAATATATATGGTTTATATGGAAACTTCAAATTTATGCATTGTGCGTTAACTGCGTGTATTTTTTGTAAGTGAGTCAGGTTTTGATATCTGTAGCCATTCAAGAGTTGACAAACATATGTGCAATGTATCTAATATTCTTTCTTAGTTTTGTTATGTAGAAAATGGCCTCTGATATTTGAATGGAATAAGAAAGATAGGTAGTTACACATATCTTAATTGACACTTACAAAGAAACGGTTGTTTTGTTTATATTAGGAATTATGGTTTATATGGAAACTTCAAATTTATGCATTGCTGGTTGAGCTGGCTCCCTGGGTGTTGCGTTGGGTTGGGTACGTTGAGTTAGATATTTAGTTATTTATGATGTTTTTTTCTTTTTATCTTCTTCTCTTTCTCTCTCTCTCTCTCTCTCTCTCTCTCTCTTTTGCAGTTCTGTTTTGTTAATTGTCCAAATATAATGAAATTAAAATGAAATGTTGTAAGGGAATATATATGGTTTATATGGAAACTTCAAATTTATGCATTGTGCGTTAACTGCGTGTATTTGTAAGTGAGTCAGGTTTTGATATCTGTAGCCATTCAAGAGTTGACAAACATATGTGCAATGTATCTAATATTCTTTCTTAGTTTTGTTATGTAGAAAATGGCCTCTGATATTTGAATGGAATAAGAAAGATAGGTAGTTACACATATCTTAATTGACACATACAAAGAAACGGTTGTTTTGTTTTTGTTTTTGTTTAAATGTATGCCTGTTAATAAAACTTGTATCTTTTTATATTGTAAGCTGACTGTTTTGGGTGCACCAGGTGGGTTGGGGAGGATGGTCTGAGGGCCCAAGTCATTTAGTTGGCTCTTTCCAGACCAGGGCTGCCCAACCCGGTGCACCCTTACCACTTCAGTGTATGTTCTGATTTCGAAATATGTACTATGAAATTTGTGAATGAAAGCCGAATAAATAATAATGATAATAATAATACTTTGCTATTAACATTATTTGGTGACATGTTGTTTGTGAAACAATGCCAGTGTTGGTAATTCCTGAGAGATCTAACAGCTTCATAGCTTGAGAGATGAACATCTTTAACATGACCAGTATTACAATCAACTGTCACCTGTGTCCTTCATAATAATCATGAATATTTGGTGGGAATTAAAAGGCAATGCTAGGTGGGTACAGTAAAGTGCACTCCCGTTATAACAAACACAGTTATAACACAATTTCAATGTAACAACACAAAACTGCTGGTCCCAAGGATTCAATTATAATGGGAGCCGCCTTTTAATACTGCTTTTAGTTACACTGTCAAATTCCAATATTTGTAGCTCTTTGGACAATAATATTGCTATAGTCACTGTGTCTCTAAACTGCAGACAAAAAGGATTGCAGCAATATATGGACCCCAATCAATGTGCACACCTTTAACCTGTCGAGGACGGGCTGATTTTGCTACAACACGCATTTCCCATAGACACCTGCCCGAGTATACTCGAGACTCATTCTCAACGGGTTAATATTGAAAACAAGAAAATTAACAAAGTTTAGCACCTGATGCTCGTCGAGTGAACACGCATTTTTTGGAGCTCTCTCCCGATACCCCGCAACCCAAGTACATTGTATTCTACAAGCATGAGTAACCCAAGAAATAGCGGGAAAGGGGCAGCGAAGCGTCAACGCCAGATACTGGAACGCCGCCGAGCCCGGAGGCGAGCCTGCTACCTAGCATCCGGCAGCTGATGGACAGGCAGCTAGATAAAATTGAGGAACGTTTCGAAGTCCTGGAACTGAAATTGGAAAAACAAGTTAAGTGAATGGACATAAAGGTCACTGAGCTTAAGGAAGCCATTACGTTCCAGGTGAAAGAAACAGAGGAGCTGAAAACAAAAGTAAAAACGTTGGAGGCGAAACTGAGAGAAAAGGAAACAAGGAAGAGATAGACAGACTTTCTACCTATAATGTGGCGCGGGAGAATCTCGTCTTTCTTGGCATCCCGGAGAAAGGCGCGCAAGGGGAGGAGGACACCCAACTAGTAATGCGTGAGTTTCTCATTTACTCCCTAAAAATGTCTGCAAACGAGGTGGATGGAATATCAACGCATTCACAGAGTGCCTTCCAAGAACAAGCCTCAAAATCCTCAAAAATGCTAAAAATTTGAAAGGCACCA
Source organism: Diadema antillarum (assembly GCF_040938485.1). Lineage (NCBI taxonomy): Eukaryota > Metazoa > Echinodermata > Echinoidea > Diadematoida > Diadematidae > Diadema > Diadema antillarum. The sequence continues at coordinate 636,475 of NW_027271253.1, read as the reverse complement.
GCATGTACATTACACAGGATCTTCCACATCGGATCCGTATGTCTCGGCGTGCTCAGATGCCAGCGCTGATTGCGGCACGGAAGGAAGGCAAGATGGCGTACTTCTCCTACAGCGAACCCGGTAAGCTTTTCGTGGACAAGGTGTGGATGCCTATCGCGGAGCAGTCAAAGTTCGTGGAAAATCTCCGGGATGAGGTCAACGGTAGAGATGCAACCTCGAGACCCAAGTAGCCTGCACCTAAATGTATGTCTATGGAGCCTGTTGGAAAAAGGAAATGAGCGACTAGTTTTTGAGAGAACAATTTACTGAAGGAACCCGAGAAACAAGGTGCGTAACATGAATACTGGCCTCCTGTGTTTCAAGCCATGTCAAGCTGTTCATTGGTGGAAAGAACCTAGTCTTCGATTTTGTATTATATAATTGTATTCTGCTACGGCGGAGAGCTTATTTTGCGTATTTTGGAGTGATGATTTAGGTTGTTTCGTGGCATAATGGAACGACAGCATATTTTTTTGTATCATTAAAATGTATGATAAAAAAAGAAATTAAGGTTTGGGGGAAACAGAAATGTGAACGCGATGTATAATGACCTTTGACGGACTGTCAAATGATTCTTTTTCTCTTTTTCGAAACTAAAGATTTAATAAATCTATTTTGTTTTGTATAATTCTGATGAGATTGTACATATTGCCAGGTCTCCAAAACCCTGGCAGGTTTTCTCTCAAATGATTTATATTTGTTGAAAGTTGAATCATTAGGCAGAATAACTAAATTACAAGGGAAAGATATGAGCATTGTGTATGTATTTCATTTCATACAAACCGTAAGGAAATGCCACGCTTTTGCTGTGCACCATTTGGCATTGAAAGTTTTGTATAATCAAAAGTAGAAAATGAAATTAAGATTCAACGTTAATGTGAATGTGATGTACAATGACCCCTGACAGACTGTCAAATGACCTTTGTTTCAACAAAAGATCCGCAAAATGTATGTGTTTTATATAATTTTGACTGATGGTAAGGTGATATATTAATTATTGCCAGGTCTTCAAAACCTCGGCATGTTTTCCCTCACATGAAAATGTCTGAATGCAGAATCTCATAGGTAGAATAATTACACGGAAATGAAGTGAACATTGTACGTGCATTTCATTTCATATAAACCCTAGAAAATGATATGTGTTTGCAGTGCACCATCTTCCTGGTTTTTTTTTTCCTCTTTTTTGTGTCTGCAATTCTGAACAATTTGACTTTGATAGTTGTATTAAGTTACAACCGGTAACACAGAATTCTAACCTGAACAACTGCATAAAACAACCCCTGATAGATTTAAATGATTTTTTTCCCCTCAACAAATGACCCGTTGAATTCATATACTTTATATAACTCTGACAGATGACAAGAATTTAAAGTACATAATATTGTCAGATGTCCAAAACCTCGGTGTGTATGTATGGTTTTTTTTTAACGAACCCTGTCCGTTCGAATGTAGAATGGTTAGATCGAATGTAGAATGGTTAGATATGACATGAGATGAGCACTGCAGGGCACATATCGATTCAGACAAACCCTGTAAGTAAATGCCATGCTTTGCAGTGCACCATTTTTGTTTTGTTTGTGTGTGTGTGTGTATGTGTCAGTAGTTTAGAACAATTTGATGCTACGTATCATATGGTAACTTAGAATTTTAATTGGATTAATTAGTATTGAAAGTTTTGTATTACGTAAACCGACAGGAATACATGAAAGGAAGCTTCACTGGGAATGCAAATGTGACGTATAATGACCCCTGACAGATTGTCAAATGATTTTTTTTTCCTTAACGAAAGGTCCACCAAATTAAACTGTTTTGTAAATAACTCTGACGGATGATAAGACCGTACATAATGCCAGGTCTCTAAAACCTCGGCATGACAATTGTTTCCTCTCAAAAGAACCGTATCTGTCTGAATGTAGAATTGCTAGGCAGAATGATTACGCGAAATGAGCACTGCACGACGCATATCACTTCATTCAAACCTTAAGGAAATGTCATGCAGTGTACCATTTTATTTATTTATTTTTTATTTTTTGCATAAGTACTGTTGAACAATTTGATTTTTGATAGTTGTATGGAGTTATAAGTGGTAATATAGAATTTTCATTTGAATAACTGGCATCAAACATTTTTATTATTCAAACGCATGATTATAAAAGAAACCAAAATTCAACGGATATGTGAATGTGACGTATAATGACCCCTGGCAGATTATCTAATGATATATATTTTTATGTGTGTGTGTGTGTGTCCTAGCAAAAGGTCTGCCAAATTTGTCTGTTCTTGTCCTTCCATTTTATCCTCCTGGTTGGGACAAACCTTGATTTTGTCCTCCCGTAGGACATAGTAACGTCATGTTTGATTATTTTTGTATGAGTACGTTTTCTATGCAAATCCTGAATTGGATGAATACCACAACTCAGTTATATGTTATGTTTTGTAGTTGTTACCGATAATCCTGACAAGGATTAACCAATGCGTGTGCATGATCCCGTTTTTTTTTTTTTTTTTTTTGCGACGAATTTAATCGGCATTAACGCGAACTATTATTTTGTTGACTCGTTGATAGAGGCGATGCACTTTCAAATAGCTTACCGAACCTTACTTAACTTTGAAAATCTGGTTTGGTATGAATTGACAGTAATAAGTACATGACGCTTGACATCACTACATGTTTTTTTTTAATGTTTTTTTTATGGGCTTTTAATTTGTTTAGTCTTCCGAACTGGATGGAGTCGAATGACCCCGTGCTCTTGCAATTAACTCCTTTACTTTTTCCATTTTCTTCAATCTTTTACACGAACGTACCCGCAACTAAACTCTTACATCTTCATTGTAGATGATAAAACCAGGGAGGTGCACCACGGAGTTGATCTTGTATAAACATACGAAGTTCTGCATTTTGGATTTGAATGATTTTACGTGTAAAGCAATGCGTCACTTCTCCACACCATGTATAGTAATGAGGTACATGATGAAGCATGCTCCTGCACCTGCTTATTACTTGGGTCTTTCTTTTGCTTGTTCGCTTTTCTTCATTGTTTTCTTTTATTTTTTTTCTCTCTCTCTCTTTCATTGTAACCATTCGTAATTTGTACAAACACAACAGGTGATTCTATTTGGTCATTACCCCCAGGGAGGCACGCTTTACACTATTTGGGGTGAGGAAGTAGACAACTCAATATAGGTTTGACTCAATCAGCACGTTATGTAATCCCGAGCCTGATGGAGCGGGGTATCGCTCTGACTGATCCTGTTTTGCTTTGTCTGTTGCTAGGTGTTACTTTCACTCCCAGCACAACGTATCTGATTAGCATGGCATTATTTGTTGTTAGAATGTGTTAATTCTACTTGGAAGCACGTCGCATATTTGACAGATGATCTACAGTTCTCTTAGTTTGATGGGTCATTAACACTAGGACCTTATTTTCGTCTTTTGCCCAACAATGTGTCATGCATGATAACCCAAATACATCTGTTTGTTCATTTCGTTGCCTTTTTTTCAAGACGATATTCACAATGTAGCGTGCTATGTTCGTGCTTTCTTTCTCTCGTTCTCCCTCTCTTCCTTTTCATGAAGAAATAGCTGACAATCTGAATGGTTCTTTCGCACCTTGTCATGACCATGATCTTCGTAACGATTACTTGTGACATGAGATAGGATTTTTTTTTCTTTGTTCATCCTCTGAATAGGTGGCGTGACATCGCCTGTCAGTTCAGTGAACTGTGAATGTAGTGTAGCTATGTCACGTATATTGTAATACGAATCTTGGAGAATGGAAGTAGCAGTGTTGCGTATTGTAATCCCGAGTTCAATTGGAAAGGTGTCATGTCTTTATACTTATTATTATTACTTATTATTTATTACTTATTATTTATACTTATATTGTTAGGCCTACTTATTTTCCCTCTTTCCTCTCAACAAATTGAATTTGAATTGCATTGACTTAATGCTTTTGTTTAAGATGCAATGGCACGCCACGAATTCGGTTGTACTTTCATTTTCCTTTTGAAATTAGGGTATAACCAAACTGCAGGCCTTGTTTCATTTAAGATGAGGTGCTTCCAGATTCTATATGTAATGGATGTTTGACTGCTATTTTGTTGCGTTTTTTTTCCCGAGGATTGGTTTAAGTCGTCCCTTCTCCTTAGTTAGGAGAATTCTTGTTCAACTCTGAGTTGGCGAATAATTTGATTTTTATTATGCCTCCGCCAACGAAGTGGCCGGAGGCGTGTTTTTTTTAGACGGCACAGATTGGGGAAACTAAAAATCTATTGGGGACCCTATCCCTAAACCTAACCCTTATCCTAATCCTAACCCTAACCATCAAACCCTAACCCTAACCCTAACCCTAACCCTAACCCTAACCCTAACCCCAACCCTAACCCTAACCCTAACCATAACCATAACCAAAAACCCTAACCCAACGTTTTTCCCATAGGTTTAACACGCGCCATGCCCCAATCTGTGCCGTCTTTAAAAAAAACGCTGGCCGGAGGCATTATGTTTTCGAGTCGTCCGTCCGTCCGTCCGTACGTCCGTACCGTTTTGTTTTTGTCGATATCTCAAGAACCGTGAGGTGGTTTTGCATCAAACTTGGTATGAGGGTATATCCTGGGGGATAATACTTTGTTTGGATTTTAGGGTCACGGGGTCAAAGGTCAAAGGTCACAGGTTATTTTGTGAAAAAAGGTTGAAATTTCATGTTTTTCTTCATATCTCGCAAATGGTTCAAGGTATCTTCATGGAACTTAGTATATATGCATATACCGATGGGCAGTGATTATCTAGGGTAGTTGGGGGTCATGGGTCAAAGGTCAAGGTCAACTCCTCAAAATATATACTTTCCTTATATTTATGCAATGCCTGAAGGATTTTTTTTTAAACTTGATGTATGCATGTATAACCCAATATATATTATGTGGGAAGTTTCTTGCCAAAAGGTCAAAGGTCAAGTGAAAGTGCTAAATTGCACTTCTTCCTCCATATCTCAAAAGTAACTCAAGGTATTATCATGAAACTTACATATTTATGCATGTTCTACCTAACAGTGATTCTCTTTGGAACTGTGAGGTCAAAAGTCAAAGGCCAGGTTTAGATAATACTACATGTATTTTACCATTTGATACTGAAATTATACTTTTTCTCAATACCTTGAAAATTACTCAATGCATAAACTTATAAAAGGGTCAAAAGTCAAGTAAAAATCATCAGTTCCCCCAAATACCTGCACTCTGACGTTTTAATCATTCATCCAATTGAACCTATAGTTCTAGGAAAGTGAACATTCAGCACATTTGTGGCAAACCTGTCATTTTAATATTTTGCCAATTGTGTGAAACTGTCATCACACATTGTCAAGACATTGTACTATAGACCTATTAGGAGAACCATGCATTATGGCGGAGGCATACACCAGTCGCCGTAGCGACATCTCTAGTTGAATTTATAGTTTGGGTTCGGCAAACCTTGATGGGGTGGGAAGGGCTCTCTTTTTTGCATGTTGTTCACTACTCATGAATATGAGCTATAGAATTATGTGTAATAAGCTGTATTTTTTTTCTTGTCTTTGTGTTGTCCTTGTTTATCGTCGGTACTCTGCTCTCTTAACCCTTGCACCTTGTCTTCTCCTGCTTCCCTCTCCCCCTTCTACTATTCCATTCTTTTCGCAGCGTTGCTCGCATTCTTCCGTTATCCCTTTTCTTCTGTTCCTTGGGTCATTGCCTTGTGCACTCGAACACACTCTGCATGGTTCTCGCTGAAACTCGAGTTCGGTCTTGCCATTCATCCTTTATATTTTAGATGATGCGAATTGAAAACTTCGCTTTCAGTTCACTAAATAACGATGAATTTTTTGAAATGTTTCATCAAGATCCAGTATCATACATAATGACTCCCAAAATGATGAGTCTTTCCTGCTGTTTATGATTTCGATTTCTGTGAAACAGATGTAGAATTTAATGAGGATAATAATGAACAATATTTAAGCTCCAAGTGTTATACTGTGAATCAATTCAAATCTTTAACCGGACTCACCGATTGTTTTTCATTATTGCATTTGAACATAAGGAGTTTGAACAAGAATTTTGATAAATTTTGTTGTTTTCTGGACAATACTCATGACATATCTTTTTCTATAATAGGTCTTACTGAAACATGGATTGCTCAGGATTCTGCTTCCGCATATTCTCTTCCAGGCTATGATTTTATAGAAAATAGTAGACGCGATAGAATGGGCGGAGGTGTTGGTTTCTATACGTTAAACAAAACCTTGATTACGTTATACACAAAGATTTAATTTGTCATTATGTGTTGAAATTAAGGTCGCCCACGCCAAAAACATACTTGTATTTATAATGTATAGACCTCCTAATTCTAACACCCAAGATTTTTTGGATTATTTGCAATTTCTATTCCATAATCCAATATTTAATAATAAAGACTGTTATATTATGGAAGATTTCAATATAGATTTCAAACAATGAATACTGCTCAATCTTTTCTATAATGTCCACATCTTTTTTACCCCTTATAACCAAACCAGCTCGAGTAACCAATCACTCGGCAACTCTTATTGATAATATATTTTGTAATATTAACCCCTTACCGGTCTCTGGTATAATTCTTTCAGATTTATCAGATCATTACCCTATTTTCACTCACATACCCCTTCAGAAAAAAATCACCATAAACGACCCGGTGTCAACTTTCCGGAAGGTGACACCTGGAAATATAGAGAGGTTGCAAAATGACCTCGGTAATGTGGATTGGTCTTTTATATGATAATACCGAAAATACAAATGAGGCTTATGACTTGTTTATGAGTACTTTAATTTCGGTTATGGATAAGCATGTTCCTAATGTTAAAAAGAAATCCAGAAATTATAAAAGATCCCCTAGACTTCATTGGGTATCTAAGTCCTTACTGCGATCAATCAATCGAAAGAATAATTTGTATTATGCAGACAAAATTAAACGTACCCAGCAATCTCATAATAAATACACTTCATATAAAAACGTCCTCACACAAATATTACGTTATGAGAAACGGAAATATTTCACTACTCAGATAAGTTTGTTTAAACATGATATTCAAAATACTTGGAAAGTTATCAATATGGCTATCAACAAAAATAAAGACAAACCCCGTATTACATCAATCAAACATGGTGATGTATTTTTTGATGATGTTTCCTCAATAGTTGATATTTTCAACCAGTATTTTTCACAAATAGGAAGTAATCTTGCCCAAAATATTCCACATAGTCATCTGAATTTTCAAGATTATTTAGAAGTCCCCAATCCAAGCTCATTGTTTTTCGTGCCTTTGCATAGAAATGAATTATTAGATATAGTTCAGAATTTGAAAAATAAAAAAAGCTCTGGATATGACGGCATTGATAATGTCCTTTTAAAAAGTATTATTGATTATATTGTTGATCCACTTGTATATGTATTTAATTTGTCTATAAGTAATGGTGTTGTCCCTGAGGCTATGAAAGTCTCCAAAGTAATTCCCGTCCATAAAAAAAGGGGAAAGGGAAGATGTCTCCAATTATAGACCAATATCCCTGCTAACCTCTGTTTCGAAAATATTAGAAAGGGTTGTTTACACCAGGCTTTTGACGTTCTTAGACACCCATAAAATTATTTCTGATCACCAATTCGGATTTCGGCAAAAGCATTGCACATCTCATGCAATCCTTACCTTCCTTGATAGGGTTTCAAAAGCGATAGATACATTTCATCATACTATTGGAGTCTTCCTGGACCTCTCCAAGGCCTTTGACACCATAGACCACAGCATACTACTTCACAAATTATCACATTATGGTATCAGAGGAAAGGCCTTGGAGTGGTTCAGGAGTTACCTTACTAATCGAAAACAATTTGTATTTATCAACGGACATGCATCGACTACACAAAATGTTAACTGTGATGTTCCTCAAGGAAGCTTACTAGGTCCCCTTTTATTTATTCTCTATGTTAATGATATGTCAAATTCTTCAAGCATCCTCTCTTTCTTATTATTTGCGGATGATACTAATGTGTTTTTATCTGATTCTGATTCTGATCGATTAATTGCTATTCTAAATAGTGAATTAATGAAGTTACTTCAGTGAATAAGAGTGAACAAATTATCAATAAATTTGCAAAAAAAAACAAAAAAAAACTAAATGCATATTGTTCAGTAATTCGCTGGAAAATTTACCGAGAAATATTTTCCTGGAAGACACGGTCATAGAAGAAATTTCCTCCATCAAATTCTTAGGTTTGTGGATGGACAATAAACTAACCTGGGGTTCGCATATTGATTCTGTATGTCGTGTTATTTCAAGGAATATAGGTGTTATAAACAAAGTTAAATTTCATCTTCCCCAAAATGTACTTTTTACCTTATATTCTACTTTGATACTACCTTACCTAAATTATGGGATACTCGCATGGGGGAAACACTTTTTCTACTTATACAGAAAGAATATTATTATTACAGAAAAAAACTCTTCGTATCATTTGTCACGAATCGTGGAGAAGTCATACTAATAATTTATTCCACGAAAATAATATTTTGAAAATTTATGACATTTATCGTTTGCAATTAGGACAATTCATGTAAAAACTCACCAACCATTCTCTCCCCCTTGTGTTTGATTCCATGTTTTTAAAGAATGAAACTGTTCATGCATATCCAACCCGTCAATCCCATGAATATCATTTGCCTTTGACTAGGACGGTTTTTGCACAATCTTTATTCTCCTTTTCTGGACCAAAATTCTGGAATTCTCTGGATAATGATATAAAAGAAGCTTTAAGTTTTTGTACATTTTCTTTAAAGTTAAAGAATCATTTAAAAACTTCGTATGCAGCATAATAATTCATTCTTCTTTTTTTACTTTTGATTTTCAAAGTTGTTGTTGCTTCGTTATTTTTACTACTCTTTCTTCATCAGCGAGCCCGTGCTTCTGTGCCTCCAGTGCCCTGGTTATGACCCACCATTTCCTTCTCCTCTCCCCTCCTCCCCCCCCCCCCCTTGTCCACCTCGGACTTACTACCTTCTTCACTACTATATCTTTCTATCCTCTCATCAATTTTTTTTTTCCTTACAAGAGAGCCGCCATGTGTTTGTTAATGTGCGTCCGTATGTGTGCATGTATGTGTGTATTACTATGTCTGTCTTTTTTTCTTCTTTTTTTTGCTACCGCTTAGGGAAATTTGTTGTTGTTGTTTTTTGCAATTATTTTTTTTCTCTATATCTATATGAGGGGACTGCATTCTACAAGCTCTGCTTTTTAGCAGTACCCTCCATTTCCAGCAATATTGTTTATGCATTTACCACAGTGACGTAACAGTTATTTGTATCTTTGTTGATAATTTATCTGTATCTCTTTTACAATGTTATTCTGTTCATCGCATTATGGTACTGATTTCATGACGTCTGTGTATATGAGCGTTTCTTTGTATTCTTATTATTTGTTTGTTGGAAGTGAAATAAATCAACTTGAACTTGAACTTGAACTTGAACAACAAAATTTGCAAACAGCTACTGCACACAACACACTGCACTCAAATAAATACAATGTTGGACCACACACATTGAAGGGAGGAAAAAACAAATTCATTTGAAATTTCAGGCACATCAAAGATTACAGGACATTTTCAGCCACCAAAGAGAAAAAGATTAATAAATTCATAACAGCTTTTACCATCATTTGCACAATATCATGGGAATCAACTAATGTTCACCCATACCGATAACTGGTCAATTACTGCATCAGATGCACGTTTATTATTCAACGTCAATGGATGATGCCCTCAAAATTCAGAAAGAAAAGCAAAACAAAATGGGCAGAAAGATTCAAGCAATGCTTTCACAGTGTACAGATGGCCATGTGGACAGATACAAGTAAAATGTGACTCACTATACTTTGAAACCACTTATCGGTTGAATAAGAAATTCTTATGAAGCACAGAAGTCTTGCATGACTGGTCTAACAATTCAAGAAAGCCTCATACATCGTAATTGCAGAATACATGTCAGAGTGCATTTTGAGAGACATATTTGTAATGCCTATGGAACTGGATTTTGTGATTCAAATTTGCAAGAAATCACACACATAAATAATAATTTCACTCAGAAAATGTTTATGAATCACTTGTATTCAATTTCAACATAAAAAGGTCAGGTATCAATTTTTTGAAACAGGACTTTCAATCACATATTCATCCAATTTCTATGCTCACAACCTACTAGTATATCACCATTAAAGATATGCAACTGGCAGATCCATGGCAAGCAGTTATCGACACACTTCCTACTTTGGTTGAAATAAATATCTCAGTGGCTAAGACACATCACCAATCACAGATACAGGTTTAAATAAAGCATGCACAGGTCAGCTAAGCCAGATGCCAAACCTAATCCTAATAATCCTAATCCTATGGTTACCACTAATCCTTGGCCTTTGCAGCTGCCTGCTCTGCCATGTTGATGACTACTGCCATATTCTTCAATGTGACATCTGAATAAATGCACAGTCTTCAGAACACTGTTATGCCTGAATAAACAAAACTGGTTACATTGCCTAACACAACTGCTTCCACAAGAATTAAACAAACAAGCATGACTTCCATGAATTATCTTTCACTACATAAACATATGATTACATATATTTACACATGCATGTACACGTATATCATACAGCCTTAAGCCCCTATTCCACTATGTCGTTCTCGCTACGATTTGACAATTTTCTCAGATTGGGAAGGATCGGGTAAAACCTGAGCCGATCTGGACACAGTACAATGTTAAAACGCTCTAAGAACTCTGCAGTTACGACTACCACGTGCTTGCTACGCTGTTACTACGATGATCGGGAATGAGACATTACAATTTCTGCCGCTGCAGTTACGCTTTAGACTGTCGATCCACAGTCAGTCAACTTATTAGCATGCAGAACCAAAGAAATATTCTGTGGACCTTGAAGAGGCTACTCAACTCACGGTTTTTTTCCAGCAATGCATTTTTATAATCAAAGATGTGCTGATCTTTCCAAGGCTTGCTCTTGATGTCCTTGCTTTTATAGTCCTTCTTCCTCAAGTTGTAGATGATTTCATATTCTTCAAAATTCTACTATAGTCCTCACTCCTCCTCTTTCAGCATCACGTGCAGTCTCTCTTTCTTCGCCTTTTGGGTAGCTGCTTCGCTGCTTTCTTCTCTTCTTCTTCTTTGAAAATTAGAGCTAAAATTACTTCTCGTTCTTGTGCCGATGTTACTACGCTCAGAAAGACTGTGTTATTAAGCCCCCGTTCCACTATGCCGTTCTCGCTACGATTTGACAATTTTCTCAGGTCGGGAAGGATCGGGTAAAACCTGAGCCGATCTGGACACAGTACGATGTTAGAACGCTCTAAGTACGCTGCAGTTACGACTACCAAGTGCTTGCTACGCTCTTACTACTATGATCGGGAATTAGACATTGCGATCTCTGCCGCTGCCGGTACGTTTTAGAACGATGTAGCTACGCTGTTAGTGCGATGTTGCCGATGTAATCCGATCAATGCACGCTGTATCTACGCTCTGAACGATCTATACGATCTTATCACGCTGTTACCCCGTTCCGAGAGCTGAAAAGTGCCCGATGTGCCCCGATGTACCCCGATTCGACTGTGGGTCAGCAGTCAGTCAACTTATTAGCATGCAGAAACGAAGAAATATACTGTGGACCTCGAAGATTCATTCTTCTTTTTTTACTTTTGATTGTCAAAGTTGTTGTTGCTTCGTTATTCTCACTACTCTTTCTTCATCAGCGAGCCCGTGCTTCTGTGCCTCCAGTGCCCTGGTTATTACCCACCATTTCCCTCTCCTCTCCCCTCCTCCCCCCCCCCCCCCCCGGTCCACCTCGGACTTACTACCTTCTTCACTACTATATCTTTCTATCCTCTCATCAATTTTTTCCTTACAAGAGAGCCGCCATGTGTTTAATGTGCGTCCGTATGTGTGCATGTATGTGTGTATTACTCTGTCTGTCTTTTTTTTTTTGCTACCGCTTAGGGAAATTTGTTGTTGTTGTTTTTTGCAATTATATATTTGCAGGGGACTGCATTCTAATACTACAAGCTCTGCTTTTTAGCAGTCCCCTCCATTTCCAGCAATATTTTGTATGCGTTTACCACAGTGACGTAACTGTTAATTGTATCTCTGTTGATAATTTGCCTGCATCTCTTTTACAATGTTGTTCTGTTCATCGCATTGTGGTACTGATTTCATGACGTCTGTGTATATGAGCGTTTCTTTGTATTTTTGTAGTATTTGTTTATTGGAAGTGAAATAAATCAACTTGAACTTGAACTTTAAGAGCCTCCTCAACTCACGGTTCTTTTGCAGCAATGCATTGTATGAACAAAGACGTGCTGATTTTTCAAAGGATTTTTCTTGATGTCCTTGCTTTTATAGTCCGTCTTCCTCCAGTTGTAGATGATTTCATATTCTTCAAAATTCTGCTGTGTCCTCTTCCTCCTCTTTCAGCATCACGTGCAGTCTCTCTTTCTTCGCCTTTTGGGTGGCTGCTTTGCTGCTTTCTTCTCTTCTTTTTCTTCATCTTCTTCTTCTTCGAAAATTACAGCTAAAATTACTTCCCGTTCTTGTGCCGATGTTACTACGCTCAGAAAGACCTTGTTACGCTCATCCCGCTGCGTTTACGCCGTCATTACGCTCTCCCCGCTGCGTTTACGCTGTCACTACGCTCTCCCCGCTTGCCGTACGATTAAAAATATGTCAATTTTGATCGGGGAAGCTCATCCCGCTGCGTTTACGCTGTCACTACGCTCTCCCCGCTTACCGTATGATAAAAATAGGTCAATTTAGATCAGGAAGAAATTTTGAAGGGGTTCAAAATTACTTCCTGATCTGAAAAAATGCCCGTTCCAACCCCGACCTCCACATACTGCTGCTACGATGCTTCCGATCCCCGTACACTTTTGCCGCTCTCTCCCGATCTGCTATAGATCGGGACAGATCGGGGTCCAGATCGTGATAGTGGAACGGGGGCTTTAGCAGCCACCTGTCTATAGCGGCCACATGCCATATACAGCCACACAAAAAAAAATCCTTCCAAGAGAAACATATCCTACAAATCTCATGTAACAGTTATGCAGATATAACATCACCTTGCTATGTTTCTCTCACCAAATGGCAAACAATTATGTGCCTAGACAAATACATCCGTCACTCCCTACCTATGTCTGTTTAAAATACACACCTAAAGAATGAAAATAAAGGTTCCTATACTGTTACAGGAGTGCTGTCAGAACCATGATATGCCCATATCACCATGATAGACACAGAGACATAATAGATACAGATTTGTGAATCTTCTTTAGAGGTCAGCCAAGCCAACTGCTAATTCTAATCCCCTGGTCATCACTGACCTTTGGCCCTGGCTGCTTCCCTCTCGGCGACGTCAATAACTGCCATGTTCTTGGACGCGACGATCAGATGGAGGACGCAGATCCCGGCTTTGACGAAGGCGATGGGAGTTGAGATGTACAAAATCAGACGGATAATCCCAACGGAAAACAATACTATGACGAGGTGTGACAAACAGAGAAAAGAGAAATAGCATGCAGTCAAGATTGCCATGGAAAAAAAAACATCCATTCATTCATTCATTCATTCATTCATTCATTCCTTCATTCATTCATTCATATATTATTCTCATATACTTTTATCTAGTCTAGTATTAAGTTTCTTCAATTATAATGTATTCAAAACCACATCTTATGCTTTCCAAGTTAGTCCTTCACTCTAAAAAAGTCCGAGTCAGAACTGACCTGGAACTGGGTCCGTTGGGGTCACACACCGTTCCGGGTAAAAAATGACTTAGAATTTGGTCATCAAGACCCCGAATGGGGTCACCCTGACCCAATTCATGACTCTGAATGGGTCATATCTGACCCCATTCCTTTCATTTCTGACCCGGAACGGTGTGTTACCCCAACGGACCCAGTTCCGGGTCAGTACTGACTCTGATGTTTTAAGAGTGTTGTGTGCCGATATTCACCACAGTCATTCAAAATACATTTGTAATACTTCACAAAATACATAGTCTCTACATCACGATTTAAGTACAGTAACTGCCTTTCAGGTGACATTCATGGGATATATGGTACGACTAAAGCACACCTAATACATGAAACATGAGACTTCTGAAAACTCTGTGTTGTTCTAGCATATCTAACTGTTCTGGTGTGTAAAACAATAAGAGAGTATATGGTAACATTCTGGATGTGTGGATTTACACCAAGGAACACTTATCTCATAATCTCATAATTCCACAATATTACTGACATGAAAGTTTGTGATGGCAACCTCATTGTGTACCTTCCTACCCCTATGTTTCCATCTTGATCACCATATTTGATATTCTCACCATAAGAACATTCCTCAAAATCACATTTTCTAATCAAACTGCCTCCTAGTTTGGCAACTGAAAACTAGATATACTAAAGAACTTCTAAAATTGCTTTTGAGTTTTCCTACAAGCAATTTTCATGTCTCCCAGATGCTCAAACAATGCAAAACAGAAAGTTTTTATATTCACACTCTGGGGAAAAGCAAAACAAAACAACAACAACCAAAAAAAAAAAAAACACAAAATGAATGGCAGCTATTGAATACTGATTTAGTCTGTAATTACATAAATATGTGCAATTACTTAATACTATATTTATGAATTGCACATAACTTAAGTATTATTCTAATCATGGTCTTCAGTTCATACAGTATTCGGTAATGCATTAAGTGAATGTCATCAAAATATCATGTTATGAGTAACTTTGTCTGTGTTTGACAAATATGGGAATAAGATAAGATACCGGTAGACAAACAATGAAACAGACAAATCCCCATAATTCTTTTAAAAAGGGGAACTGTAACATGAAATGACAGAGTAATACTTACGGGCTGGTCCTTCTGTGAAGTAAAGGAGGTAGAGCATGGAATAGAAGAGCTCATTACCAACACACATCACAAAGAAGAAGGGCTGTGGACAGAGTGAGACGAAGAAATGGTCAATAAGCATGAACAGCAGGAGACAATATATACAGCATACAGTGACTTTTTGTACAAGCATACCGTCTTATCTGGAGTCAAAGTGACGAATATACGTTTTTTCGCCATCATGGACACACTGAATATGTACAAAACTGGCAAATTTTCATACATAGTTAAGATTCTTCTTAGTGAACACTGGGTTTCCATCTATTTCGGCTATTTCCCCTTTTCACAGCTCACCGATATTGAACAACATTGCGGGGGGGGGGGGTGGGGGAGTAGGGGGTGCAAACCATTTCCCTTCAATCTCACATACACACACATGTGTACATAAGCCTTCAGTAAAAATGTGCTGGTAATATTTTCTCAATATTGTGCATTCAGCAAGATTCTTTGATATTTTTTGCATTACATTAGTCAGCCTGATAAGTAATTTGAAACTATGGACAGAAAACCATTTCAAAATCATTTCAAAACCATACCTGGTCAGAGTTTCAAGCACGGCTGTTACTTGACTACACCATGTGCACTTCCACACATCCACTGTTACAGCTATGAAAATTTGCAACAACAAAAAAAGTCAACATGTGATTTACAGTCTTTATTTACTGCTAGATTTCTACTCAAGACACATTCACACACACAAATACAGTCAACCTTGCCTACATCGTAAGTCGAATCTATTTGGACGAAAGAAGTAGCTTCGATTTCGATAAAATTCGACTTATGAGGGTTTAAAATCAATAGAATATAAAGCGAAGAGAACTTCAAAAGGCCTTTGACTTTGGCGATTATTTGACCTATGCAAGGATGACTTAAGCAAAGTTGATTGTATCAGGAATGACACAAAGGTTTCAGAAGTCATCTACACTGCGTTCTCACCTCGGATGTGTAGTAGAAGGAGATAATGGGATTCTCCGACGGATCTATCAACTTGTGACTCGTCTTGCCTCCAAGCAAAGAGCTGAATATGGGTGAGAAACATGACGGGAACAAGGAGGTGAATCATAAGGCAAAACACTGCTCCAAAATGGTGGTCATTTAGATTGCAACACAGTTTGAGCAAAGTTAAAGATGATAGAATAATGAGTAGATAAGGAAGCAGTCAAATTGTAACAATAAAACTGTTCAAAATACAGCATACACTACCTCTGACACAGAATTTCCTGGGTAAGGACAGAATACAGCATCTATGAGACATTTGAAACTAAAACTATCACTCATTGTGATTAATATACTCCCACCCACAAATGACGGAATTAGCTCAACCAGGATTAATTTTTTGATTTTTAATGGAAAAATATTACCATTGCAATGCACTCTTCAACAGTGAATAAATGTATTGCTCACTGTTAGTCAAATGTCCCACATCTCAAGTTAAGTGCTCAAAAACTGCGTACGCAAGATAGATACACTGACACTTTCTATGGCTTTCATTAAAAATTGTGTTACCATGGCAACACAATGTTGGTCATTAAGAAAAAATGAAGTTTGCACAACTATATATACACCATAGCCGTAACATATGCCAAATTTCAAGCCAAATGCTAAAAGGCTGAGAGGCTTAGTTGAATTCACAATATACGTGCATCATTTTTATTGAAAATATACTGTTACCATGACAACACATGTTCAACACTGATTAAAGATTTTTTGCACATCTACGTAATGTATAGGTAACATATGCCAAATTTGAAGCCAAAATGCTCTAAAACAGAGAGTTAGGAGAATTGAAATGTTTGTATATTCATTCAAAATACACTGTTACCATGGCAACACAATGTTCAACAATGATGAAATATGAAGTTTGCATATCTCTGTACGATAGTGGTTGCATGTGCCAAAGTTCAAGCCAAATGCTGAATGACTGAGGGAGTTACCTGAATCAACAATATTTTTGTGTGATTTTCATTCAAAACATGCTGTTTTCATGGAAACGCATTGATCAACAAAAACAAAAGATTAAGTTTGCACATCTGCGTACCATAGTGGTCAGGTGTGCCAAATTTCAAGCTAAATGCTCAAAGACTGAGGGAGCTATAACTATTTTTATATGAATCCACAATATTTTTACATGATTTTCATTCAAAATATGCTGTTACCATGGCAACATAGTGATCAACAATGACGAAAGATTACGTGTGCACATCTACATACTATAGTGATCACATGTGCCAAATTCATGCTAAATGCTCAAAAACTGAGGTAGTTACCTGAATCCACAATATTTTGTATGCATTTTAGTGAAAAGATGCTGTAACCATGGCAACGCATTGTTCACCACTGACGAAAGATCAAGTTTGCACATCTATACGCTATAGTGGTCACATGTGCCAAATTTCAAGCCAAATACTCAAAGACTGACTGAGGGAGTTAACTGAATCCACAATATTTTTGTATGATTTTTATTCAAAATATGTTGCTACCATGGCAACACATTGATCACCACTGACGGAAGATTACGTGTACACATCTACATACCACAGTGATCATGTGTGCCAAATTTCAAGTTAAATGCTTACAGACTAAGGGAGTTAGCTGAATCCGCAGTATTGTATGCTTTTTGGTAAAAAAATCGGTTACCATGGCAACGCATTGTTCACCACTGACAAAAGATTAAGTTTGCACATCTATGTACTATAGTGGTCACGTGTGCCAAAATTTCAAGTCAAATGCTCTAAGACTGAGGGAGTTAACTGAATCCACAATATTTCTGTATGATTTTTATTCAAACTATGCTGTTACCATGGCAACGCATTGATCGACAATGACGAAGCAGAAAGTATGCACATCTGCGTACCATAGTGGTCACATGTGCCAATTTTCAAGCGAAATGCTTAAAAACCGTTGCTATGGCAATGCATTATGAAATACTCATGAAAAAGGTGCCTTTGCACATCTGCCTGTGATAACAGTCACACATGCCAAATTTGAAGTTAATTGCTCAAAAAATGAGAAAGTAGTTCGATCCACAAGATTTTATGAAAATATGCTGTTGCCATGGCAACGCATTAAGCGATATAACAAAAAGGTGTCTTGCACATCTACCTTTGATAGCAGTCACACATTTGGGGTCAACTGCTCAAAAAATGAGAGAGGAGTTCGATCCACAAGTCTTTAAGAAAATATGCCGTTGCCATGGCAACGCATTATGCGATACTTACGAAAAAGGTGTCTTGTCCATCTACCTTTGATAGCGGTCACACATGCCAAAGTTGGGGTCAATTGCTCAATAAATTAGAAAGGAGTTCGATCTACAAGATTTTGCAACGGACCGACCGACCGGCCACCCGACCTCAGAGTGATTCCTATATACCACCCCCCCTACACACTATGTGTGGGTGGGGGTATAATAATAATAACTGGAAACCATCACGCTGTGGCTGTCAGCCGTGCAATTTTGTTGGAGCAAAAATGGATAGTGCATGGCTGACGTCACAAATTTCCATTGACTCCCATGTTAAACTCATGATTGACTTTTTTGTGCGCAGTTTTTGTGCGCATCAGCTCTGATGTCACAAGTGATTATGTTTGCGATATGATTTGATAAAACATACAATTAAAAAAAAAGAAACATCTGCCGTGTGGACTCTACAATTACAAGTGCACTTACAAGCGCATATTCTGTCTCTTAGTTTTGTAAACAATTTCAGCCTGTCGGTTTTGCATGCTTATGTACATGTACATGGCTAACTGTGACTGTGCTACTTAGTTGCCTTCCAAGGAAAATAGTTTCCATTTCTGTGCTAAATTCCAGGATCTGTGTGGACTACATCTGTTGATGTCTGAGGTATTGTATAAAACAAATAGTGTATAATCCCCTGCTCGAAAAAAAATATCACAAAAAATATTATGAAATATTTCAAAAATCACCCAAAAATATATTTTTACGATATTTTTGTATTTAAAAATATACTAAAAATATAAGAAAATACCTCGAAAATAGATTTTTGAAAATACATTTTTTTCGTACAGTTTTGGAACGCCGAATACTGTATATTAAAAATATATTTTTTGAATATTTTTTGTCACGTCGTGCTGCTGCAGCAAAAAAATATTGTAAAAATATGTTTTCTAGCTATCTTTAATGCCTTATGATTTGGGGCTACAAAAATACTGCAAAAATATATTTTTCAAATATTTCTATTTTACATGTTCGAGTTTGGACAAAATAAATATTACTTTCTTGAGCTATGTTGATATTTGAGCGTTTCCCAGAAAACATATTATGTATATGTGAAGACATTTATCAATATCCAAATTAACCTTGCACAATCATACCCCTACAGCTGCTAGTCTTAGAGCTTAGGTTTTGTAAACCTATGTATCTACACGCTATACGTAGTTGGTACTAGACACATCACACTCATCACTTATATAGGGCGATATTTGTTATGATGTTTCAAGGCGTGGTTACCAAGTACATTACACTTTTGATATTGAAAAATGAAAATGCCTCCTCATAACACAAGTTGAAATTATGAATATTCAACACAAGTTGAAATTATGAACATTATGCAAACTTTTTAACACAGTTCAAAGCTTATTGCAATCATAATAACAATATGAACTATATTTTTCTTTTTCCATTCCAAGAGAATTTGACTAGCTTATGATGCATGACCAGTAGAAACCAATAAAAACCAACTGGAATCAACTGGCATTATGGTTAATGGGTTTTAATCTGGAATGAACTGGTAAGCAAGCCCAGTGAGGTACATAGCTTTCAAGTGTCAACATATACTGTTTACACACAAATTAACACACAAACGCACACACACACACACACTCATATTATATATATATATATATATATATATATATATATATATATGTTTGTATACAGACACACAAGAGCGTTACATATACCTGGTCTACATAATAGTTTGCTAGTTGAAATGTCATCTCTTCAATTTGTACCAACTGAATTCACTTTTACCACAATTTTACCACATTTTTAATTTAAAACATATTTTAATGCTTCTTTATTAATTTGTTTAATTAAGCTGAAAAATACAGAAAAAAATATAAATTGTATTTCAAATTTGACAAAAATATCCCCAAAATATCCTATTTTCAGAGTATTTTTACAAACTGACAAGAACGTTTATAGGGAAGATGAAAAAATACAGAAAAAAAAATTTATCTCATCTGAAGACTCGAAAAAATACCCCAAAAATATGCTATTTTCAGAGCATTTTTTTAAGATATGAATAAAAATATGCTATTTTTAGAGTATTTTTCCAAAAGATATCACAAAAATATGCATTTTTAAAGAAAATATTCAAAAATATGCGAAAAAATACCTAAAAAATATATTTTTTCAGTTGGAAAAACGACACGGTCTTTACTCATGCTATGGAACAAGATTTCACACTCCATGAAATATAGAGGTGCACTAATTAACTCGGCTTCGCCACATTGAATAGAGCACCTCTATTTTTCACCAAGCACGAAATCTTTTACAATCACAGTTGTGACCATCACATTTGTGACCATTCACCATTTTTATATCATCATACAGCTCGGAGGCACAGAGGAAGTAATTATTTGTTGACTCCTATCACAGTATCAACAAATAAGATTGCAAGTGAAATATGTGTGTGTGTTTGTATTTGAGAATGTGTGAGTGCGTGTGTGTTTAATATGGGTTCCATGACATTTGCTCCTGCGACAATTGCTCCAATGAAATATCTGCACGCTAAAACAAACATACATTCTACCCACAAAAATAACCCCAGCCATAATCCTAAACCTCACATCAAACTACATCTAAAACCCTATCACAACCCCAAGCCCTGAGAAAATAAGACTACAGCAACTGTCGCAAGAGCAAATGCCGTGTCACCGTGTGTAATGTCCTACCTGTGCAAATAAAGCCAGTGGCTGGCGATATCAAGCGCCGCGCTGAGCTGCAGAGGGACCATGTAGTCTGGGTACAGCACGCACAGCGCCATCATCAGGCACATGGTTGCACAGCGGTCCGTCAGCTGGTCCAGCATGGCCCCAAAGTTTGTCACTGCACGGGCGACAAATTTGGAATTCCACTCGGAGACATTTCTACAAATCAGCACAAGTTATGACGGTATGCATACATGTACGCGATATATGCAATTTGATGATTATGGAGTGTTATACTGAGATGCAGATATCATCCAAATTACAATCAATTTCTTGGGACTTCAGTTCCAGAGCTAGACTCCAACCCCAAGACTAGACATTAACCCTCTCCCGTCTGAATCCACTGGCACGCTGGAGACTGATTGTGCAAACATCATGGGCACAAAATTGTGTCAGCATAGCACACATCATGAGAGTGAAAGCATGATGCCCCTTGCGGCTGGGGTCTGAAAGCTCTTGGCTTGTAGAAGCTCTCTGGTACTGGTGCTATAACCTTTGCCAAATATAAAACATTGACGATATTATGACAAACGTCTGGTTGGCTGGAGAATGCTAAATCGTAAGTGGGACACCAGCTAGAGCAGAAGGGAGGGTGGGAGATTTTGAGGAAATGGCCTCAAAGCAGGAGAGCTCTGGAGTTTTCACATTTGCATGGCACATGAAATAACTGTGTATTGATCGAGGTAATAAGAAGGTCCTTCAACACTGAAAGCATGATGATTGCATGACGACAATAAAGTTGACCTGCACTATGATAATTCCATCTAATATTCTTACTCGTCAGTATAGTTTTCAATAACAAGGCAAGTGCCAAATTGTGTCTCGCCCATTCGCGCACAAGAAATTAATATTTCTCTAACTCCCAGAACATTTCATTGACCCGTCTATGACCTTTGACCTTGTGGTGACCTTCAACTCCCCAAGGGACATTTTCCATCCAAGTTTGGTCACAAACGGACAAAGGGATCAAAAGTTATGAGCCATAATCGAAACACGCCGTAAAAACTTAACAATGGGCCTTAAAAATTCGTTGACCCCTTTCTGTGACCTTTGACCTTGTGATGACCTTTAATTCCCCAAGGGACATCTACCGTCCAAGTTTGGTCATGTACAAACGGACTTAGGGATATCAAAAGTTATGAGCCACAATCGAAACGCGCCATAAAAACTTAACATTGGGCCCTAAAAGTTTGTTGACCCCTTTCTGTGACCTTTGACCTTGTGATGACCTTCACCTCCCCAAGGGACATCTACCATCCAAGTTTGGTCACAAACGGACAAAGGGATCAAAAGTTATGAGCCACAATCGAAACGCGCCATAAAAACTGAACATTGGGCCCTAAAAGTTCGTTGACCCCTGTCTGTGACTTTTGACCTTCTGATGACCTTCACCTCCCCAAGGGACATCTACCATCCAAGTTCGGTCACAAACGGACAAAGGGATCAAAAGTTATGAGCCATAATCAAAACGTGCCATAAAAACTTAACATTGGGCCCTAGAAGTTCGTTGACCCCTGTCTGTGACCTTTGACCTTGTGGTAACCTTCAACTTCCGAAGGGACATCTACCATCTAAGTTTGGTCACAAACAGACAGATACATCAACAGTTACAAGCCATAAACGAAACGCGCCCTAAAAACTTAACATTGGGCCCTAAAGTTCATTGACCTCTGCCTGTGACCTTTGACCTTGAGGTGCCCTTCATGTTTGGTAATAGGGAGCTTTAGATTTTAGACGCGCGGACGTTCAAAGGGAAAAAAACATGGTCTGAGCGTGCGCAGTAGCGCACGTCAACTTACTGCGCAAGCTCAGACCATGTTTTTTTCCCTTTGAACGTCCGCGCGTCTAAAATCTAAAGCTCCCTAATAATTTATGTGTAACTTTGTATAACCACTCTTCCCTCCGAGTTTGATTGAAATTGAAATCCTCAGTAGAGAGTTATTCAAGTTTTTGTAGCGTTAGTGCGCTAACGCTACTGTATGCTGTAACCCAGAAACAGGAGGAGGACTTCAATTGGTCGATTTGCTTTCAAAATGCTTATCTCTCCGCTTATCATGGATTAAGAAGTATTTTTCTGGGGAACAAATGTCATGGAAGATTTTGTTTCAATATTGGACCCAGAAAATTGGCGGAATGCCTTTGTGTTGGAAATTTAATTGCAAGAAAAATGATATACTAAGAATATGCAGAAAGAGACAAACACCTGAGTTTTACATTGACCTTTTCTGTTCATGGTCTGAGTTAAAATACATAGATATGTTTAATGTTAATGATATAGAGAAAGAAGTTGGTTGGAATAACAGTCATATTAGATATGAAAATGAAATGTTATGTTTCCAGAGTTGGATAAAAGAAGATATTATCACAGTGAAACAGATTATAAAAGATGGGGAGTGGAAAGACGTTACAGCCATAAATGAAACCTTCCGAGATAGGCAGCTGCTCACCTCATTTGAATTGTCCAAGTTAAAAAAAGCATTCCCCAGGTTTTGGTTGGACAAGTTACGTAATAACATACAGACTCCTGTATTGCCGCACACAGAAGAATTTGATGCTATTGAGTTGTCAACAGGTGATAAAATCAGTGTACAGAAAACATCAGCTAAACATTATTACAGATTATTTTTGCGTAAGAAAAAACAAGAACCTTCATGTATATACTTCTGGCAAGATTATTTGAACTTACCATGTGATTTTGACTGGAAAAAGGTCTTGCAATATAAGTTTCTTCAGATTAATGATAACAGAATAAAACAATTTAATTTCAAGCTTTTTCATCGTATACTACCCAGTAAAGATAATTTGTTTAAATGGAAAATTTCGGATGATAATTTGTGTACCATATGTAATTGTAAGGAAACCACTTGTCATTTTTTGCTGAAATGCAAAAAAATCAAAATGTATTGGAAAGTGGTTTCGGTTTTAATTCGAAATATTTTCGATTTTGTGATAGATATCAATGTAAACGTCATAATTCTTGGATATGATATAGGCAACAAAAAGATGAAATTAGTAAATCTTTTTTTTTAAATTATGCCCAATTTATTGTTTATAGGAATTATATAAGAAAACGCAATGAAGGAAACAAATTTTTGTTCAATATACACCATTTAGTAGAAGATTTGAAAGCGGAATTTAGTTTTTATATTAGTTTGAAGTGCAACCAAATAAGTTTCGATGAAATTGGATTAAGAAAAATACGCAATTATTTTGATTGGTATCGTTGATGCAGCCTTTAATTATTTTTGTCCTGTCAAAATGATATGTTGAATACCTTCGGATACTTGTAGATAAAGCGACTGTAAAATGTGAAGTTATGTGGGAAAATAAAGTACCTCGGATGAGGAAGAGAGAAAAAAAAAGTTTTTGTAGCGTTACGGACAGACGACGGACGGACGGACGGACGGACGACGGACGGACGACGGACGGACAGACGCCGCAGGCGATCCCTTAGTCTCCCCACACCTCCGGTGGGCTCGACAAAAACTGGTTGGTACACTTTATGACGCTGAGCACTGCAGTTGATTACCTTGACCAAGTTTCCTTGCATAGTAGCCGTCGAAGTTATCTAGGAAGGAGCCGAGAAGGTACAGGAATGTGGCCAGCCTGAAGCAGCTCCGCATGAAAAATAATGACAGGATGGTGAACAGAATTCTTCCAAACCCTGGTGTAGAGAGAGAAGGAGAGAGACAGAGGGAGAGGGAACATACTTCATAATAATTACTAGATGCATGATTTCCGGGCTTTCGTCTATAGCAAACCAAAAGGAAATGCATCCAGTAAATTTGCCATGGGGTAACATGATCGAAAAGTAGATTTTCGGCAAGAAACTGTCGCCATTCTGTAACACAGATGACGCACATGTCTAATTCTGACTACTAACGCACTCAGACCTGCTCATTATTTGTAGTTAATTGTACGAAGAGAATGCCATATCTGCGTTACAATTCTAGATCTAGTCTATAGTGCATCTAATAGAAATGTCATGCTAAAAACAGAACAAGCTGAGGATTTCATCGTAACTAATGCCATTAAATTGCAACTTACTTTCCATTTAGGTGATAAGCACAATCAGGGTGTGCAATTATGGTTTCCTCACTGTGTTTAACTTTTAAAATGATGCACCAACTGACTTCAAAATTCACATGCAGCATGTTAGTTATCACACACATGTGGACAGAAAATTGATGATTTTCTCTCATTTACTATTAATTACTGAAGGGTAATTACCAAAACGTCTCCAAAAACCCATGTAATGCATCAAAAAACTGTTTTACGACTTATATAAAATCAAGATTTGAGGTCTAAATTTTAAGACTTCTCCTACGTGTTTGGTATCAAATTAATGGATTTTTTCCCTAGCATTCCTTAAATGCAAATGAAAACAGTGGGCCTTTTGGCTGGAGAAAGTTATGAGGGCTAAAGTATTTTCATGGTAGGAGTGTAATGCTGGCTAATTTACATGATCTTCTGACCTTTTAACCCATGCTGTGCAGCTATACATGGAGAAACAACTTATATTTCTACTTTTTCTGAAAGTACTGAAGACACACTACAAGTTGGTGTGTTGTTTGCCAATAAAAGTTTAGCCGGTTTTGAGTTTTGAGCCATATTCAAATGCTGAGGAAAATAAGTGCGGCCATTTCGGAGTATTTTCAGTGAGATACATCCTTATTTGACAACATGAAAGAATCTGTTCCTTTTATTCAATATCCATTGCATTTTAGCCATGGATTGTACATATGTAGTAGCGTATTGTGTGAAAATTTTAGCGAGTTTCAACAATGAAAACTTATATCTTTATATACTTATAAATTGCTGAGAAAAAGAACGACCCACTAAAAGGCCAACTTTCTACTGCATCAAGGTCATATGATGAGGGTGTAGTGTTCTTATTTCAATGCTTATTCACTCTTTAAATATGTCATTAGCAAAAACACATTATTTGGGCTTAATATCCAATTTTTCTATTGTCACAGCTTGGATATCAACTAAAAGGCCATTCTCCCCCAAAGTGTGCAAAACTGTGATTTTCGTGTCGCCAGCATGTTTATACAGTTTAAATTGATATTTTGTTCCTGAGAAATCAATCTTTTTAGTTAAATTCATCCGAGAGGTTAGACCTGTAGAATACATATCAATAAAGCTATTGGGATAAAACGATCCGAAGTTTTATGTAACCATAAAAACCCCATGTCGCCGGACAAGGAAGTGCTCATACAACAAGTTGTTACTGGTTAACATATCACTCAAATCAAATCATTTGTACCTCATTTTATTGGCCCTCGAGTGCCTGAATGAAAAATAATATTACATAAGAATATGATGTTTTGGTATTTCTCTAAGGGATATCGTTTATATCATGTCGCCAAATCGCAGTAAGATACGTTACCCTTTTTTAGACTCTTGAGAGAAGATCAAAGAATTGCCGCATGGCAGTGTAATCTCATGTGTTAAACAAAGTCAACCTAACGCATACATGGAACCATGATTTATTCATTGAATCTCTTGTTACAAAAAAAATATATACTTATCCGAAGCCGCGGAAGCCTAATGCTACGATGAGCTGATATCAGATACGTTACTTAAACTCTGCTTCATTTAGAAAAAAAGTATGCTGTAAATAAAAACAAAGCTCATACTTTTTAATACTTAAGGTAATGATTAATCACACAACAGAAACTGTAGGAGAAACTGAATATTTTTGTAGATAATAGTGTGAGAACGGTAACGGCGCAACAGATACGTATACCATCCAACATGTCAGATACGTTACCAATAAAATGTATCGTACAGCAAGGTTAACCGCGATGCGCTTTTGCGCGCGGGCTTAACCGGTTGACAACGTGCTCTATATGACTTGCCAAGAGGTAATTGATCATAGTTCTAAGGCGAATTAGAAGTTTATTTGATGAAAATCGGTTTTGAAATGGCTGATATATCGAAAATAAAGTAAAAGAAAGAGATCCTAACAAAAGGTGATAGCTCATCTACTTTTATTTGGACATCTTTCTTGTACTTCATTTTGGATATCTCAGTCATTTCAAAACCGATTTCATGAAACAAATACTTAATTCTTCTTAGAATTGTATGCTCTAAAGTATTTCGTATGAGTGGATTCCGATTATCTTGCAAAAAGTTAAAAACTAAATAATCATCTAAACCAGAACCGTATACTATCCCTTATTGTGGCATTTACAAAAACTGCTGTCAGATATTATGTTACATATTCATTTTATTTCTGCTTTTTTGTGTTTGTGTGTGTGTGTGTGTGTGCTTGTTTCACGAGAACATAGAAAGACTTTAAGGGCTTAAGTGTGGTGCCAACCTTTTATTTTCAACTTCACAGCAAAGGCAACTATACGGTCTACCTTTGTTCATTATTATTTTGCATCATAATTATATACATAAAATGGGGTTAGTATTATGGTTAAAGTCAAGAACACTTCCTTTGTTGCAGGTTTATGTTTATATGAGTGGATTCCGATTATCTTGCAAAAAGTTAAAAACTAAATAATCATCTAAACCAGAACCGTATACTATCCCTTATTGTGGCATTTACAAGAACTGCTGTCAGATATTATGTTACAAATTCATTTTATTTCTGCTTTGTTGTGTTTGTGTGTGTGTATGTGTATGTGTGTGTGTGTGTGTGTGTGTGCTTGTTTCACGATAACATAGAAAGACTTTAAGGGCTTAAGTGTGGTACCAACCTTTTATTTCCAACTTCACAGCAAAGGCAACTATACGGTCTACCTTTGTTCATTATTATTTTGCATCATATATACATAAAATGGGGTTAGTATTATGGTTAAAGTCAAGAACACTTCCTTTGTTGCAGGTTTATGTTCTGAAAATGACAATATTGAATCACATGTTTGAGTGATCGGGGTTTGATGTAAATCGGTAGTTTATTATGTCAATGCACATAAATACTTTGTCAGATATATCGTTACCATCGCTTATTGGTTCTTGAGACCTAATTTATTACAAAAAGGAACAAAGGAAAATTGAATTCATGTGTATCATTTGCATAAATACTCTTTTCCAATTTCTTTCTTACCGTCTTCCGTGTATCATAATAACAAAATTTCGGAACTATGTCAGAAAAGAAGTATTGTGGATTTGTGCCTGCTTGGCTCCCGTATTTCACGCACATCTCAAAGTTTTTATTGTAGAGTTTTCTTATCTTCTATCTACGACGAGAAAATTCTTTACGTTTAGAAGTGTGGTGTTTTAATAATCGAAATAATCATATTGCGATGTTCTTACAAGTTAAAATGAATACATTGACATGATTGGTGTTGGGTTTAAAATTGTATACTAACCGAACGGAATCTGATCATGCGTCAGATACGTTACCACACACCGTTCTTCTTTCGATCCGAAATGTTTTTAATCTGGCAGAGATGTTACCTGGCATTTGCTATTTATGAGAAGTATAATTATACTTGTTCATAAATTTTTATACATAATCATTGAGATTATTGATATAGTTCAAATGCAGGAAAAAAGTAAGATTAGGGTAACATATTTAAAGCCGAAATATTGATATGTTCTTGATTTTTATATAGCCTTTATTTTTTAAATTACGATCATTTTTGTTACAGATTACATCAAGGCTGACTCCAAAATGTTTCCATGATGTTTGTAGATGTTTAAGCTTGTAGTTTTAAGAAGATATACTAGTCTTTATAGACATGACAGAGGTGTTAATTAGTCACACCTCCTAATTAGCGCTAATGAACTAATTAACGTCCTCCTTCCGTTGCTTCCGGAAGTCTAGTGTTTTAAGGATGAACTAATTAATTAGTCATCCTCTTTCGTCACCCCCCTAATTAGCGAACTTCCCTCCATCGTTTCCGAAAGAGATGTGTATATTAATGTTTATGAAAATGAACTCATGAATATGCATCGGTACTTTGTTGGTGAATATTGCTGCACTATAGTTGTGCAGTGCAGTTTTGCTTGATGAGGAATGCAGTACTATAACGGTCCATGCAATATGGTCACTTATACACATTGTGTCCAGCCACGATAAATGGAAATGCACAGGGTGGGTATCCAAACAGCGATCAAGAGTGTATCCAAGCACAAGCTCTCATTCTCGGTGTATATTCCACACATGGGTATGCAGAATGCGAGTGTACATCATGTACATCATGGCATAAAGAGAGATCAAGTTCACATAGCGATAACTTACATGAGAATGTTGAGGCGATCAGAGTTTCCCTTTACCTCGCTGTGCACAATGTATAGGGAGAACAAGCCTGGTTCAAGAAGGAAACCAAGAAACAATATCCCAGTAGCCACGATGGGGGAAGTTCTTTGTGAGAGTTTAAAACAAAGAGTCCAAGACAGGAAGGTAGGTATAATCAAGACCAGGGGAATACAATGTAGGTATACAGGGCCAAGGGATGCATGATTTAAGCAACTGTAGAGACTGAGGATGCAGGGGAGATGGGAAAACAATGGGAGTACGGCAGAACTATTCTTTACAAAGAGGACGTGGTCAAGTTTTCTGTATGAAGGGGGACAAAAGCAGGGGAGCATGGATGGGGGAGGTTGGCAGGAAGACTGGTTAAAGAGACCGAGTGAGACAAGGAAGAAGTGGCTGAAGGGGACAAAGGGCTACGGTCAATTCCAATGACCACTTGGGGTAGGGGGTGTGGAAATGAGGATGTTACCTGGTTGGCAGGAAGTATCCCCAAGAGCTGACCAATGGGAATGAAGACAAGGTCTACTCCAGCATATCGTTACAAAATGCCATGCTGTGTTTGGTCAAGAAGGGGTGACAGTGGTCAGTTCTCCGGGTATCTCTTTACAAAAAGCCATGATGTGATTGGTTAAGGAGGATGACAGTGGTCAGCCCTCTGGGATCTCGGTGAGTTGTTATTGTTGAATGTGAGTAAGATGCAAGGCGGGCAACACAAACTTGTGGAGAAGATCGAGTGCGTAATAAACGGGACAAGAGGAAGCTACAAACAGACTTTAACTTCTAGGCGTTCTCAGCTGCATTCGATGAACTCCATTCTTTATTGCGTCAATGTTACATCGATGGAAAGGCATGAAAGGGATGTCGCCGAGTTACCATGATTTGCTGAGTTACCATGATCACATGCATCATTATTGTAAATGCCTCGCTGCATGACGTGTTTGCTCTGAGCGAGGAACTCTTCGAAGAGTTGGAACCAGAACTCCACTGATTGATACAGTTTTGTTTGAAAGGGAATGCAGTATAGCGGTCAACGGTCACTTACACGATGTTTTCAACCATGATAAATGGAAATGCACAGCGGGTATGCGAACAGCGATCTTATAGTGTGTAATCAAAGAACACGCTTGCACTGTATGTTCCCAGAGCTACCAAGTCTCACGCATTCTGCGTGAGACTCAAGCATTTAGGGGCCATCTCACGATCTCACGCATGACACCCATTTTTCACACGCATCGGGCGAAGTCTGCAACTTGGGCCTATTATAATGAGCATAGCTCAAAAGATTTAAGTGATAGTTGCAATTGAAGGTATATTTCCCTTTTGTCTTTCAAAATAAGTAAAAAATAGCCACTTAAGTATGCACCTGATCGCACCATTAAGAGCTCAAAATTGAAAAAGCTCCCCACCGTGGGAGGCCACAGGGGGAAAAAAACCCTCCCACACCCTCGCTCGCGCGCACATTCGCATGCCGAGATGCCGAGTCATGAAAATCTCACTCATAAAATCTTTTTGAACTTGGCATCCCTGTGTTCCACACATGATGGGAAGAATGCAAGTGTGAACCAAAACTCCAGTGATTGATGTACATGAGGACAATGTCAAGGAGATGCCCTCGCAGAATTTCCACATTCACCCGAGTACAGGTATGTTACCACATTTCTTTCTTTTTTATGTTCTGTCGTTTGTTTCAATTTTGTATCTGGTACATGTAAAATACGCCGTTGAAAGTGATTTCGCATGTAGGACTATAGGCCATACGTTAAAGAGGTTCACAGCGAGAGTACAAGGTTGCAATACGCAAATGGTGTGTATGCTAGATGCGACTTTTCTCTTTATAAGTATTTCTTAGTGTTGATGCTAATACGCTCTTCGATATATTTCATTTCATAGATGACCACAGCTGGAGGAAGAGTCCCCAACCTGGTAGATGAGTCATATCGGAGGAGCGTGATCAACGGGTGCCGGGTCAACTCATCCAAGCGAGGAGGAACATCCAACGACAGTGCCAGCAGCAACGACACGTAGAGCTGAGAGGCCTCAAACATCCAGAGAGAGAGAGAGAGAGAGAGAGAGAGCAGGGAGGGCCTCCCTGGAGAGAGGGAGCACGTCATCCATCGCAGACAGGAAGCGGCAAGCATAAGAACACACTCTCCTTCAACTACAAAGTCAACCGTTAATGTACAATGTGAGAAAATTGGTTAAGGTCAGTCAAAGACATTGTAACAAACATAATGTCGCCATGACCGATACATCATGTGTTTTGTTTGTTTGTTTGTTTGTTTGTTTTTGTTTTTGATCTGGTCTAGAGAAAGAGACCCATGATTGGCATGCTGCCCCTTGTGATTGGGTTGTTCAACTTATGTAGATGACGTGGTTGAGGATGCCCGGGACAGAGATTTCGTAAGAATTTTCTTTAATACTTCTAAACTGGAGAAGCCGATCAGTATGCCTTACGTTTTGAAGGACCAGTTGAAGCTCGATACAGTCAGCATCACCAGAAATTACAATCAATGCTCTAATCACACGAGGAACTGTCACTCGATGAATTTGGACGTTAAATGCTGAGGGGAAGAATAAAATCAAAGGGTTCTAAACCTCAACAAAAACCTGTTGAAAATATGTAGCATCATCCAATCAAATATCGGGTAGTGGATGAGATGTGGTTACTGGGATATTGTTTCTTGGTTTCCTGTCTTGAACCAGGCTCGTTCTCCCTATACATTGTGCACAGCGAGGTAAAGTGAAACTCTGATCGCCTCAACATTCTCATGTAAGTTATCGCTATGTGAACTTGATCTCTCTTTATGCCATGATGTACATGATGTACACTCGCATTCTGCATACCCATGTGTGAAATATACACCGAGAATGAGAGCTTGTGCTTGGATACACTCTTGATCGCTGTTTGGATACACTCTTGATCGCTGTTTGGATGCCCACCCTGTGCATTTCCATTTATCGTGGCTGGACACAATGTGTAAGTGACCATGGACCGTTTATAGTACTGCATTCCTCATCAAGCAAAACTGCACTGCACAACTATAGTGCAATATTAATCAAAAAAGTACCGATGCATATTCATGAGTTCATTTTCATAAACATTAATATACGCATCCCTTCATGAAGATGGAGGGAAGTTCGCTAATTAGGGGGGTGACGAAAGAGGATGACTAATTAATTAGTTCATCCTTAAAACACTAGACTTCCGAAAGCAACTGAAGGAGGACGTTAACTAGTTCATTAGCGCTAATTAGGAGGTTCTCGGCTTCATGCGAAAATCAGCAAACTCCTTTTTTGCTGTTATGCGTTGCCTCTTCCAGAGGTCTTTCATTTGAGTTCTGTGGAGTACTGTATACCATTACAGTCACACACACACACACACACACACACACATAGGTCAATGCACAAACTGCTGAACTCTGTAGCCTGGGCAAGTTCGGACTCTCCGAAATTTTCCGAACGCTCTTCTGACAGTGGGCGGAGCCATGGGTCAAGATTCGGTCAAACGTCGATACGCTCTGTCACACAGCAGTGGAGGTCGCGCGATCAGCCAATAGGGAGCTTTAGATTTTAGACGCGCGAACGTTCAGAGGAAAAAAAAAAAACATGTTCTGAGCGTGCGCAGAATCGTGCGTCAACTTGACCCGCGCTTCTGCGCACGCTCAGAACATGTTTTTTTTTTTCCCTTTGAACGTCCGCGCGTCTAAAATCTAAAGCTCCCTATTGAAAGCCAGAGAACTTTCTGTAACAGCAACGGGCGGGGCTAGTAAGTCGAACGTGACAGCCACCATCTGGCCATAGTCCTACATATCGTACATTTTTAATGCTGCCACACCACTTTTCTTTTTTTTTTGTATAGCGACGCAGTCACATAGGCACAGTACAAGCACATAAAACATAAATACAAGTTAAAGGACAAGTTCACATTCACAGACATGTGGGTTGAGTTGAATGTAGCAATATCAGTAAAACACATCAGTGAAAGTTTGAGGAAAATCAGACAATCCGTTCTAGAGTTATGCACTTTTGAAGTTTCTGCTCACTGAAGGCTGGATGAGAAGACTACTATAGCTTGTGATGTCACATGAGTACAACAATATAAAGAAAATATTAAGAAAATTCAACATATTTTCACTTTCCTCGCTTAATAAAAGGTCTTTTGACTTCCCTCTTTCAGAAGGCAAGTGGAATAATATTACCCTTAACATACGTCCGTGACAAGTTGAGGAAATGTACACTTTTTTCAAAAAGTAAAATTGTGTGAAATTCTCTTTTTATTTTCTTTAAGTCGTTGTACGCATAATTATGACATCATACACTGCAGTAGTGTATTCATCCAGCAGTAACTGTGCATATACTTTAAAATTCATAACTTTTGAACGGATTGTGCGATTTTCCCCAAACTTTCACTGATGTGTTCTACTGATATTGTTGAATTCACTCAGCCCACATGTATATGAAGGCGAACTTGTCCTTTAACTAAGTAGCTGTACAACTCACCGATGATGTTTGGAACGAAAAGGAATATGTTTTCAGCCATTATAAGCTGTATATCTGCTTTTGACCCGCTCCGTATTCTTGTCAGGGACGATTACCGGATTCCTTCGCCGTGAATGTACACAGTACCTTGTGACTTTTCGCAGTAGACGCCGCCGTAGTTAAGAGCTTTCAAATTAATCTTCAGGCCGCCTCTCGCTCCTTTTCACATTGAATGGTACTGTGTCGTTTTTGTGATGGTGGTGGTGGCCAAATAGAGGCGCATGGACGGGCTAGATACGACAGAATTCGACACAACAATACAACTATACAGCCATGGAATGGATGTCAGGTTTTAGCCAATCAGAACGCAAGAAACCGTCCAACTATGCAAATGTGCAACTATGCAAAAGCCCTACATCTTAGAAAAAAAGGTTCTTTTGAGCACCATTAAATGGTTCTCAGCACTGTCACAATCTATGGGAAATTGTTTACCCGCGTGAGCCCTATAGAGAATGCACGTAATGCACACAAGTCAATGTGAAGTATTCATCCAACACAAGCTGTGCTGGTTTATGTTGATCTATTGTGTCAGATCCCCCTAACAAACAAGTCCTGTGGTACTCCTTCCATGTGGTACTTGTCGGTACCACACAATGTACCACACACTTGCAATGTTACCACAGGAACTGTGTGGTACTGTACCACAGGCTTGTAGGGTACTCCCTGTAGTACTTGTCAGTACCACACAATGTACCACATAAATATATGTTACCACAGGAACTGTGTGGTACTCTATTACAGGCTCATGTGGTACTGGTCGGTACCACACAATGTACCAATTAAACAAATATATGTTACCACAGAAACTGTGTGGTACTGTGTCACAGGCTTGTGTGGTACTCGATGTGGTACTTGTCAGTACCACACATATACAACACAAGCATATGTCAGCACAGGGACTGATGTGTGGTAAAGGAAAGTACCACAGGACAGTACCACACGAATTGTCCTGTGGTATTTTGGGACGTACCACAGGACAGTAACACAGGAATTCCTGTGGTAATTTTGGACATATACCTCAGGACAGTACCATATGAATTGTCCTGCGGTATATTGGGACGTACCACAGGGCAGTACCCACAGGACAGTACCATAGGAAAGTACCACAGGACAGTACCACAAGACAGTACCACAGGAAAGTACCACACGAATTGTCCTGTGGTAATTTGGGACGTACCACAGGAATTGTCCTGTGGTATTTTGTGATGTTCCACAGGTCAGTACCACAGGACAGTACCACAGGAAAGTACCACAGGGCAGTACCACAGGGCAGTACCACAGGGCAGTACCACAGGGCATAACCACAGGACAGTACCACACGAATTGTCCTGTGGTATTTTGGGATGTACCACAGGACAGTACCACATGAATTCCTGTGGTAATTTGGGACGTATACCACAGGACAGTACCACAGGACAGTACCACATGAATTGTTCTGTGGTATTTTGGGACATACCACAGGGCAGTACCACAGGAATTGTCCTGTGGTAATTTGGGACGTACCACAGGACAGTACCACACGAATTGTCCTGTGGTATTTTGGGACGTACCACAGGACAGTACCACATGAATTCCTGTGGTAATTTGGGACGTATACCACAGGACAGTACCAGAGGACAGTTCCACATGAATTATCCTGGGGTAATTTGGGACGTACCACAGGGCAGTACCACAGGACATTACCACACGAATTGTCCTGTGGTATTTTGGGATGTACCACAGGACAGTACCACATGAATTCCTGTGGTAATTTGGGACATAAAAATTTATACCACAGGACAGTACCAGGGTCAGTACCACATGAATTGTCCTGTGGTAGTTTGGGACGTACCACATGGCAGTACCACAGGACAGTACCACAGGAATTATCCTGTGGTAATTTGGGACGTACCACAGGGCAGTACCACAGGACATTACCACAGGAAAGTACCACAGGGCAGTACCACACGAATTGTCCTGTGGTAATTTGGGACGTACCACAGGGCAGTACCACAGGACATTACCACATGAAAGTACCACAGGGCAGTACCACACGAATTGTCCTGTGGTATTTTGGGACGTACCACAGGACAGTACCACATGAATTCCTGTGGTAATTTGGGACGTATACCACAGGACAGTACTGCATGAATTGTCCTGTGGTATATTGGGACGTACCACAGGGCAGTACCACAGGACAGTACCACAGGAAAGTACCACAGGATAGTACCACAGGACAGTACCACACGAATTGTCCTGTGGTATTTTGGGACATACCACAGAACAGTGCCACAGGAATTGTCCTGTAGTATTTTGGGACGTACCACAGGACAGTACCACACGAATTGTCCTGTGGTATTTTGGAACGTACCACAGGGCAGTACCACAGGACAGTACCACAGGATAGTACCACAGGATAGTACCTCAGGACAGTACCACATGAATTGTCCTGTGGTATTTTGGGACATACCACAGGACATTACCACAGGAAGTACCACAGGACAGTAACACAGGACAGTGACACAGGAGAGTACCACAGGACATTACCACAGGAACTGTCCTGTGTTATTTTGAGACATTACCACAGGACAGTGCCACAGGAACTATATCCTGTGATATTCCTGTTGTATGTGTCCCGAAATACCACAGGAAAATCCTATGGTACTGTTCCACACAGAAGTACCACACAGCTAGCAAATTAAATGCATAGTATCACACAGTCGTGCCACATAGCAATACCACACAACAATACCACGAGGCAAAATCACACATATACAATAGAAAATACCACAGAAAAATGTCACAGGATATTCTTCTTTTTTTTTTTGGTTAACATTTTATACCACAGGACTATCACATCAGGAGAATATCACACAGCAGTACCACACAGAAAAATTGTAAGGCAGAACCAACTGAAATAACAAATATATAAACGAAAAAACACATAGTCCTCAATTAATTGATAGATGAGTTATGTTGTGAATTATAGCAATTGATTTGCCATTACTTAACCTGTCCTATACTCCTGCAGTATTACCTATTTAGTGAAAGTGCTGATGCAAAGCATGAGACATTTCATGTGGTACTTCTGTGGTACTCCTGTGGTACTCCTGTGGTACTCCTGTGGTACAAATTTTTGCATAGCTCATAAATATTCATAAAAAGCACTCTAGATTTTAGAAAATACATTAATGACTTAAAAAGTCAAAGTATTAATGGTGGGACTTACTTTGAACTTTATTAAAGATTGTCTAATTATGTTATATTATTCCCAACATCATAAATATTGTTATGGTAGTGTAATTTCATATCTTGATAATAAAGTATAATCTAGTAAGTAACCATGCCTTAATGCATTACGGATAGACGGCCATACATATATATGTACTGATACAACCGATGACTAACTAGGAATAGAATGACTATATAGATCTATTATAGAACTAAAATGGCACTTGGCCATATTAGACTCTCGTTTGAGGTTATATGTTAGGAGTAGGACAGGTTATTAAGTAGGGCCGTGTTTGTCCTGAAATCCATCACTCGCCTATCAGGAATATTCCTTGATATAGGGCTAAAATTCTCCCAGATTTTTTTTTCTCGATATATCCTGTGTGGTACTCTCCTGTGGTACCATGGTAATGCTGTGTGGAGGTACTGCCCTGTGGTAATGTTGTGTGGTAATGACCTGTGGTACTGTCCCAAAATACCACAGGACAGTTCCTGTGGTAATGTTCTGTGGTACTGGTCCTGTGGTACTGTCCTGTGGTACTGCCCTGTGGTACGTCCCAAAATACCACAGGAAAATTCCTGTGGTACTGTTCTGTGGTACTGGTCCTGTGGTACTTTCCTGTGGTACTGCCCTGTGGTACTGTCCTGTGGTATGTCCCAAAATACCACAGGACAATTCCTGTGGTACTGTCCTGTAGTACTTTCCTGTGGTACTGTCCTGTGGTACTTTCCTGTGGTACTGTCCTGTGGTACCGTCATGTGGTAATTACCACAGGAGTACCACAGGACTTTTTCGTAAGGGCCCTTCCTCCCCCCCCCCCCCCTCCTCCCCCATCCAACACCCTACCCACCCCCCCCCCCCAC
This sequence comes from Diadema antillarum, assembly GCF_040938485.1. NCBI lineage: Eukaryota > Metazoa > Echinodermata > Echinoidea > Diadematoida > Diadematidae > Diadema > Diadema antillarum. The sequence goes on along the minus strand of NW_027271253.1, from coordinate 598,654 downwards.
CCCCCATCTACCCACCCCCAACTCTGCTCAACTACAATTTGTTTTCTTATTATGTTCTTGTGGTACTAGATCTTGGTAGAATCTAGACATCAGTATCACACAACTTTGAATGATTGTGTCATTTTAATGTAATTTTGTTTGTTTGGGCTACCACTGAAACTGCTCAAAACACATCAAGTTAATCTATTTGATAAATAAAAGTGTTTTACAGGACTTTGTAGGCAATAAGGTGATGATGACACCTCCTTAATCAAGGATAACTACCTGCATCTATGTATTCATCTTATGAAAAACTAATCAAAACTGCAAGATTTTTTTTTTGTGTAAAAACTCCAAAGGGCATCATTTTCAAATGTCTCTCTTTGAGAAGCTTTATAACCCTTGAATGTACAATGTCACATATGATGTAGGGGCAAATATCATCAAAAACACATTGATGATGTTAAAAAATCAAATAAGAAATATGACCTCCACTATAGGGCTCACACCTGTAAATAAAATGGAATGTCCCAGACCCCTTCACAAATTCGTACCAAAGATACCAAAATAAATGAAGAGAAAAATGAATAAAAAATCAGTGATGCAGTTTGGCAAAAAAACTGAATAGCTGTAGATATTGAGTACGAATTCCTCTACAAACTGCATTTTGGTTGGAAGATGAAAGCTTTTCTGATGGAATTTGAGGGGACTATATTTCATTGGCTGCTGCATGTACCGAAAATAGGTGATTTTTTTGAGAGACAAGAACTCGTAGTCTGGCTTTGCGAACCCTTGTACAGAGTTTGAGCAAAAGAACCTGCTTTGAAAATTTGATGGATGAAAGGGTATATCTCACTTATTCAGGTTAGTGAATATGAGACACCTCATTTCTCCCAGCTATTTTACAGAATTTTTTGAAATTTGAATTCTAACACACGTCTCTATGTGGAATTATATAACAGGCATGTATGGAACGCCATATGTAGCAAAAGTCGGGGAAACCACTGATCAGAGGTTTAATTTTCTTTGCTCGTGCAAAGTAAAAACTACTGATCAGAAGTTTCTAACTCTGCACGAGCAAAGCAAAACCCCTGATCAGCGCCAGTATTAAGAAGGAAAAGCCGGACGACCTCAGATACGATGTGGAGAGACTTTATTCACCGAGCCCCAGAGAACTCAAACTTGTTAACACCAGAGGGCGTTAATCATGCGACATACAAATGTACATCGTACATGTACAGGTATTCAACATAACCATAACATATGGCGCAGTAGTTTTAACTCTGCACGCACAGCTCGAAACCTCTGATCAGTAGTTTTAACTCTGCACACACAGCCCAAAACCCCTGATCAGTAGTTATAATAACTCTGTTAGTCATTCTACACTCTAAGAAAAAAAGGTTCTCAAATGGTTCTCGTCGGCTCCAAAATGGTTCTCATCAGATGGTTCTCGCAAAATGGTTCCGATGAGCACTTTTACTAGAAAATGGTTCCCAATCGAAATGGTTCCGTTCGTCACCATTTGCTAGTATGCGACCCAGTCCCCGAGTGTTATTTGTGGTACTCCTGCAAGTCAAACAATATCTTTAGGTCCACTTTCATTTTTCCCCTTGCTGTATATTCGAATGCCAGATGTAAGAATCACCAAAAATGTGGTATTGGTACAAAAATATTGTATGTGTTTCTACTGCTGTGATAATAAAAAGTACATGTACATATTGTTTTTATCATAGACTAATGATTTCTCCTGGCTGCGTGCCAACTGACAGCTTCCCGATCAGATATGCGTACGCGTAAACGTACACATAGGCCCTACTAGTACTGCACTGTTGCACCACCGCATGGAAATCTTGTGTATGTAACCGCCGCGGCACACGCCGCGGCTATGTAGCCCTGTGCTGCCTGCCTGCCTATATGCAAACCTACCACCACAGCGGGCAGAGTGCCAATGCAATATAGTATACCATGCATGCAGCAGCAGAAGACTAGTAGACACTTACACATATAATAGAAAATTTAAATGAGAACTTACCTGTTTGAAATTTAAATTGTATTTTATGAGGAAGGCGAAGGAAGAGACTACGATGCATAAGAGTAATAATAGGAGAGCCCGCACGCGCGTCCAGCAATATTAGTAGCTCCGAAAAATGTGAATACCAATACCAGCAGTCATCCTACTGCTATTGAGAACTACCTGAGATTATGAAGAAGGGTGGGAGAGGAGGGACTGTAGTCTCTTCCTTCGCCTTCCTCATAAAATACAATTTAAATTTCAAACAGGTAAGTTCTCATTTAAATTTTCTATTTTATTTCGGAAGTCTCGAAAGAGACTATGATGCATAAGAGTAATAATAGGAGACTTTGAAGCTGGTAGTCACATTTTTTGGCCACACAGAACTGTGCCAATGACCATAATTACCACAAGGGGTACAATGTATGGCTTTACCTTTTATGATAATACTGCATGGCTGAAACCCCTATTCTCATTCCTGAGGGGTTTCGCGTAATATGTTTGAAATGTCTTCTCGTTACTCCAGCCTGCCTGTGCCAAAATCTCATGTACAGGCAGATCTTTCCTCTGGGCAGCAGACGCTGAGGCTGCTCTCGTGGAGTGAGCCGAGAACAAGCTGGTGTCAATCCCAGCTTCTGTCATAACTGTCTTAATCCATCGTGACAAAGTTTGGGTAGAAACCCTGTGATACGGTTTACAAAAACTTATTAACAGATACTTTTGGTCCTTCCTAATGATCTGAGTCCTTCTCAGATACTCTCGAAGGTATCGTACAATGCAAACTCGTCTGTCTGGAGGGTACGCTCTTAGGCTAACGACTTGGCCTGTATTACCAGGTCTGTGGTGCTTTAACAAGTCATCAATGACGAAATTGACAGAGTTGTCTTTGAATGTCATCTTGTCTATTCTCAAAGCATTCAATGTCTGCACCCGCTGTGCTGAGAGAAGCGCTAATAACATTGTCACTTTCAACGTTAGCTCTTTCAAACCCAATTCACCTGCAGGTGATTTCCTCCTCAGATAGTTGAGGACAGTTCTAACGTCCCACACCTCCGTGTAGCGTGGTCTGGGGGGTCGTAAGTGAAAGACTCCCTTCACAAATCTAGTTATTAGAGGATGAGTGCTTATGGAAAACGAACTGTCTGTGAGTGTCAGAAAAGAAGCCAGTGCACTTCTAGCAGAGTTTATAGTACCGTAGCTGGCTCCCTTATGGAACAAGTCTGAAAGAAATTCTAGTGCCCATTCCGATGAGGTATGGAGATAGTTAATGTTGTTGGCAGTGCAGAAAACTTTCCATTTGCTGATGAAGCTATGATATTGCTGTCGTGTAGATTTCCTCCAAGAAGCTACGATGACCTTGACGGTCCCTGCACTCAATCCCTGCGACCTGAAGGGTTGGCTGAAAGCCTGCAACAGAGCAAATCCAAATGTTTGTGTAAGGGGTGGGGCATAAAAGACACAGGTTGAACAAGAAGTTGTGCATGTCTACATAGGACAAGTGGTTTTTCAGTCAGCATGTCCTGAAGTGCTGGGAACCATGATTGTGTAGGCCAGTTTGGTACTATTAACAACCCTGTGGCTTTATCTGCCCTTATCTTTTGCAGACATTTAGGGATAAGGCAGAAGGGAGGGAAAGCATAGAACCATAATGGACCCCAATCCACTGTAAATGCATCTACATTCTCTGCCGAAGGATCAGGCTGCCAAGTGATATACCTGGGTAGCTGTGCATTAAGTCTGGAAGCGAAAAGATCGATTTCAGGGAGGCCGAAATGTTCTACCACTTCAGTAAATTGGGTTTTGTTAAGCATCCACTCTGTTCGATCATTAAACTTCCTTGACATGAAGTCTGCTGTGGTATTGAGCCGTCCTGGCAAGTAGGCGGCTGTGATCCAAATATGTCTTTCAATACACCATTCCCAAATATCATGTGCCAAATTGTTGCATTCCTGGGATCTGAAGCCCCCCATATTGTTGATATATGAGACTGCAGTTGTATTATCCATTCTAATGAGAACATGAACATTTCTCAGGTTAGAGCAAAAGGACTTCAATGCCAATCCTGCTGCAAGGGTTTCTAGATAATTTATCTCATTGTTAACAGCCTTTTCTCTTTCCACTTCATTCCATTGTCCCCCTATGTTTGTGCACATGTCTGTTGCTCCCCAACCAGACCCACTCGCATCAGTGCGCAATTCTATTGTATGCCTGGGTCTGTCGATAGGATTAGAGGTGTACTGTATGTGATCAATCCACCACTTAAGTTCCTGTTTGGCTCTACTAGACAAGCTCATTTTCCTATCAAAATGACCTTTATTGGCCTTCAATGCCAAAATCTTCTCTTTTTCCAAGATTTTGTAGTAGAGGGGCCCATATTGGGCTGCAGGAAAGGTAGCAATCAGTTTCCCTATTACTCTAGCCACTTCTCGGATAGAGGATTCTGTGGCATGCAACAGACTTGTGCACTCAGCAGTGATATCTTCCTTCTTAGATTCAGGAAGAGTAACTGTCATGTTCACAGAGTTAAGGACAAATCCCAAAAAGGTGATTTCTTTAGTGGGTTTTAACACTGATTTAGTCTGATGGACAAGAAACCCCAAGTCTTCGAGGAGATCAGTCGTAGCATCGACTGCTCTTTGAGTGCTAGCCTCACTCTTCCCAATAATGATAGTATCATCAAGGTATCCCACTACCATGTGACGTGCTCTTCTCAGATGAGCAAAAACCGGTTTGAGAAGCTTTGTGAACAAACGCGGTGCTGTACTAAGCCCGTTTGGCAGTGCGCAATATTGCCAAAGTTTGCCCTGCCACACAAATCACAGGTATTTCCTATCCTGCGGATCAACTGGTACTGAATAGTAAGCATCCTGAAGGTCGACTGAGGCTAGCAAGCAATCTGGTGTAATAAATTGCGTTGCTGTATGGATGGAATCCATTTTGAAATGCTGATAGACTAGGCTTTTGTTCAACTCTGAGAGGTCAAGAATGACCCGAAGGCTGCCATTCTTCTTAGGGCGGGTAAAAATGTTCGAGATCAACTCCCCCACTTCATGTGAACAAGGTTCAATAACATTCTTGGCTGCCAGTGAATCAATTTCAGCTTGGATATTGGCCAAATCTTCATTCTTTACTTTGAACTGAACCAAAGGATTAACCCTTTCAGGTGGAAAACATTCAGGCTTGAATTCAAGTTTATAGCCATTCACAGCTTGTAGTACTGTGGGATCTGAAGTTAACTTCTCCCAATTACATGCATGAAGCCTCAGTCGACCTCCAACTGGATGGTCATTTATACATGAAGTGGTAGGTCTAGATTCTATAGATCTGGTAAATTGAGGAGTAGATCTAGAATACCGTTCTTCTAGATAAGGTAGAAATGCATCATGGTCAGTTACTGACATGTCAAATGAGCAATATGTTGAATCTATATCTCCTACCTCTTCAGAGGCGGGCTGTTGGGTTACTTGTTGTGGGGAGTCTTGCTTCTGGCCTGTGGATGAGCTCTGCTCTGTGGCCGTTGCTGTGGGGGAGGTCGCGACTTCCCCTGGTAGCGCTGGTCTAAAAAAGGACGATTTGCCGTTCCATGCACGAAGCGTGAGGCTGCAGCGCTACGCGAGCCCGTCCAGCCCGCATCGCGAGCCTGCCGGCGAGCTCCGCTGTTGAAGGGCCGTCTGTACGGATGGAAAGAGCCGCTCGGACGAGAAGTATGTTTCTGCTGGGTCCTCATGACCCCAGCAGAGGCCTTATGTTGTTCTTTTAGATCTTTCATCTGTCTTGTGAGATCATCACCAAACAACAGCTGCGTGACTGGTGTAGAAGGCTTACAGAGATGCACGTATTCCGAGTTGATGTCCGGCTTAATCAGCTCCTTCCGCACGCAATTCAGTTCAAAGTGCGCATTACTCAATAGAGCAAGTGCGTCTTGCTGAGACTCGGAGATATCTCGCGCGTCGAGAGAGCGAAGAAGAGCCCCAATACCGCGAGTCAGACATTTCTGCACTCGCTGTAGTTTCAAATCACGATTACGCGTGACGGACTGCAAGTGTTCCCAAATGGGAGCGTTCACTTTAGGTGTATCGAGGTGGGGGCAGTTGCTCGGTGGGGGGTATTTTTCAACCGTTTCCTCGATGGCTTTATCTTCTAGTTTGTTGCCAATAAAGTAGTTCACCGATTTTGCGATTTCCTCGTCAACTGCCTCCCCAATCCCGAGGGGGATAGCATACTTGGCTGCCAACTGTGGTAGCTGTGCAGCAGGGGGAACCTCTTCCACCCCTTCGTCAAAATCGAACGGTCCATCACGCTCTGCGTCTTCAGACGTAGACGTATCAAATTCGTCCCCAACAAAATGGCGGACGTTAGTACGCAAGCGGGAAAATTCCTCCGCTGTAGATTTCGATGTAGACGCGCCTGTATGTACCACAGCGGCACGGCTAGTGGTTTTATCATGCGATAGGGGAAGGTGTTTCACCACTTCGGCGAGGAGATTTTCAAGTTTGTCTAGACGAGAACTAACGTCCCCGGAGGTAGACGCCCGATCCTCGGAAGGGGCTTTCGATACCGTATGAGGAGCTTTTTTGGGAATTTTCTTCATCGTCTTCTTCCCTGAATCTTGAGCCTTTCCGATGCTCACATTCTTCTGTACGTGCGCCGTACCGGCATCGCCGGAGGGAGGCGCTGGTGGTGGTAACTCTGACTTCGTGGCACAGACCTCCTGTCCACGTGTAGCACGTAAAGCGAAGGATGGATCGTGCTGCTCTTTCGAGCTCATATTTATCGAACCAACGTAACGTTTAGGCTCGAAAGATGCGTCAAAACACTTCTCAGTAGGTTCCGGATGACCGGCGAAGCAAAATATTCTCGCGAGAAGGAAAATTCCGGCGATGAATTTATGGAAAAATTTCAAACCGCGGAGCTATGCAGGAGAACCTCCTGTCGGCTGGAACGAACGCGAACGTATTGCTGGACGCGCGTGCGGGCTCTCCTATTATTACTCTTATGCATCGTAGTCTCTTTCGAGACTTCCGAAATAAAATACACAGTAGGTCTATGCATCACACCCATAACGAACGGCACCCGGTAACGTTAAACATTAATTTTGTCAAAGTGGACTGGAAACGTGTCACTGTAAATTCCTTTTTCGCCATGGCAGTCATCACAATTTAGGAGAATAGGTAAGATTTTTAGTTTTAATGTGGTTTCATCTCATTTTTAGATGACATTCGTTGGTACTAAATCAAGTTAGTTATAACGCTAAATATTGGCCTTCATCACTCAGTTTTCGTTTTCAGTCAGTGATTAACCTTTGACGGTTAGATCCTAAATGTTAGATCTAATTTGATCGAAGCTGCTATCTTGTGTAATGTTTACCAGGTACAGTAGATCCAGATCTAACAATAACATGTTAGGCCTAACACTTTACAATTAACAGTTAGAAATTTGGCATAGCAATGGGCTAGCCCGAACAGACGCCGTGCGGAGCATGGCTGTCACGTTTTTACAGCGACTGGGCCGGGCTAAGTTACTTAGCTAGGCCTGCATAACGTTTATGCCTATTAGAAATAGAGTCTACTAACTCTGAAACACAGCCCGAACGCCGAACGCAAAGATATAACTGTGTACAAGGAGCGCCCCGGGGTAAGGCCTATACCGGTACATGCAATAATGAGGAAATTTTTTCTAGGCCCTGTAAGTTATAACTGTTACAAGTATAACGTTAGAGCCAATAGAGGTCTGTCTACAGCCCAGTAGGCCTAGGTCAAAATCTCTTCAGTATGTTTTCAGGCTTGTTCTAAGTAAGGAGTCACGTCATGTAATGCCGTGTTCTGTTTATCGAGTTATAGCAATGACTTTGTTTTATTAACGCGGTTAAGGTTTATTGTATCTTTCAATTCACATGTCAGGGAAGTGGACACACCAACATGCACAGAAACCAGGGAACAAGTAACTCCAGCCGGGACGATACTAGTAACCAGTACGTACGTGTTTGGGTCGCTGGTGCGGTTTGGGAACAAGGTAGACTCTACATTGATCAGAGAGACAGCCCGTGACAGACCGTTGACAACATCGACCAGAACCGTAGGCTTAACACTAGCCAAGAATGAGCTGGGCGGCCACAAGAATTCATCGATCAGAATAAGAGCCCGGGATAGCCCATTTACAGCATCAGCCAGATCCCAGGGCTAGTCGAGAATGAGCTGTGTGGCTAAGACAATACATCGATCAGAATGACAGCCCGTGATAGCCCGTTAACAGCATCAGACAGAACCCTGGGCTAGTCAAGAATGAGCTGGGTGACCAAAAGAATACATCGATCAGAGAATGACAATTTTAGTCCGAATAGCCCGTTGACAGCATCGACCAGAAACCTAGCTAGCCAAGAATGAGCTGAGTCAAAAAGAAAACACTGATGATGCCAGAGAAAACCTTTGAGAAATATGTAGATAGGGTAGGTAAGTCCGTTTGCATTGACTTATAGTGTATTTCATAGCTGCTCTTTCAGAATCTGCCGTCAACCAAAAATTCATGTCTGGCGACTTTTTGTTGGTTTGTGTGATGGAGGGTCACATATGTTTTGTTATGATCCCAATACAGTATTTGCAACTTACAATGTACCAGTGATAATGTTTCACTATAATTTGCATTTAACAGCTTTGAATCATGAACTTATTGCATTTATACCCACGCAGGAATTACGTACAAAACTGTATTGTGTAGAGAATTGAAGATTATGTAATTTATTTCAAAGCACTGATGCACCTCTTGTCACCAGTTTATATTGTTTTTGCAGAAATACAAAATGTACATGTACATTGTAGTACGTGGTGGTGGTGTTTAAAAGACTGTTGCCAAATTTGGTGAACAAAATGACAAATGCTAACAACATATTATTGGCATAGGCAGGTTATAGGACAGCAAATTCAAACCTCAGCTTTAGGCCTGCATTGTATATAGTTTACTCTAATGAATTTATGGCTCTGCTGTTAAAAAAATGTAAATTTTTATGGATTCCCAATGTTATATATTTTAGATCATGGTTGGGGAATTTTTTTCATTCATGCTTGTGAAACTGTGTGGGTGTGGTACCTTGGGTATCCTAGCCCTTTTCCCCATGGGATTCTTATTATCCTTCACATTTTAAAACAATGTGTTCTTTTTGTGTGTGTGTGTGTGTTTTTTTTTTTTTCGTAGGACATGCTGTAAACTGTCAGAGGACATGATTAACCTGAATTGATACTCTTCTTGTATTTGCAGTTGTATAGATGTGTCTATGGTATTTTCAAATTGCAGAACAAAAAAAAAAAAAAGGTCACTCGTATACAAACAAAGATAAGTTAATTCAAGTACTCGACGTTATAAATGTGAAGTGAAGTAAAGTGAAGAAGTGTATAAAAGCTTATCCTCTCCCAAGTATCATACCAGCAATATAATGTATGTTTTCTGTGACAATACCAAAGGTCCTGTTTAATGGAATTGTTTTCCTGCCCTTTGTAGTTGCTTTTAGGACAAATATGCTTTAAAAGAAAGAAACAAACAAAAAAACCAACACCAAACAAACTAGCAAATACTGTATGTGGAAAAAGTTCCTCATACTACTTATGTAACGTACTTGACTTCTGCCTATCTTAAGACTGACACAATTACTGTATCTCATCCGTGCAGGAATTATTTCACAGAGAATTAGACATTTTGTTATGTATTTCAAAAGCATGATGCACCTCTTGCTACTTCATATCATCTGTACAGAGATGTATTGTGTGATGGTGTTTCAAGAACTGCTCGGTACACAAATGACAAATATTGTGGAAAAAAAATTAGTGAACAAATGAAAATATTTTTTAAAGAATATTTGACAGATTATAACATGACAAATACAAACCTCACCTTTAGATTGTAAAAGTTAAGGTGAATAAATACATTTCTGCGAATTTGTGAAAGAGCAAATTTCTATGGTTTTTAGTTATTGAGTTATGCTTCGTGAAAAAATATTGGTGAATTTCATGTACATGTATTCATGCTTGCGAAACTGTGTGTGCATGGGTGTGTTATCCTTGCTTTTTTTTTCCGGTGTCAACGATAATGTATGACATCCCAGATAACAATTCTCCGTTGGGCCAACGTCAGCAATTGTCGCCACGGTCGCTGTCGGTGAGATGACGTTGGCTTAACGGTGGGCCAATGTTTTTATGGTCGCCATGGTCGCGGTCGGCGAGATGACGTTGGCTCAACGTTGGGCCAATGTCTTTATGGTCGCCACTTGCGGTCGGTGGATATTGTTGGGTATCCTACGTTGGGCCAACGTTGGTGATGGTCGGTAGGGTTTGTGAACTAACGTTGGCGCAACGTTTTGCCACCGTCTCATCTTGTCGGTGATGCAAGATGGACATTGGTTGGTAATCCTAAGTTGGGACAACGTTGGCAATGGTCGGCACGGTCGCAGTCAGCAAGCCAATGTTGGTACAAGGTTGGGCCATTGTTTTAATTTCGTTAGAGGGAAGGTGGAAATTATTTGGCAAACCTACGTTGGGGCGACGTTGGCAATTTTTGTTTTCGCACAGCTGGTGAGATAACGTCGGCACAACGTTGGACCACCCGTCTCACTTTTGTCATTGATGCCAAATGGATATTGGTTGGCTATTTCTACGTTGGGCCAACATTGGAGATGGTCGGCATGATCGCAGTTGGTATGCTTACGTTGGAACAACATTGGCTCATTGTCTTACTTTTGTAACTAATCTAAGGCATCTGGCCAACATTTGCCCAACATTGAAATTCTTTTGGTCAAACGTCATGCGTGTATGTTGGCACAACATCAAAATATGCCGTTGGCTCAACGTCATTTTAGCCGTCAGACCACCACTGGTCCAACAGTGAAAGTCTGACGGAGTGACGTTGGTACAATGTCAAACCAACCATATATCCACTAAAAGGGCAGCATTTGTCCAGTGTTTATTCAACTTACAAGTGTGTATGTTGGCACAACATTAAGAAATTTGACGTCGCGCTGATGTCATTTTGGCCATCAGGCCAACATTGGCCCAACAGCGAAAGCGTAAAGTATGTATGTTGGCACAACGTTGGAAATATGGCGTCGCTCCGACGTCATTTTGACCATCTGGCCAATATTGGCCCAACAGTGAAAGCTTGCCATTTGACCGACGTTGATTCAATGTCAGACCGACATTATACCAATCATAATACCAATTTGAATGCTGCGTTGGCCCAATGTTGGTCAAACGTCATGCAAGTGTATGTTGGCACAACATCATAATATGACGTGGGCTCAAAGTCATTTTGGTCGTCTTGCTACCACTGTTCCAACAGTTAAAGTCTGACGTTGGACTGACGTTGGCAGAATGTCAAATCAACATCATATCAACCATATTTCCACTTTGAATACTGCGTTTGTCCAATGTAAATTTAACTGTAATGTCTGTATGTTGGCCCATCGTTAGAAATATGACGTCGCTCAGACGTCATTTTGGCCATGGGGCCAACATTGGCCCAACAGTGAAAGCCTGACGTTGGACCGACGTTGGTTCAATGTCAGACCGACATTATACCAACCATGAAACCACTTTGAATGCTGCGTTGGCCCAATGTTCGTAAAATGTCATGCGTGTATGTTAGCACAAAATCAGAATATGACGGCTCAACGTCATATTGGTCGTCGGGCCAACACTGGTCTAGCAGTTAAAGTCTGACGTTGGACTGACGTTGGCACAATATCAAATCAACATCATACTAGCCATAATACTACTATGAATGTTGCGTTGGCCCAATGTTAATTCAACTTGAATGCGTGTATGTTGGCACAACGTAGAAATATGACGTCGCTCCGATGTCATTTTGGCCATCGGGCCAACATTGGCCCAACAGTGAAAGCGTAACGTTGGGCCGACGTTGGTTTAATGTCAGACCGACAATATACGGGGTACCAACCATATTACCACTTTGAATATTGCGCTGGCCAAATGTTGGTCAAACGTCATGCGTTTATGTTGGCCCAACATCATAATATGACGTTGGCTCAACGTCATTTTGGTCGTCGGGCCACCACTGGTCCAACAGTGAAAGTCTGACGGTGGACTGACGTTGTCACAATGTCAAACCAACATCATATCAACTATATTTCTACTTTGAACGCTACAATTGTTCACTGTTAATCCGACTTGAAAGTGTGTACGTTGGCACAACATTATTCGAAATATTACGTCGCTCCGATGTAATTTTGGCCATCGGGCCAACATTGGTAAAAGGTCTCAGGAATGTAAGCGGTCAATTGCTTCAGAAATGAAGCTTACGTGTCTTCAGTGATGGCAGTGACCTCAAATATGATATTCATGATTGGGTTAGTAATGCAGCGTAGCTTGCATGAAATTATGTGCAACATTATCCAATTTGCACTGGACAAAATTTGCACGCTTACACATGGAAGGTGGGGAGAGGAGTACTATATTTTTGGGTTGATGCTTAACAGTATGTGAACAGGCATATGGCAAAGTCATCCGTAGGCGCTGTGGTATAGAGCGGGATCTGAACATCTCTCACGAAGCGAGACTTCTCTTTTCTTTCCTTTTCTTTTCCCACTAACAATGTGAAACACAGTATTGTTTCTTTTCAAAGATAGCGTGCCAATTAATTTCTAAACAAGACATTCCAACCCACCTCAAGCTTAGATATGCGTAGGCGTTGCGGTGTAGACATGGTCAATAGAGCGAGACTTCTCTTTTCTTTTCTTTTCCTCACTAACAAATAAGTTTAGCAGGAAACATAGAAGCATTCGCACATACTGTTTACATTTCCCATCACATGTATTTAACATTTCCCATCACATGTATTTAATATCGGAATTCTCATGTACAAATTTTCCCTGGAATTTTGCCAAGAATTTTTCTACACAATACATGTTCAACAGAAACCATTTGGTTCATACATAATTTGATTTAAACCGTCCACGTACTCGATCGAACAGTTTTCGCTATAAAGATACAAGTATGTTTACAAGACTGCAAACAGTAAAATGATTTGCCCCTTAACAAATCAGACTACATCTCTTGAAATGTCTTCAAACGTAGATTAAAGTCATTCATCTTAAACGATTTCTCTTATATATTTATTTATTATTTATTTATTCAGTCTTCTTTAAAAACAGGGTAGTCTTTTCAGAGCCAAAAGGCCTGCTTTTAAAAAGAGCCCTGTTAACATAAATATAAGAATTACACATCGAAACATATTTGCATAAGTGTAATGAAAAAGTAATTACATCAAAACCAAAACATACCAAGTCAAAACACAGTAACAACTAAACAGAAACAAAACAAACAAACAAACAAACGAAACAGAAACCATTAAACTGAGCTCATAACAGAACAATATGCTACATAACAAGACAGGGTATATAACCAACGTGCCACATAACAGTTGTGGCTACAGTTGGTGCGCAAAACTGTAAGAATGAATGAACCAGAATTTGCGTTAAATCTGCACTTACAAGTTGATCGATTGAATTTGGGTCTTGAAAGAGATGAGTGTTGTTGCCGTTCGAGTGTGGGTTGGAAGTTTGTTATAAATACTGGGTGCTATGAAAGAAAAGGATCGCTTTTTAAATTCGGTGTTGGGCTTTGGAATGAACAGTGGATTTAGAGTAGAATGACGGGTGACATAATATATAGGACGTTTTGTGGCAAGATCATTCAGGTAATACGGTGCTAAGTCATTTAGTATCTTGAACACAGAAATTCAATACTGATAGTTGATTCTACTGGCGACACTTTGCCACCCAAGTCTATTCAAAAGCGTTTCTTTGGTAGCTGAGTAGTCCGCATTTAAAACCAGTCTTGCATATCTGTTCTGGGTTCGTTGCAAGTTGACAAGGTCTGTTTTGTTACACTTCCCCCAAACCACCGAGCAATAATCTATGTGAGGTAGTATAAATGAGTAATACAGCTGTGCCAGAATTGTTTCTGTTAGGAAAAACTTTATCCTCCTGATACATGCTATTGCTCGATTAACTTTTCTAATTATACTCGATACATGTAATGACCAGTTTAAACTCTGGTCAAGAATTACACCAAGATACTTAATATTTGTAACATTTTCAAGGTAATCTTCTTCATGAGTAATTCTTAAAATCTGGTTTCTAATTTTACGTTTGGTTCCAAAAACCATAACTTTTGTTTTTGTGGCATTGATTTTCATTTGATTAACTCTGAACCATTCACACAATGTATTATATTCCTTTTGCAGGGTCATTTGAACACTAAGAATATTTTTTCCCTTGCAAAACAATGCCGTGTCATCAGCGTAAAGGGTGATTTTAATTTGATTTTCAAAAGATAAATTACACATATCATTGATAAATAAACAAAAAATTAAGGGCCCCAGAATAGAGCCTTGGGGGACACCAGAGGTAACCTTCTCAAAAGCACTCCGGGCACCTTGAAAAGAAACACATTGCTGTCTGCTAAAAAGATAAGATGAAAACCATTGTAGTTCAGTTGTTTCTATGCCATAGTAAGGCATTTTTGATAAGAGGATTTCATGCGATATAATATCGAATGCCTTTTTTAGGTCTAAAAAAATTGCACCTGTTATAAAACCAGAATCAAGGTTATTAAGCAAAAAATCAGTAATTTCAATTAAACATGTAGCCGTTGAATGCTTTGGGCGAAAACCTGATTGCCTCTGCGAGAGCAGTTCGTTTTCTTGCAAGTATTCGTAAAGTTGTATATGTGGACCGCCCTTTCAAGAATTTTTGACACACAAGATAATAGGGATATCGGACGAAAGTTGCCCAGTTTACTTGTATCACCACCTTTGTGTACAGGAACAATCTTGGCCTTTTTTAAATCACTCGGGAATTGCCCAGAGTTTAAAGATTTGTTTAAAATACGTGTAAGAGGTTCCGCGATGTACGGAGCTGCGGATTTCAATAGCCTTGGATGTAAGTCATCTAAACCGGCAGCTTTTTTGGCGTATATTTTGTGTAATTCTTTTATAACAAAGTCTATTTCAATTTCTCTGAATTTGAAAGTTGATTTCACTTGTGACAATGTATTAAGGGAGTTAAAACACTTTTCGGATTGAGTGAAACCATTTCCGACATTAACGAACATCTGATTAAACGCTTCAGCGATTTTATACTTATCTGAAATAATGTCATTGCCTATTTTGATATTTGAATTGATTGTAGCTTTTTTCTTGGGCAATAGATCTTTCAGCACTTTCCACGAGTTCTGCATATTGCTGTCGCATTGTCGTAACCTGGCATAAAAATATTCCTTCTTAAGTTTCTTATTCAAATTGTTGGCGTTGTTTCTAAGATGCTTGTACTTGTCCCAGATAACGTTCAGATGACTTACATCCTCTTGACATGGTGTTTGACCTTTCTCAGACAATCTTCTTTTCAGTTCAGTGAACTTTCTCTTATGGTAATCACGGTCTCTGGCTATTGCTAGATAGTCATTAGTAATCCATGGGGCACCTCTTAACTTCTTTCGAACAGAGACAAAGGGAGCATGTTTACGTGATATAGCAGAAAAGGTTTCTTTAAATTTTGCAAAGCTCCTTTCTACATCGTCACTCACAGTAACAAGACGATCCCATTGAACATGTGAAAGGTCATTAAGAAAATCTTCGACAAAGTATCTGAACGATCTGAATGAAAAAACATTCAGGCTGGGATTTTGATGGTCTGCACCTGAGAATTGCATATACATAGACAAGGGAGTGGTCACTAAATCCAACAGAATCTGTCCCAGATTTGTTTGTGATCTCCACCATTGAGTCTGACACACAAATAACATCGATCAATGTGGAGCTATTAGGGGGTTGTTCGCGTAGGCTCCTTGATGAGCTGCGTAAGGTTAAACACTGAACACAATTCGTTAACTTTGTTTGACAAAAAACTTTTTTGCTAACATGTTGCAATTTAAATCTCCAAGTATAAGAACGTTATCAGAGAAGGAAAAAACCTGCTCTAAATTCGATTCCAAACTACTGAAAAAAGTCGAACATGGGGAATCCGGTTTTCGATATATCACACCGAGAAAAAATGACATATGATTTTTAACTTTGATTTCTAACCACATTATTTCCAAATCATTATTTTCAAGATCTTTACGTCTAACGTATGACATATTTTCTCTTAAATAACACGCTACTCCACCGCCATGTTTATCCCGATCTCTCCTTTCCAGGATATAACCAGGAATCTCTAAAACACTTGAATGAATGGAGTCATCAATCCATGTTTCGGAAAGTGTAAACAGATCAACTGATTCTTTCTTAATGTAATTATCCACGTCCTCATTTCTATTCCGTATACTTCGAACATTAAGATGGGCAATCAGCAGACCATTATTATTTGTACTCTTAAGCTGAATAACATTTCCAGGCAACGTAACATAATTCTTGGGCTCTTTAACTTTTTCTACTTTTGGGATAGCCGTTTCAGGAGTTTTCAGATCTTGTTCGAAAAATGGTAATTCTTCAAAAATACACATGGAACACGTCCAGTTTTCAAAACATTCATTTTTGTCATCGTACTGAACTTGAGTTATACCGGCACATATAATATGAACCCACTTGTTACACACTGTACAGAGCAATGCTTTCTGATTACATTTTACTGGTGCTTTACAACACACACATGGGAACCTAACTGGCATAAATTGATATATCAAAATAGATCATCAAACATATCAAACACCAAAAGAATGAAACAAACAGATAATCACATAAATCACGAAAATGACTATTCAAAGGTATTGCACAAAATTTACTCAAGTTAGCATTACCATTCAGACGTTTATAATCAGTCTGAGTTCAGTGTTCACGTGTTTAGATTCAATCTCACCAAGTCTCTTTTTCTGACGATTGTGATCTTCTCGCCGTTTGGTTTCTTGACAATAATCCTCCCGTCCTGTGTCCAAAGTTTGAAATCTCTGCTGTCTAGACCCCTCTTCACTTTCCAGTAGAGTTTCGAGCGACCTTGTGTCAAACTTTCGTTGATGTAGACGGTTTTTGACTTACTGGTTGCTTTCCGTAGGTTGAATCGTGCTTTGTACACCTCGTCTCTCGTGCGGTAGGTCGCGAATTTCACGATGACATCGCGGTGCTGCTTTTTTGCCTTGGTTGTCGCCTGACTCCTTTTCGCCCCTCCGGCCATGGGTCCCAGTCGGTGGCAACGATCGATGTCTCCCTTCTCGACGTTGATCCCAAGGTCGTCTTTGCAGATATCGATGACGGTTGCCTCCACATCCTCGCCACTGTTTTCATCAATGCCAGCAAAAACCAAGCAGTTACGACGTGAATACTGTTCCGCCTCCTCTGAGGCCTCCTCGATCCTTTGGAGACGTTTCTCCATCGTCGACATTCTGTCGTTGACGGTATCGACGTCGAATTGTACCGAGTCCTTTACGTCGGAGCAAATTGACTCACATAACTCGTTCAGAAGCTTTGCTTTGATTGCAGAAATCAGTTTGGAGACGAAAGTACCATCAGTGAGTAGTCGTTCGATAACAGATTTGATGGCACTGGATAATTCCGAGTCATGGTCCGAGTCGAGTGTAGAGGCACCTGTGCCACCAGTTGGGGCTGGCTTCGTCGTCGGGGAGTTGTCGGCCTGGGGTGCAGAAGTCCCCGTCGAGGTCTATCCGTACCGGGCATATTGTTGACTGCCAGGTCTATTGCACAGGGTCAATTGTAAATTCTATGCTATCTATCTATCTATCTATATATATATATATATATATAAATATATATATATATATATATATATATATATATATATATATATATATATATATATCATATATACATATCGTCGGTGTTTTCACGAAGTGGCACGACCGGCCAAAATCGAGTAAATTTTTGATTTTAAGATTTTTGCATGTTATGATAGTAAATACCGAGATCTACAACGTGACAAATTTTTGAACCTCAATCTCAAATAATTACGTAATAATAACGACCGTGTCACTTCGTGAAAACTTCGACTGGTCGGTCTACGATTTTCACGAAGCGGCACGATCGCGGGTTGCTGGTGCGTATACGCCGGACGTCATCATAAATCATTTATCTGCCAAACGTCCTCGTACGCGCGCGTCTAAGATGGCTGCGCCCAGAGCAACGGAAACTAGACAGATGAAATCGGTAAAGTTACATTTCGCACTGTATTGACACTTTAATTGTTCGAATTGTTCACATTCTTGAATGTAGATTTACGAATGAGGAATTTGAATATGAAAACAGCGTAAATATGTATTCTTGCAGATCACATTGACTTCGTTTGGCGCTGTCCTAGCTTCGTGATCTACGTGCGCAGTCCCACATCTATTATTCGGTGTAAGTGGAGAATAGGCAGGGAAAGTGACTCGAACTAAAGTCAAATGAACACGTCTCACATTTGCATCGAATCTTAAACGCACTAACTGGTGATATATTGTGAAGTTTTATTGTTACCTGTATTACGAGCTCAAATATGTAATGCTACGACCTACTTCTTCCCAAGTGGCAGGTAGACTAATTTAACTATCTTATCTTTATACTTAATTATGTCTGAATCTTCCAGGAATTTAGATCCATAGCTGTTTAATAGGGAGTCTATATCTAGGCCTACAACTTCAAGATCTAACTAAGATAGCTAAAAGTGTTACACTGTTAATATTGTTCTTGAATACCGTTGGCGTTACCTGTCCAGGTTACTCTAAAAGTGATGTTATTTCACTGACTGCCTTTGAATTCTCAATGAAAAAAAAAATAGAATTACTTCTGCTACAAGTCTAGCATTAAATCAGGGACGTCCTCTTCCCACCTCCCTGTCTAAATTGAGGCATTACCAACAAAAATGAAGAGTTTGATAATGTTGTCGAGAATACCGTACCAGCAAATTTGATTTGGATAGACAACAAGCAAAAAAAAAAAAAAAAAAAAAAAAAAAATTGCTGTGCAACGTTTATGCTCAGCACCTGAATTCATAAATTGTTCTATCATGCTATACTATGAGCTTAAAAGCCTCAGTGTGGTCGTAATTGGCTTATACGTGGCAAGTACTTTTGCCTTAGTTTGCGATTTTTCGTTTTGTTTATTTTGATTTTCTACAATCTATGGTTCTTTGAAACACAGAGGTTTTTTTTGGGGGGGGGGGGTGGAGGCTGGGGATTCGGAGCTGGGCAAATTGTAAAATTAAACCAAAGAGATGTTCATAAACTTCAGATTCTGGTAAGCCGTAGAATATAGACCTGAAAGGGATGGGGGGGGGGGGGCAGTGTGATGTTTTGCTAATCTGTGCATCAATTTTATGATCTTACAGAACTGGTAGTGATGGAGTTTCATGTGACTGACAATGACATCTTTCATTCATTTTCCATTACAAACAGATATTGAGGCATTGGTGTGGACAACCCAACAACTTGCAGACTGGAATGAAATGAGTGCTGTCCTTCGATGATGGGCTACTTTACAGTATTGTAGTCCATACCGCATTCCTTGAACAAGCTTGAACAAGAACCATAAGTTACATTGCTATCTGTCAAGGATTTAGAGTAAATTAGACAGACCAGTGTGTATAATTTGGTATTGTGAAAGAAAATGAATATTTTGGGGAAAAGTATGTTTTTTGATAAAATGATGCTGTCCCTTTTGACCCCAAATTTGGGGTCAACAGGGACAACACTTAATTTTGATCCAAAAAAAAGCTGTTTGAAGGCATTTTTTTTTCAATCCATCCAATGAATTGGATTAAGAGAACAACTACAGAGTTTAAAAATGATATACAAACATTTAAGAGCAATCTATTCCATTGTTAAATCAATCTTTAACAAAAATTTCAACAGCCCAACAAAATGAGCTGATATAAAAAAATGTGACCCATCAGGTCAAAGGTTAAGATTGAAAAGTAAGTCAAAACTTTACTAATCCATTTAATTACACTCAAATATTAACCCATTTCTTCTTCAAGTGGCAAATCATGATGTACAATCTTATTCATACACTCTTAATTCAGTGTAACTTGACTCTTATGATGTCGGGAATATTTTGGGAGTTCTTACAGCAATTATAAGCTGGCACCTATAGTATGGGTCTGACCCAAACAGATGTGTTGTTGGCATTAAAACATGCAGAAGACAGAGAAAAGGGTCATGAAATACAAGTGGTAAAGTCCTAGCCTGTCTTAGGCAGTGAAAAAAATTCCCAAGAGGGTGGGTGGGGCCAGGGTTCCCAGACCCTTCCTCCCCAAGTTAGGGTTAAGACAGCGAAGTTCACTCTCATCTATGTATACAAAAGTGAAGCCACATATCCAAAGATCTTATTGCTCTCTTGTCAAGAGATTTAGAATAAAAATTCACACTATTGGAAATAGCTGGACATAACAAACATTTCAGAGCAATTTATGACATTATAATAGTTAATCATACAGAAAATTTAAAGGGCCAATCAAACAACACCATGGTGTCCCTATTCACCCCAGTCTAACTGATTTTTTGCCCAAGAGAAGAAAAAATGTGCTGTCACAAATTCCTGTTGAAATAATTATTTCAAATTTAAAGGTATGTTGTAGGACCTAATCAAGCAAATTTGAAACATACACATTCAAAAAACTTTTCTCGGTTTTGTCCCTATTCACCTCGCCGTCCCTTTTCACCCCGTTTTACGGTAATAGACAGTGCAGGCACACTACTAGTAATAATAATATTACTAATATGATTTGCCACATACTGAAATAATTGTTTTGATTACCTTTGAATTCTCAATGAAAAAAAATGATTTGAGAGTTACTTCTGCTAAAAGTCTAACGTTAAATCAGGGAGGTCCTCTTCCCACCTCCCTGTCTAAATTGAGGCGTTACCAACAACAATGAAGAGTTTGATAATGTTGTCAAGAATACCGTACCAGCAAATTTGATTTGAAATAATGGATAGACAACAAGCAAAAAAAAAAAAAAGATGCTGTGCAACGTTTATGCTCAGCACCTGAATTCATAAATTGTTCTATCATGCTATATTATGAGCCTAAAAGCCTCAATGTAGACGTAATTGGTCTATACGTGGCAAGTACTTTTGCCTTAGTTTGCAATGTTTCGTTTTGTTTGTTTTGATTTTCTACAATCTATGGTTCTTTGAAACACAGAGGGTTTTTTGGGAGGATGGAGGCTGGGGATTCGGAGCTGGGCAAATTGTAAAATTAAACCAGAGAGATGTTCATAAACTTCAAATTCTGGTAAGCTGTAGAATATAGACCTGAAAGGGATGGGGGGGGGGGGGGGGCAGTGTGATGTTTTGCAAATCTGTGCATCAATTTTATGATCTTACAGAACTGGTAGTGATGGAGTTTCATGTGACTGACATCTTTTCATTCATTTTCCATTACAAACAGATATTGAGGCATTTGTGTGGACAACCCAACAACTTGCAGACTGGAATGAAATGAGTGCTGTCCTTCGATGATGGGCTACTTTACAGTATTCCTGCAGATTTCTCCTATCATCTCAAGCTTGAACAAGAACTGTAAGTTACATTGCTATCTGTCAAGGATTTAGAGTAAATTAGACAGACCAGTGTGTAATAGACAGTGCAGGCACACTACTAGTAATAATAATATTACTAATATGATTTGCCACATACTGAAATAATTGTTTTGTCTTACTCTTTCTTTAATTACAACTGTATTTGTAGTTTTATGAATGTGAAGCACTGACATAACATGGAATCCAACATTTTGACATCTAATTACCTGTAGTCATGTTGCATTTTGTTATAAAGGCAATGCTGTCCCTCAGTCTGATTTTGATATGGTAGCAGTATGCAATTTCTTCAGTGTCATGTATCTTTCAGGACTGTTGTAACTGTAGTTTTTTATTGTTAGTTTGATTATTGTTGTGTTTTTATTTTTTTATTGGGAGGGGGGCAAGGGAGATGAGGAAGAACAGTTATACACTCTGTACTGATATGAGATACCATCAACTTTGCCAAAGTCAATGGCACATACTGTATGACAAATTCTTGGCAGAGACGATGAAAATGAACTGTCTCAATATACATTTATAGTTTTACTCATGTCAATGTGTTTTTTTCTTTGTACACTCAGAAGTCAAATGTCTGAGACATTACTTGCATGGAATTGACTATGTCACTGCTTTTCACTTGTGATGTCCTGCTTTCTTTATTCTTTACTTTAGTTCTGCTCCTGATTCTAATCAACAATATGTTCATTCACCATTTCGTCTGGCTTAGCATCCTCTTCTTACTGCACTCAAGGGTTACATTGTGCACCATGCTAAAGGTGAGCAAGATATAAACAGCAATCCATGCAACACCTTTTCATGTAGTATTTGGTTTTATTTTGTCATAGACAATTACTAAGAAAATCCAGTGTCAATGGACAATTAGGTGTAATCCTAGTACAGTCTTCTTGTGCACATTATCACATTGATTTAAACTTTATGATAAAAAAAAAAATGCATTAGCACTTTGGAGTAAAACACTACCAAAGTGTTTATATGAAAGGAACATTATCATATAATTATTTTCTTAGGGAAATCGGTGTAGTTTAAAAAATGTGGAAAATTTATTAAAGAAGTATGTTATGACTGTTGTATCAAATGTCATCATTCCCCTCTGCAATGGAGAAGTAACATTGTCTGTGAAAAACAATTGTTCCTCTTTGCATAGGGAGAGAAGCAGATAACAACTGTCTACTGGAGAAAGCCAAGAGAAACCCGAAACAGCTACAAATGACTAGGGTGGCTGAGCTGAACATCTGCACTAAAATCCAAGCCATGGGATCATTATGGAAGGAGATCATAGCAATATTTCACCACAATCACAGAGTTGCTCCACACAGCAGCAGCAAACTTTTCACAAGAGTGTGTACTTTATGAATGGACAGGCAGGTTCTGGCAGAATATTATTTCGATGTTCTTTTTGATTTTCTATTTAATGACTTTGGGTTTGTATGTGTGCAGAAATGAGGGGGGGGGGGTAGTGGTGTCTTAAAGTAGGACATCATTTTTAATAATGATGATAATAATAATAATAATGATAATAATAATAATAATAATTAATTATAATAATCAACTGTGCTTATATAGCATATGGAAACATTCTGTATTATGCCTTTTGTGCTCAAGGATAGAAATGATCTAACAAAAACATACAATTGCAATTACAATGATACCTTGTTTCACGTTTAGACTGTAATGACAGGTGTTTGCAAGGCAGACTTAGATTTGTCAACATTTGCAATTCATTTTAAATTCTGGGTAAGATTATTCCATATATGGTAGAGACATTACAAGCAAATGTATGCCATTGCTTTTTTATTCAGAATAACAAATAAGTCACTACCTTTTGAACGAAGGTTTCTCTCTGGTGTGTTTCCTATTTAAAGTAGTTCTTTCAAATAGTGTGGATTCAAAAGTTAATATCAACATTTTGATCTGTATATGAATTTTGACTGGAAGCTAGTGCAAGCTTCTTAGCACCGGTGAAATTTTTTTTTTCATGTTTTTGGAATTTGGACACTACTCTTGCAGCAGAGTTAGGAATAGCTTGTAATCTCTGTATCTGTTTGACTGACAATCCACAAAGTAATTAATGACAAGATCAACATGTCACATTAAGAAACCATGAACTGAATGTACTGCTGTGCATTTATCAGTAAAGTCTCAAATTTTCCAAATATGGTATGTGAAAGAATCAAGGAGACATTAAGGGACATTAATCCTACATACTGTATCTCTCACTGTCACCTTATTCACTGACATTACTCTTGATAACCATCAATCCATGAGTCTTTCTATACAGCTTTGTCACAATGATGCCATCCTCAATTTCCACTGTATTATGCTTCCCCTCTCTGACTTTAAACAGTGCTTTTCACAACAAAACCATACCAATGTTAAATACCATACAGATGTCTCTTCTTTTACTCTGTTTATGAACCAGCTCTCCCATCAAACTATTCATTTTGTCTCCCTTAGCCCAGCCACCATTATGCCAAACCCATAAACAATTTTCAGTATTTTTGAATTATGCCTACCACAGCACCTGTGACACCACAGCAGACGTAAACTAAAGTCAGGACCAAGTCAAGTCAAGTTGTGCAAGTTAGAAAGGTATTAGTAGACTGCAAGAGGGATATAAACAATTGGATGCCTACATTTCCTCTGCTTGCTCTCTCTCTGCAACTAATAAATGACTAATAAACTTTGACAGAAAATGTTTTCTTGGATGATAGATGTACTGGAGTACATAGCCATATTATTGCAGTCTGTGTCCACATCAGAAATTATGGCCTAGACATCATTATCTATGTCTTTTTATATTGTATATTGTTGTGGATTTTATTTTTGAAACAATAATGAGTAAATGCAGATCTGATAGCCACTTCTTACTGAGCTTAGATAAGGAACTTTGTGTATGGTATCCTCTAGCAGTGAGAGAAAAGAAAGGGAAACATGAGGATTTTTATATCTTGCAAAATAACATGGTATGGTAATAAATTATATTTCAGGCACATACTGTGCATAATATGAGTGCTTACAAACTTTTACAAAGTTAGGGAAGATCAAGACTGTTTGCAGAAGATTTATAATACACTTTGTGAACTGTCACAGCAATTTAAACATCAATTAGTTCAGTCACTGTCTACAAGATTGTATTGCCTTTGATATGAAGAAGGTTATCCATACCAAATCAGCTAGTGTCTTTGTAATTATGTACTTGTATTCATATCATCATATTCTAGATTGATTATAAAGTTAATGTTTGGTAAACAGCATTTGACCAGGTTGAAGTTAGGTTATGGGATATGGAAGGAGGTGGAACATTTTGGTCATTATTTTGTAAGATTTTTGGGCTTTAAAGGCAAAAGTCAGTCTAGTCTCATACGTCTGACTGACATTTTTGAATCTACAAAAAAAAAAAAAAAAAAGAAATATTGTAGTACCCTGAATGCCATAAAATATAGATATCAAGGTGGGTGATACATACAGAGCTTTGGTATAAATGTTAGAACATAACAGAAACCTTCGTTACATCTGAAAAATAAATGAAAGGTAATGTACTGTACCTTAACTTCATTCAAGTTGGAATCTGCATTATATGAGTAATATGATCCACGTATAGTTTATTGAAAAGCCATATTTAAAACTCGTGTACACACGTGGTAATAAATCTATGAATGAGAAAAGATACCCAAATAAAGCTCATTTAGTTTTTATGTAATTTAAAAAGTTTTGTAATGTGTCACGTGTAGGAAATAAATAGAGAGAGAGATTGTGTGTTTGTTTGTGTGTATGTGTGTGTTTGCGTGTGTGTGAGGGAGAGAGAGAAAGAAAGCGAAAGAAAGGGTGGAAAAGAGAGTGATATTACCAGCACAGAATTATTTTCTTTACAAGAATGACACATTCACAAAGCAATATAGCAAACTGATTACATTTCATATTCGAAAACAACATGCTTCGTGGTTATAGCACGAGATACAGTAATGCTCCGAGGAAGAGAGTGAATCTTGAAAATTATGATCCAAAATAATGTGCATAAAGACCGATGCAATGAGCTGAGAGCAATGATCAATGTGTAATATAATGAAGAACAACTCAATAATAATGCCTTTCTGCGAATGGATGAGAGATTTAGAAGGGGAAAAGAAAAAAAAAGTATCAAACAAAATCTTGATACCCAATTCATATCACTAGTATACAAAGGAGCATCGCTAATGCGCGCGCTGGATTATGTGCGCGCGCGGCTATGAGAAATGATGAAGATAACCTAACGCGCAGCGCGTGCGCGCCGATGGTGTCACTTCGTGAAAAATGAAATCCGCACCATGCGCGAAGAATCAAAGCGGCACGGCCGACGGTGCCGGTTCGTGAAAATATTGGAAGCGTTGTTTACGTGTTTTTGTGTTTTCACGAACCGGCACGACGGACTGTGCCCGATATTTCAACGAAACTTTTGTTTTTCACGATGAACCAAGAACATGAAACACACAAACAACTCCTAATCTGTCGTGCAGTGTGATATTTAGGTAACTGGACGTGAAATATAGGCGCAATCATGGATTTTGCAAAGGCAAAAACTTCAAACGCGATTATCTCGAAACTTACTTTCGCGGCTCCGGGGCCGGCTGTGCCGGTTCGTGAAAACACCAGCGATATATGCATAGGCGCCGGAAGTGGGGGGGGGGGGGGGGGGGGCAGGGGGGGGCGGCCGCCCCCCCCCCCCCCCCAATCCAAAAAGTGGGGGGGGGGGGGGCAAAACGCATTTTTGCCCCCCAAAAAAGCCCCCCCCCAAAAAAAAAATAATAATAATAATGATAAAAATAAATGAATAAACAAAGAAAATAAAATAAATATGTATATATAATTATATGAATAAAAGGGAAAAAATATGGCTACAAACGGCAGCTTTTGGACTGTAAAATGTCAAAATTTTCAAGCTCGCTCGCTTCGCTCGCTCGCATCCAGCAGTTGAGCCCGATGCGCCTCCCCCTTAATTTCTAAAGCGAAAAACATAGCTACGACGGCAGTTGTTGGACTCTAAAATGTCAAAATTTTCAAGCTCGCTCTCTTCGCTCGCTCGCATTGAATCGTTATGCCATTCTCCTAATGTTGCTGACAGTAATTGCCAGTAGTTGCGCCCGATGCCCCCACCCCTTCATTTCCAAAGCGAAAGATAAATATAGCTACAAACGGGAGTTTGGGGACTGTAAAATGTCAAAATTTTCAAGCTCGCTCGCTTCGCTCGCTCGCATTGAATCGTTATGCCACTCTCCTAATGTTGCTGCCAGTAATTGCCAGCAGTTGCGTCCGATGCCCCCCCCCCCATTAATTTCCAAAGCGAAAGATATAGCTACAAACGGGAGTTTTTGGACTGTAAAATGTCAAAATTCTCAAGCTCGCTCGCTTCGCTCGCTCGCATTGACTCGTTATGCCATTCTCCTAATGTTGCTGCCAATAATTGCCAGAAGTTGCGCCCGATGCGCCCCCATTTATTTCAAAGCGAAATATGTAGCTACAACAAAACTCCAGTTTTGGAACTGTAGAATATCAAAAATTTCAAACTCGCTCGCTTCGCTCGCTCGCATTTTATTGTTATGCCATTCACCTTATGTTGCTGACAGTATATAATTTGTCGATCGTTTCACACCGTCATTCCATAATCCATGTAAGGAAAACTTACAATGTTCCTCAATGACTGCGTTGTTAAATGTATCACATTCCGTAATGTATTGTAGTCCCATTATTGCTCACGCACACACGCACAAGCATACAGACCGTCAAAATTACTTTATGGTTCCCCCCATGTTTCGACCCACCGTACGCCACTTTACATATATATATATATACATATATATATATATAATAGATGTGTGTGCGTGCGTGCGTGTGTGTGTGTGTGTGTATGTGTATATTGTGTAACATTGCATGGTCTAATCTTGAGCCCCCTCCAATGTTTGCCCCCCCCCCCCCCAATCCAAAACTGCTTCCGGCGCGCCTGCATATATGATACTTGTATTCCACGTGTTAATTCCAGTACAGAAAATATGACGAAGTAGGGTGGTAATGCATTTCAGTTCAACAGTGCTATTTATTCAGACCAAATTTTCGTCGAATAAATTCGTCTTCCTCTGGGTCGACAATGACAATTGATTGTATTGTCGACCCTGAGGAAGACGAATGTATTCGACGAAAATTTGGTCTGAATAAATGGCACTGTTGGACTGAAATGCATTACCACCCTACTTCATCATCGTTAATATATATATGTATATATATGTGTATATATATGTATATATATATATATATATATATATATACATATATATATATATATATATATATATATATATATTATGTGCGGGACCAAGCAAAATATTGCAAGTATAAAAAACCCTTTAGAGGGATAAATTCTCGCAGGAGGGCCACCTTCCAGCTCAGAAGATCATTTATGTTTGGGGATCAGAGGGTAAAAACTCGCCATCATGTCATTCCCCGTAATTTGGTGCGGGACTTTGGGGATGGAGAGCCATTGGAACTGATCACTAGCGGGGAAAGTATAGCCAATGTCTAACTCATAAATTCCTATGTCCATAGAATACCAATAGATTTTTTTTTTTTTTTTTTTGGTCAAAACCCCCTCTTTGGAGAGGGGGTTTTGACAACAACAACAACATAAAAAGGGAAATAGCTGGAAGGAAGATAAACGTTTTCATAACATAAGGGGAAAATACTGAGCATACAGGGTGACTAGGAAAACGAATGCAGTGTTCTGTTTTCTTGTACTCTCTATCCTATTCAATTTTATTCTTTATTTTATGTGCTAGTAGCCATCTGGGCTACAATTGTAAAACAGATATGTTTGTTTTGTACATCCTATAAAGATCACCAGAGGTCAAAGGTAGAGCATTGTCTGTGCTTTTTGGAACATCAAGACAATTTCATTGTAAAACAGATAATATGCTTGTTTTGTACATCTAAACTATGTTTATCATTAACTAAAGGCCGTGTCACACCATAACGCGGGCTTGTGGCGAGGAGGTAGTTTCCAGCACGTAGAAGATTTTCAGCGGGCGAACAAGAATGTTTGCAATTTTCATTCATGCCTTGTCATACCGTACGGGGGAACTTCTGCGGCTTGACTTGCGGGGGAACAAATTTACTCCAAGGAGCTCTCCGCAGTTGGTCCGCGCCTGACAGTATCTAGCGCGTAGTTGCCCGGAGGTGCTCACGCAAGTCCGATTTAACCGCAGCCAAGTTTTGAGCATGACCAAAACTTCTTCCGGGTGAGTCGCGGGAATGCCCGTAGAGGTCCACGCAGAACGCCAGTAGGAGACCCTTAGCGGCAGTACTTCCCAGGCAATTCCCACGCAGGTACTTCGCAGTCCCGTATGCAGTCAAGATAATGAAATTCTGTGAGATTTCAGCCATTCCATTAGAGGAATTCCTTCACTAAGTTGTCAGCCCCCACGCGACTGGTACAAAGGTCACACAGTATACTCGCAAGTATAACGCGTCCAGCAAGTAAGACACATGCGCTGACTCGCACAAATCCTTTTCCGCCCTCAGGAATGTCCGGTATGCTAGAAAATCCGTACACGTAACAAGCCCGAGTAGCTTGCCCGGAAAGGTGTGACAGGGCCTAAACACGGTTGCGGGTAAAAAAAATATGCGTGCGCACCTCCGGGCGACTACTTTTGAGATACTTGCATGCTAGGTACTGTCATGTGCGGATATCTACGGGGACCTCCGGGTAGTCAAAATTGTTCTTTGCAAGTCGCACGCAAGGCTGGTGTGACACAGCCTTAATGAAACCACAGATCAATATTATGATATGTTAAGGTCATCAACCTCTAAAGGTCCCCAGAGGTCAGAGGTAAAAATCTGTCTTTGCTCTTTGGAATATCAAGACAATTTCATTGTAAAACAGATATGCTTGTTTTGCACATCTTAACCATGTTTATCATTAACTAATACAGTTGTAACATCACAGATCAATATTATGGTATTTTGAGGTTATTGGCCTCTAATGGTCATCAGAGGTCAAAGGTAGAAACCTGTCAATGCCCTGTGGAATCGGAAGATTTGTAGTACAAATGCATATTTAGTGCAGTGTAACCAAGATCTAGGCCTATCATTCACAAATGCCTCCAAACATCAATATTCTGATATTTAAAGTTCATTGACCACTGGAGGTCATCAGAAGTCAAATCAGACTTACCTCGCGATCTTAAAATGAATCTTATGGTATGTACTAACACTGGTGAAAGTTTCATGCTTTAGTCAAATTTTGCGCAATTCTCAAGCTTTTGAGGCCTTAACTGCTCTACTAAATAGCTTGGTCTGAAATTGGGATAAACGTCATTTCCATTACTGTATTATCCATCATAAGAGAGTCTGTAAATTGAAAACTAGTGAAGATAGACAAAAGACATTAAACGAAAATATATTGATGCCAATTCAATTCAATTCAATTCATGGTTTATTCAATCATCTTCGCAGCTGAGTAGCTGAATTGCGATAATTGTGTATACATAGTAAAATGACATAAAAATAACATAATTTCATCAATTAAAACACATCATATAAAACATGCATTATAATTTTCAAATACTTTGTTTTAAATACAAAATCTGATGAATTCATAAAATTATTGCAAAATGTCATCATGCCTGTAATTTTAAATGATATGAGTGCGTCACGAAATTAAAACTGAATAAACTCGGTAATCCTGACATGAAAACATAATAATGAACCAAATTTTTAAAAAAATGCGATATGATAATGCAACATTAAGCATCGTAAAATATTCCTCATACAGTGTATCCAATCACCTATCTAAAATGTTCAAAATATAATCTGCAGGGAATTACTGAAATAATTTTTGCATTGTAAACAAAACGAAACGAAAAACAAACAAACAAACGTACAGAAAGACCAAAAAATCTTGAGACTAACCGCCATAAATTTTGCTTTACAATATCTTTCCAATTCTACGGAGCAGACATTAGCGCAAGAATGTAATAAATAACAAATTTCATTATGAGATATAAAACAAACCCAACTCATCTAAAATATATCAAGAATACACCAATCATTAAAATTTTTTTTTATATATAACACATAAAAATCTTAATTGCAAATGGAATAAGAAATATGATGCTGCTATTGCTACACTGCATATTCTTCTACTCATTTAAAATCAAATGAATTGATAAACTCATTATAAAAATCCAAAATATGCAGAACTATCAGTGATACATATAACATAATTAACAATTGCCACATACTTTCCATACCAGCACTTACTCAAAAATCAATGTTGATAAAAAACTATATATACTGTACAAACGTAACTTTAAAAAATATTACTTAAAACATTATCAGTATATACACATATATTACTTCAAATATTAAAAGTATATATATACAGACTGTACACGTACACATCTACATGAACTTCAAACAATAGATATCATTTCCTTATGCCAAATCTTAATCATAATACTATTCTTAATTCAAAAGCTACAATGTAATTAGCCACTTCATACGCTGTTTTACACACCATCATTACACATAGTCATTGAGTAGTGTCTTACAATATATGGGATTGCACTTTTCTTATAACGTTCGGTTCGACATTTAACTTCGGTCAGTTTTTGGCTATTTCTAAGCTGGCGTCTGGAGCCTCGATTCGCTGGTAACCAGTCCCGAAAATTATCAAACAACTGCTTTGCAAATTTCCGACACAGTTCTTCACGGCGAACATACAATGTGGTTAAATCACAAATGTCCAGTGCCTGATCATATGTTTCATATTGATTTTCTAGTATTACGCGTAGGGCTCGTTTCTGTATTCGTTCGATCGAGGCATTTTGATGTTGTGTTAAGGACGAGTGCCAAATGATGCAGCAGTACTCCAATATTGGACGTTTATATGACACAAAAACAGTCACAAGATCGCTAGTTGGCATTCCGAAACGCTTTAGGGAACGAATGATGTACATCTTCCTCGATGCATTGGATGTGATGTAGGTGACGTGGTCAGTCCACTGGAGATCATTTCTGATAATGACACCAAGGAGTTTCACTTGTTTGGTTTCCGGTATAACCTGACATCCTAGGGATAGCTGGGTCTCTGGTAGCTGTCTGCGAGTAAAGGCAACCTGAAAGACCTTGCATTTGGAGGGATTCAATTTCAAACCGGAATCTGCACACCATGTTTCAAATTGGGAGAGATTTTCTTGGAGATTGCAGGGCATGTTTACTTGTCGGCTGTGAGCAATTTGTAAGATCATCGACATACTTCCATCGCATAGGCGCCGGAAGTGGGGGGGGGGGGGGGGGGGGGGCAGGGGGGCGGCCGCCCCCCCCCCCCCCCAATCCAAAAAGTGGGGGGGCAAAACGCATTTTTGCCCCCCCCCCCAAAAAGCCCCCCCCCCAAAAAAAAAAAAAAAAAATAATAATAATGATAATGAAAATAAATGAATAAACAAAGAAAATAAAATAAATATGTATATATATGAATTTAAGGGAAAAAACATGGCCACAAACGGCAGCTTTTGGACTGTAAAATGTCAAAACTTTCAAGCTCGCTCGCTTCGCTCGCTCGCATCCAGCAGTTGAGCCCAGTGCGCCTCCCCCTTAATTTCTAAAGCGAAAAACATAGCTACGACGGCAGTTGTTGGACTCTAGAATGTCAAAATTTTCAAGCTCGCTCGCTTTGCTCGCTCGCATTGAATCGTTATGCCATTCTTCTAATGTTGCTGACAGTAGTTGCCAGTAGTTGCGCCCAATGCCCCCACCCCTTAATTTCCAAGGCGAAAGATAAATATAGCTACAAACGGGAGTTTTGGGACTGTAAAATGTCAAAATTTTCAAGCTCGCTCGCTTCGCTCGCTCGCATTGAATCGTTATGCCACTCTCCTAATGTTGCTGCCAGTAATTGCTAGCAGTTGCGTCTGATGCCCCCCCCCCCGTAACTTCCAAAGCGAAAGATATAGCTACAAATGGGAGTTTTGGGACTGTAAAATGTCAAAATTCTCAAGCTCACTCGCTTTGCTCGCTCGCATTGAATCGTTATGCCATTCTCCTAATGTTGCTGCTAATAATTGCCAGCAGTTGCGCCCGATGCGCCGCCCCATTAATTTCCAAAGTGAAAGATAAAGCTACAAACGGCAGTTTTGGGACTGTAGAATATCAAAATTGTCAAGCTCGCTCGCTTCGCTCGCTCGCATTTTATTGTTGTGCCATTCGCCTTATGTTGCTGACAGTAAATAATTTGTCGATCGTTTCACACCGTCATTCCATAATCCATGTAAGGAAAACTTACAATGTTCCTCAATGACTGCGTTGTTGAATGTATCACATTCCGTAATGTATTGTAGTCCCATTATTGCTCACGCACACACGCACAAGCATACAGACCGTCAAAATTACTTTATGGTTCCCCCCATGTTTCGACCCACCGTACGCCACTTTACATATATATATATATATATATATATATATATAATATAGATGTGTGTGCGTGTGTGTGTGTGTGTGTGTGTGTGTGTATATTGTGTAGCATATGCGTGGTCTAATCTTGAGCCCCCTCCAATGTTTGCCCCCCCCCCCCAATCCAAAACTGCTTCCGGCGCGCCTGCGCTTGACGTTTGCAGATGTGAGGGCATCATTGACAACACTCAAGAATACAAGAGGTCCCAACCGCGTGCCTTGTGAGACACCAGCCTTGGTACCAAGAGCAGATGAAAGCTGGCCCTGGTAGCGCACTTGCTGGGTTCTTCCGGACAGGAAGGAACGAAGCCACTGGAGGAGTGACGATCTTGCTCCCATGTTGCACATGCATGTAACAGCAACATTGTGGTCCACCAAGTCGAAAGCCTGTGTGAAATTCGTTAGTATCATAGTGGTCACATTGTTGGGTTTGTCCCCACAGGAATGGAGGTAATCCAAGAGGCTGAGTAGATAATGATTTGTTGATAATCCCTTACGGTTTCCGAATTGCATAGGGTCAATGTTTCCACCAATGTCAGCCATGAGCCATCGATATGCAAAGAGTTCTAACAGCTTAGCAAAATGATCCGTCAGCGCGATTGGACGTAACTTGCTCAAACAGGGTGGTGTTTCTTTGGGGATCGGCACAACAATTGACTTCTTCCATCTGCTAGGAACAACTTCCTGTTCAAAGGAGGCATTTATGATGTGGCATAATGGTGAGCTAAGCTCTGCTGCGAACTCCTGTATCAAGCGTGGGGGGGGGGGGGGGGAGAGATTCTGTCTGGACCTCCGCTTTTTCCAACGTTGATTTTTGCCAGCTCACGGTAGATAGTCCAAGGTTGAATGGTGGGGATGGACTTTGCTGGCACTGGTCTGAAAGTTGGTAGTAGGGCCGGATCTAGAATGTGGGAGCCACTGGATATGGTGACAAAGTAGGAGTTAATTGCATTTGCTGTAGTCGACAAGTCACCTGGATCTATGTCAGGCAAGGACAGGGTCATCTCACGCTTGACATTCGATGACATGAGTTTGATGTGCTGGTGCCAAGATCTTGGATTGTCACGTTTAAGATTAGTACACGATCGCGGTAGAAGGTTTTCTTCGCATTGTTTATTAACCGCTGAACTTTGTTCCTCAACCCGGGCCACTCAGTGGATTTTTGATGGAATGCTCTCTGCCTTTGGTGGATAAGTGCTTTTACTGCAGAAGTTATCCAGTGCTTGTCTGTTGAATGCATCTTTACCGATCTTTGTGGAAAATGGAAGTCAATTGCAGCATTGAGGTCAGAATAGAATTGTTCACATTTGTCATTCACACTGTTTTTGTCGTAAACATCTGCCCAATCCTTGTGTGTGATCCATTCGCCAAAACTTCTGATGTTGGATTCTCGCAATGGCCTTATAACTCGACGTTTGACTTTGTTTTGTTGCACATGGTGCTGTTGAGGCTTCCAGGTCACTCCATTGTGATCACTCATTCCTACTGGTGCTACAATTTCAATGGGTCTGTACAATGGGTTCATGTTCGTAATGGTTTTGTCTAAAATAGCATTGTTTCTCGTAGGACGGTTAACAATCTGCGTCAGCCTATGAGCGTTCATCAGTGGTTTGACGTCAATGCGATTGAAGTCACCTGCTATGATGATGCCTGCTCCTGGATGGCTGGTTAAGATGTGATCAAGAGAGGCTATCAGGGACTGGATGAGAGTTGGGTCTTGTTGATCCTCAGGGGGCGAGTACACGGCTACTACAAATATACATGAGATGGATCTTGGGAGCCTCGCAGGTCTTAGGTTTATCCAGAGAATTTCAAGATTTTCAGGTATAGCTGGAAGTTGAGCAGGTTTGGGGTTTAGACTGGTCCTGGCATATAGGGCAACTCCACCACCCCGTTTAGCTGTCCTGTTCTTGAAAAATGATACATAGTGGGGTATTATCAAGACCGCTCAGGAAGCCCTAGCCTCCCCCGCGCCATTACCCTTCCCGACCATCCGACCAGCTCTGGATTGTCACTGATAGTGCTGTCAAAGATCATGGTATTGGTGCCACATTGTACATAACACGACAAGGACAGCCACAGATAGCTGGTTTCTTTAGCTCCAAACTTCGTGATCGGCCGGTTACTTGGCTCCCATGTGAGATAGAGGCCCTTTCCATTGCAGCATCCTGCAAGTATTTCAGCCCTTACATTGTGCAGTCCAAGCACCGGCCATGCATTCTCACAGATAGCAAGTCCTGTGTACAGGCTTTTGAAAAACTCTGCCGTAGTGAGTTCTCCGCCAGCCCACGTGTGTCAACCTTCCTGTCCACAGTTAGCCGGTTCCAATGTTCCGTGCTTCATCTGGCCGGATCAGCCAATGTTCCTTCAGATTTTGCTAGCAGGAATGCAGGGGCGGATCCAGGAATTCTGTAAAGGGGGGGGGGGGGGCGTGACTAATATTTCTGGTGCCACTTCCGGGTTTCATTTCATTGTTTTTCTTTTTAATTCTTTTGTTTTTCACGAAAAATAAAGGGGGGGGCGTGCGCCGGTTGCGCCCCCCTCTGGATCCGCCACTGGGAATGCCTCAGAGTGCACTGATTCCTCTTGTCAGGTATGCCTCTTCATCCGCACCGACCCCGCCCCTGGTTTCGCCTCCTTGCAAGATGATGCCCTGCTCGCCCAGTTTCACCTTTCCATTGAAGTGGGTCACGCCAAGAACCCCAATAAGAACCTGGTTGCTGAGAAGGCCATTCGTGAACTCGAAGATGAAATCCTGCGGCATGAGCCCTCCGGAGGACCACTGACATCCTTGTCCCTGTCCCTCGCCACTGCCCGTCTCAATAGCCGTCTTCGCTTGCGTGGCCTTTCAGCACGTGAAATGTGGACTCAGCATGACCAATTCACGCACAGCCAAATTCCACTGTCGGATGTGGGCCTCATCTCTTCACAACATGAACAGCGCCTTTCGAACCATCCCCACAGCGAGCGTTCCAAGGCTCCCTCCCGCATCCTCCCCAATGATGACCCTCTCGCAGTTGGGGACCTTGTATGTCTCCGGCCAGATCGCAACAAGTCCTCGATACCTTGTAACGTCGATAGATGGCAGGTGGTGTAACATTCGCAAATTCATTGGCTCTCAGGTCAGAAAATCGTCATATCGTGTAAAGACATTGCAATGCATGAGGGTCCCTGTTCCCCTTGTGGCTCCTCCCCAGCACCAGATGTCTGACGACGATGAGACAGACTTGCTTCCCCCAGACGACGAGCGAGATTTGCTCCCCCCCCCCCCCCCCCCAGACACCTGCAGAGACATTCCACAGGAACTCTCATTGCCTCCTGGGCCAGATGTCCCGTGTGTCCCTGCAGGAACCCCCTCCTGAAGCCCCGCTTCCCCCTCTAGTGCCCCAGGAACCTGCCCCCACTGCTCCGACTATTAACAGTCCAGGTTGTCCCCCCACCCATGGGACCCCCACTGGGCGCCCTCAGCGCTCCCGACGCCTCCCACCTAGGTTTGATGATTATTTGATGTATTAATCAATGATATATTTTGTCTTCTGTGTGAACTGCTGGCTACCTCAGACTAATGGCCCCTTCACTCACCGTGTATTCTTACCTCTCTTATAGCCATGTTATTTCGGTGCCACATATTTATGTTATTTCAATTCCCCCTATCTGGTTTATTACATTATGTCCCTATTAACTATAATTTTCATGTATTTTCATATATTTTCATGTATAAATACTCCACGAATGATCTTCCTGATGTTTTTCTTCACATGTTCAAAAGAAACTACTCAGTTCACAATTATCCCACCCGCCAACGGGACGCTTATCACCTTCCACGTACTCGAACAATTTTCGCGATGAAAACAATTATGTATGCGGGACCGAAATACTGGAACGATCTCCCCTCTGAACTCACAGGTTGTTTATCACTATCATCCTTTAAATGCAAATTAAGACAGTATTTATTGAATAATGACATTAATTCAGCTCATTGAAATCTGTTTTGTGCTGTACAGGACTATCCCGCCGTACTGTACTCCAGGGTTGTTGTCATGTTAAACCAGCTGTTTGTGCCCTCAAATTCTGTCACTGTGTTTATGACCTATTGTATATTCTTCTTTCTTTAAGACAGTTGGGGCGAGGTAACAGCTGGTATTTTAATTCCCTCTGCACTGTAACTGGTTGTTGAATGTCTTTTCTTTTCTTTTTTTTTGGGGGGGGGGGATTTGCAGGTGCATGTGTTCCCTCCTTAATACACGCAATGTATAAATTTCTAATACTTTTTAACCGTATCATTGTTATCATATAATGAGTCATATTGTTATTATTGCCAGAACGACAATGGTTCATCCGCCTACAGCATGTGGCTTATCCGACCCCAAATCTGCATTAGAGAAGAATTTGCTATATAACTGTATAATTGTACTTTTTTTTCCTCTATGTTTCGGTCATTGTTGTACCCGCGCTCCCCATCTTAATCTTTAACTCGATTTTAACTGGGACCTACGCTCAACAAGCTCGCTTTTAAGTAGGTTCCTTCATATTTCTTTAGCATTCATTCACAGATTCCAAACTACACAGATCGACCACTATATGTTTTATATATTTGCAATATTTTACTATGTCTCCAGCTTGATATCATGTACTTCATTTAATTTTGTTATATTTGATGTATTTTTTTCATCTAGAAATATGAAAATAAATCGAAATTGAATAATTTTATTTTTTTCTGAGGTGTCCCAAACAGGCGGTTTTTTTTTACTCTGTACTTGTATCATGTTCATTCTTCGTTTCTACCAATCCGTATTTGTATGACATTCCTGTTTATCTTTATTGTCTCTCACCTGGCTGTCTTGGTATGTTCTCTGTACTATAATTTAGTCGTGGATATGTTCTGTAGGTGTATTATTTTTCAGTCACCCTGCTTATGTCTCAGTGATTTGCCCCTTTGTGCTGTGCATAACATATGGATGCTTATATTTTTGGTGGGTGCATACGCCTTCTTGTTTCTGAGTGTAATACCAGGTTTATCTCTACCACATACCCTCATCTTCTTAATATCTTCAGTTACCCATATATATTTACATCTTTAGTGTTATGAATAGCTACTCATACTGCCTGTCCCTAATTGCACCTTTACTCGTAAATCTCAATGTTTTCTGCTACGTGCATATGTAATTCTATTTTATGATATATATAGATATGTGTATTTCCTGTGTCCCCACATGAACATCATTTTGTACATCATTTTATATGTTTGTTTATGCTGTGTAAGTTTATGCCCTTGTAGGAGCTTCTTATTTCATGCCATGCCAGTGGCGTATCTAGGGGGGGGGGGGGGGGGGGGGCAAGGGGGGCACGTGCCCCGGGCGCCACTCCTTGGGGGCGCAAAAAACGAAAAAAAAAAGCGAAGAAAAGAAGGGGGAAAAAAAAAAGGAAGAAGAAGAAGAAGAAAAGAAAAAAAAAAAAAGAAGAAGAAGAAGAAGAAAAAAAAACTCGACCGGAAGGGGGGGGGGGAGGGAGAATGGTGGGGGGGGGGGTAGAAAACCAAATCAAACCAGATAAAAACAAAACATGATGATGACGCGGACAAAATGACAATGTTTATTGTGTTCACACAAGAATTCCATGTTCCGTAAGCTGAAATACAAAAATTTTCGGCGCGCTCGCTACGCTCGCTCGCCAAATATATATAAAAAAGAAGGTAAGAACAAAACTTGATGACGCGGACAAAATGTCAATGTCTATTGTGTTCACACATGTCATTTAATATTTAGCAGGCAAAATGTTTCACTGAGCAGCGGCTGCAATTTCTTTCGTTCTGAAGCGATCGCCAATTGGATCAAAAGGCGCCAACGGTTTTAAAACGTACGGGGGGGGGGGGCGCAAAAAAACCCCAAATCAAACAAGATAAGAACAAAACGCAATGATGACGCGGAAATATACAAATTTCGGCTCACTCGCTCGTACTATTAGAGTATTTTTTCAAGTCCTCAGTTTGGTGGTATAAATCGTTATCTATAAGGCCGTCACTATTATCTTGATTAGAATTGTAAGATTTAATGAGCAAAAAATGACAAGAGTTCCATGTTTAGTAAGCTGAAATATAAAAATTTTCTGCTCGCTCGCTGCGCTCACTCGCCAAAATTTATCAAAAAAAAAAAGGAAGAAGAAGATAAGAACAAAACGTGACGATGACGCGGACAAAATGACAATGGCTATTGTGTTCACACATGTCATTTGATATTTAGCAGGCAAGATGTTTCACTGAGCAGCGGCTGCAATTTCTTTCGTTCTGAAGGCGATCACCGATTGGATCAAAAGAGGACGCCAACGGTTTCGAACATACGGGGGGGGGGCGCAAAAAAAAAACAAATCAAAAAAGATAAGAACAAAACGTAATGATGACGCGGAAATATACAAATTTCGGCTTCAGTTTGTTGGTATAAATCGTTATCTATAAGGTCGTCACTATATCCTGATTAGAATTGTAAGATTTAATAAGCAAAAAGTGACAAGAATTCCATGTTTTGTAAGCTGAAATACAAAATTTTTCGGCTCGCTCGCTGCGCTCGCTCGTCAAAATTTATATATTTATATATATATAAGAGAGATAAGAACAAAACGTGATGATGACGCAGAAATATACAAATTTCGGCTCACTCGCGTGCACTAATTTAGAGGGGTTTTTTTTAAGTCCTCAGTTTGTTGGTATAAATCGTTATCTATAAGGCCGTCACTATATCTTGATTAGAATTGTAAGATTTAATAAGCAAAAAATGACAAGAATTACATGTTTTGTAAGCTGAAATACAAAAATTTTCGGCTCGCTCGCTGCGCTCGCTCGCCAATATATATATATATATATATATATATATATATATATATATAAAAGAGAGATAAGAACAAAACGTGATGATGACGCAGAAATATACAAATTTCGGCTCACTCGCGCGCACTAATTTAGAGTATTTTTTTAAAGTCCTCAGTTTGTTGGTATAAATCGTTATCTATAAGGCCGTCACTATATCTTGATTAGAATTGTAAGATTTGATAAGCAAAAAATGGCAAGAATTCCATGTTTTGTAAGCTGAAATACAAAAATTTTCGGCTCGCTCGCTGCGCTCGCTCGCCAAAATTTAACAAAATTCGCTACATTTAAATCACCCTCAAAAAGACCCCTTTTAAGTGCTTGAAAAAGAGCATTGTCATGTAGACTTTGTTTAAAGTCCCTACCGGGATGGGGTTGGGGTTGAACACTTTTTCAGAAATTAGGGGCGCAATTTTCGCGCTTGCCCCGGGCGCCGTTTCCCCTAGATACGCCACTGATGCCATCCTAGCTTGTCCTATCAGGTTGTACATGACTGTCAACCCTGTTGTTTTTTGCTGAACGTTATGTTTCATATCAATCAGGACTGTATGACTCAGTGTCGGCATGTCTGAGAGAGGTATTGGTATGATGTGATGGTTATATGCTTGTAACCATTCGTGATTGTTCTTGTTTTCGTTAACGTTGACGAGAAGAATTGATGGTGGGATGCGTATCTGGTGTTATTGTTAAATGTACCCAATATGTTGTTATGACTACACTCTTGGTGTCTAAGTCAGATGTTAGTGTAATTGTTATTTTCAGGCGTTAGCTTAGTGTTTTTATAAGCCAGCCTATTATAGTTCATGGCAGTTTACTCTTGAAAGTATCACAGGTCATGAACAGTGCAACTACTTGTATGTTATAATAGTTCACACCCTGATTCATTTTAAAGATAATGGTTTGTTAAGCTCAAGTACTGTACAACTTCTATATTTTCATTATTATTCAGGTGAAAAATGAAAGAGTAAAGAAGAAGGATAATCACGCCAGTGTTGTTAATGATTGTCAATGTTACAATTCAAGCTTGTTACATAGCGCCACCTCGTGGTGACTGCATGGTCAGGCTCTGCATCAAACTGCTGGTTATCTGTTCTGAAGCTGTGTTCTATTAAATGCCTTCAAGGTGACTGCTTACTCGGAAACTCGACTTGTGTCTGCTTCTCATTTACGTAGCTGGAAAAATAACCTCCTGAAACCCACTGGAACTTGTTCTTTACACTCAAAGGATAATTGAATGATTGTTGGTGGGGGTAGCCGTCAGACGCCTCAAAGACCCAAATCTTACCAGATAGGCTAGCCTAGCTGAAAATTAAAGTTACCCCATGAAACCCACTGGAACTTGTTCTTTACACTTACAGAATAAATGCATGACCGTTGCCAGACGCTTTAAGTGGTGGGGCGTAGCCCACAGACCAGTGGCGTAACTATGGGGGGGGGGGGGGCACGTGCCCCCCGGATAATTAACGTTCTGCAAAGTTTGCTTTTCCAAGCTAATTAGATGATCTTCCAAAAGTAATTTAATGTTTTATAAAACTACAAGTGCTTCTTTAATTGAATGTGTCAATATTATTTCTAGTTTTCTTGAAGAAATCTTTACTTTTAATCAAAACTCTGAACTTGCAGGAACTCAGAAAATGCATTTTCGAGCATTTTCCAGTAGCCCCGCGCAGCTTGTGTGCGCGCGAATACTTAATACGTGTGCGTACGTCTACCCCTACGAGATAGCTACAGGTAAAATCTCTCGCGCGAGAGCTGCATGTTGCATGTTTCGGTCGTTGAGTTGGAAACGTAGTGATTGGAAAAGGGACTATTTCCTTCGAATGTAAGTAACTTAGTAAATAGAAACATAGTTCTTTATTGCACTGCATAACGGAACTTAAAAATCTGTTTTGATCTTACAGTTAGATATACAACTTTGATCTGAGACTTGGTTAATATCAAGGTTCAAGCGCTAGTACTACGTTAGGCCGATGTCTTTAATTACTTTATTTCGCACCGAACCCGTCGGCGCGGGCATGCCTACCAACCCCCGGGCCGCCACCCGACCGTGCCGGCGGTGCTTGTTAGTGGAACACCGATTATTCTGTAAAGCACGTCTTGACACGGTGCGAAAAGAGGCCTAACAATAGGTCTACGTCTAGATTTAGGTGTCTTGTTCGTTCGATCTAGGTTTGTAATCTATGGCCTCATCACATGCAGTTGGACTGAATCCTCGTCTACTGCTAGGTCTAATCTATCTAACGGTTACACTCTCTCTAACTGTTAATACTAACGTTAGTGTTAGACATTCTAGCTAAGTAGGGGGTAGTGTTACTCTAACGTTAGTGTTTTATAGTGTTAGAATGTACGGCTACGCCTGTTATTATGCCAAAACAATTCAATCGGGCTAGGCCCTATGATAGTATAATCACAATGAACTTAACACCTAACGTTAGCACATTAGCAGTTGTATAACATGGACAGTACAGGCCCACTAGTTACTACTAACGTTAGTACTGCGCTGGTTAGATGTATTTGTAGGGCTAGAGCCTGGTCCAGGGCAAGGGGCTGTCTATACAGAAGGTGTAGATGTAGATCTACCAACGTTTAGAGTCTAATATACTAGACCTACAATATAAAATCTAGGGCCGGGGTCTGAAGCATAAAGCTGGCGTCTGGAATTAGGATCTAGGTCCAACCTTAGTCAAGATCTGGGCCACTGACTCTACCTAACGTTAGAGGTTTCTAGTAACCTACTACTCATATCTAGGCAGTTTTGTTGTAAAGACCCAGCTTACTAGGCCTAGCTAGACCTAAGTTTAGACATCTAGAGGTTCTAAAATCTATGTATAATAATTATACTATATATGTAGGCTAACTTTGATCAAAAAGTTCATGTTAGATCTAACATTAGAAGATCCTAACATTAGCTCTAACGTGAATTAGCTAGACTAATATTAGTCTCTAGAGCAGAGGTCTAAGGTTGATTCCACTCTTTCTGGTATTTGTAGACCTGTGGGTTCAGAAAAAGAGTCTAGGATTTAGGCCTAGGTGTTTTATATAAAAGCGAGTCTACAACCAAGTGATCTTGCCATTCGAATATGCCCGAAAGAGAGAGAGAGAGAGAGTGTTCAGTCCTTACTGCCAACCTCTCCTAATCTGTGAATCATTTACATGTACTCTTCTAGTTTACAAATAGATCTAGTCAAAGAGGAACTATTTAGAAATGTCTTTACTCATAAGTACCAAGTTCTTATGTTAATGTCTCAAAGAATAAAGGTTCATTTGAAAAAAAATTAAATATTACATTTTAATGGATCATTTATACCGACTCAATGAAACCTAAATATCTTCCTTCTTCTTTTTTAACTTTTTAAAAAGCTAAAAAAAAATATCATCTTAACAAAAGAGATATATTTTTAGTTAAAATTGATTTGCATGGGGAACAAAGAAAATTATGTCGATGTCAAGATGCCTTTTCAAAACAATTAAATTTCAAATTGATTTTATTTTTGTTCACTGTTAGCTTATAATGCTCTGCTTTAAAGATGAAAAAAAAAATATTTGAGTCATGTTGATTTCTGTTTTCAGCTAGATGTATCAACAAGTGGACAGACTGAGTCTTGTCTTCAAACTTCACCAAAGAGAGAGACATAGGCCTATCCTGACTTGCCAAAATCTAATTGTAAAGACTGAGCTCTTTCTACCTGCAACAAAGTGCAGAACAACCAGAAGGTAAGAAACGGTAAATGTCTTAAATAGCGGTCTAATTTGAAATATCTTTTAAATACTAACTTACTAAGTGTTTGATTATCAAATGTATCACTTCAGTGCCCAGTTGGAGGGTTCGAAATTGGCGATGGTCCGCTGGCCATTGGCCACCCGAAATCACGTCGGACTAGCTAAAAATCATAAAATTCTGAAGTTACTAGTCCGTCTGGCTAGCCAAATTATTGCTTCAGTGTTAAAGTTGATTCTAAGTAGTCCGCCTGGCTAGTTTAAAAAAAAAGTTAAGTGCGACCCCTGTAAAAATGCCAAATCTAGATACATTGAGTATCAAATATTCCTATTCCATTTGAATAAATTGTAACAAGCATGTTTTCACTTTGACAGCTGCATTACAATGCAGTGTACAAGTACTTTGCAAACAAAGAGAGGAGAATAATCTTATACACGTGTATCTCCATTTATATAAGAAGGGGAGCAAATCTATGATCAAATGTGTAGTCTTGTTTTCTTGTAAATTCATTGCATGTTCTATTGTAGAGGATCATATGAAAGAACGGTATTCTATCTACTGAAGATGAGATCATAAAAAAATCAAACATAAATGTAATCAAGTAAGATATTATATGTAATGAAATATTCTCAACCATGTCAATTGGCACAAGTGTTTAATGTGTGCACAGATGAAAATACGTCTGTAGTCACAAATCAATTAACTTTCCATTGTTATTATGTTGCGTTTAAGTATGACGTAAGGGTGATATGCTGTGATGTATTGTTCTTTATCTTTATCAAGGTGTCAGCAACAAATGGACATGCTGAGTTTGAGATCACATCCACTAGAGTGAGGGGGAGATAGAAAGATGTCTTGACTGCGATGTGAATGCCCTTTCCAGCTCACAAGTAAGTGTCAACGATTTGAAATTAGGAATATCATCTCATGAATACAAACCGATTTATGCAAGGAAATCATATCCTAATCCACATACAAATGAGAGCATGATACAATCAAATATTTGTGTACAGGAATTACAGGTGTCAA
Organism: Diadema antillarum; assembly: GCF_040938485.1. NCBI lineage: Eukaryota > Metazoa > Echinodermata > Echinoidea > Diadematoida > Diadematidae > Diadema > Diadema antillarum. The sequence goes on along the minus strand of NW_027271253.1, from coordinate 554,055 downwards.
GATGACTTCCATCCTACATAATTCATTTTCAGTAAGATATGGCTTTAGAGCATCAAAGATGATAATAACAATGACATGATTAATGTATTACATGTAAGACAAATTAATGTTGACAGTGACCTGAAGATTCAAAATCTCATACTAAGGGATTCATGAGATCGTGATGATTAATTCTAAGACATGATGAATGTGTTTGTTTTTTGTTGCAGTATGATAATCCTGTTTCACTCATAAAAATGATAACTTATTTAAGTTTTTGTTAATTGTATTTTCGACCAGAATCAGCAAAAAGTGGACAAAATGGACCCTGCAAACCACAGCCAACTACGGACAAGAGAGAAAAAAAAGAAAGAGACAGATGTCCTGACTACCAACTTCTAATCTGTGCATCCTGTACTCTATTTCGAAAGGAAATATGGGAGGTAAGCAATAATACATGTGAAATGTAAACCCCAAATATGTTGCAATATTTTGTCAAGCCTTTGACATCTTGACCAAATTTTTGACTGTCGATCGTTCATTGGGCAGAAAATTAACGCATGTTTTGCTAAATGAATGCAGTACTGCATATGCATGTAGTCAGTCACTCCAACAACGAAGATTTACATGAATTAACGCTGATTATTTTTTTTTTTTTTAGCCTCTGTCAAAGATGGTTGCAGGAGTTTTTATGTTGTTGCAGTCATCCATTCACACGCACATCTGTCCTATTCTCATCTTGCAATAACTTAGCATTTACTCAGCAGATCATCTTCAACTTTGGTTTTATACAGAAGAGATGATTACCTGCTGAGCCTTGTACAAGTAGCATTTTAGTTCTTGTTGTGATTTTGCTGCTGATTGTAAATTACAGGGAAACCCTGATTTTTATTGACTGTAGAGCATTGCTACCATGACAGTATATTTACCTTCGGATGGCAAAGTTACCATAACCTCAAAGCAATTTGACTTTGATTAGTTATGAGGGTATTGATGTGAAAGGTCACGGGGACATTATATGCACGAAAGTGTCGAATGTATCCAGTTGCAGTATCAGGCAAGCACTACCTTGACATTTTTCTGAATGGAATAAAAAGCTTAATGGAAAGAATAGGATATTTGGATCATGAAAGTTTCCTACATTTTATATTTCATCGTGTACTCACGGTTAAATTGCTACAATTAGGATCTACTGTATAAAATAATGTACTTTACAGTTTCAAGGAAACACTACATATAGAGGAAATCAAGTAACCGTATGTCTTTATTAGCGTATATGTCACTGTGTCTTCACCAAAGATTAAAATGCCCATGTCACTTTCCTCATCAAGTAAAGACAGATACACCATTCTTTCTCTCTCTCTCTCTCTCTCTCTGTCTCTCTACAGAAACAACCCTGCCAGGCTATCCGGTCCGCATCCAGATTCCGTATGAAGGATGTCGTCAGAACCTGAACTTACATGTGGAACGCATCCATCTAAACTTCTCAAATATAATCACAATGTGCTTTCAGGACTATTATAGAAGTTGAATATATAAAAGACATGTGTATATATTAGAAATTTCTACTAATCCAGATTAAATGCTTCTTTTCTAATCTTTTTTTTCCTTTTTTTTTCCTTAGTGATGAAGTAAAACAAGGCCTGATATCAAAATATGCACAACACTACTTGGCAAAGAGCATTTACAATATGATTTGATATAGATCTACACTGTACTTCCAATTTTGATGGCAGCATTAAAGGGATGAGGGATGGTCTACTTTTGGTTGAGATGGGGGCTGAGATGGAGATTTTGTAAAATAATGAGAACCCAGTTATGAATGTATTAAAGAGTAAACAATACCAAGAGGAATTCCAAATTTATTTGTTAAAAATTGGTTTTGAAAAGGCTGAGATGTACAAAAACAAAGAGGTCCTAATAAAGGTGGCACCCACTTCTAACTATTATCATTCTGTGTCACTGTTTAAAAAGGTTTCTCGGCCGTTTCAAAACCAAGAACTTTAATCAAACAAACTTCAAATTACTCTAAGAATTTGATGCTCTTTCATATTTCATAAGTTGTTTTTATTTGCTTGCAAAAAGTTAAAGTCTGAATCTCCATCTCAACCAAAACTATACCATGCCTTTGAGACTCAGAGTTACAAGCCGCATACTAGTAGTTCATGGAAATTGATCCTGTTATTTCCTTTGAAGCCCAAACGCCAACATTTTAATCCTGTCAGATTGGAATGTCTTGTTTTTGTTTTAATGGGGGGGGGGGGGCCAACAAAAGGGAAGTGAACTTTGCCTTTCCTCATCAGATGGAGGAAAATATGTGACATGTAAGTCAGAAAAAAAAAAAGAAAACTGCACGTTGAAGTGCTTAAAAAGAGAAAATTTCACAAAGTAACAGTTGGTGAATCTGAAGGGAAATAGCATAGAGCATGTTTTTTCTTTTCTAGTTTAAGATATAAAAGAATAGTATGTAGCTTAAAGGAACGAACATAAGTAAAATGTTTCAATCCAAACGCCAAGTACAAGAAGTAGTGAAAAGAAAATGTACTGGTCAAGATGTATGTTTTGCCAGGTTTCTTTCACATGTGCCATAATTGTCATGATGTTGGTAATACATGTACTGTAATATATGTTAGCTATTCAGGGCCCCAGCAATGTAACCTGGTACTTGGAATAAGGGAAAGTATTAGAGGGAAACATTACCCATGCATTTTGGAGAGGTGATTTTTTTTTCTTCACTGAGAGACGAGTATTCAGTACAGATATCTTATCACACTGGTCTGCAGAACACAAAAATAATATCAGACTAATTCTAATTTAGTTGTACATTGACGAAAGTTCAATGCAACAGCGTACAGTCATAATTAGCTAGGATATGTAACCACAAATTGTTAAAAAGATAGAGATATTGAAATATTGCTTAAAGAAAACATTTTGTTCTTCTAACTGGTGTAACGTTTGTGATGCTGGACACATTATAGTATATGTCACATAAAAAAAAATTGAGGCTATCAATGCAGTTAATGTAGCCAGCGCAATTTGTATTGTGTTTCAAACTCTTTGGATGTATGTCACAGAGATTTGTTCATGAAAGACATTTTCACTGAGGACTCATTCTTTTCTAATGCTTTTAATCATTTAAGAAGATTGCTTTCAGATGGATTTTTTTGTTTGTTTTTAGATGCCCACAAATGGAGACTGAGGTTCTTTACCTTTCAAAACGAAATACTGTTGAAGAGAAATAATTATATATATTTTGCAGGATTCAAGCATGTTCTTACTGTGTATGGTATTCTAATCAGCATTTTGGTAACCAGCAACATAGATGTCAAGTGCTGCTATTCTAATAAATGTACGCTAATGGCAAATCATTGCTTTAAGAAAGAGAAATTGCCTCGTTTACTGTTTACTGTATTTCATTCGTGAACGCTGTTTGAGACGGTGGTTGCGGGCGTGTGCACATTGTGTAGTACGTTTTGTTGGTTGACTGGGAATTTAGAGTGTTGGTGATAACTGAAATGATTTTTTTTTTCCACAAATTTGTTATAATATAGAAAAAAAAATCGAATTGCAAACAAACAAGTTGTTACATGTCTGCTCCAAGGACATAGAACTTGGCCAAGGATTAATATAATCTGCAATATAGACTCGATGTTATAACCGACTTAATGATGGGAAGCGGGAATGAGGCTGTTATTGCATTGTACGCATTTCACTTCTACTTCCTTTTTACTTCTTGTTTTCTCTTTTGAGGGTGATATTTGCCTTACTTTTTCAGACAAATCCGGGATACATAATAACATTTTTATGTCGCCGACTAAGTGTGCGTTCCAAACAACGTTCATGTAAACAATTAACCATCATAAAAGAAACATTTAGTATAAGTCTTCTGCGGGAGAATAAATCAAAATAAAATGCAAACACCTCGCCTTAGAACATTACAAAAGTAAAAGTGATTTCGTGCCTATCCCTTGCAGGGCTCCGTTTCAGGGCCTGAGAATGCAAACTATATAGCATTATGAATTCCAAAGCATTCTCGGGGGAAGGGGTGAGTATGCAGGATGGGAGATTTGATATCGTAATTTTTCCCAGTAACACGTGATTTGTTATCACGGTTTCCATGACAACCATTTCCGAACATAGTAAACAATTTATATATAACTCTTAGGTTTCATTGTTAAACATAGATTAGTTAGATTGATACATTTTTCACACACACACAAAATGTTTCAACACTTTCGTACGTTTTACAATTATGAATATTTGAAATTTCAGGGAGTGACCTAATGATGATCAGTTGCCATGGTAACAACACTGATTTTTTTTTTTTTTTTTTGGGGGGGGGGGGGGGGAAGAAGCACATTTCAGTCATATCAAGGTGCCACAAAGGGTTTTGCAGTCAGCTATCCAACCTGTCCATTGACTTCGCCAATTATGTAAGATAAATACCTACACGCACTATACCATGTACAATATATATGGGCTTACGCTATACATTCGATTTTTCATTCAAAATGCGCGTCCGGTAAAAATACATCGTCCCATTTAGGATAACATAAAACGAGTTATCTTTCGCCTTATCTTGTAATTTCTTTGCTGCATTAGATATCAGAATATATATTATATTTCGGAAAAAGAAAAACTTTTGAATAGATTGATTTAGGTAGTTTAAAAAAACTTTTAAATATTGGTAGATTTTACAAAGTACAATTTTGAGTAAATCAAGTTTTTATGTTTCATTGCGCCATATATGTGCGTGTAAAAATTCTACATTTAAATGCATATTAGTCAGGTTCTGAACTTGAAATGGAAGATAACACATTTCTAGTTTGAAAGGTACTTATCAACCATAACTTATTTCGGTAAAAAAATAAAAATCGTGATTTTTTACATTCTTTCAAATTTTGTGCTAAAAAAGACATTTTTCGACAAAAACGCGCTTGACATCCGGCCGTACGTTAAACTTGAGTATTTTTGGAAGACTTTCAGCTGGAAAACTTAGCATTAACAAATTTTGCCGTCCAAAGTAAAAAAAAAAAAATCGTCTTGGCTGGCCTACTACTAAGTACACCGTACTAGTATTATGTTTCACAAACATTTCAAGACAGATTACTTCATATACAGGGCTGTTGTGCGTAATTACAGAGGTTTCGCGTTGTTACGTTCTGATATAGTGCTGTGACGTCAGAAGCGAGAGTTTTATCGCCCTTTCTGAGCATTGCCGTTGAGGGCGCTGATGTCTTTGGTGAGGAGCTAATTCACGTTGGGTCAACGTGTTATAGTCACTGAAGGTCACTGTTATTTTTGGCTGTTTTCTTGTCTTGGAATTGTCAGTACTGCACCAAACATGCAGTCCCTCATGCATGCAGTTGCAGCACTTTAAAATCTCATCTTGGACAAACGAGATTTAAAGGTATCAATAATTATTGAAAATCTGCAACCAATATATTGGTTGCAGATTTTATTTCATCAGCTGACAGTGTGTTCCAAATTGGGATTGTCCTTGGATAAAGTGAGTGATGATAACAATCTTTGTTGGTCAGAATAATGTTTAATTCAAGGGTTGATTTGACCTGATGGTTGCTGGTCCACTTCTGGCATTCCTTTTAAAATTCTTATGTTTGACGGGATTAAACAGTGAGTTTCTTTATAAATCAGTGAAAGCCTGGCAATTGTGCGTCGTCTTTGAAGAGAGTCCCACTTTAGATCTTGGAGCATGTCTGTGACACTTCCTGAAGTCGTTGGTGACAAACCTAGCAGATTTTCACTCAAGCCCAATGTTGTAAGTAGAAAATGAGTGAAGATTATTCGAGTGAAATGGTTTCTTTCTTGTATGAGCTATAGTATATTATGATGTATTTGAGTGAAGAAATGGTGAAAGTGGTAAACCCGAGTTTAAAATGTTATCGTTTGAGTACGAGATTGTGACACGTGTGTTGCCACTGAATGTTGTGTGGTGAAACTTCGCACGATCGTCTGCGTTTCAGTATCAGGGAAAATACAACGCAAATGAGGTGAAAATTGAGAATGGTTATCTTATGCCTGGACTATATCTGGCTGAGTAGAATTATGAAGATAGTGTGGAAATAAGAATTTGATGAAGTTGGTGTTTTATAATGCCAAAAGGAGCCAGATAGACAGTAGAAATGTATGTGTGAAACTGATAGAGAGAGTAGGTCAGGCCATAGGGGGTCAATTGATACAGGCTCTAGCTATGCGACTGTCGAGATGTAGACTCGGACAGATTATTATCGATAATGGAAGTCATGTGTATAAGATGGACAGTATGCAAAGTTATGATAAATGATATTGGGTTACGAGTATCATTATAACCCATTCACTCATGTAGCTGAATTGGTATTTATGCAATCTCAAGGGGGTTTATATATGTACAGCTGTACATGTACTGCACCTTTTGCAATGATACCAGCTGTGAAATGGGGTGTGGAAGACACAGAAAGGATTACACAAATAACGCAATTGTCTTTAGTCCGTTGGATTTATTGATGGAATGAAGATACATTCACAAGGAGAGTGTACACTTACAGATGTATGTACAATATGTATGAAGGTCGAATGTTCATGTGTCCATTCATGTTGTCATATTTGTATATGTACATTGGCAAGTGTCATTGCTTGATGATATGACTGTTTTCATTTGTTTCATTAAAGGTTGAACCATCATCATCTACATATGTTGGTCAAGATGCCAGTTGGTATCAACACACGGGGGTCACTTGAGTGATTAATTTGTCAACAGTGAACTTTAGTAAAGTGGCTCAATACGTCACTAACAAGGGCTGTACATTCAATGGTAATACTTCATACAATGATGGTGACAATTGTTATCATAAAACATGAACCAAGAGAGATTTTTACAATGCAAAACGAAAAAAAAAAAAAAATACCAAGGCATTTGCTGGAAAAAGTCTGGGAAAAAAAATGTTATGACTATTTGAATGTTTGTACACGTAGATCATTCAAAATGACATTTTCAGGGAATATCAAATTAGCAGTCATGTATACAGTACACCATATGAAACTTATTTAAACATCATGTACCAGAGTAGCCCTTAACTGTTGGCCACAATTCAATTTCAAGTTCTTTTTGCTGACATTGTTAATGTCATAACTTTATAAACTATTTGCTCCAACAATCATGTATGTATCACCTGACACATAAAACACCACCAGAAACAGAAACAAATCGTGATCTGGGACAGCTGAAACACGCAAGTCACAAAGAACAGTCAACCTTGCCTAAGTTGAATCGATTTGGACTGAAGAAATAGCTACAACTTAGGGAAAATTCGACTGATGAGGAGGGATTAAAATCAATAGAACATAAGAGAGAAAAGACTATCCACCTAGGTGATTATTAGATTTGTGCGAGGTCGACTAGAGCAAGGTTGACTGTACAATGTATCTTGAATTGCCTTTCTTGTGAAAGGAGTCCACTGGATAAATAACACATAGTGGAAATAAAAACAACAATGACAAAAATGATACATGGATACCAGACTAGTCTTCTTCAAGGAATTTATTATCATTCCATCACATGAGGAACTTGATTATGATTCCATCGCATAATTTTTAGTGCATAATACATCAAAGGCTTTCTAGGAAAAATACACTCACAATGACATACACCATGTGACTGTTTAATTTGCGTAAATTTTACTATCACTTTGGTTACCAGCCAGAGATATTATTGTGCATCTAACTAGCACATCCAGTGAAAAATCTGCATATAGAAACTAATTACATAAATATTTCCCAATTGCAGCTCCTGCTCTTTTTATCGTAAGTCTGATGTAGCAATGCCATATCAACGGCCAAAACTGCTTATAAAATCAATCTGTATTACTGTTCTGGTGCCTGTTTCATAAGGAGTAGTGATTGATCTTCTTCTCAGTCTTTATGAAACAGGTCCCCGATACAAATGCATATTATACACAAAAAACACAACACAATCATACAATTCCACAATTATTTTTTGGAAATCTTTGATGAACAATCAAGTCCTCTTGAGATTTCCCCCTATTCAAGATGAACCTAAATACAATATGATATTGATGTTAATCATTGACAAACACATGCTTACTTTACATCTTTATTTCCAAACGTGCGAAAAGGCATATATGCACACTTATGCATTATTACTCTGCAGGTGTCATAAAGGTCAAGGTAAACAAAATGGCTAATACCACTGCCATATTACACAAGAAATTGCACAACACAACCAATGACACTGATCAAAAAATGTACTGGTCAGAGCTTACTATGAGCACATAAAGCAGAAAGACCTTAAAGGGACTGTACAGTACTGGTTGAGGTGAGGATTCAGCTTGCAACATTTTGCGAGATATTTAGAAACCACTCTATGAAATTCTATGGGGAATCAAAAGTTTATTTGATGAAAATCAGTTTTGAAATGACTAAGATATCTAAAAACAATGTAAAACAAAAATTCCAATAAAAGTTGTGGCCTGTCAATTTCATTAGGATTGCTTTCTTTGATATCTCAGCCATTTCAAGGCCAATTTTCATCAAATAAACATTGAATCCTTCTTGAAATTACATGCTCTTTCAGATTTCATAAGAGGTTTCTCATTATCTCACAAAAAAAGTTGTATAAATATGAATCCTCTGTACTGTACTGTACAGTCTCTTTAAAAACAATATGCTTGATGTAGTTGAAAAAAAAAGATATTAAAGCTCTTTACTAGTTCTTCAAAGGAAGAAAAAATATGAATTTGAATACATTAGTAAACCACCCTATTTTTGTGGTGCCAATAGAGCATACAGCTGAAACAGCAGGCCTCTATGTCTGGAAGCAACCCGGAAGTTGCTTGTGGCTTTGGGAAAAACAAACAGATAAAGTTCATGGAATGTTTTCACTGCTATACTTTGCTATTAACATTATTTGGTGACCTGTTTGTGAAACAATGCCAATGTCAGTAATTCCTGAAGCTGGTATCTCACTGAGCGGCGAACGTTTGCGAACGTAGCGAATTTGAGATTCGCCAACTTTTCTGATGAATGTTTGCGAAAAATCAAAGTTCGCTTCTGCCATTAGCGACAGTTAGCGACTTTTAGCGATGTTTAGCAACAATTAGCAACACTTTAGCGAATGTTTGCGAAAGTGTTTGCGAACACAGGTGGCGACTATTAGCGAATGTTAGCAAATGTTAGCGACAATTTTGCAAATGTTAAAGTGACAATTTTGCAAATGTTAGCGACAGTTTTGCAAATATTAGCAACTGTTTGCAAATCCTTTGCGACAATTTTGCGAATGTTCTTGGACCTAGAAAAGTACCAGGCGATTGTGTATAGTAAGACTCATAAAACGACATAAAACCTTCCACTGAATTCAGATCTCTTGTGACAACTGTTCAAGATGGATTTCCAGGATATGGAAATAAATTTCTGCCAAGAAGAGGCTCAAGGTGTTGCTATCCTTGAAGAGCTGCTTTGTCAGGCTGCTGCTACAGCTATTCTCTCTAAAAAAGAAAGAGTGAAAATGTTCACTCTTGAAGAAGTGAATAACAGAAAAGAGTGAGTTTCAAGTGAAATCAGGGTGATTTTGGACTGAAAATGTTCATCTTCACTTATTTTGGAATGACTTCAGGGATCACTCCAAGATTTTCGAGTGATCCCTGAGGTCACTCCAAAATGAGTGAAAATAGATATTTTCACTCAAAATTCACTCCAATGTCACTCAAAACTCACTCTTTTCTGTAATTCACTCCTTCAAGAGTGAACATTTTCACTCTTTCTTTTTTAGAGAGTTGTGCAGCATAAGAGAAATAAAATAAAGAAAAACAAGAAAGGAAGAAGAAAAGAAAGAGAGTCAGAGAGTGCTTGTTGAGGAGGACAGACTTTAGTCAATATGAAAAGATTTTGAAGCAATTACAATCATGATGGAGATGTCAAGAGCTTCAAGAACTTTCTTAGAGAGGAACCTTATCTGTTTCAGAAGCTTTTATATAGGAACTATGTGGTTACTTGTTCGCTAGCAGTGGCGAATCATATAAAAACGTTAGCGACACCGTATTACGACCGTTTGCGAATTCTTACGAGTGTTTTGCGAATGTTTGCGAATGTTTGCAACTGTTAGTGAAAATACAAATTCGCAAAGGTTCGCAAAGAAATTTTGAACATGTTCAAAATTTCTTTGCGACAAGAAAAACTGTTTGCGACAACAAAAACCGTTTGCGAACTTTCTTGCGAATGTTAACGAACCTTTTACGAACCCTTGCGAATTCCCAAATTCGCTACGTTCGCAAACGTTCGCCGCTCAGTGAGATACCCCCTTGAGAGATCTAACAGCTTCATAGCTTGAGATGAACATCTTTAACATGACCAGTATCACAATCAAATGTCACCTGCATCCTTCATATCATGAATATTGATGGGAATTAATTAAGGCAATGCTACAGGTAGGTACAGTACAGAGCACTCCCGTTATAACAAACATGGTCATAGCAGAATTTTGATACGACAAAGTAAAAATTCAGGTCTCAAAATTTTCATCTTACATCTTTATACACTTCAATTGTTAAGCTATAACAGGATTTCAGTATAACGACAGAAAGCTGCTAGTCCCAAGACTCAATTATAATGGGGGCCACCTGTGCTGCTTTTTATAGTTATACACTGTCCAATTCCAATATTTGCAGCTCTTTTGATGTTAATATTGCCAGTCACTGTGTCTCTAAACTGCAAATAAGAGGGATTGCAACAATATTTGGACCCCAATCAATATGCACACCTTTAACCTGTTGAGAATGGGATAATTTTGCTACAAGACAACTTTCCCATAGACACCTGCTCGAGTATACTCGGGACTCGTCTTCAATGGGTTGATATTGAAAACAAGAAAATCAACAACAAAATTTGCAAACATCTACTGCACACAACATACTGCACTCAAATAAATACAATGTTGGACCACACACAATATGCAAGTGATTGGCCTATAAACAAGGCCATACTGAAGGAAGGAAAAAAACAATTTCATTCGAAATTTCATGCACATCAAAGATTATAGGACACTTTTCAGCCACCAAAGAGAGGAAAATAAATAAATTCATAACAGCCCTAACCATCATTTGCATAATATCATGGGAGGGGTGCATGGAAATCAACTGATTCTAACCCATTATTGTTTACTGGTCAAATGTATCATTGCATTTATTCAATATCAACAAATGATGCCCTAAACATTTAGAGGGAAAGGCAAAACAAAACAGGAAGAAAGATTCAAGCAATGCTTTCACACAGTACAGATGGCCCTGCATAAAAGTAAAAGGTGAAACAATACATTTGGAAACCGCTTGAAGACAAAATTCTTATGAAGCAGTGAAGGATTGCATGACTGGTCTAACAATTAAAAGAAAGCGTCTTACACAGTAATTGCAGAATACATACATGAAGAGTGCATTTTGACATATAATGCCTATGGAACTGGATTTTGTGATTCAAATTAGCATGAAATCAGACATAATTTCACTCAGAAAATGTTGATCAATCAATAGTATTCAATTTCAACATTAAAAGGTTGGGTATCTATCTTTTTAAACAGGATGTTAAATCACATGTTCATCAAATTTTTATGCTCACAACCTATATCACCATTAAAGGTATGCAACTAGCAGATCCATGGCAAGCAGTTATCCATACATTACTTACTTACTTTGAATAGATATCCCAATATCTATGACATATTACCAATCATAAATACAGGTTTGCATTTGTAAATAAGCACACAGAGCTCATATAAGCTCAGCTGTTATTCCTCATCCTAATATCTTAATCCTAATCCCTTGATCATCATTGCCCCTTGGGTCTTTCGGCTGCCCTCTGCTATTTTGATATTCTTCAATGTGACAACCGAATAAATGCACAGTCTTCGAAACACTGTTATGCCTGAATAAACAAAACTGGTTACATTGGCTAACGCAACTGTTTCCACAAGAATAAAACAAACAAGCATGACTTCCATGAATTTTCTTCTCACTATATAAATATATGTACACATACATTTACACATCATACAGCCAAACCTGCCATAGTGGCCACCTGTTTCTAGCAGCTACCTGTCATATATGGCCACTAAAAAAAAAAAAAAAATCCCTCTAAGAGAAAAGCCATATTAATAACAGCCCCTTTTTCTGTGCTCCCTTGGGTGGCTGCTTTAGATAGGTTTGACTGTACATTTTTTTTTTTTCCGTAAGCAGATGTAGCATCATCTTGCTGTGTATATATCACCCATTGGCAAAGAATGATGAGCTTAGAATCAATACATCAATCACTGTCTATTTATGTCTATCATTTAAAATGCTCACCTAAAGAATGAAAATAAAGGTTCCTATACTTCAATCTGTTACAGGAGTGCTGTCGGAACCGTGACAATATGCCTATATCGAGTATAGACACACAATAAATACAGATTTGTGAACCTTCTGTAGAGGTCAGCCAAGCCAACTGCTATTCCTATTCCTACTAATCCTAATCCTCTGGCCATCACTGACCTTTGGCCCTGGCTGCTTCCCTCTCGGCGACGTCTATGACCGCCATGTTCTTGGACGCGACAATCAGATGGAGGACGCTGATCCCGGCCTTGACGAAGGCGATGGGAGTCGAGATGTACAAAATCAGACGGAAAATCCCAACGGAAAACAATACTATGACATGACGCGAAAAAAAGAGAAAAGAGAAAAACTATGGAGTCAAGATTGCCATGAAAACACCATTCATTCATTCATTCATTCATTCATTCATTCATTTATTCATTCATTCATTCATATATTCTCATATACTTTTATCTAGTCTAGTACTCAGTTTCTTCAATCATCATGTATTCAAAATCATATCTTATGCTTTCCATGTTAGTCCTTGTGTGCCGATATTCACCACAGTCATTCAAAATACTACTTCAAATACATAGTCTCTGCATCATGATTAAGTAATTGTCTTTCAGGTGATATAGGATGTGGTACAACTTAACAAATATAAAACAGAACATACAAACTCTGACAACTTTCACCGTATTTTCAGCACATCTCTCCGGTCTAGTGTGATAATCTAATTGCGTGTATTGTAAAATCCTTAAAGCGTGAGAATTAGACCAAGCAACCCATAAAATCTCATAATTCCAAAATATACAGAATGGAAGTCTGCAGCATCTCTCTGTTCCCTCCTATGCCAAGGCTTCCATCGTTATCATCGCATCTAATAGACCGATTCGGGATCCTTGAGGGCAGCAGACAATTTTTGGCACTGGGCGCAGCCATTAGCTCATTTTGCGGTGTCCCAGCCTACCCCCCCCCCCCTCCTCTCCCCCACCCCACGGGCAACATGTTTATCACGCACTTGTAACAAAGGTTTGCGCACTAAGCAAGCATTCGCGCACTCAGTAAGAGACGCCCATTGGCTAAAGCAACCATGCATCAGTTTTTCATTCCGTGCGCTTGCTAATGTAGGGAGAGGGGTGGGGGAGTGGGAGGGGGGGTCGGCTGAGACACCGCAGTAATGGCGCTGCCCATACCAAAAATAAACATAGCGTGTCACAGAATCGGTCAATAGTCATATCACATTAACACGAATCCCATTTGCTAGGAAAATGCCCCCTAGTTTGGCAATTCAAAAACAGGAATACAAAAGAGCCTTTGACATTGCTATTGAGTTTTCCCCTTTGACAATTTTCATGTTTTACAGAACTGCTAAAACTATAACAATGCTAAAAATGATGGTGTTTGTCTTCATTCATGTTCATGCACATGACATTTAGTTTGAATGCTAATTCAGTCTATAATTACACACATATGTTCAGTTTGTTGATATTAGTTCTTAAATTCTTCATCACAAAATATTTAAATTGTACCTTAAAATTGCAGTCAGTTACATGTATGTGTCCAATGTATCCCTTGTTTATCTAAGTGTGTTATGTATAACTTTGTTTGTGTTTTAGAATTGCAAGAATAACATTAAAGGGAAGCAGTCCTGAGATTTTCACTGTACTGATAGTTAAGAAGAGTAAAAAATATAACCTTTCACCAATTTATACGCGTGGACATCAAAAATTGTCTCCGTACGCGATTTTAAAAAAATGATTCTTGCAAGCGATCGTGTAAGAGCCTGCCAAAAGGTGCAACGTCATTGATGCCCTACTCTCAAGTTGACAGCTGTGCCTCAAAAAACCAATTTAAGTGTTCAAAATGATCATATCTGATTTTTTCATAAAATGTGACAATATGTGGTTTTATTATTTCAAACAAAATATTTCAAGCTTATTCATATATACAATTAATATAAAAATAAATAGTAAACATGTATTTATAAATAACTAGGGATGACGAGCAGAACACCGCTGGAAAGAGTTGTGCATCGATGACGTATGACTCTCCGCCAAGACTTGCTCATTTGCAGAGTCACACTTTTTTAACCAAAATGTACGAGCTTATTTGGTGATTTGAAAGTTTGTTTTTGATGAAAGTAGTTCATTGGAGGTACCAACAACAACATATTTTTTTTAATTTCGTGAGGACTGCGTCCCTTTAAGCACAGAAACAAAGAAACATATAAATCCCCATATTGCTTTTAAAAAGAGCCGCTATTAGATGAATATGACAGACAGGATGATACTTACTGGCCGGTCCTTCAGTGAAGTAGAGGAGGTAGAGCATGGAATAGAAGAGCTCATTACCAGAACACATCACAAACAAGACGGGCTGTTGAGAAAATGCAATAAAGAATTAATCAATAAGCATGAACAGCAGACAATATAAACAGCACACAGTGACTTTTTGTACAAGAATACTGTTTTATCTGAAGTCAAAGTAATGAATATACATTTTTCCCCCTATCATGGACAAACTGAAAATGCACAAAACTTGGCAAATTTTTGTACATACCGTAGTTAAGATTCTTCTTACTGAACACTGGGTTTCTATCCATTTCCCCTTTTCACAGCTTACTGATTTAACAACATTGCTGGGGGGGGGGGGGAACTATTTTCCAATAATCACACATATATAAATGTTCATTAATAATAGGCAGGTAGTAATTTCTCGACAGTGTGTATTCAGCAAAATTCTTTGATATTCTTTGCATTACATTGGTAAGCCTGATCAATGGTGTATTGGAAATGGACAGCAAACCATCTCAGATCATTTCAATACCAAATCTGGTCCCAGAGTTTCAAACACTGCTGTTACTTGACTAAACCATGTGCACTTCCACATATCCACTGTCCAAGCTTTGAAATTTGCACCAAAAACAAGTCAACAAGTCATATACAGTCTTTATTTATCATTAGATTTCTATTCACAAAATATATATCAGAAATGTCACAAAGGTTTCAGAAGTCATCTACACTGCATTCTCACCCTGGATGTGTAGTATATAGAGAGAATGGGATTCTCCGACGGATCTATCAACTTGTGACTCGTCTTGCCTCCCATCAAAGAGCTGATGGGTGAGAAACATGGCGGGAACAAGAAGGTGAATCATAAGGCAAAACACTGCTCCAAAATGGTGGTCATTTTGAAATACAACATTAAGTTCAGGGCACCACAGTTTGAGCAAAGTTTAAGATGATAGAATGATGAGTAGATAAGAAAGTGGTCAAAATGTAACAATAAAAACGTTTAGCAAATTATCATATACAGCATACACTGCCTCTGATATTGAATTTCCAGAGCAAGAACAGAATACAGTGTCCATGAGACATTTGAAATAATGATAACTGGGATACATTAGATTAAACATATACCTGTACAATGCATGTCGGTATACAACTACAAAGAATGGAAGAAGTAATATGTTTGGTGACTCCTAGAGTATCAACAAATTACATGACTGCAGGCAAAAATTTGTGTGTGTGTTTGTGTGAGTGTTTGCGAATGTATGCGTTCCATGACACTTGCTCCTGCAACAATTGCTCTAATGAAATATTTGCATGATCAGCCAAACCTAAATTCTGCCAACAAACATAACCCCACCCTTAATCCTAATCCTCACATCAAACTAAATATAAAACCCTATCAAAACCCCAGCCCTGAGAAAATAAGACTAGAGCAACTGTCGCAGGAGCAAATACATAATGTTGTGTCAACATATGTGATGCCCTACCTCAGGCTTTCAAGCAGGATAATGTAAAAAAGTAGGAATAAAGTAAGAACAAAATCTCTAAAAAAGTAGGAAAAGTAGGACATGAGAGGGAAAAAGTAGGGCATTAAAGAAAAAAAGTAGGAATAAATCAGGACATGTGCAGGCTTTTTGGAGTAGTTTTCGTCGATACTCACCAGAACTCTTGATGTTACATGTAAATCTTAATTTGTACTCACAACCCTGCTGCCTCAGCCTCACGTTTGCTCCTGGGAGAGCCTGAAAAATACAACAAAGGCAAACGTTCATTAGAACAATGTCAGGTAACAAGCACAAATGCATGTTCAACCGTACAGTCAATATGAATCTTGATCACTTATTCAATACTTACATAGAAAAAGACATAATTTTGTGATTGACATGAACACCTACCATATGTGATCCTGCATCGCAACATCAACAAACAGTTGCCAAACATGGATTTTTAATCAAGAGCAGATTCTGAAAGAGCAAACTTAAAGATGAAAAATGATGTATAACTCGATTCAAATGGACTCTCCTAACCTATGATATCCTAATATTGGAATGAAAGCACACACTCCGGAAAATGTGAACTGAGAAAAGGGGCTCCTGAAGTATAGCATTTATTCAAGTGCTCAATCTTTATCAAGCCATGCTAGCTGTGCAGTGAATGGAACAAATAACAGAATGTTAACCACTGGAGCTACAACAATGAAGAGATTATCAGATTAAGCTGCTTTATTAACACATTCTGTAGGTGATCAATGCCAACTTTCAAAGCAGAAGCATCGTCCTTTCTAAAGTTATTGGACTTGAAAGTTAAAAGTATGGACAGGGTTTTTAAGAAATGAAAAGATGACTCTATGAGAAACACCTAATCACACTATTCTACCAAAAAGTGTTCTAGAAAAAAAAAAACTGCTAAAAAACACAATTTCCTGTTCGTTTTATGATCCCAAACTTTAGAATAATATAGAAGAAGGCCTGCTCTTTCAGAAAATATGAAAAACTCAAGATTGGCTGGATTGGCCCATATCATCTATTTTCAGTCCTAATAAAAAATCAGTGCATGCGACTTTTTGTTGGTTTTGTGATGAACGGTCACATATCATCCCACAAAATATGACATAAACATTCCATGATGTGTAAGTTATACACCTATGCCAAAGGTATGTTATACACTTCCATAATTAAAAGATGGCATCTTTTATCTACATTCATTTGAATGTTTTGAAGTTGTGAAGATATGTGTTTCATACCAAAATGTAAAAAAGATTGAAAGTAAGGATATTTGAAAAAAAGCAATTTAAAAAAAGATGACACTTTTATCTACATTCATTTGAAGTTGTGGAGATATGTTTCATTTAAAAGTGTGAAGAAGACTGGATATAAGGATGTTTGACAAAGCTATTCAAGTGATGTTCACAACAACTTAGTATGCTTTCAAGTTCCAGCTGAATGACCATTAGATAAACAATATACTTACTTTCCAAGAGACTTTCAATTTCAAATACATGTAAGCACTTAACATGTGTTCAAATATTTCAAAATAACAGGATAGGTACTTACAATTGTATATGTAGCACTCAGTATTAGTCTCTGAGAGCATGTGTTATCATATTACATTTCTATAGCAAGACATGCATGAAGAATGGGTTGTCTCATGACAGTGAGGCCTTACGAAGTGAAATTATATCTTTCCAAGAGACTTTCAATTTCAAATACATGTAAGCACTTAACATGTGTTCAAACATTTCAAAATAACAGGATAATTTAAACTACTTTAATATATGTAGAGCTCAGTATTAGTCTCTGAGAGCATGTGTTATCATATTACATTTCTAGCAAGACATGTATGAAGAATGGGTTGTCTCATGACAGTGAGGCCTTACGAAGTGAAATTATATATACCAATGCATTGACATCTTTATTTTGCAAATCCTGGCCCACTACAAATCTACACACTCAGATACTGTGAGTTTATGGCACAGTGTCCACAACTGAATTTCCAGTGATAATTGATTATCTTCATAATCATATGATATAGATGGAAACACAAGGCAAGCTCACTTTGAAACACTTAAACTGCTAGAACACAAACATCCAAAGAGAGAGAGAGAAAAAAAAAAGGTATATACTTTTCAGCATCAGGAAAATGTAGTATTCTTGCATGTAGAGTAACATAAGACTGTACAGTGTAATATAACCAAATGACTCCACTTTACAAGATGTGAGGAGCATACATGTACATCTCCTTTTTGTTTCTCACTGTCTGTAGTCTTACCGACTTTATAGGTAGCAAAAAATGACTCCATTTTTTATAATTTTCTGTAGATAACAAATAGATAAGTTTTCATTTCTTTGGTGTTCTGTTGATGCTAGATTTCATCAATTCTTAAATCAACTTTACATTTGTTGATTTAGAAAGAGTTGTAGAAAATAATCATTCTGTACTTTCCAATGACTTACTACTGTTTGCAATATTTGCCACATTTACTGGAGATAGTACATTCAACTCTTTTTCAGCTCATCATGCCCCTTTCTGTTGAATACACATACAGCTATTTGACTTTTCAAGAAGATTCTCCATTTTGCAATTATTCCAGGTACTTTTAAGTTCATTCAATATTCTTGAAATCAAACTTCTTCATATATTTTGAGAATATTACATCCTTCCGCCTTTGAAATTTTACATGATTGAGATTCTGAGATTGCTGGCTCAGTATTTCAGCATGTTATTCTTATAAACTACTGTACTCTTTGCAAGATCTGGAGAATATAAACAGTGACTGTCATTATCATTTTAGCTCTTGCTAGCTTCTCTGATTTCTCTGTTTTTTTGAGAGCAAATACACTCTAGAAGATCTGTATACATTGTATTTACCATGCAGTTCCCATTCCCATCCCCTTAAATACAGTGTATTTGTGCCCTTTCAATTTTGATACTGTCCATTGTTCTGTTGGTTTTCACCTTAAACTTACAGTTTTGTATGTTGACACAATTGGCATACACATCCATCCATTCACTTTTTTCTTCTTTTAGAAGCTTCCCTGTCTCACATTTTACCAAGACTCTTTCAGATGGTTCAATATTTTGGATATGTGACTTCAAATGACTCATGACACTTTGACTACTTTCATTACGAGATTTCTGTTCTACCATTTTCTCACATCTTGTTTAAACTAGCTGGGTAATAAAAAGACGTTCAGCCTTAACTAAAATTTGCAAGATCTGTGGAATAAAAAGACATCATGGCTTCTAATTTTTCTGCAAGTTGTTTCCTCCAAACTTAACAAAATGTTCTTGGCGGTTCAACTTAAAACATCCACACACTTGCTCTTATTTGTGGAATATGCATTCATTATCTTTCCTGAATGTTTGGTTTTTTCTCAGGTAATGCTTTAGATGGCTTTTCTCTCTACATATTTCTGATAGTTTGTAAGTGTCGTCAGGAAGTGAACTTCAACGTCTCATGGTTTAAACTTCAATCAATCTAATAAACGTTACTGAAATATTATTTTTGTGTTTGTTTTCTGTGAAGTTCCTCCATTTCCAACTTTCTTTTAAGTTCTTCGAGGTAATGTACGTCTTACCTATGATGCAATTCAACCTCTTAAACAATACTTGTAAGATGCATACAAGCCATCAACTTTTAAGATTGTCCATAAAGAGGTTTCTGCTCTATTAGTCTTTATCTTTCACGATGGCTAAGTAATTACTGTTGTTCTCACTCCTTGTTAACAATTTGTGGGATCTGATAATTAAACATTTCTTCTTGTTCATCTGATTTTTCATCAACTAACTTTCCTCAGCTGTTTACCTTCAGATGAATTAAGGTTTCTAGTAGTCGTATCTACCACCTGACCATGATTCAAATAGATATCACAAGTCATATGTCTCATGTTAAAGGTCCAGTTTACCTTTGGGAGCAATGCTTTTGATTTAGCCTCAGTAATATGCAAGTTTCATGCAAATGGGTCCCTACCAATCCATGCTTTCTTGGGAATAGCTCATCCTCACATCAACCAGATCTACAATGTAGTTTCTGTGGTGAAAAACTTACTTTTATATTAAGTTTTTCATATTGCAATCATTGTTAATTATTATCAAAACATATATTATTGAAGGATTTCAGGCAAAGGGGATCTGAAGGTGTTATATCTTGTTTTGACATGACCTTTACCATTTACGTAGTAAACCATATTTTAGCAAAGGAAGTTTCTGGTTTCTGAGGATTTGCATTCCAGCACATGCATTAGA
The DNA here is from genome assembly GCF_040938485.1 of Diadema antillarum. NCBI lineage: Eukaryota > Metazoa > Echinodermata > Echinoidea > Diadematoida > Diadematidae > Diadema > Diadema antillarum. The sequence continues at coordinate 533,684 of NW_027271253.1, read as the reverse complement.
CATGATATGCTTGAACTCTACATCTATTAAAACTGGCTGTAGGCAGCTTTCTTCCCTTAGTTTTATTCTTTGGAAGTCACATGTAAAATTCTCCTTTTAAGTGTATGGCAAGCTTACCTGGTAATTTAGAGCGATGATGAGAGCTGGTTGAGCACTGCTCCGAGTCCTAGGCTGCAATATCAGTGGGATCAATCACATCTGCACAGGAGCAAAAGCTGAGGCTGGCAGCAGTCTTGTGGTTGCTTGGTCTGTGTTATCCCTCTTTCATGCTGGAGAGGCTCTCCCCACCAGTAAGAATCTGCAACTAGAGTCTACTCATCATTTCTGAATATAAACGATTCAAGTACCGGGTAGCCTTGCACTTTTTTGGGGGGCGGGGGGATTTTTCACCAAAAAAGTAGGAAAAAGTAGGATTTTGAGCAAAAAAGTACAAAAAGTAGGGACAGCAGTAAAAAAGTAGGAAAAGTAGGGCCACTTGAAAGCCTGCTACCTGTGAAGATGAAGCCAGTGGCTGGCAATATCAAGCGCCGCGCTGAGTTGCAGAGGGACCATGTAGTTTGGGTACAGCACGCATAGCGCCATCATCAGGCACATGGTCGCACAGCGGTCCGTCAGCTGGTCCAGCATGGCCCCAAACTTTGTCCCTGCAAGGGCAACAAATTTGGAATTCCACTTGGAGACATTTCTTAAAAACAGGACAAGTTTTGACTGTATGAAATATTCTGGTAGTCTCAATATGTGATTTGATGCTTAAAGGGATGGTATAGTATTGGTGGAGATGAGGATTGGGCTTTTAACTTTTTGTGAGATACCAAGAAACCACTTATGAAATCTAGTACAAAGCATAAGAGGAATTCAAACTTTATTTGATGAAAATCAGTTTTGGAATGGCTGCGACATCCTAAAACAAAGTAAAACAAAGCAATTGTAAAAAAAGGTGGGTCCCACCGTTTATTAGGATTGACCTGTTTTGGATATCTCAGCCATTTCAAAACCGATTTTCATCAAATAAACGTTGATTTCCTCTTGGAATTACAGTATATGTTCTCTCAGATTTCATAAAAGGTTTACATAATCTCACCAAAAATGTTAGAAACATGAAGTTAGGTCTCAAACACAGCCATACAATCCCTTCAAATGTAGTCTCATACTGAGATGCAGTCTCAGAACTTCAATTCGAGAGACCCCAACCCCACCCTAGAGGGGAGATTCTCCTACCTGAACCCTCTAGCACACTGGAGACTTTAATTATGCAAACATGGGCACAAAATTGTGTGAGCATAGTGCACATCAGGAGAGTGAAAGCATGATGCCCCTTGCTCCTGGGTTGTAGATGCTCCATGCTCTCTGGTGCTATGACCTTTGCCAAAACATAAAACATTGAAGATATGACAAAAGTCGGGTTGGGCTGGAGAATGCTAAATCTTAAAGGCCATTTGCAGATGAAACAAAAACCCAGCATTAGTGCTTTGAAATAATCTTAGAATGCGAGTTAGGGATAGAAACAACCACTGTAAAAATTTGAATCGGTAAAATTGATGTTAAGTATTTACAAAATGTGAAAAATACATGTATCATAATAATGTGTCCATAGCATCTACAGTTATGGTTTATTGAGCAAAATACAGATATCTCCTCATATTTTAGGCTTTATCGAGAAAATTTTACATGACAGGATGTGTTGTGGTACAACAGACCTACACATGCATATAATTATATGCATTACCGGGTACGTGTCATATCTTGAGAATTTTTAAAATCACTGTTCCCAAAGGTATTTAACAGGACCTTTAAAGTAGAACACCAGCTAGAGCAGGAGGGAGAGTGGGAGATTTTAAGGAAATGGCCTCAAAGCAGGAGAGTTGGAGTCATGGCACATGAAATAACTGTGCAATGAGGTAATAAGAAGGTTTTTCAACACTTAAAGCATCATGACAAACTTGATTTGCAATGTAATTGAATCTAATATCATTCTGCAGGTCAGTTTTCAGTAAAAACTTGTTGTTACACTTTATGACACTGAGCACTGCTGTTGATTACCTTGACCAAGTTTCCTTGCATAGTAGCCGTCGAAGGCATCGAGGAAGGAGCCGAGAAGATACAGGAATGTGGCCAGCTGGTAGCAACTCCGCATGAAAAATAATGACAGGATGGTGAACAGAATTCGTCCAAATCCTGGTGTAAAAAGAGACAGGCAGAGGAAGAGAGAATATACTTACAGTGATGGAGATTGACTATCCAGGAAAGTCATTACAGCAAATACTTCAATATCATCATCAATCATGTACATTCCTGAACTGACATTAATGTTTTTTTATTTTCTTATTTTTGTGTGTGTGTGTGTGCTATTTTCCTACATTGTCAAGCACAGAATTGAGCAATATGAGTTTTTCTTTGGTAGAATTCACACTGTAGCAAGCAATCCATCAATCCTATCAGTCACTTATCACCAATGTCATCAGGCCTAAAGCTTTCTTTCCCATGGCCTTATCATTAGCTGCCAGCTACCAACTGCTTGACACATACAATGTAGTCATGCACGAAGGTGTCATTTCTGACAGCAGGATATTACTACACTTTCAAACTTTCATAACATGTATGAGAGTACATGACGCATAAAATGAAAAATTATTTTCTCTGGAGCTCTGTGCCTCAGGGCCTGCACTGAGCCACCCACAAGTAAAGTCTACATAAACTGCAGTGGAAGTGCGGACAGTCTGGATGTCCACATAGATACCTATGACTCTTGATCAGGCTGTTAATGGAAAAGGAGTCAAAGGAGTCATTTGAAAAGTCATCAGCAGTGGGAGATCCAGGCAGGGGTGCACTGGGCGCACACCCCGCTCCCTTTATTTCTAACACAAAAGAAATTAAAAGAAACAATGGGGGTGGCTGGGGTGCGTGCGCCCCCCTTTAATTTTGTAAAGGCGCCCCCTCTTTACAGAATTCCTGGTCAGGGTAATCAGAGGAGGGATCACAGAAGATCTTCACAGTCAGAGAAGTTGCTGTTACCGAGTCAAAGAAGATCAAGGCTTATGAGGAGTCGGAGTTGGACTCTGAGTTGGAGTCACCGGAGATGAAAGATTTGGAGTCAAATGGAAGAGGAGGGTCACAAGAGCTTGAGTTGGCAGTCAGGGTCATGAGAGGTTGGATGAAACTAAGATGATGGGATATTTCCTCTGCAAATGTAACATTTATGCATTGTCATTTATAATATCACAGTTAATGCCATAATTAAACAAACCTATCAGTTTAACTGCTGTGTTCCTGCACATAATATACATGTACTGTATACTGACATTCCATACTTGTTCACAAGTAAAATATACACAGAGATGCCAAGTTTCTCAACTAGCTGAGAGTTTCTCCAGCAGGGCAACTGGGGGGGGGGGGGGGGGGGGGGGGGGCTCCCAATTCAGGTAAGGAACTTTTCCGTTTTGGGATTAGAAATGATGCAAGTTCTCATCTACATTGTATTTCTCATGGAAGATGGTCCCGAAAGACATACTTTTTGAACATTTTCTGCCCAAATTTTGTTCAAGGGTGAATGACAAATGCAACCCTTTACTGTAGACAGCTCAATTTCTAAAGACTAATACATTGTAGGCGTAATTTGCAAGATGCAGCCATGTATACATGATGCATCTTCTAAGTTTTAGTAAACAAAAAGAGAATAAGGGAAAAGTCTACACTAGCCGGCTTTCCATCTGATGTTTATTATCCATGCGCCATGGATTTTTGTTTGTTTGTTTGTTTGTTTGTTTTCTTCTGGGAGGTGTGAGAAAATGATTGCTGGGCAGATGAGCATGAGATGGGTCACTTGGACATGAGACTTTCCACAATTACCAAGCATATTTTAAGACCTAGAATTAGGCTTTAAGATTATGGTTGTTTAAAACTTTGGGTTTAACCATCTACCCATGGATTCAATTCAGTATACACTGTGACATACTAACAACTTGTCTAAAATCGATCTTGGTTCTACACTGACTACAACATGTACGTACATGATCATTCATTACTGTTCATCACTTCATCATGGCCTTAGAAATCTCACCCTCTGAATACAAGGTCTAAGAAAAGGCACTTAAGGAATCTAGAATAAAACAGAAAAATGGGGGAGGGGAGGGGAAAGGTGTAACTGAGTGAACATTTGTTATGGTATAATTCCATACTATAGAACAGATAGCGAGAATCCTGCAATCTCATTGGTCGAAAACTATGTGTGGATTTTCTACTGGCCACACGCTGCCTCACAATGGTGAACATGTTATCGTGCACTTGTTTGTAATAAGAGTACTGTACGCGCACTTGTAACAAAGGTTCGCGCACCCAGTACGATATGAACATTGGCTGAAAAATCACGCATCCAGTACTCTTGCCATGCATGTATGCAGTAATGACTGGATACTTGTACATGGTTTTGAAGTACAAGTACTTGATGTATGATTTTCAGGCTTTCATCTACAAATATGGCAAGCCAATTAAGGAAATGCATCCAGTAAATTTGCCATCCATGGCATGGGGTAGCATTCATGATTGAAAAATGCTACATGGATTTTTGACAAGAAAATTGTCACCGTCTCTCGGATAGAACATAAAATGGAGGTCCCGTGAATGAGAGAGTAAAACAACTCATGCACGTAAAAGATCCCGCTTCATTCATTCATCGCAAAGAGCAGGATGTTTAACCCGGTGAAGTGGTCCCACCTCACATCCAACTGGACCCCATTGAAGACCAGCTTAAACAATAACGTAGCTGAATATGGGCTATCCAGCCATCATCTCAGATGGAAATGAACAAACAAACAAACAAACAAACAAACAAACCATTCTATAACACAGCACAGTTGACGCTCATGTCATTTAGCGTAAACCCACTCAACTTCACCTCATGGGTTAAGCATTCCATCTACCTTTAATTCGTAGATAGATGTCTATTCTATATAATTAATGCACACAATTCCGAATGACGCACGCGCACTCAGACCTGCGACAGTGCGAGTCATTTGTATAAAGTAGAATCTACTATGAGGATGCCATAGAAACATCATGCTAGAAGAGAACAAGCTGTAGAGCCTGAGGATTTCATGGCAACTAAATTTACACTTAATTTAGTACTGGTATCGAACATTTCATGTTAACCATAAAAGGCATTGAAGCATGCCATTAATATTATACCCACAGCTACAGCTACGGTCATTTAGCATTAGTCCCACATATTGTACATTTTGTTTCAGCACAGCCACAGGCCACAAGCACAAACCAAACACATCTCACCAATGATGTTTGGAACGAAAAGGAATATGTTTTCCGCCATTATAAGCTGTATATCTCGCTTTTGACCCACTCCGAATTCTTCTCAAGGATGATGCCCGGTTTCTTTCGCCGTGAATGTACACAGTACCTTGTGACTTTTCGCAGTAAACGGTAGTTAGAGCTTTCAAAGGTCGCCTCTCACTCTTCAATGATCCTTTTCATGCATGGTACACGTACACTGAGCTGTGTTGTTTTGATCGTGATGCTGGCTTAGCCTCGCGCATGCGTCCTCTGAGACAAAATGGCAGCCCCCATGGAGTCGCAAGACGATAAAGCTGAAGATGTGTTTGGAAATTCTTCCCTATTTGAAGAGTTTGGTACAACGATTCTGAGTTGTAAGCACCGAAGAGAAACAAAAGCACCGGAATGGGACTCTGAGAAAAAAGTTCTTACGGAGGAAATCAACAAATTGAAGCAAGAAAATATCCTTTGCTTTTTGGCAGCTTTGTGTGCGTGTGATGCCTGTGGCTGTGCAATGTGAGCGCTGTGCACTGTGCGGCGTGGGAATCCCCACGTAAGGCCACATCCGCCACAATGCCATTTGTCTTTGTCAGTGTAAGATAGACATTTTTTTTTTTTTTTTTTGTACAATGTTTGTGTATAGGCCCCGAATGCAGTTTGTCTTTGTATGATATTTTGTTTTTGTTTCTGTGAACGTAAATTTTGTGATATGAAATTGAACGAAATTCAAACAAATTTAAAAGAATAAAAAAAAGAAAAGAAACCATGCCCATGCCATAACACGCCAAGGCCATCATGCATCATGAGTGACCATACAATCAACATCAGAACATGGCTATCACATCGCCACGCCACATGAAGGGTCTTATAGTGAACTTACACAGGGCAGGGACAGATAGACACAGGCCACAGCTACACTTTGTACCAAAGTCAATTGTCAAGGAGCAGAGTAGCCCCGGAGACCGCGCCGCTATGAATGCGGCGGGGTCCTGGCAGCTACCTCGCAGTTTCGCTAAAGTGAGAATCACGAACAACTCCCTATTGCCACATACGGCGACTTCACGAATAAATCATGGGTAAATTTCTATCATAAACACAGTGACAATAAAAAATGAAATATACATTACCCCATTGCCTTGGTTCTTTTCACCAATTTATCTGGAAACTGCAAAATTTTCCACATTTTTTAGGAGTATTAAAGCGGCCTGCCCTAGTGGGAGAGCCGTGCTACCATTTTGAACGTGTATCCATAAGCATCTACGCATGTAGCGAGTAATACGTAGCCTTTTGTCAAGGCCCTCTCGCTGTATGGTGTAGAGAGCCCAGCCGAGTAAGGTAGCGCGACTCGCTTCGCTTGTCCCTTATGCTCGTCCGTTACAGTGAGAGGGCCTTGACAAAAGGCTCGCATGCAACGTTAGTGAGCATCGGTTAGCTGAAGATAATTTGCCTTATAAGACAACATTTTCTGCATCATAAGTAACGAAATGCATCAAACAGTCGCTGATTTGAATCATTTGTAGGTTTAATCGACCCACATGAGTATTCCTAGTAGTTTTTGTTGAAAAATTAAGGAAATATAGCGCCGGAACGGCACCCGTTTTGTACAACGTTAAGATCTGAATACGAAAACGCCGCAGCCCCAACACGCTGCGCTGCACGTTGGGGCTGGTCGCAGTTATAGGAGCAGAGCAGAGTAGAGGCACAGATGTACAGTCAGTAAATTTTACTCAGAGCTACCAAGTCTCATCTCACGCATTCTGCGTGAGACTCAAGCATTTAGGGTCCGTCTCACGATCTCGCGCATGGAACCCATTTTTCTCACGCATTGGGTGAAATCTGCAACTTGGGCCTATTAATAATGAGCTTAGCTCAAAGGATTAAAGTGATAGTTGCAATTGAAGGTATATTTCCCTCTTTTCTTTCAAAATAAGTAAAAAATAGTCACTTAAGTATGCACCTGATTGCACTGTTAAGAGCTAAAAATTGAATAAGCTCCCTACTAACCCCTCCCACACCCTCGTTCACGCGCACATGCCAGAGCTACCAAGTCTCGCGCATTCTGCCTGAGACTCAAGCATTTACAAGTAGGGGCCATCTCAAGATCTCACACATGGCACCCATTTTTCTCACGCATCGGGCGAAGTCTGCAACTTGGGCCTATAATAATGAGCATACAAGGATTATTAAAATGATAGTTGCAATTGAAGGTATATTTCCGTTTTGTCTGTCAAAATAAGTAAGAAATAGTCACTTAAGTGTACATGCACCTGATCGCACCATTAAGAGCTAAAAATTGAAAAAGTTCCCTACTGTGCGAGGGGGAAAAAACCCCTCCCACACCCTCCCTCGCACACACATTCGCGCGCCGAGATGCCGAGTCATGAAAATCTCACTGATAAAATTGTTTTGAACTTGGCATCCCTGACATGTCCATTGATATCCATATAACAATAAATATACCGGTAGGCCCTACTGAATTGAATATGCCATATAAACAGTAGACTATAGACCTATCTATTCAGTGAGTCTAATTTTTTCGAGAATCGGGACTTCTGCACAATTTCGTGAGTGGTTGAATTCGGGATCATGGAGCAGTGATATTGCCAATATATGCTTGCAGATCGCATAATTCATGTCATTAATGGTTTTTTTTTTTTTGCGTTTTTTTTAAAATTCGCGAATGGCATCCGACTTGTGAAATTCATGAAAATAAAAACCTCGCAAAGATATACATGTTGTAATTGTATGTACAGTAAACTTATACTGGTACTGTTAGTATGCGGTAGACTGTTTCTACTGTAAAAGTGGATATTTTTGTGCGACTAATTTTTCGCGCTCTGCCAGGTAAGAAGAGTTTTGCATGTTTTGTTTGTAATTCCGCGGAATCAAAAGACATCAACTACTGGAATGAAATATTTACTGTATGGCAAGCAAAAATATTGGCATGCTTTTATTTTTTCGCTAGTTAAATGCGCGAAAATTTCACCACCGCGAAAATTTCCACTTTTACAGTACATTACTTGATAGTACTGTCATAGGGCTATTGTAAAAAAAACCTGCGCCAATGTTTGACCTCCCCTGCCAAAATTCAACCCTGCGCAAAGACATAGGTTCTTCTTGGAAACAGATAAACCTGCTGAAAAAAAAAACCCCAAAAGATCTCCAATGGAATGACTGTCAAGTGAATTGATGTACACTTGTACATGTAGTCTTGGCCTATGAAACCAGAGAAAGCACAATTCATATTGATATCAAAATCAACAATGTCAATGGATGTTGAATGAGATATCCTGCAAATTATGCGTCTGTTATCACTTCTTTAGATATCTTTTTTTTTTCTTCTTCTTCTTCCTAGATGATACTGGTGCTACACTGTATATGTGTATGTAACTGCACAGGTAAACTGAAAACTGCTTGGCTACCCAAATTACACACAAGCCATCAAATTTTTGCATTTTGTTTTCATTGTTTTTCATTGTTTGCAAACATTTTCATCGTTTGCAAAGTATTGAAATACACCGTACATGCATGACTGCACCTCGCACCACACCAGTATGCAGATACACCACAAGGTGGCTAGTACTTTAATTGAAAGGAGAAAAAGAGTATACAGCATTGCACAGTTCAAGTGCTGCAAAATTGCAGATCCAGTTACAGTTTGCATGTAGGCCTACCGGTATGTTTGCCTTTTACATGTTAATATCCAGAATTACCTCATTACTTTGATGTTTATTCCTTTTCTCTTTTTTTTTTTCCACAACACAGATGAATCTGAAAGAAAGTCTTAGAAACTGTTGCTACCTACTTTAAGAGAGTCTTTTATCTTATGAGGGGAACTTTCTTGAGTATACTTTTACTTACCCAGTCCCAGCATGGAATATGCTCTGTACATACAAATTAATGAGTGAATGAAGAAAACTTGCTTTTTGTCCTTTAGTGTATCCTTAACAGCACTGCCATCACATCAAAGGTTGCGGTCCTGGTTAAAAGTATGCATTCAAGCCAAGTGAGTACTCAACTCTTCAGTGTAGCTACACTTGGAGATAATGGGGAGAATTGTACATTATGCATAATGTAATCCTACCAGTTGTGGAAATATCACATTCATAGAAAATAGAAATAGAAAAAATAGAAACCCTTGCAAAAATTTAACGAAAGAAGTAATTAAAAAGAATGCAGTAGATAAGCTCAGCAAAGCTATAATGGATTTGCTACAAAGTTCTGGAAAGAAATCCTGTTTCACCAGTCAACTCAAAGAGATCCTTCAATACACAATGTAAATATGGATTATGGAGCAGCAACAGATGTACAGGGTAGCAACTGTACTTTGTTGGTAGGCCTACTACTTGTACAAGATATTTTCCATATAAGTTACAGTCACTACAGCAAACAGGAATTTGCATCAAATTTGATTAGAAATGAAAATATCTTGTAAGCATCTTGTCTCTGGGTTTATTGAATACAAAGGCTGGACATCTGTGCATAATATCATCATGCACCTGACTTGCTACACTCCATTCACTTTGTAGTTGAAGCAATGGATAAGAAATGAATTGCATAATAAAGTGGAGCATTTGTTGTAATTGTACATGTACCTCAAAATGCCAGCATAATGAACTCAATATTTAAGGTTTGCCATATTTCTGTGACCCTTGCAACACATTTATCTGCACCGTAAAAAAAATGTTAAAGAATTTTTAATGCAAATTGTCAGACTGATCTATGTCTCTATGTTCTTTTTTTTAATTGGTTTTGTTTGCTTTATAGATGCAATTTGGCTATCTACAACCCTAAATAGCTCATATAGTAGTATGATTTTATATTCATACATGTCTTTTAACATATGACTTTTACCTATTTATTGAGGCGCTTCAGCAACTACCTAGATGTCGTGTTACTACAATGCAAACTCCTCTAGTTGGAGAACCAAGGATATACTCTGTTTGGAGTGTACTTAATGCATTTCAAATGTATGTAATCCTGAGAAGTTGAGGTTTGGTAGTTTGTAGTCAAGTTTTGCCCTTTTCTTCCCAGGGGTTATAAAGTTGCCGAGAGCAAGCAAGATGGACCCGTAGCTCAAGTTGTCTACATGAACCACAGCAGTGTATCGTAAGTGAATTGACATCCATATTTGTGTATTAGCATGGCATATCTGACAGATCATATTATTGTGAGATGACAGCTGAAATGTGAGAGATATGATTTAGCAACATATTTGCTGGCTGTGTCATGCTTTGTAACATACACTATATTAGCTTCTTTAACCCATTGAGAATGGTTTGATTTTGCTTCAACATGCATTTTCCATAGACACCTGCCCGAGTATACTCGGGACTCGTCCTCAAAGAGTTAAGTCAGAAGAAACTTGAAAGTCATTTTTCGTGTTAATTGTCAGTTGACTGAGGTAGTTCATAGAATAGCAGTACATGTCCTTTCAGGCAGTGCTCCAAACCATTGATTTGTTTTTCTTCAAAGCACTTTCATGCCATTGAATCATTCTCTAATTACCATCTGCCCTCACAGAGGATGCTATTGTTTTTACTCTCAATATTTGTTGATATTGCTTTTCACATATCTTCCACAGTAAATACAGACATGAAGTTGAGAATTTCTTCGAGCATCTCTGCCAGCGATCTCTGCATCAAAAAGCTGTCGCCACGGGCAACAAAACTCAGCTGGATGATGTTACTCCACTTCCACAGGTTGGACTAGAAAAGATATTTCATTTTCCAGATGTAAATTTGTATAAAATTTGTTTTTTTTGTGTGTTACAAGGGGAAGTTATGAAAAAGAGCGAGTACAAAATAATGACAAAGAAAATGATTGAAAGTTTTTACCAAAGATAACAAATTTACCTCAGTTATGTTGTTGTTGTTTCTATTGATGTCATTGGTTCTTCTGAGGTGAGTGATGGAAATCTCAATGAAATTTAATTGGCGATGTGAATGTCTCATCATTTGTGCATTTTCTCATTTTACTTGTGGAATATCACAACTTATTTCTTGAAGTGACTTGAGTTTTCTCGGAGTGTTTTTCTCAAAGTTATCTCAAGGTCCTTTGCTCAGAGTGTATCCTCTTCTCTTGCAGAGGTCCTCCATGGTTCTAACAGAGAACCCCGACCCAGCAACCAGAGAAGCCTTCACTGCCACTGGCAACGTGCAATACTACATGTCTTTCTGCCTGGATTCCATGGGGCGCCCTCTACTGGACGGGAATGCCCAACTGACCGAAGGTTGGGAAATACCCCCGTATCCTTGGAAACACTCTTGAGTCGATGACATTAATGGATCACAACAGGTCGTTTCAATGATAAAGAAGTTAGAATTTGATATTACTAGTACGTATACTATTTATGGATTGAAAAAGAAGGTCAGTATGTGTTAAAGGTATTGTTTACCACGGGAAGCAGTGATTTAAAAAAATATTGTTTGTTTTCTTTCAATTTTTTGCTCTGATAAATTCACAAGCGTTGCACTGAGTTTAATGAAACTTACAGATGTAGTAGGGTAATATACTACACTTCAATGTTGAGAGAATGGAAAAAAAAAATCATTGAGAGTCAAGGTACAAGGCTATGTGTCTACAGTCGCTCCTTAGATCTCACAGTATATAGTGAGGAAGATGTGTCCTGATGCATTTACCATGGTAACTTTGCAATGATCAATGACTATCATGTGTGAAGGATGTTGGCAGAGAGAGTTAAAGGAAACCTAATCCCAAATATATGGATTGAGTGAAAGCAGCAATATTAGCAGAACGCATCAGTGAAAGTTTGAGAAAACCTGGGCAATTGATTCAAAAGGTACTATTATTATTATTTTTTAAAGTTTTAGTGCCATCATCACTGGACAGGAAGACTATTACAGTTCTTGATGTCATTTATGGACAACAATATATGGAGAAAATACGAGGAGAATTCCATGAGATCCAATATTTCTAGCATATTGAAAGAGCACTCGACTTACCTATTGGAAAGCAGGGGTAATGATATTACACTTCGCATATGTCAGTAACAAGTCAGTGGAATGTGCACTTTTTATGAAAAATATAATGTTGTGGAATTCTCCCTATATTTTCTAATTTTCTATACATTGTCTATAATGACATCATGGAGTGTGGTAGTCTCCTTCTCCAGCAATGGCAGTACCAGGACTTTTAAAATTTATAGCTTTTGAATTGATTTTCTGACTTTCCTCACACTTTCCCTTCAGTGTTCTGCTAATATGTCTGCTTTCCTTCAATGCACATTTGTGTTTGGATTTTGGTTTCCTTTAAAGAAGGTCGCAATGATCTCTTATTTCCTGAATGACCACCAATCACCAGTTATCTGCCTGTCTTCAGGGAAGTGCTGCCAATAGACGAGAAACCCAGTGCGCCATCTAGAGGGTAAAGATGATGTCTCTCATACGTCAACGTGATGTGGATTTGACATTCATACCATTCCTGTATATGCCACATATTTTCTGTGGTCTTTATTTTTCGCAAAGTTTGCAAGTCAGGTGCTATGCGAAAATGTAAATACACACAAAAAACTTGTTCCTGACATGTATGCCATGTGTATGCATACATTCCTTCGTTCGTTATTGTTCTCTGTGATTGCAAATTTAAGCACTCGCAAAATCGTTGGGAATCCTGATTCATGAAAAATAGACTCACTAAATATTTGGCGTACAGTGGTGGGGTCCTTCCTCATGAGTCCCCTTCCCATTGCCAATGACTGATTTCATGAAATATTGACTGTGAGTTTACCAAATAACCCCATTAAAGTATACTTTTGTGCAATTGATATCACAGAATATCCAAGCTCATTTTAATTCAGTACTTTGATGGTCCTGAGCTGCTGACATACATATTCATAATGCCAAGAATGATATTAAATCAACATGCTATTGTCAATGTAAACAAATGTTCAGTTATACTTGAATACGCATTCCTAGAGTGGCTTCAATAATACTATGATAATTTTTATTGAGATATGCTTTTAAAAGAAAAATGTGCACATCATTATTTTTATCCTTTTCACCACACAGTGGCAGGCCCAAAGCCGCTTGCTTCAACTGTGGCAACGAGAAACACTCGCTGAGAGAGTGCCCTCTGGTGAGTGATATCAGCCAGTTGATCCCTTGTTTTATATCTTTGTTCATACAGAGAAACTACACCTGACTACAATCTCTCATTCTTTGAAGTTAAGAAGTTTAGAAGTTTGGAAGTGCAGAAGTTCAGAAGTTTAGAAGTTTGGAAGTTTAGAAGTTTAGAAGTTTAGAAGTTTAGAAGTTTGGAAGTTTGGACGTTTAGAAGTTTGGAAGTTTAAAAGTTTGGAAGTTTGGGAAGTTTAGAAGTTTGGAAGTTTAGAAGTTTAGAAGTTTAGAAGTTTAGAAGTTTGGAAGTTTAGAAGTTTGGAAGTTTAAAAGTTTGGAAGTTTGGAAGTTTGGAAGTTTAGAAGTTTGGAAGTTTAGAAGTTTGGAAGTTTAAAAGTTTGGAAGTTTGGAAGTTTAGAAGTTTGGAAGTTTAGAAGTTTGGAAGTTTAGAAGTTTGGAAGTTTAGAAGTTTAGAAGTTTGGAAGTTTGGAAGTTTGGAAGTTTAAAAGTTTGGAAGTTTGGAAGTTTAGAAGTTTAGAAGTTTAACTCCATGGAGTTTACTTTCATGAGAGGCCCATCTTGTCTCTCCTCCGCTTGCTTACCCTGCTACTTTGTGGTATTATTGATAGTTTACTGTTGCATCATAAGAGATAGATTTACGCTTTTTGTGTATACGCTTTGTGTGTATGTGAGTGGAGCGGCCTGTCTTCATACATCCTTCCAGATTTTTTTTTTTTTTTTTGGGGGGGGGGTCATAATCTTTATCACTGACAAAAGTTTGGAGTGAATAGAAATAAAGCTGTTATTTAGCATTCACACACAAGCTTGTAAATTTACACAAGAATAATCCCTTGCAGTGTACACAGACTTCTAAAGTGTAAAGTGTAAAGAAATGAGGATTAGAATATCACTTGAAAGATATAATATGTCTGTATTGTAACAGCTTAATGATGCTTGTGAATACCAATGCCCTTGTGATACTTTTAACTTGTGCAGCCCCGTGACTTGGTGCGGATTAGTGAGAACAAGAGGCTCTTTATGAGCACAGTGTCCTCCCCAGCTCAAACCATATCGGGCAGGAGGTACCACGCCGATCGGGAGATGTCTGAGAAGTTCAAGCAGTTCAAACCTGGCGTGATAAGGTAAATGAAGGGCATTCATCTCTCAAGCATGTCACCGAGTGCATATAATTTTTGTATAGAGTGTTGGTGCATTGATGACATTATCCTTTTTGTTTGTGTGCCTTGATATTATATGTTGAACATGCAATAACATATGCAGTGCCATACCATGTCCAAGTTGATTTTGATTGCAAGCACAAAATTATGTGCACAGAATGTGGGAATTTCATCAAAATTACATGTCAAGTTTGAAAGTTAATGAATGTCTAAGTTTTGCATGTTTTCACAGAACACATACAGTTAGTAGAGGTCATGGTGTCACCATAACACAGCTCATTGTCTGTACCCAAAAATATCATTAAAATCATTATTTAGTGTATGATTTAAAAACTACAACCTCTTCCCCTTAAATGCATCGTTGTTTTGAAGTTATTATAAGACCACATTCAGTCAGATTTGTTAGACTGATTTTGCTCTATGCATGAAAGTCATCTTTGATATTATGTAAGATTGTATTTTAAGATTGGCATAAAAAAAAAGAAATAAACTAGCTCATAGCATGTGTCCATACTTCAGAGATTTTCTTCGTCTTTCAAGCCTTTTGTTGCTGCATTGGTGGACGGATATTTAGTAATGATAATGGATGGCGCTTAATACTAATGTTTCTAAGCACAATAATCCAGAAAAGAAAAAGAAATGAGCTAAAATCTAGGATTATGTACATATGACATAACAACAACAACAACAACAACAACAACAACAACAACAACAACAACAACAACAACAACAACAAACAAACTGAGGATTGAGTTAAAGGATGGAAGGATGAAAGAATCTAAGTACCAAACACAGTGTGAACAGTTTATTATTGTCTGTTCATTGACTGTGTTGTTTAGTGACACCCTCCGTGAGGCTCTGGGAATCTCCGCCCACCAGCTGCCCCCCTACATCTACATGATGAGGCGATATGGCTACCCCCCTGGGCATCTCTTGGAGGCGCAGGTGCAGCAGTCCAAGCTCAAGGTCTACAACATCCAAGACACAGGTACAGGCATCTCCAGCTTTGGACAAAGTCCCTATTGAAAAACACGGCAAACACTGCACTGCATCATTCTGTTAATTGCCTCCGCCAAGGAGGGAGGTTATGTCTTCATCGGCATTTGTTTGTTTGTTTGTTTGTCTGTGTTCAAAATAACTCAAAATGTTGAGAACCGATATGGATGAAACTTACAGGAAAGGTTGAAAAAGACACAAGAAACAGATGATTAAATTCTGGTAGTGATCCGGGAATTTTTATGGATTTTATGAAGGATTTTCAATATTTTGGCAAGTAAGGTCAATGAACTTGGGAGTTCAAGCTGCGCATTGTTGAGGTTTGCATACAGGCACTAATGTGCATGCTCTGCTCGGATGAGGCACCACGCAGCTGGAAGCTGATGACGTAACTGAAGGCTTCTACATTGGAAATGGGGCAATTTTCAGCATGCATGCGCATGAGTGGAAATCACTGATCTCATTTGGAGAACAAGATCAGTGATGGAAATGAGCTGCTTGGTGGGGTCTGCGCTCTAAGAGTGCTTCTCTAATTATGGCTGTGACAAAAAATTCATACATTTCCAGTGACACCTAATGATGCATTATCCATGCGTAATGTTTAACTCTATGGTTGAGAAAATGAACATAATTTGGGCTTTTATATAGAGTAAATGCCCTTGTTTCAAGATTTGGTGATGTTGGAGTCTTTTCTAAACTTGACCTCTTTTAGATGAAATTATCAAATTGACTTACAAATCAGTTACAGCATTCTGTTTCTATATGATAAGACTTAAACATAGTGAATATATTCCCTTTTAAACCAAAGCCATCAGGGTCATTTTCAGGAAAAAGAAAGTATGCCGGAGGCTGACTGCAGAGTCCATAAGGCTCTCTTACATCTGGTCGTGCGTGCTCCCACGAGTGGCTTGCGTGCCAAAAATGGGCCAAGTAGTGAGATGCACGCAAGTGGAAAGTACCTTTTTTGGTGGTCGCAAACACGACACATAGCATGCAGCGAGCCTGAAAACTGGCCGGCCAATTTTTCGCTACGACCTGGCTGCGACAATTAGCACGCGTGGGGCACGCAAGACAAAAGTACTACCTAAGTTCGATAGGTGTGCGTGTAACGCAGGCAAAACATGCAACAATTTTGGGGGGTATTTTCCCACGAAGGCGTACTTACCACACAAGAGGCTCTCACTTTCCACTTGCTTTCAATGTACGTGTTAACAAAAGGAGGGTGAGCGCACTTCCTCTGTGCGTATTACCTACTTCCAAAATGCGTGGCGAGTACTACTACCGTACTTGTGAAGTACATGACACTCAGACGACGAACGTGATCAGCACGATAAAAAGTGCATCAGAAGTACTATGTTGAGACATGCTCAGGTGCATTGTGCTCCTATATAAAAGCTGATACTGACAGCGTGCTTCAGTTCCACATCGACATTTTCTGCAGTGAGTCCACATGAATGATGAAGAGACTCAGTGCACCCTTTTATATTATTGTGATTATCCGTACATTCTTCCAATTTGACGCATGATTGTCTTGCTTAACACTTCCGTGCTCCTTACGTTTCTCTTGCGTTTCTCTTACTTCGTAAGTACGATTTCTGAAAACGTATGTTTCACTTGCAATTCACATACAATTATCCCACTCATTGTGTGTGACAGAAGTAGAGATCTTACATGCTCCTTACTTCTTCCTACTTCCAAAAAGGCGTACAGACCACTTGCGGGCCTCACTTTTTGAGCAAGACACACCCACTCATTAAGAACTTACTACATACTTCCCCTCTGATTTGATTTTCACCCTGCGACAACTCCACGCCTGATAGGAACACGCACGACGGGATGTAAGAGAGGCTTTAGTTGCAAAACCCTGTTTTGACAGGTCTTTGTCTGCCTGAGGAATCTCACTCAGTCTTCATGTCTGTGCATCCATGTTTGTCTGTCTGTCTCTTCCTTCCCATTAGGCTGTGTGTGTATGTTTGTGTGTATGTTTGTCTGTCTGTATACCTGTCTGTCCATTCATCCACCTGCTGGTCTATCCGTGTGTCTTTCTGTCTGTCCGTCCAGCCATCTGTCATCTTGATCTTTAATAATGATAATGATGATGATGATGATGATGATGATAATAATGATAATGATAATAGTGATAATGATAATAATATGGACTGTCCTTTCGGGGGATACAACATTTATTGCCCGAACTAGAATTGTATTGCCCGAGTCGAAGATGAGGGCAATACTATTCTAATGTGGGCAATAAATGTTGTATCCCCCGAAAGGACAGTCCATATTGTTATTACCCATTTTCAGGCATTTCAGGCATCTTTGAGCAGTTATATTACAATGTAAGCTTCCCAATTTACGGTAACAAAGTCCACTCGGCGTCAGGTCGAATCCTACACCACTGCGCTCAACTACACTCACATGCTTGCACACAACCCCATGCACAATCAGGTATGCTGCGTGCTCACACAGTCGCAGCGACCGTCCTTGTTTTTTAAGTGCTAACGTATGGGAATTTGCCCTTCATCGCGAAACCTCTTCGCGAGCGATGTGTGTCGCAGATTTGTGAATGTCTCCTCTTTGTGATTGACCGGAATGTTTACATGTAAAGTGAATGGCGAGACTTGGATGGAGGGTGATATGCACTAATATCGCCCGCTGACCTCGACGACCGAGCAAAATACCAACTGCAATTGCCCATCAAAACTGCCTCGTATGGGTAATGATAATGATTATGGTAATGATGATAATAGTGATAATGATAATAATGATAATAAATAACACTTATATAGCGCTTAATACTGACATTTCTAAGTGCTTTAAAGTCATCTGTCCATCTGTATGTCTGTCTCTCTGTTTCAGATGAAGAGGGGGAGCTAACCGGTGAAGATACCGAGGAGGACGGGCGGCCACGCTTCAACCTCAAGAAACTTGTGGACTTCCCCGGCTTCAACGTCTATCCTGGGGACCGCATTAGTGATGTGAGTATGGTCTATCCCCGTAAAATCATCTTTTTGGAGGAAGGATATGTGCTCATTTTCTGTATGGAAAAGAGTGTGCCATTTTTGGGTGCGTCCGCTGACAAGCAATGGCAGGCAGAGACCATGTATTTTCGATAATGCAGATTATCAGATGAAGGGAATCTTCAAGAAGCTCAAAGGGAAAAATGTACCGATAGTCAGAGGATGACTCCACGTACCATCTGTAAACCCCCTTGATTTGACTTCAGCTGTGTGGGTAGCCATAAATGATTTTAAAGGGATAATACAGTTTTGGTGGAGATGAAAATTGGGTTTTTAACTTTTTGCGAGATACCAAGAAAACACTTATGATACAGTACAGAACATGCCATTTTATGAGGAATTCAAAGTTTATTTGACAAAAATCAGGTTTGGAATGACTGAAACATCAAAAAACAAAGTAAAACAAAGCGATCGTAATAAAGTGTGGGTCCCACACTTTATTAGAATCGCTCTTTTTGATATCTCAGCCATTTCAAAACCAATTTTCATCAAATAAACGTTGAATTCCTCATAGAATTACATGCTCTTTCACATTTTGATAAGAGGTTTCTTATTATCTCACCAAAAATGTTAGAAACCTGAAATTAGGTCTCAACCATAACTGTACAATCCCTTTAACCTATTGAGGATGAGCTGATTTTGCTGTAATATGCATCTCCCTCAAACATCTGCCCAAGTATAATCCAGAACTAGTCTTTGGGTTAATAGTGTCCCTTATCCAGAAGGAGACCAGAGGACTGATAAGGGCCGATTAGACTCTGGACAAAATTCCTTTCGGTCAAGGATCTGTGAATATTCCATTTTTAGTCCTAACTGCAGCCATGAACATCCAGTGTTAATTATGAATGGCAAGAAGGATGCGAATGAGTAGATCATTGTTCAAATGAAATAATAGCACAATTGGAATGATTATGTTAAAGGTCACTTAACTTTGGCCAAGAAATGTTTTATTCCGGTAAGGAGTTACACCCCTTGATATCCCCATATTTGTGAAAAATCTAACACTTAACCCTAACTAGGCCGGGGGGGCCTCTGAGGCCCCCTGCCCTCGACGTTCCGCGGGATGTATCGCAATCACAAAAAGCTATCGCCTATTTTGAGCTTTATTTTGTGATTTATACCAAATAGTCTGATTTCATGTATCATTATGCAAAAATTAGCATAATTTAGCATAAATGATAATTTTTTGAAAAATTAACTTCAAGGTATTTTAGATTACATCATAGGCAATGTGTGTGCCAATTTTCATCGCGATCGCGCGGTCGACGGCTGAGATCTGGAGGGGGGGGCCTGGGAGGCCCTCCCCCCGGCTCTATCAACTACCTAAATAGCCCGGCCTAGTTAGGGTTAAGACTTGTAGATTTTTATGCCTCCGCAACGAAGTGGCCGGAGGCATTATGTTTTCGGGTCGTCCGTCCGTCCGTCCGTCCGTCCGTCCGTACGTCCGTACGTCCGTCCGTACGTCCGTCCGTACGTCCGTCCGTCCCGTTTTGTTTTTGTCGATATCTCAAGAACCGTGTGGTGGTTTTACATTAAACTTGGTATGAGGGTATATCCTTGGGGGATGATACTTTGTGTGGATTATAGGGTCACAGGGTCAAAGGTCAAAGGTCACAGGTTATTTTTGTGAAAAAAAAATTGAAATTTCATGTTTTTCTCCATATCTCGCAAATGGTTCAAGGTATCTTCATGGAACTTAGTATATATGCTTGTACCGATGGGCAGTGATTATCTAGGGAAGTTGGGGGTCATGGGTCAAAGGTCAGGGGGTCAAAGGTCAAGGTCAACTCAAAATATCACTACTTTCCTTAAAATGCAATATATGCCTGAAGTTTTTTGTTTTTTTAAACTTGATGTATGGCATGTATTACCCAATATATATTTTTGGGGAAGTTTCTTGCCAAAAGGTCAAAGGTCAAAAGGTAAAAGGTCAAGTGAAAGTGCTAAATTGCACTTTTTCCTCCATATCTCGAAAGTAACTCAAGGTATCATCATGAAACTTACATATTTATGCATGTTCAACCTAACAGTGATTCTCTTTGGAACTGTGAGGTCAAAGGTCAAAGGCCAGGTTTAGATAATGCTATTTTCCCATTTGATACTGAAATTATACTTTTTCTCAATACCTGGAAAATTACTCAATGCATAAACTTATAAAAGGGTCAAAAGTCAAGTAAAAATCATCAGTTCCCCAAATACCTGCACTCTGACATTTTAATCATTCATCCAATTGAACCTAGTTCTAGGAAAGTGAACATTCAGCACATTTGTGTCAAACCTGTCATTTTAATATTTTGCCAATTGTGTGAAACTGTCATCACACGTTGTCAAGACATTGTACTATAGACCTATTAGGAGAACCATGCATTATGGCGGAGGCATATCAGTAGCCGTAGCGATATATCTAGTTCTTTTTTTTTTTGGTAAAGTGTGGATTTGAAAAAGCCTGTACCATTGTCTGTTTCTTTTGCTCCATTATGTAAAGCCAATTTGAACATGGTGCTGAATTGAACTTGAACGTTCACCATGCATGCAGTAGCAGCTGCTCTGCTTGAGATTATCCCAAAAGGCAGCCTTGTTTCCTTTCCTCCTTCTTTCTCTCTACTTCTTGGTTTCTTTTCTTCCTTGATTGTCTTCCTTCCTCGTGTGTTATTCTCTTCAAACTATAAATGTCAACCTTGCTCCTTGACCCCCTTAGGAGTGGAGACAGTACAACTCCATGCCGATGCAGGCATCCCACAGTAAAGAGCACATGGAGCACGTACTCCGCCCCATGGCCGTGGAAGAGGAGGATCTGGCCACGCCCCTCAAGAAGCGTCGGAATGCAGACTTCCTCGAGAACAGCGGCAGCAACAAGAAGCGACAACGGACGGAAGAGGAGGCCGTCGACATGGACGTCGAAGCTGACGACGCGTCCTCTTGTGAGATTTCTGTCCCTTCTGTTGTGTCCTGTGCTACCATCTCTTGATACTTAAGAGCACTTCAGACTTTGTGCCTAGTTTAGAATCTTTTTGGTTGCAACTGGCATACCTTATACCTTTTCCATGTTGTTCCATGAAAACTTGTATTAAGAAAGCCATGAGACAATGAATTTGTTTTCATTGTATCAGGCATTTTGTTAGTTCAATAGCCAAAAACAAAACCAACACCAAAATAAAATAGAACAAAACTTGTAAAACAACAAAAGAGTTCATTTTACTTTGATTAAAGGAAGACTATGTAATCAGATATGTCTATGTCAGATTGCATAAAGCAAAGTTTCGACTGTATATCAAGACCCATGAAACTTCTCTTCTTGCTGAAGTATCGACTTGTTTATTATCTGTGAATAATTTTGGAAACTGTGTGGTATTGATGTGTTCTTCCTCTCTCTTGCCTGTTCAGCAACCCCATGCCGAGGTTGGTTCCAACCGCCACTTCCACCAACCCCGGAGATGAGCACACCTCCGCCGCTGCCCCCAGGACCTGCCCCGCCCACCCCTGGCCGGACTCCAGACAAGGACATCCACAGTATACCGAGCCTGGACGACTCCCTCCCCTGGCGGAGCAAAACGGACGGCTGGCTGACGGCCAGGCGGGACTCGCAGACCTCCTCCCGCTCGGGCTCCCCGGACCTCGAGGGGCTGATGCGGGAGCGGACCAAGCTCCTGGCGGCACTCAACACGCAGGAGGGCAGCACGGCGTCGTCCAGCGATGCCTTCCTGTCGGGCGTGGACACGAACGAGGAAGAGGAAGATGGAGAGGCGGCGGCACGTAAGACCAGAGAGAGGAGGGCAAAGAATCTCTCAAAGCTCTCAGATGCATCCTCGGTCGACGAAAATGGACAGACGCAATCAGCGAATGATCAAAGTGACACTAATACGAGAAAAAATAATGGCAGAACTCAAAGTGTTGATGGCACAGTGTCCATCAAGGATTCTCCGGACAGTCCAGATCTTGTTGCGGAGGGTCAGGAGAGCATTGACAGCAGCCTCCCGGACACCCTGGACCTGACGGAAGGAGACAGCAGTGTCATCATCAGCCAGGATGAGGAGGTCGACGACGAGGAGCGGCCCAACCGATCCGGCGTCCCGCACCGCCGAAAGTTTTCCGCCAACATCTCGCCGCACGTCTTTGATGTCGAGGAGCCGCAGAAAAGGGGAATCTTCAAGAAGCTCCTGGGGATCCTGAAGAGGGACAAAAGCTAGGTGGCTTGTCAAAGACTCGTATGATTGGTGATAATTTTCTGTAGAAAAACATTTTTTTTAGATCCATGTAAACTGAAGTTTTATGTGTCCGATTTGAAAGAAGCAGTCCTATGTTTTTTGGAAAAGGCAATTCATTTGGTAAAAACAAAAGAGACATGCAATTACAAAATCACAGAACTAGATGAGTTTGGAAAAAGCCATTTATATTGTCACATAGCCTTTGGTTCAGACTCATCTAGTTCTGTAATACTGCATCTCCCTTCTCCTTTGATTCTCTTTGGATTCCAGGGCCCTGCTGCATAAAAGTTGAGATCAAACATAAGTCAGAAAATCAAACATCAATCTCTGAATTTTCTATTTTGATTGACTGATACTTGACTTTTGTTTGATTTTATGACTTTTGTTTGATTGCATTTTTTTTTTTTTTTATGGAACAGGGCCCAGGGCTCAGGGCTCCACAACAGCTTTCTGGTATGTGATATGCTCATATGCCCTTTTGTACATGTACATCCTCCTCAACTGTCATTTCAAATTAAAGACTAGCCACCATTAGATGTAACCTTTGACCTCTTCGTGTAACATCAGAATGCCAAAATGACAGTAAATCATTCTTATGCAGTCTGAGTGGTATGAAGAGGAAATGTATTTTGTTTTTCTGTATACTGAACCGGAAGTGACATTCATTTGTTCATGTTTGGCTTCTCCATGCTTGATTAGAATGGTGGGTATCATTTTCATCAGCTTCTCTGAAGTAACAGAGTCATAACCCTCTCCTTTGGTGAATGTCAATCATTGTTTAACTTTTGTAATGCTAAATATGTAGAAGGTAGTCCTCCTTGGTTACGGTCTCAAAAGTTACCGTGAGACAGCGATCCTTAATTTCAAGAATAACTGTCGCATGATCTTTTTCATCATTAAATGACAATTTTGTAACAAAATTTTTTTTGTTGACGAGTAACAATGTCAATTTTAGTAAAAATAGTAATTTTGTCACAAAACAACAATTTTGTCAACGAAATAACTATTTTGTAATTCTATTGTTATTTTGTTGACAGTTGACAAAATGACAATGTCATTACAAAATTGTCGTTTCATGGCAAAAGAGACCATGCGACATTTGGCACCCCATACTTGACTATAACCTTATCCTCAAAGTCAGCTTATCCTTGAAGTTAAGGATCACCAACTGAACGTAACTTAAAAGAAGAAAGATAGGGAGTCATGGCTGTAATAACATGCCAACTCATGTGTAATGTATGGTAGCCGTTGATTTGTGATGAAAATGGAACGGCAACTTATTACCCAGTGAGTGATTATTTTTATATGTGTGTTTCAGGGTGGCTTGGGGTTGCTTTTAGCTTGTTAAAAAAGTGAAAGTGAACACAATGAATGAACTTAATTGCTGAATTCTACTTGATAGTTACTCTACTAAATTTCCACTCTGGCATGATACTTCATTCATATTCAAAATATCATCTTATGCTGAAATTTGATATGGGAAGGTTTATGCAAGAAATAGTCAATACCGTGATTAGAAGAATTTGTGGGGTTTACTTTTGTTAAATTGCAGTGTTGCTTTTTGTTAGAGGTGGCCGAGTATGACAAATATTCAAGTTTTTTTTTAGCGATTTGGGCCATCAGAATTCTGTTGCCCTTCTCATCGAAGTCTGCAGGTTTTCAAACAGCCTATGTCAAACATGCTTTCAAATCGATTCTTGTTTCAAGCGTCTGAAGATGAAGAGAAATTTTTCTGAATTTCGAATGCAGCTTTTTCTTTTTGACAGATTGGCATGGGTAAAGTTTTTAAAATCCGTCTGGTATCATTCTATTCTGAAACTCTCCATTTGTTATCGTGCGTGTATTTTGTGTCTGAATGTCTCCTAAGATGCCTATTCCAAATTTGTTGAAAAAAATGTAGACTGATGCAATAGAAATA
Source organism: Diadema antillarum (assembly GCF_040938485.1). Classification (NCBI taxonomy): domain Eukaryota; kingdom Metazoa; phylum Echinodermata; class Echinoidea; order Diadematoida; family Diadematidae; genus Diadema; species Diadema antillarum. The sequence continues at coordinate 509,009 of NW_027271253.1, read as the reverse complement.
TATTTGGGGTTTTTAAGATGTTTTCTATACGTCTGTTTGATGATATCGGCAGGAAGCCTATCAGGAAGTCAGTATGTAGAGATATGTCTTGTTTGTTTTTTTATTTTTCAGTTATTGCAAGTATATAATAGATCTTTATAAAGACTACCATGCTTTTGTCTTGTTGCTTCTGTGTAAAATGTAGATAGCATTTTAATGAAATGAGCCAAGATTTCCATCTTTTCTATATTTCTTTTTTTATATGGACAATCTACCTCAATCTATTTTAGTAAGATTTGTTTTTTTTAACACGTAGCACTTATGATAGCGTTTTTACTCAGATACAATTTTTAATTGTTTTTACCTTCAGAAATATCCAGTTGAAAAGCAATTTTGTAAACAGGAGACATCACAAAGATTTATTGCCAACTGCCAAGGAAAGAGGAGGTTAGGTTTTCATTTATTTATTTCATTTTTTTCCCAGTGCTATATGTTATGAAATGAAATGCCACTCTACATTCATGGTGACTGTAAGAAATGGTGAAAGAAGTGTGTTTGGATTTGGATGAAAGATAAGAAAGTTTTAGAATTTCACATGTTTCACCTGTTGCCACGACACAGTGATAGTGTTGCAAATGATGTCATCCCTTCATGAATATTCTCAGGCTCATTTCCAACTTTTTATTATTCCTTTTTTTTTAAGTGAACTTCTTATCCAATGGTTTGTTAGTCATTTATTGTGAATTCATAGAAAAAACAAGGTATTATATAATGCTTTGGGTTGATTATTCTCGATATGTGCAGTAGAAAATCAGCAGTGATTTTATTTTCTGTAGGGTGAGAGAGAAAGTGGATAGATTATTGGCAGAAAAAACCTGTAACATTTCAATATTTTGAGTCTTGGTAGCAGCTGACATTGTAACCTTCCTCTAATTTGTTACTGTAAAGTAATCATTATCACTCTCTAGCAACAATTTTGTGAAACCTTGAAATTCCACAAAGCTGTATATACTTAGTGAAATTTTCATAACAATCAGATTGTTCTGTTTCTTTGAACTACTTTCTCTTCTGAAGTTGCCTACAATTGGACATAGAGTGGCATTTCATTTTTATGTCTAAATTTTATTCATTCTACTACTAATGCGTAAGCAATACACTTGTCAAAAATGTAAGGTTGAAATTAGGAACGGTGTAAGAAGGCTTCTTTATCAATTTGGAATAAAGGCAAAATGAAACTGATATGGCATAAATACATACTATCGATAGAAAGGCCAGAGGTGAATACACAACAAATTTCAAGTTTCTTGTAAACAAGAGATACCATGTACTTAAATTACCCTGTGGTCAAAGCTCGTAGGGATGATAAAACAAGGGAAGCCAATGTGAAGAAAGTGGTCTGAAAGATTCAATAACCTTTGTATACAGCTGATTCATATTTGTAGAGGACCAATGGAAGAGTTTGAATGCAAAAATAGATTAACACCATTTTCAACAGTTTTCATTAAGTAAGGACATTATCAAATGGAGAAATGATAGATATTTTCAATGATACTGCATTTGTTACATAACAAGAAATATTTGTGAAGATATTATTCAAATTGTCCCATGAATTTTGATTGGTTTCTTTGTTTTTATGCAGCTGCAATCATATCTCAAATTGATGAAAATGGATTTAATGGTTTTTGCATTTAAATTCTTTAATTGAGTCAGAGAGCTTGAAGGCCTGCATTGCTACAGGAGATGTTTTAGCTCCAAGTACTGAGGGTATCCAAGAATGTACACATCGATCTCTTCTCTTGGAAGTTGTAAATAAAACTGTTAAGTATGCAGGATATAAATCAGTCTAGTTGATTAACTTCTGTGTGGCTGTGCTAGTTTTACTCTGTGAAACAGGAATAGGTGCCCCAGAGATTTTGTATGTGAGTGTAGTATCAATGAACTTGTGAGAAATAAATCTCTGCTAGTTTTTGAAACTCTCGTAAAGAACAAGTTATCTCTGATGCCTGCCAAATATTTTATTCATCATATATTTTTTATTCAGAAGTGTTGCCAATTTGCACTCCCCTACGAAACTCTTAATTTTGCTGTACTTCTACGTTGTACATAGATTCATATTCTCTTTTGCCTCTGAAACCAATGTATTACAGTTGAAACTTGTTAAAAAGATATGACAAAACCATCTTATAACAAGGTGATTTTGTAGGTCCCAACTCTCTATACATGTAGGGCTACAGTGTATTTCTTTATTTTTGTGGTATTGTTATAGACTCGTATGATAGCAATAACAATGTATGAAGGCCAGGTTCTTGTTCCTAAAATTTTGAATATGATTGCCATGTTGTTCTGTATCATACACAGATACAACATTGTACTCCAGAAGGAATTATACAACATTGTACTCCAGAAGGAATTATACAACATTGTACTCCAGAAGGAATTACCACAGTGCTCTGCTCAACACAGATTTATGAATTTGTGCATCACAGCCACTGTTGCTGACTATAGTCAGTTTTTCTTCTAGGTTTCTTCCATGTTTCTACATAAGACTGAAAACATCCATATTGTGTGATTGGTTCCAAGTTCCGTCATGTATTATCAGAGTGCAGTCGATACAAAATTGACAAATTTGGGGAAAAGTCACTGAATTAAGATTTTTATTTGCAAATGTTGAGGAAGAGCAGAGATACACATAGATGTCCATCATTGTCTAGACAAAGCTGCACCAGAAAAAGTTCTAAAGCATATAACACACATCAAACAACAATATTTGATCTTTGGAGAAGGAAAACATCTGCTCCTTTCATAGACCAATTGTTGCCTCTATCCCAGCAGAAGCAGATATGGATGATTATTTCTTCAAGCAAAAAGGTGGCAAGTGCCAATCATATGCATGAACATTTACAAGAGAAGAAAAGTGGAAATTCAGATACATGTACACTGTAGTGTCATTGTTGAGAAGCAGAAGGATGTTAGCGCCAGGGGTGTGGAATTTCAAGCCACTGTCCTTATTGTCTCTACCTGACCATAGCTTTCTCAGACAGAGTTTGATTTTTGTACTTTGTATAGAATAAAATGGAAATGTATGATATTATGTAACAGTCCTGATGTGACTTTTTGTGTGGTTCATGCATTTTCAGTATGTAAGTATTGTAACTTTTTTGTTGGGAAATGATTATGCAATGTGTTCCATCCATGTGAAGTATGTTCTTTCCATCTTTTAAAAGAAAGAGACTCAAAGGATAATTATGTATGATCTTAAACAGATTTCCTGAAACCCTCCCCCCCCCCCTTTTTTTTAGGTCGCTGTATTGAAGCAGATAATGTGTGGGCCTCTACTGGGTGAGACAGGATGATATGATCATATAATTATATGGTCTTCTTTACAAAGGGTAGATTCTACAGTGTTGCAACTGCTTTACCAGAGGGCCCTGCCATTATTATTACCCTAGCATTGGCAGATACCCACGTATACACCTTGGTTAAGAGGGGCATGGTCAGTAAAAGTCCAAACATGTAGTCACTGAACAGAATTTGAACTCAGGATGTCTACTTTAAAGTCAAAATTCTTATCAAATATGCCACAGAACCCCCACATAATACGACAAATACTCTGTAGATTCATAATTCTGTCTTATAAGCAGTGACAACAGAGATAGAACTTTTTGATTGCTATCGATACAAACAAACAAACAAAAATACAGACACGCAAGACAGACAGCAGATGGGGTGGGAGACGGGAATCTTGATTTGACATCTGAGATTTAATCAAATTTAAATATATACTTCAAAAATATACAATGTAATACAAATCATCTCATACTTTTCCATATACCTGTGTAGAAAAGTTTTCTGTTCGAATAAATTCCTAACATCAACCTCAATGGATTTCAATTAAATATTCTCTCTCTCAAAAATCATAATATACTGTACAACTGTACTTTCATTCATTCACTGCATGAGTAGTGTGGTGCTGCATGTAGTATAATCAAATTGCTCAATACTCTGCGTACCTCGTACAGAGAAGAGGTTGCTTTTATCCAGTAACAGCATATAAGAATATTTTCAATCCTTTACTACAAACTCAATCAACTGGAAACAAATTTCATATGCAACGTACATGTCATAATAGCTGTATCCAACTGTACCTTTTGTGGATTCGATCTATTTCTGAACACACCTTCCGACGTAGGGTGGGAATGTTGACTGAGTGTATTTATGATGAGATAGAATACTATATTGGGGGTGGATTGATAACAGGACTCAATCCACACCGGAAAGTACACTTTGCTCCTATAATGTTGAAGAGCGCCAACTCTAAAATTGTCTTGATCTTCGGCAAAATACTGCCACGAGGTGGGACACGGTTTCAATCGTCAACGATCACTCACGGTGACCTCTTGTGATAATGTTGTGACAGAATTTTGCTTTTGGTACGAAGGTCTTTAGCACACAAAGATGAAACTCAACAGCCAGAAAAAAAAATACATATATAGTAAGTAGATAAAGATTTGCAAAGTAAATCAAGTCAAATTCATGCCTCCAGCATACTTTTGGGAAGAAGCATGTAAACGGAAATTAACATTTGTACAGAGACTGACAAGTATTCACAATACATGGAATGTACACAAGAACAGAAACTTGATTTTAAAAAAAGAAGAAAGAATTTTTCTTTTTTTCAGCAGCACATTGCATAATGATTTTTCATCTCGATACTGAAATAAACATATGGAAGCTCAATGTCACAGCTACATTATAAATACACTGCCAAATAATATTCCCAGGGTGTGAATTCAATCTATCCCACTGAAATTTGCAACAGAGATTCCATTCCAATCGTTGCAAGTAATTTGACGAAACACAACATAGCATCAAAGTTGAGGACACTCTGTGCCATGAAAAATCAAAACTTTCTTTACCAAATAAAATACAAACTCTACCAAATAAAATACAAACTCTGCCAAAACTCTGCAGTACATGCTTCGTGAACTACTAATCAACAGAATGCATTCAGCTTCAACTGATATCCATGGTGCCAAATAAAATTTGAAATCAAAATTTTCCAGTTAAACAATCAACTGTCATTCAAATATCAATAGAATTCTTCAAGACACATACATATTACGTATTGGCAGTTTGCAGTACCCAAGGTGCATTCTTCCCTCTTAATTTCGGGTGATCAAATTTGAAACAGTGAAAGACTATAAAAAGAGATGGCATGAGCAAATTTTTTTTTTTTTTTTGGACCATCACATGAAAAGGAAAACATTATTTTGTTCATCAAATAAAGTGTATAATACAATCTTTAAACTTGTTAACTCTAGCATGTGCACATGCTTAGAGCTTTACTAACACACTTTCCTGCTACAATAGCTTTACACATTGACAAGAAAATTGAACATTAAAACAGTGTTGCAGGTATGGGCATTATGATACTCCGAATCATCATGCTAAAGTGGTAGGGATTTACCACATGCTGTACTAATTTTGTAGCTTCACAATTTTACTACAGTAACTCTTTGACAAAAATTTTTTGCAAATGATACATGAAAAAAATAAGACCGAAAAACAAAGAAGGAATTCCTAGAAAGACTCGAGACACCTGTAACTTTCATAAAGGATTCCAAGAATTACTCCAATTGTAAATTGCACAAATAGCAGTAGGACCTACCCTCAAAGATGGTAGAAGTTAATTTCAATGATACACTATTATCATTAACTTCAAAATATTAAAGACACATCTTCAACACAAGTGATCTAGAAAGTGTGTGTGCATTTGACATCTTGACCACATTTGCTGATCATAGACACTAATACTGTTTTTTTTATGACTAAATCATCTCATCATTTACTCAATAGCATTCTAAAAGTACTTCAAGGAAAGCCTTTTCACCTATAATACCTCAGAAACAAAGATTAAAACTTCCAACCCTAATAAGCCAAAGGCTTATACATATATCAGCTAAAAACCACAGTTTACAACTGTGAAAAAAAAACCAGCCCTCTGATTAATGTGCTGATGGATGACTTAAATGACACTGATAAAATACTCTGCCAACTGCATAGTAATAGGAAAGGAAACAAAAACAGTTGGCCACTGCAGCATCCACACAAAGCAGAACATGCCTGTGTGTCATGTAAGTTGCGACGTTGTGTTAGGCACACTTACACTGCAAATTCCAGAGCACAAATGTGATAGGCTCAAGGCTGCATGTTGCAAATAACTCAACGCACTTGAATGCGTAAAGATGCTAATTACAGCCTCTGTAACTCATCACACTGTGTCACACTTTGCACATCATGCTTTTTTTATCTCATCAAGGCTTACGACAATCACAGGATTTGACTCTTTGTGTGCTACACTCGCAGGACCAATTCCGTCGATGGCTTGCGAACTTTACATATTTTGCTCAGCCTCAGAACCATGCACGTGAATATAGATGAATCACAATATGCCATACTGTAAACGTGGATACTTTTCGCGTGACTAATTTTTCGCGCTCGGTGGGGTTAGAAGAGTTTCGCGTGTTTTTAATTCCGCGGAATCAAGACATCAACTACTGGGACATATGGCAAGCAAAAATATTCACATGCTTTGATTTTTGCGCTAGTTTCAAGTTGCGCGAAATGCGTGAAAATTTCCACTTTTACAGTAGTACATTAAAGGGACTGTACAGTACTGGTTGAGGTAGGGATTCATGTTTTGAACATTCCTAAGTGAGATAATGAAAAGCCTCTTATGAAATATGAAAGAGCATGTAATTTTAAGAAGGATTCAACATTTATTTGATGAAAATTGGTTTTCAAATGGCTGAGATATCCAAAAAAGTGCTAATAATAAAAGGCGACATGCCCCAACTTTATTAGTATCTCTTTGTTTCACCTTGTGTTTGGATATCTCAGCCATTTCAAAACCGATTTTCATCGAATAAACTTTTGATACCCCTTAGAACTGCATGCTCTTTGACATCTCATAGAGTGGTTTCTGAATATCTCACAAAACATTAAAAGCTAAATCTTCACCTCGACCAGAACTGTACACACCCTTTAAAGGCGCTATAGCCATAACTTATTTTACATCACAGTAAAGCTGACAATTTTCTCTTCAACTTTGCTATACACGTACTTCATTTCTGGCATAAACACTTCTATATTAAAAGAATAACATGGCTTTGAACAAATAGAATGTTTTCCAACAACACTCACGCATTGTCAATGCTCACGCGTTGCGGTCTCTGAATACCAGTAATGTGGCACACAAGGGTTTACGCCATTGAACTCGAAGAGTTAAGGAACAGCACATATATGATCATCATACCAACCACCTAAGTTCATGTACATTCCCTTCATCCTCATGAAAAACTTTCTACAGAAAAGTGATACAACCTCTGTACCTGCTTGTCAAGTTTATAAAGACATACAACAATTTAGAATATAGCAATACGCTTTGGCCAATGCAGTTACCTACCAATACATTAGACTTCTTTTCTAGATAAAAAAGCAAGGTGACCCCATCAAATTACAATAACAGAAAAAAAAGCTTTCAATAAAAAAGAATCTTTGGTCATATTCTTTTTCTCTCCCTTTCTGCATATATATTCTATGTCATAACAATATAACACTGTCATATAAAATAATGATGATCATTCACCTAACAGCGTGCTCACTGTGTAGACTCTTTCTGTTTCAATGCAAAAAAAAAAAAAAACAAAAGAAAAAAACTAAACAAAAAAATGCCTGGTATGTAGTATATGTACTGGTTAGTATGAAAGCAATTAATTCTTTGTGTGCTGTGAGTACTGGTTGGCACAGAAAACCCAATATCATTGTACACACTGTCTAAAGTCCATGGAACAGAAAGGGTTAACCTGTAATACACTTATCTTTGCATGAAAGCAGTCAGGTTGGCCTGACATAGCAACAACCGATGCAGGCAAACTTGGACTCCAAGTATAGGTGAGTAGTTAAAAGGAAGAAATGGTGTAATAGCTCTCTATTTTGTACTCAGGAAAATTATCCATACAGTCACTGACATTAGTATATTAGTAAACCACAGAAGTAAAATTATCCGCACAAGCAGTGAACTAATATGGTTTTTGTAATGTTTTTTGCTTGCTCTGTACTTTTATTTTTTTTTTAGGGGGGGGAATTGTGACACCTTCATAAAATATTGAATTTCTAATCTGTTAGCACAAGAAGCCTTCCTTCAGCAGTCATAGCAAATTTTGAGTTGCCATTTTGGCATTTTGATCACATAAACACAGCTGACATTTAACAGAAGTATAAGAACACTCACACAAATGCGCAAAAATGAGACAAAAAGAGTGGCATATTGCAATTCACATACACTCCAATAGCAGTGGCAGTAATTAAAATGAGGCACAGCAGTAAAGCATGTCATGCATTCAAAGATGTGGAAGACCTGAGAGAAGGAAATTAAAATTAAAACTTGTCAGCCTTGTCATGTCTGCATAGATCCTTCTGTCAGTCTGGCTGAAGCTACTGCAACTGAAGGCCCTTTCACACACACCCAGATGCTTTTGAAAAACAAAACAAAAAACTTTGCAGCTCAATGCAAAAACAGATAATCTTCTTAGTGTAGACAAAAAACAAAACAAAACCAACAACCCGAAACCCATAAAACTAACTAATGACAAACTGTATGGTGATGCAAAATTAGTCCATTTTGATTTTTTTTTCCTGCCACTTATGATAATTCCAACAAATCTTGGACTTGTTGAAAAATTTGTGGTTAGGAAGTTTCATAATGGGTGCTCCCCTAATGAACTGTAAAATATGTGGTACAGTCTACCAGGGGAACCCTACAAGTCATACCACATTGTTATACTGCCATCGTGAAAAGGTGTTTTAAATCTATTAAGCATTGCTGTGGTGTGCATACACCTGGGCAGTCCCCCATTTTCTGATATCATGCCAAGATTGTTTTGGCATATCAAGGCTCAACATGAGTGAGCTATTAAAATCATCTTAAGAATTTCATCTCTAAATAATGAAGACTTACACAGATTGGCAAATATGTTCCATGGAGGTTTACTGATAAGTGACTGACACTTCTGAGGAATTGAAATTGATAGATGTAGAAAAGTTGTAGAATAATCCTCTCGGTGGTGACTGCCTGTAGTTGGCAATTACACGACAAACAGCAAAATCTCAGCACTTTCATTTCATTTTCCACTGTTGAACGCTACCAATTAAACATCAAACAGCATTTGACAGTAGCAATGTAACAGCAACCTTTTCTGCAGCTCGTATAGTGTTGAAACTTTGGCAGCAAACTTGCTTTGTTGCGACAAATCAGCTGCACATGCATACGACAGGCACAGTAAAGCATAAGGCATATCATCGGCAAAAGTTTTGAGAAGCATTCTGAGTAGCGCTGGATTGGACAAGAAGCATAAAAACCCAGCATCATGGCTTAAAGGGAGAGTTCACCCATACACAATCTACTCAAGATGGATGCAAAACTAGGACCTTTGTTGTGGTTGAGTTGGCACAAAAATTGGACCAGAACAAGGTAGCCAATGGGTTAAATACAGGCAAAGTCCAGAAATAAGAAAAGTCTTTGGTGATAGTATGGTAGCACAGTTTACCACATCCGACACCACAGCGTAAGTGTCCATGCTGTGGTCTTTAGGTGAACCGAGAAAACCATGTCAAGGTACACCTTTCTAAATTTCACATAATTTCATCTGTATGCAGAATCAAGTTCCGGGTACTACAAATATCTTGAATTGAAGATCCACTTGTCTACAAATTAAGTCAATAATTAGGGTTCAGTATAAGACCTTTATAGATTCCGAGTCATCTATCCATGTTTTACTCCAATTTTACAACGATAAAGACTACATGCATCTGCAAATAATGACTCATCAGATTCAGGGCATACATTTTCAGGCACATGACTGTAGCACCCAGGATATAGCTTCTGTTAAACTAAACTAAAAAAACATGGAGATGATAATATCAACTTAGCAACCATGACATACCTTCTATAAACTAATAAAAACTGAAAAACATGGAGATGTTTATATCAACTTCAAAGTATTTTTCAAGTAGGTCTTCATTGCCTACCTACAACAATAATCATGTGTGCCCTGGAATGGGATAATATTCATTTCTGCAATAGATACACACAAATAACCATCTAGTAAAATGATTGCCATCAAAAGAAGAGATAAAAGAGTATCAAATATCAATGGACATCAAGTATAATGTACATTACGTTCCCTGGAATGAGTTAGGAATCAAATTAACCAGCAGACTGAAAAACCATACACAGAATAATCATCATTTTATGAATAAATCTGATTAAAATACACAGACCCACAACAATGCACAGAGGCATACTTCCTTGGCTCTACAATCATATCAGAGCGAGTTGCAAAAATGGGAATAAAAACGATCGGCAATACACCCAGTGGGATTGAAAGAAAGCAAAGGAGTCATCATCTCCTCAACTGTGCGTAGAGTAATCTTGGTGAAAATCTCACACGGTGTGAACGCAGTCCTGATACGAGTTGCCCTTTTCCTCCTCTACTGATACTGAAACAATGTGTGAATACCCAGACAACGTCGACAAGATCTGTAGTATTGGCACCAATTCTTTGGAAAAGAAAAGAAAAACACTTTTGAAGAAGAAAGTTCTTTGGTCTCTAGTACTAGTTGCACAGTGCCATTTCCTACTTTCTTTAAAATCATTTTATGTCAGGTTTTCCAAAATTGTGTGTGTTTGCTTTTCTCCTCTTGCTCTGTTTGTATTCACTCACATCATTCCCTCTCAGTTAAGACTGTCAATAGCTGCATATCGGCAACACCAGATACAAGTTTTCCTAAATTTTGATCACAGTGCCGTGCTCTCTTATAAGCAAAAATACATTAGATTTCTCTAAGATTCCACATGACTAACAAACTCCAATATTTTGTAAACGAGAAAAAAAAGAGTACAGACATCACCAGTATGCCTGAAAAAGAGAGAGAAAAAAAATCAACCCATGATATTAATAACCCTACAAGAATACCCTTTAAGTGGAAAAAAAAATGTTTGCCCTCATCATGTTAATAACGCAAATGGACAAATGAAGGTTGTGATGACGGTAATGATCAGAAATTGATATTTGTCAAGGATCTCGGTTCCTTGTAATCTCGCAGAATAACAAATGTATGCAGCCACAGGGTGACACAACCTGCCCTGTGTCAAGTACTAGCTACTAACATCACCACCGCCAGCCGATATCACCTCTTGAAGGTTGCCTCATCTTCGCTGTCAGAGTCTGTAAAGTCGTGGAACTCCATGTTCCGCAGCAGCGACTTTTTGTCACCGTTCCGGAAGGTCTTGAGCGCGAGGTCGTCGTGGAATTCCTCGGCTAGCATCCTCTCGCCGTCGAGGCGGTAGAAGCCGCGCCTCCGCCGCTCCTGCTGCTTCGTCCGGCACGACCGTGTGAAGCACACCACCATGAGGAGTACGGCGGCGATGCTCAGGGCTACGACACAAGAAACAAGGTACACCTTTCAAACCTCTCTTCATTAAACTTTTCCACATGATATGAATATCAATAACATATGGCAAGAATAGACATAAACTTTACATATTTTCAGAAATCTGTTCCTCATACTATCAAAAGATTTGTCATGCTGTTGTAGTAATTCGAAGCTGAAGATAAAATGAAATAGTATACTGTCAGTACTCGATCAGACATTTTTTGCATACTTTGCATATGATGCTAGCAAGGAAACAAAAATGTGCAAATATTTTGTGTACTACATTCGCCTAGATTATACCAAATAAATCAAATATAACCTAATTAGTTGACAGGAATCAAAATTTAAAAATGTGAAGTTTATCTTTCTCGTCAGAGGCAGGAGAAGTCAATCATGTTAGCTTTCCACCTTACAAAACTTAGGCCTACCCGGTAATTCCTTGTTCTAATCCAATCAAGAAATCGTGAGAAGAAGAAATTGATGAGGATGCTGAACTACATTCTGCATTTTTACAATAATAACAGAATTATGACCATAGAAAATCGTAATTTTTTTGTTGCCAAATTACCTCGTTGAGGACGAGTTTCGAGTATACTCGGGCAAGTGTCCATGGGAAATGCATGTTATAGCAAAATCAGCTTGTTCTCAATGGGATAATACTTTTGCATACAAACTGAATGGAGAGCTATTCAACACAGAGTTGCCAATTTGTCTTGCTCTATAAACTTTTACAGTTCTTTTTTTGTATGTCAGATTTTATTTCGCCAATTGTCACTGATCTACTTCCATGACTTTTCTATTTTCATACAAAGCAACATAAAATTTAGGATGGAAAGTTCAATTTAAATGCTGTGTAACTGATGAATTGTTACCCAGAATGCCGAGGAAAAGCGTGGTGGAGATTCCCAGGATGCCATTCTTTTCCGGGAGAGTAAACTTGAGGACGACGACCACTGACCCGTCCACCTCGGCTTGCAGGGTCTCGCTGGAGTGACCCTCAGCACTGGCCGTGATGGAGTACTGACCGTCTGGCAGAATGGCCCAGAAGTCGCCCTGCTCCGACGTCCGGAGGTGGTTCCGCTGGATGCCGCTGATGGAGAGTGTGGCGCCCTCTAGCGGAGTGCCGCTCGACGTGTACACAAAACCTTGGACGCCTCGATGAGCCTGTGTGGTCAAAGAAGCCAAGCAGTAATATGTGAAAACTTTTGAAAGATTAATTTTTCCCATGAGGAAAAAATCAGTGAACATCACTTGTTTATGAATTTATGGATGTGTGTATTTTGGAATAAACTTTGAAAACCGTCAAATGTTTGCAAGTTAATACTTTCCTGATCATTCTATACATGAAAAAAATTCACATAAATCTCCACACTGTGATGTATTCTGTGTTTAAAAGGAGTGAGTAGAAATTTGTGCAAGCTGCTTCCATCACTACATACTGCACAATCCAACTTTGGAGCTTCTCATCTGAAGGTCCATTTTCCATTCATAAACACTGCTCTCTTTGCGTCATGGCAAATGTATTAAAAATTGGGTCCCCCTTTCACACCATCACAAGCATGTCTCATTTCTACACTTCTAATGCCTCTCACAACTTTCAACATTTAGCTTCCCCTGTTAGAACATTATTTTGGTGGTCTTTCCTTTTACACATCAGACATACGATTGTGAAATGTGGAAAATGTTTATGAAAAGCACACAACATTTTGACTTTTGATCATTCCCAATGGTACCAGCCACACCCTTTTCCCACAACAAAACACCAATTTGACCGTCTCAAACTACTTCTAGCCCCTCCCTTCATTCCTAAATGACCCACCTCTTTGATCATCTCCACCAGAGCCGGACGATGTGCCTGCCAGAGCGTCTGCAGCTCGGTTGCCAGGGGAAACAGGCAGCATCCCGTGTGGACGGCCAGGTCAAGGCAGCCAAACATGTCGTAGGTGAAATCCTAGTCGGGAGGTAGAATGGAGCAATGAATCAAGCAAATGATACTTTGTGTCACAAAACTCACTCACATTTCACAATCATGGAATGTAAAAAGTTGTATGCACAGGTCAATTGAGAATAAAAATCTTCATAAAAAGAAAGAGATCTCAAATTTGATAGTCTGCAAAACACAAAGGCAATAGACAACACTGTTTTCAAATCCATTTGGTAAATCCCTAGGAAATGAAACTACAAGTGTGGGCATTAATCTAAATACTCAAGGAAAATAGGGTCCTGGAAAATGCCACCAACAATGAAATGTTTTGCCCCGGTGGAACGTGAAGTGCATCCTGTACAGATGCACCGGATATTTCCATACTGCAGAATCAGAAATTTTCATGTGCATGAAACTTTTGTGAATTTCACAAGCAGCCAAGATTCATGAAAGCAATATGCACAATGAGAGTTTTTGTCTACAGAAAGCACTGAATGCCATTTGCAATTCACAGAAGTTTCATGCCACGAATGTTTCTGGTTTCCTGACAACGACTTCTTATTTTGACGAGAAAGGTTTTCTGAGGAAAAAACAACAACTATATATACATATTTTTTTTAGCATTCTGAGCATGGGTAACACACCTGAAGATTGTCCTTCTGATCTCTCCATGTTGCCCCATTTACAATTCCATCTGGGTATGTTTCCACTGTACAAAAGATAAAATAATGAAAAAAAAAACAATTTACGTAGCATTAATTTGTTATGTTTCTGACTTAATACCTGCTCAAGGCAACCAAATTTGTGCCTTAACATTTTAATAATGGTACTTTCTATTGCAGGTTCAAATGCTCACACAGGTTTCTTCTATCTGAAACACAATCATACAAAAACAAACAAAAACAATTTACATGGTATCAACTTGTTATGTTTTGGATTAAATACCTGCTCAGGGCCACCATATCTATCTATCTATCTATCTATCTATCTATCTATCTATCTATCTATCTATCTATCTACAATGTATCTATCTATCTATCTATCTATCTATCTATCTATCTATCTATCTATCTATCTATCTATCTTACTATCTATCTATCTATCTTCCTGACTAGAAATCTATCTACCATTATACTTATGTATTGCTCTGTTTACTACCCTCTCTCTCTCTTCTATCTATCTATCTATCTATCTATCTATCTATCTATCTATCTCTCCATGAATATATTTCCTTTCTTTCCTTCTTTCCTTCCTTCTTTTTCTCACCTGAATTGCCAGGGCAGTCTGGTCTGCCGGAGTGCATGGTGGGATGTTTCTTTGCATACTTCTTGGCCAACTGCTGGAAGAGTGTATCATCTGCTGTTGTGGTGCTTATTCCAACTTTTTAGCCAGGAAACAATGCAGAAAAAAGAAGAGAAAAATATCAGAGTAGAAAAGACAAACTTCATCTCATTTTACCATTTCCTGGAGTGTTGCCAGTGAATCAAGATAAAGTAAACCTACAATGCAACATCTGTCAATTTGTCAATCCATCGATAGTCGAGATTTCCTCTATACATTTCTTGCTTTAAGTGGACTGGGCCACAATGTAGGAAGAATTTTGGATTCCGATTCCAAACATCTGTCTGGCGTAATTCTAGCTCTAACTTTGCTCTGAAGAAGAGTTTCTCATGGCCCACTGCACTTCTGTATGAGGTTATGCAACACGTGTGAAAGGCTTTGATATTGTGGTTCATTCTGAGAAAAATATTTTACAGAATGACTAGAGGATAAATGCATTTGTCAAACTATATACACATAAACAAATGGCAATAATAATTCATGCACATAGATTAGAAAGTTTCAAGAAGCTCATCACCTGTTCCAATAAATAACCTGGGAATTCTTCTCACCATGCTAAGTCTCTATGTATTTAGATGTTTTGTGAAGTTTCTGATATGTTTGTATAGATGTGATTGATGATGAAAGGCATCATATAAATACTGGTGTCATGTTATGTAATGTGCTATGCTATGCTATGTTTTGCTATGTTGTGCTATCCTATGCTTAGATAAGCTTTGCTTTGATATGATATTCCATGCTATGCAATGCTTTGTTCTGTTATGCTCTCTTTTGCTAGGTTATTCTATGATACTGTAAAAGTGGACATTTTCACGGTGTTGAAATTTTCGCACATTTCACGCAATCCCAAATCAGCGCAAAAATCAAAGCACGCGAATATTTTTGCTTGCCATATGTTCCAGAAGTTGATGTTTGGATTCCACGGAATTAAAAACACGAGAAACTCTTCTTACCCAGCCGAGCGCGAAAATATCCACTTTTACAGCATACCATTATTCGCTAGGCCACATTGAGGAGGAGTAGAACAGTGACACTCACTTCTCTTGGTGTTGTATGGATATCGAGCGACAATGGTGCCGCTGTAGAGGCTCACGCCAAGGGTGAAAGGTCGGCTAGCAAGCCACTTGGTAACTGCCTGTGACTCTGGTTGAAGAATGGTTCCTGAAATGTTTGTGGCATTCACTGGTTTGGAAAGACAAAGAGAAGATGAGTAACAATTGTTGTAATACCTCCACAAATATGTTATTTCCACTGACCTTTAAAGGGACTGTACAGTACTGGTTGAGGTGGGGATTCATGTTTTGAACATTCCTAAGTGAGAGAGTGAAAAGCCTCTTATGAAATATGAAAGAACATGTAATTTTAAGAAGGATTCAATGTTTATTTGATGAAAATTGGTTTTCAAATGGCTGAGATATCCAAAAAAGTGCTGATAACAAAAGGCGACATGCCACAACTTTGTTAGGATCTCTTTGCTTCACCTTGTTTTTGGATATCTCAGCCATTTCAAAACCGATTTCCATCGAATAAACTTTTGATACCCCTTAGAACTGCATGCTCTTTGACATCTCATAGAGTGGTTTCTGAATATCTCACAAAACGTTAAAAGCTAAATCTTCACCTCGACCAGAACTGTACACACCCTTTAAAGGGGATGGCTAGTAACTGATCAGTGGGAATCAGTGGGAATGCTGAGGGATGATTGTTCCAATCCTTGTGGGATTCATTTAAGAGTACATTATATACCTACTGTTGTGTGAAAATTATTTGCTTCAGAACGGTCTCATATTCAAGTAATGTGCAGATTAATGCCCCATCACTGACCAGGCACGCTAACCTGGAAACATTAAACTGCACATTACTTGAATATGAGACCATTTTGAAGCAAATAATTTTCACACAACAATAGATATATAATGAACTCTTAAATGAATCCCACAAGGATTGGAACAATCATCCCTCAGCATTCCCACTGTTTCCCACTGATCAGTTACTAGCCATCTCCTTTAACCTTGGTCATATCATCAACATCATTCCACTGTTGGTTCTGTACAAATGCAAGAATGACATAAAAATGTAGAACTCATTAAGCATCACATTGCTTTATCATTCATCAGTGTGCAGCTCTATCATATTTCTTTCTTGTGGCAAGTATCAGAAAAAAATATGCCAATGATTAGAAATTACCTAATCCCCTAAATCTCTAAACCACCAAGCATAAGTGAACAAGGTTAATGGGATACCTGCCAACCCTGAGACTTAATAAATCTGAACAAACAAAGAAAAATCATTCAAAAGTCTGAACTTTCATGAATTTCATATACTTTACTATTACAGATATTTCCAAAATATCAGAACACACTGAAATTAATGTGCTTTCTTTCAGTGAAAAATCTGAATATTCAGATTAAAACTGAACAGTTGGCAGGTATGTCTGACAAACATCCCCTCATCCCTGTCACATAAGAAGACACTCTATCAACTGAGCTTCACCACACTGAATACGGCGTCTCTCATCTATCTATCGTGACACATCATAATCATGACCACTCACAGTTCATAAATATCGACTCATCTTTAATTCGCAAGGGCAGTGAGGTGGCTCAGTTGGTAGCATATCTGCCTTACATTTGAATGGCACATTTTCAGGCACAAGTTCCAAGTAAAGTGAGTCTCCCTGAGCAATGTTGTTTGATAGCATACCATCCCCCTAGTAGAGTTAAAACACTCTGCCCTAGGGATAGGACATAAAAGGGAGGTCCCATATGTGAAAGAGTCATAAACCATGCAAGTAAAAGACCCCACTTCATTCGTTCATCACAAAAAGCAGGGTGCATAATCATGTGAAGTGGTCAACTCCTACCAACTGGACCCCATGGAAGACCAACTAGTGCAGATGAATATGGGTTATCCAGCCATCTTTTCAGACGGAAAATCATTCATTGATTCAAGCCCATAGCACAGTGTGCCTGGTTGATACTGTTTGCTGACTATTGCTAGTCACCTGGGGCGAACCATGAGGGCAAAAGATTTGCCCGTTTTCTTGTGAGGGTGGGTAGGGGGACCACTTGACCGAGTTGGCACCTTGTCAAGATGGAAAATGAAAACAAACAAACAAACAAACAAACAAACAAACAAACAAACAAACAAACAAACAAACTTACAGGGATAGTCATTTTCCAGATTGATACCATGGGCGTTGTACTTTCCCTCGTCACCATAGCACGTTCCCTCGGCGATCTCCACGTGTTCCCCACCGTCTGGATTCAGTGAGGGTAAGATGTGTATGTGGGTGGTGTCCATCAACTTGAGGGGGGGGCAGGGGGAAGAAATATCAAAACATCAGAATTATTTCCCTATCTCAAAAATCTAAAAATAAAATATGTATATCTTCATTTTATCAATTTACTGCAACAGGCATACCCTGAGCTGTGTATTCCACAATATTCAGTAAAAAAAATATATAAACCATTCGGCTAAGGAAGAGTTTTATTTTTCTAAAAGCACATGCCGATGAAATATATACAGAATGAAATTTATCGAGTATATGATTCTGAGAGCCACTTACATCTGTTTGTGCATTTTTTTAAGGCTTATTGCTTTGAAATAATATTATCTGGTCCACTGTGATGACATTAGTAAAGCATCACATTTTCACACAATATGCACCAAATGAATAAGGCCATGATCCCACACTATTGCGCCTTTAACCCAATGAGGACAGGATGATTTTGCTACAAGACGCATTTCTCCTAGACAAGTGCATGAGTATACTTGGGACTCGTCTTCAAAGGGTTGAGTTTAATACTCTTCAACCTTTGACCCTTGCTCTTTGACCCACATACCTTTGTAATACTGTCATCCTTGCCGTAGTTGATCAGAAGGAAGTCGGCCAACGCCAGTAGCAGCTCTCTGCCGACGGGCTCGTTGCCATGGATACTGCCGATGAACTTGACCTCGGGCCGGCCTGGCTGGTGGCTGCCCGGCTTGTTGCCCAACTCCAGCACCAACAGAGGGCGCCCTTCCACACTCTCGCCGATGCTGACGGACAGGTTTAGAGTTCACGACAGAAGAGCAATAAGCATGATTAACCATCAAGTACCGATTAACTTCCATGACCTCAACAATGTTTCAACAAATGAATGCATTGCCCATCTACATGGGACAAATGTTGCAAAATAACGGAGTGATTTGTTTGACTGTATTGAGGGTAATATCTTGCTTTCTGGAATCTGTCAAGGCATGGCATTACCATTATCCTCAGGAACATTATAATCATGATTATCATCAACTATTGTTATTATTTGTGGTAGTAGTAGTATCATTACTTTCATTACTGCTATAATCATTGCTAATACTACTACCATAACTACAACTACTACTACTTTTGTCACTGTTAACCCATTTAAGACTATTCCCAAGTATACTTGGGCAGGTGTCTGCAGGACATGTGTGATATAGTAAAATCAGCCTCATTTTTGGTGGAAGACCAATTCTCATTTCATAAAAAGATAGCAACTTCTGCTGGAATATCAACTTCTTGTAAAAACAACCAGTCAGCAAGCAGATTCTTGTCATTACCATGACAACTGTTACTGTCATTGCAGCAAGAGTTGCTATCATAGCAACTTTCTAGGAAATGGAGCCCCAGATATTGAGGCAGACGAGGCCAACGCCCATTTATCGTCAATCAAGGAGACACTGACCTTTCCAGATGAGTGAGATGAGGGAAGGTGTTGGTCAGGTTCTCCAGAATCTCCATCATCCCTTGGAAGTAGTGATAGTTAAAGGTGGGCTCCTCCTCCAACACAAAGACAACCTCTGTAGTCTTGGGAGATGAAACATTGAGGTCACAATTAGATTTAACAATGTAGCAAAACTCAAAGCAAGTTTTTGAGAAGGGTGGAGGGGGTGCAAATGCTTGTTTCTCCTCCAACACAAAGACAACTTCTGTGGTCTGGGAGACAGAACATTGAGGTCACAACTAGATTATCAAAATATTTGAAATCAGAAGCAAGTTTTTGAGAGGATTGGAGAGGGCAGAATTGTTGGCTACTCCTCCAACACAAAGACAACCACTGCGGTCTGGGTTGACAGAACACAGAGGTCAAGACCAGATTAACAATGTAGCAAAACTCTGTAATGAGTTTTGAGAGGGGTGGACAATTGTTTGTTCATCATTGAACATGAAGACAATGTCTGTGGTCAGAGGATACAGAACATTACGGTCACAATTACAGGGTAGATTAACAACATAACGAAGCTCAGTAGTGAGTTTTTGAGAAGCGTGGAGGGAATGCAATTGTTTACTCCTCCTTCAACCTCTGTGATCTGAGGAGATATAATTTTGAGGTCACATCTCGAGTAAAAACATATCAAAACTCAGTAGTGGGTTTTGGAGGGGTGGAGAAGGTGCAATTATTCTCTCCTCCTCCAACACAAAGATAACTTCTGTAGTCTGGAAGGACAGAATGTAAGGTCAAATTTAGAACTACAAAAATTAAACTAGAAATGTCGCTATGGCGACTGGTATGCCTCCGCCATAATGCATGATTCTCCTAATAGGTCTAGATAGTACATGTGGACAATGTGTGATTACATTTTCACAAAACTGGCAAAATATTGAAATGACAAGTTTGTCACAAATGTGTTGAATGTTCACCTTCCTTGACCTTGGTTTAATTGGATGAATAGGAGAGCATGTATTTGGGGATTTAAGGACTTTAACTTGACTTTGACCCATTCATACATTTATGCATTGAGTAATTTTCATGGTACCGGTATGGAGAAAAAAGTGCAATTTCTGTACTGAATAGTAAATTGTTGCCATGTTCATCTGGCCTTTGACCCTAAAATTCATAAGATAATCACTTTCAGGTAGAACATGCATAAATATGCAGTAAGTTTCACAATAAATTGAGCCACTTCCGAGATATGGAGGAAAAAGTTAGTTCAGCACTTTCACTTGATCTTTGACCTTTTGACCTTTGAGGCAAAAAAAGAAAAGAAAAAAAAACTCTCCAGAGAATTTCTATTAGGTTACACATGCATACACAAAGTGTTAAAAAAAAATAATCCTGCTGGCATTGCATGAACATGAGGGAAATAGTAAAATTTTGAAGTGTTGCACTTGACCTTTGACCCCGTACCTTTGACCCCATGAACCCTACATTCTCTAGATAATCATTGCCAGTCAGTACATGTATATACTATGTTCCATGAAGATACCTTGAACAATTTTCCAATTTACAGAGAAAAAAAAAGAAGTTTTAATACTTTTACTCGACCTTTTGACCTTTGACCTTTGACCTCATGACCCAAACTTTCACCAGAGAATCTAAATTGGGTAATACATGTATACACTAAGTTTCAAGAAAATATCTTCAGGCATTGCATAGATATGGTGGAAATAGTGAAATTTTATGTATTTGACCTTGACCTTTTGACCTTTGACCTTGAGCACGTGCACCCAAAAGTTGATAGGCACAACTTCACCCCCTAATACACATACATGCCAAGTTTCATTAGGATACCTCAACAGGTTTTGATAGTTACCTTGTCCACAAAATTCATTACGGACGGACGGAAAGACGGACGGACGGACGGACGGACGGACGGACGGACGGACGGACAACCCGAAAACATAATGCCTACTTTTTGTCTTCGTATGTTGAAAAATAAGCCTTAGATAGCACAAGAGAGCATCAAGATCCCTAATTATTAGAGCTTCCAGGGCCCAAGTGGGCCCTGGACCCCGGCCACAAGGAACTTTGCACTCATGATATGCGCTTCGCGCACATCAAGTTGGAGACTCCCGTTTGCTAGAGGTTTCAGGCGGGAGAATCTCCAGATCAGAAGGTGTTTAGGGTTGGAGTCTCTGCGTGTGTGTATAACAATGTTAAATTTGTGTGAGTATCTGACGGTATAGACAGTTTTTCTCCACCACACATACACTATATCTACCAATTAGATGAAGAAATGATTTAAGGTCACTGCACTTCATGACCCTTAACCTTTTACCTCATCACTATGTATCTCTACATTCTTGGTCAGTGGCATGTAGCCTGGGGCAGAGGCGGTCAGTCCGTGGGTGCCCATCGGGAGTGGACGGCGGAAACGTGCTTCGGTCTCGTCCACCACCATGTAGTGAGAGTGATGACCATGGTGGACCACTGCGTTGGTCAGCAGCATTCCGTCCGCTGTCTGGACTTTCCCTACCACACCTATATATAGTAGGGGACAAACACAGAAAGCATGGATTTGAAAGGCAATGACAGCATAAGATTTTCATACCTGATCAGATATTACGAACATCACACTAGTTAGTTGTTCGAAACTGGATTAAAACATTTTTTTACCATAACTTCTCCCCAAATGAAAACTAGAATTTGTATTTCTCACAGAATGGTGTATGCAAAGTTCATCACCAGGCACAAATCATTGCTGTAAAAGTACAAAAAATTAGCATGAGCAGCTTTTCAAGGCCAGGAAAGACGAATTTGACATTTTTAATTCCACGAAATCAAACAATGAAATGGCATTACATGTGACAAGCAACAAATTTTGTGTGCTATTTTCGTGCTAGTTTCATGGTGCGAAAAAATTTACACACACTGCAAAATTTTCCACTTTTAGCATAACCCATCAAGTGACAGTAACGACATCTCCTTGGTTTGATGCAGCATCTTTTTAACCAAGATTTTTGTTACTACTTGTTAGGGTTTAACAAGGTACAGTCAAATTCTTTTTCATTAAAACCTGTTAACTCAGATCTCTGTACAACGGTGTAGTTACAGAATTTTCAAAAGCCTCTTAACAGCTCAATCTTACACTGATTCTCAAATAAGTAACTTATCTAAAAAAATTTATACTGTTATTTCTCTCTGAAATTGGCACTTTTTAACTCCTCTTTCTCACTCCTCTTTCTCACTTTGTGCAGATCTTGTAAATTTATCCACTTCTAACTTATCTTTCTCAAATAAAAGACATGAAGTGAAATTTTCAGAGTTGACAATTTGATGATGATAAGACAATAGTTTCTCCTAAGAATAAAACAATTTTCTCCCAGGGCTTGATGGGTCAAGCTGGAAGATGCGAAAGTCGGCTTACCTTGGTGTGACTTGAGGGTGAAGGACATCAGCGACTCCAGGTTTGACCTCCACAGCCTCTCAAGCTCCCCGTGGTCTGGATACCGACAGCAGGACACCTGGGCAGTGACCTGTCATGGCATGGACCGGTCAGTGGGGGTTGGAAAAAAACAAAACAATGAAATCAAGTTACTTGAAAGAGTACTAGCATTTGAGTAAAGTTTCCAAACGTTGTGCAAACTGCATGGAAAGGTTGACATGGTCCTTACCAGGTACTAAAGGCAGGGGCGGATCCAGGAATTCCGTAAAGGGGAGGTGAATTTGCAAAATTAAAGGGGGGCGCACGGACCATCCCCCCCTCCCAATTTTTTTCTTTTTATTTCTTTTGTTTTAACCAAAAAAAAGAGCAGGCGCATACACGGTGCGCTCCCCTAAGGATCCGCCACTGAAAGGGATGGTATAGTTTTGGTTGAGATGGGGTTTTAGGTTTCCAACTTTTTTTGTGAGATAATGAGAAACCTCTCATGAAATATCACATCAAGTTTAAATGATGAAATTGGCATTGACATGGCTATGATATCTAAAGAAATAAAAATAGAAAATTGGTCCTAATAAAAAAGTGGGACCCACCTTTTATGAAGAAGCAAAGCAGATGCAGAAGATTATGTTTTCCCGCATTTTACAATGGCTGATGCATTAAAATACTAATCTTATTAGAAAACACTATGCACAACAACTATGAACAAGGAAAAGTAGAAATTACGCGGTGCGTAATATATGTCCCCGCCGGAAGTAGCATTTTGTAACAAAATGTACAATACAGGTCTAAAAAATCAAGGTCAAAGGTCAAAGAAGTCAAAGGTCAAAATTCTGTGTAGAAGTTTTGAAGCCCTCACCTAGTGCCATCACATAAAGCAAACGGAATCGAAATCGGGTTAGAAATGGCGAAGGAGTAGCATTTTGTAACAAAATGTACAATATAGGTCAAAAAATCAAGGTCAAAGGTCAAAGAAGTCAAAGGTCAAAATTCTGTGTAGAAGGTTTGAAGCCCTCACCTAGTGCCATCACATAAAGCAAACGGAATCGAAATCGGGTTAGAAATGGCGAAGGAGTAGCATTTTGTAGCCAAATGTACAATACAGGTCAAAAATCAAGGTCAAAGGTCAAAGAAGTCAAAGGTCAAAATTCTGTGTAGAAGTTTTGAAGCCCTCACCTAGTGCCATCACATAAAGCAAACGGAATCGAAATCGGGTTAGAAATGGCGAAGGAGTAGCATTTTGTAGCCAAATGTACAATACAGGTCAAAAATCAAGGTCAAAGGTCAAAGAAGTCAAAGGTCAAAATTCTGTGTAGAAGTTTTGAAGCCCTCACCTAGTGCCATCACATAAAGCAAACGGAATCGAAATCGGGTTAGAAATGGCGAAGGAGTAGCATTTTGTAGCCAAATGTACAATACAGGTCAAAAATCAAGGTCAAAGGTCAAAGAAGTCAAAGGTCAAAATTCTGTGTAGAAGTTTTGAAGCCCTCACCTAGTGCCATCACATAAAGCAAACGGAATCGAAATCGGGTTAGAAATGGCGAAGGAGTAGCATTTTGTAGCAAAATGTACAATATACATGTAGGTCAAAGGTCAAGGTCAAAGGTCACGACTGAAATTCTGTGTAGAAGTTTCAAAGCTCCCATGTAGTGCTATCATATAAAGCAAACAGAATCAAAATTGGCTCATAAATGACAGAGAAGTAGCAAATTGAAGATTTTGATCACACACGGACGCACACACGGACGCACACACGGACGGACGGACGGACGGACGGACGGACACACGGACACACACACGTACGGAGCCCGTTTCATAGTCCCCTGCTCGAACTCGTTCGGCGGGGACGACAAATTGATTTTCTTTACCTACCAGACTTGGTGGGTATGGGGGGCAAGTCATCTTCTGTTCTTACCAATTCTGATACGTTGTATACACACAACTACCTCCAGACGGTTACCCTGGCTAAAACAACTGTGGTTTGCCCTGTAAAAAGCTTTTATCAAGTGCCTCCAGAATTCCCATCCCCAACAATTGTTTGACAATAGAGGGCTCCCTATGACTAGTGACTGAAATTAATTCATCTCCTACCATAAATTCACTCTGTCCAATGTAGAGGAAGTCTTGCAGGGTGTTGTGCATTGTCTTCCATTCCTCGCCTCTGACCACCCCTCCCTCGAACGTGTGTCCATTGCACTCCTCCCCAACAGACAGAATGGGATTGCCTGAAGCGTAGGCACTGGCTATCTCATAGAACAGCACTTCATCCTCTGTGGTCGCTCCATGTGAACCCAAGGGGTTGTCATATGGGTACCTGGAGGGACGTGCATTAAGTAAATATAAAATCAATGGTGTCATACGGTGAATGCTGTCACTTGTAAAACAGTAAATAAGCCAGTTCGGACTTAGCTCATGAGCACATAGGTCCGAATTACCGTTCTTTTTTTTTTCAGTTGTTTAGGGGCACTTCACTCATTTTAGAGAGACATAATGCGTAAGCTTTACATAATAATTTATGGAATTCATTGAAACTGTTCAAACAAAGAATGAACTTGCGTAGACTAGATCACCTGAGTGATCCATCAGCTAACACTTGGGAAAGCATCCATTTCATTATTTTGCAATGAATGTATTGACAATCTCTTTCTATTGATATTGCCAAATACCACTTTTGCTGTCAGGTGGATGTGCTGGCAAGCAGCATTTATAAGGATTACATGAATAATCATTACATCACAGATGCTTATCCCAGTGAATTTAGAAACCAACATGCCTGTTGGTACGAATGACCTTTATTCTGCTCATGCGCAAAGTGGAACTGCAAACTGGCTTATTAGGGAGTCTATGCAAGACGAAGAGGTAACTTATTGGGCTGTCCTGCATTTGACATTTTCTGATGAACATCTAATACCTGTATTGCAATTGGTATTGTTTTCGAATGTACCCCAGCAGGCAGTGAGTGAAGACCTATTCAATCAGGCCACCCATTCCATTATACACTGTATAAGCTGCTATTTTTATAGGGTGCTGTTCGTTATTCCGAAAGTTTGCTATTCCAAAGGTTCGTTATTCCGAAGGTTCGTTAATCCGAAACACACAGATTCCCTATACCCAGAGGTTCGTTAATCCAAAAATGAAAAAGGGTTCGTTAATCCGAACATTTGTGGCGTTATTCCGAAGGTTCGTTATTTCGAAGATTTGTTAATCCAAAAATGAAATTCGGAATAACGTACCTTCGGAATAACGAATCTTCTGACTGAAGAGCCTTCGGAATAACAAACCTTTGGAATAACGAGCTGTAACCATTTTTATGAGGGCTTAATTTTTGTGAATTTTGCAAATCACCGTTGGACCACGTATTTAATGACATGTGAAAATATCTCAAACTGACGAGCATTACGCTTGTATGATAGTCTTGGTGTCAAAATCATGAAAGCAACATCTCACAAAAATGTCCATGACCTCATTTGCGAAAATATCTGTACGCTAAAGTAACAGCTTTATACAGTGGTTTCCCACTATTTATCAGGTCTTTAACCTTGCACTGCATTACAGAAAAGGCAAATAATACTGCAATACATGCAGTTTTCGTACAGAAAGAAAACAGATATAAATAGAAGAAACTCTAATCTTTCTATTGAGGCTATTTTTTCTGGGCAGCATAACACAAATTAACATGAATTCAGGCCTCGAATGCAGACACTCCTGTCTACATTTTGGGAACTTGGTATACCAGGTTCCCGTATGGAATGGGTTAATAATGCCATCAAGTGTGTGGGGTGTCAGGTGATTTGATTGGGTACCTCCCTTGGAGCGCAGACACCACTTACCTCACCCACATGCCGTTGCTCTCGATGGACAGGACCAGCGTAAAGTTGTGATGAGCAAAGAGGTCCTTCAGGGCTTGCAACTCTGGCCTGGGAGATAACTGAAAACAAAGAGAAGGTACATCCAATTACACACACACACACACACACACACACAGAATGACATAGATATGGACCTCCCAATCTTTCTGACTGGAAAATAGGGACGATTTGGCTCAAAAGTCCGAAATATAGTGCAGTTCCTATAGGAGCGTATAATAAAATTATCAAGAAAAATAGGAAACTGCTATTGAAACAAGAGCTGGTAATAGTGAAAATTCAGATTTTTTTTCCTCCAAATTCAGAATGGTTGGGAGGTCTGTAGCTATTAAAGGGATAGTTACAGCAACATTTGGGAACCAAAACTTGAGCTGCCATGTTCTGATCTACAAGCACTCAAGGAGCTAAAACCTCTGTAAAGGCCGTAGGTTCACTAATGCCACAGAATTTTGCAAACATCCTACAGAAAAAAAGAAAAGAAAAAAGATCCAGGATACAGCCCCTGATCTGAATTATCACCCAAACTAATGGGGCCTATTCTGTAGCAATATTACTAATAGACAAAAGACTAAATAAACAAAAAAATCCCCCTTAGAATAAAAAAATTAAAAAAACCAACCAACCAAACACACAAACAAACAAAGAAACAAACAAACAAAACAATAACCTCCTTGGTAGAGGAAATGATTACCACACCATGCAAGAAGCTATTCCCGACTTTCACTTTTCCTCAATTCTTTGACCCATGAGGCTTGACCACTCACCATGCTCCCGTCTGGTCCAAAGCTATTTGGGGTGAGGTCACCCTCGTACCGGTCCCCCAGACAGTCGCCCTCATGGGCCAACGTGAAACCGTCATAGTCCACGGCAGGGATGACGGTGAGTACGGTGGTGTTCAGAAGTCTGGTAACCCGCTCATCACCAGCCTTGTAACCTTGGTAACGGGATGAGAGCCAAAAGTGGTAGAATACAACAATGGATGAAAACATCTTGTCAACATAGATACTTATTGAAAAAGAGAACAAAGACTGTGAGAACTATATGTCGTCTTGTTTAAAGGCATAATATGCTTAATCAATATTGATACTGTTCTCTGACTAGCACCTGTCACCTCTAACTTAAACCTTTAACCTTTAAGGAGACTCCTGGCATGAACTGCATCACCTGGAATGTACCGTATAATTATGGCTAGATCAGAGACATTGATGAATACTGTATATGATATTTATTTCTCAAGTGTGATATTTTTTATGAATTGGGACTATTTAGACAATAACTTTGTGGAACATGAAATATGTACCACTTATCACCCCATCTTAGGAGTAAATAAGTAATTTTCCACACCCGAACGCATGACCATGAGTCCCGATTTTACCGAAGGCATGGCTCAGTTTGGATCAGTAAAAATCAATGCATGACAATTGACCAATCAGATTGTAGAGATTCTAAAGCCTATATTACAACACATTATATCAGTCTACAACATTTATTGCATCAGGTGTTTCCTTTGACCACACCCCTCTCACCTTCTCCAAGGTGGTGGATGAATCGCCATAGCAACTCCCTACCGACAGGCTCCTCCCCTTTCAGCCCGCCAATCAGAGCAACCCTTGGCGTATCGACCGTGCTTTCCATCCCACGACTCAACCCAATCTCCACCGCCCAGATGTCAGCACCGCCCACGGTGGTCCCTATGGCGTTGAGGTCAATGAGGTCGTGGTAGGCCCCCTGGTACTCCAGAAGGACGCGGGCGAGGTCCTCGTTGCTAAGGTAACCCGAGAAGTTCTGCGGGATGGAGAAATCAAACTGGGCGGCCCACTCCAAAAGGGGTTGGTCCAGGTCGAAGTCATAACCACCAGTCCCACCTCCATCACCACCACCTAGCTCCGCCCCTGGACTGGGGGAAGGGGCGTTGATGACCATGGTAAAGTTGACCTCAATCGGTAGGCCAGGGAAGATGACCACTTCTTGACTCTGGCTTGTATAGCTGGAACACACACCATGTGACAAATGGACAGACAAAGGAAAGACATTTTCTGGATGAGAATGGAGGAACAGTGCCTGTTGGTTCTCTTGCCAGCTGAAGTCAATCAATGTTTATGAAATCTAGACTATGAGTTGTGCCTTAACAATTTCCATCATTATACTCTCTTGCTGTTTTCAGCTCAGGAATCTCATGCGATCTATTATTGTTACAACTAGTTTGAAAAGATGTTTAACATTTAGACACCCATCAATATCACACTAGTTTGATACCACCTCACTGAAAGCAAAATTCTGACATCAAATATGACAATACTACCTATCACACAAAAAGCTTGAACATATCTTAGACGTGCCATGAATGTGTTTACTTATACTGACTGCTGAGTATAGACTGTTAGTCATTTACAATCAATGCAAAAACCAGTTTTTGTCACATATATTCTCTTAAAATTCATAGCAGAACATATTTGGTATCAGGCTTCCAAGACTCTACAGTGACTTGCTATCAAATCTACTGGAATGGCATTTGTGGAGGCAATTCTCTCATCACGGGAAAATAGCTGGTTCAGCACCTTTCACACTCTAAAAAAAATCCTAATTAAATACTCCCTTGAAATCAGACTTTAGTCCAAAATACACTTGATCCAAAGTTGCCTGCTACTATCGTGTTTCAACTTTCATTCGATTTTAACTTTAGAACTGATGACAACTTCTTATTTCCTGCACAAAAGCACTGACGGTAGACATTGCTTGCAAATTTGCAACACACCAGCATGGCAGTTGTTCAAGATAATCAACATATTTGGAAAGAGAGAGAATATATTACCCTTCTGCATGAACAGTGATGGTATATATCCCAGGGGTCAGGGGTCTCCAATAGTCCCCAAATTTAGCCGTGTTCACAGTGTGGTCGATACCCTCTACCATGATCTGGGCGTGGCTGATCCCTTGCCCCTCTCCATCAAACACGAACCCCTTCATGCCCCTGTGAGCCTGTGGAGAGACCATTTCATTCCTTAAATGCACTTCATTTTGTTTGAGCAATACTGCCTCTGCACAAAACTTTCTTCAAATTGGAGCCTGTTGCATAAGATGTTTAACCTAAAAAAAACTCTGGGGAGAAAGGAAAACTCAGGTTAGTATGATGCTGCCACA
The DNA here is from genome assembly GCF_040938485.1 of Diadema antillarum. NCBI lineage: Eukaryota > Metazoa > Echinodermata > Echinoidea > Diadematoida > Diadematidae > Diadema > Diadema antillarum. The sequence goes on along the minus strand of NW_027271253.1, from coordinate 479,138 downwards.
GACATTAACACAGGAAAAACTCTGTTAAAAAGAATTAACCTTGAGTTTTTCTCAGGTAAAGAGTTTTATGTAACAGGCCTCTAGAGTACTCTAGTAGAAAGGCCCTTTAGGGATGTTCTTCTCCTCCTTTCTATTGCTACCATTATCATTGTTGATGTTATTATCAGCATCATTACTACTGCAGTGGTGCTCACTCAATAATTGGAAAATGCTACATCAGGAACCCTGCTTACATGTAACAAAATTCTATGTAACAAAAAGAGAGGAACAAAAACACAAGTATTGAGAAGTAAGGGATTTCTTGGATAATCACTGTATTAGGGCTTTTCATAGCTCAGTCGGCGAGAGCACCAGTTTAGCAATCTGAATGTCTCAGGTTAAAATGCCGATGGAACCCATTTTTTTTTTTTTGCACAATTTTCATGTTAAGAAAGAGAGCGAGAGAGCAAGAGAAAGAGAGGAACAGAAAGACAGAAAAACAGATATATATACAGACAGACAGGAAAAGACATGATGAGTTAAAGACAAAAGGATGTTCTGACCTCATGGATGAAGGAGAGAAGAGACATCTTGTTGTCATCCCAGTAACCTGGTAGCTGGGATGAGGGAGGAAACTTGACACAGCTCATCTCCACGGTGATCTCCATGGTGTTGGTGTTCACATAGTTCCAGTCTTGCATCCCTCCTACACACAGAAAGACCAACATCAGCATGAACAGGAGCTTTGATTTCATGTTTGTTCCATGAGCAAAACAATAGATATGTGCAGAAATAAGAAGCAAACAAGGTGACAGGCCATCCCAATGTAAATGCTGACTCCAATGATCTGCAAACATGAAAATGAAAGGCCTTGTCATTGTGGGATATGTACATGAATCCGATCACATGAAAACGCAAGATGCATTTTGTTTTCATGGCAAAGAAATGGATTGAAGCACAAACAGATCCACAAGAATTACTGAGAGATTGCAAATAAAATACACAAATCTCCACTAGACAATGTATAGGAGCATATGTATGTAAAAAAACCTGCATCATACAATACCTGTTCAGTTTGGGTGCTGTTTGTTTGTTTGTTTGTTTGTTTTTGTTCATGTCTATTTCAGCATTAACTGGGTGGCTTCAGTATGCCTAACATTAGTTGATTTATGCACTGACATAGCAATGCACCTGACTCATTGCAAAACCCATTGGATCATCTTTTCTTCTAATTTTGGAAGCCTCCCAGTTATGGCTGATACAAGTCACACTGTTTTAAAACCAAAGAGGTCTACATAATGATTGCTTCACACTTGGGTAACACAAATTACATTCTCACAGAACTCAGCCACAGGTAATTCCTGCACTGTAGCCAAAGGGATAAGAAGCATTTTTATGCGTAAGCAGCACTGCCGCCTGACTTAACTCTTGCTCCACTCACCATAGACGAGGTACCAATCTGCCCCATTGGTAATCCCGTCGGGGAACTTCTCGTCCGGATAGCCCAATGGACACGGGAAACCGCTGTACATCACACCATGTGCCTATCACACAGATGGGAGGGAATTACCAGATTCACGATAAGTGCCCACAGAGGTTGGATATATATCTCAACATTGTCTCATTCTAGTGGAATAAAATCGTGCTTGGCTTGGTTTCTTGCTTAAGCTTTAGTCTTTGAAGTTCTCGTATTCTCAAGATTTCTCTAGGTTTGGGAGAAAGGTCAGTGCTGTGGTCCAATCCTAAGTTTGTTTGCAGTTGCAGCCTTTTTCAATATATTTGCTAAAAATGACTACTTTCCACACTAATAAATCCAGCTGATTAGTTTAATGTGGCACAGTGAAAATTGACAAATTCAAGGTGCTATAAACCCACAAAAAATATCTTGTGTGATGGGCGACAAAGTGTCATTTTCATTTTTCTTCTAGAAGAGAAGGTGCTATAGGATACAGAACATCATAACAATTTTTCATCATCATAGGGTGAGAAAACTGGACAATAGTTATGCAATGCATGAACAATACAGGGCGTGCATGGAAAACAGTTTCTCTTATCAAGATCATCATTTTCACCACCTTCATCATCACTATCATCATAACCATCCTCCTCCTCCTCCTCATCATCATCATCATCATCATCATCATTATCATCATCATCATCACCACCACCATCATCATCACCATCACCACCATCTTCATCATCATAATCATCACAACTAGCAGCAGTAGCGCAGCTTTACAACATTTGAGGATTTTTATGTATTCATGTAACTGAAAGTTTGGCACTCTCATCCAAAAATGGCTAAAGTTTTTGTTGTTGATGTTGTCGTTGAATGTATGGCAAATAATCTTCACATGTCGTATCAACCTCTGCCTTTAATTGTATCTTACGGTTGAGAATGCAAGTGCCAGCTGTTGGAAGGTGTCGTCGTCCGGTGCTGGCGTGTAGTGCGTGCTCTGGTCCTTGTTCCCATCATAGGGGTAATTGGCGACGATGGAGCCCCCGTGGAGTCCAGCAGAGATGACAAAAGGGTGTTTCTTGGTCCAGTTCATGATGGCCTGGGTCTCTGGCTGGATCGGGCCTGTGCTGCGGCCGAACCGGTCCGGGAAGTTGCGGTTGAGATCGATGTTGCGGTGGTTGCTGCGACCAACTATGCCATCAACGTCACCTTGTTTTGTTTTGATTTTTTAAATGCATGGTGGAGGAATGGAGTGTCAGAGACAGGTTAATACATAGACCTGATAACTTCAGTATGGTGAACAGATGGATGTTCAATTTTCCTGGCAGTAACTTACATATGACTGAAGTGCTTCAATTATCACTACCATTGTTGACTCCATCACAACCTTCCATCATTATCATGATCATCATCTAATTCTTACATCCACATTTTAATGTTTATTGTCATTAATAACACTGCTGTAGTCTCTTCTTCTTCCTCCTCAATATGATGTTTTTAAACAATTCTCATTACATTTAGCGTTGCCTTCGTTACCATTATTTCTGTCAAGATCTATCATTCTCTTTCAACATCATCACCATTATCATCATCATCATTTGTAAAGTTTATTTTCATAATTTTATTATATTCACCACTACAAATTTTGTCATTACCACTTCCACAATAATTACTGTTTTACCACCTCCCTTCTCCTTTCCCTTCTAGCTATCATCAGGTTTACCATTACTAATAATTTTATAAAACTTCCCTTTCCTGTGGTTATAATTATGATCATCATCATTACTATTAACAGTGTTAACTCCCCCCCCCCCCCCTCGTTATGACTGATCATTACCGGTTCTCTTATCCATCATCTTATCATTACCATATTCCCACTAAACTGTGTGTTTTTGTTTTCCTCAACCTCATTATGATCATAACTACCATTTTATCATCACTGTCACTACCACTCCTTTTACCATTTCCACATCTTCACCATCCACATCACTTTATATTAAATGGGTTAGTCAAATACCGGTTAGTGATTGGCTAAACAGAGTCACGCGATGGAGGTACATTCGTTATGTTCTCCCATGGGTGAACATTCTTTGTAATGTTCTCCCATGGAGAACATTTTCACGTAACAAATGACAGAAGGCCTAGGACTGGCTACCCACGCGCGCACAGTGAATTTGGCTCTGCGCGAGCGAGCGATCAAGTGCGTTGCTGTGCTCTGCATTTATGCATGCTGGTGGTTGTAAAGGTCGTACACTATACAGCCCAGTCGCTGTGTAGCGCACTGCGTATTAACAGTGTCTGGTCGGGCTACGCTAGCTAGCTACGCGTAAGTACACTGAATCTCTACGATCTTTGGTGGTTGACGTTGACGTATTTGACTAACCCATATAATATAACAGATGATGACTTTTGTTGTCGGGAACATGTACCAAACGTTCCACCCTCAGGGTTTGAAATGCTATATTTCGGGAGGCTATAAGTCCCTCGACTTCGTCTCGCGACTTATAACCTCCCTCAATAGCATTTAAAACCCTTCGGGTGGAACATTCGGTATGTTGGGGAACATTCGGTATGTTCCCTCCCCCGCCAGTCATCATCTATATAATGGTCACCAAATCAACAGCTTTGGTGTTATCATCTTCAGCACAAATATTGATTACTGCAACATTATCAACATCATTGTCAGCAGTCATCTTTATCAGCCATGTTATCATTCATGGTATCAATGGGATCATCTTCTGTGTATGCGTCATTAGTCTGCCCAACATAATCAACACTCCATTCATTTCCTCCTTCTTTTTATTGGGGGGGGGGGGGGGCGGTGACTGTCCTGATCTGACTCACCTTCATGGGCCGCCGCCTTGCCGTCTGGATTCATGCTGGGCACGATGTGGATCCTGGTGTTGTCCACCAGCCAGCGCACCTGGTCTGAGCTCTCATAGTTCTCGCACAGGAACTGGGCGAGGAGCAGCAGCATCTCTCCGCCCACCACCTCGTTGCCGTGGATACCAGCGACATACTTCATCTCTGGTTCTCCTGGAGATGGAGGGAGGGATGGGGGGAGGGAAGGGAAGGGGATGAGACAGATGGATGCAAGAGAAAAATAACCTCAGGACAAACCTGTCCTTGGTGTACAAAGAAAGACACTGAAGCACATGAAATCTTAACACATCTTCTACACATCGCTACACTTTCTAAACACTGCTTGAGGGATGCATGACTTCACTAGCACAACAGAAAAGCGCTGCAGGGAAGATGATGATGATGGTAGCAATGCATGGACAGAACCAACGGTGATTAAGCAGTGTACAACATGAACTACTATGCTACAGTCTGCCACAAAGCAGTCTTAAGGTGTTCTGCAAGTCACTACACAGAATGAAGGTGTTATCACACATACTAGTACAGCAATGTTTAACACAGTGTCATAGACAGTGTAACACTGTGATGATATGATGAGTGTTAAATGCAGTACAGAGTGGAACACATTACATCACACTGGTGTACAAATATTTCAGTGTATAACACCATCACAAATTACAAAGCATAACCAGGCATAAAGCAAGGGAAGCAGCATTCAGCTTATTGTTCACTTTTTTTCTAACACCCATACTACACTGGTACACAGGAGCACCTCGCACAATTCACCGTTGCACATCTTGTAACAAAGCAGTATAGCCTGAAAGTCAAACACTTCTGCAATCACTCAACCAAGGCAAAAATCAAGTGCACATTCACAAACGGTCTGTACCAAAAAAGCAAAACACATTCAGCTTTTGCTTTGTTTGTTCAGAAAGAAAGCACACATTAAACATGCATTCTCTCCTTTCTGTTCAGCTGCAATACACAAAGCACGCACAGTATATTTGTATTAGTCGTCCATTAACATATTTACATTTTTTTCTTCCTTTTGCTAAGACAATAAATTCAACTCTCAATAGACCAAGAGAAGAACAGACACGTATACATCAACAATACTATACAAATTGAATTTCAGATAGGAATAATGGAATATATATGGTACGATTTACAAAATATACTACTTGGGAAAAATAGTTGCATGTATTGTAAGTGGAGAGAAGATGCATCCACATATTGCAATGTGTGGAATTTTTTTTTTTTTATTGTCTTCATAAGATACAGCAAGCAAGGAGTTACAGTCTTTCATCATGAAAGATGTTCTAATGGCTATGTTGAGGAAGATTAAGAACCTCATATCGTCGCTGGGGTGACAAGACCTTGTATCTGCAATTTTGGTGAAAATGACTTTTTTGGATTAATGGTCACATAATGGGTTAAGTGATGTCCTGTCCAAATCCCAACTGTCTTACTCCAAAAATGAAGCCCCCACGGCATGTCAAAGGAAAGGCTATCCCATTCGCCATAGTGCTTTGGCCGCCATGTTTTTTGGCTCTCCTGAACATTTGACATTTTGTAGATACGAGGTCTTGTCGCCCCAGCGACGATATGAGACCTTACCTTAATTTTCTCTACCAATGAGAGATGAAAGGGAGATGAAGGGGAACTCCACGCCCTACGTAACCCATACTTTTCTGCATAACTGACTTCACTGTCCTCTACAGTGAGGGATGAGAGTTGAGCCATACCTCATCTCACCCTAGTGTACCCTTGCCTTAACCTTAACCATTTCTGTGCCAGGGACTTTGCACAGTGTGCACAAAGGGGTTTTCTGTGCCAAACAGCACTTAAAGCACACAAAGGGTTAAAGGGACTGTACATTTCTGGTTGAGGTGAGGATTCAGGTTTATAACATTTTTTTTGGGGTGAGATAATGAGGAACCTCTTATGAAATATGAAAGAGCATGTAATTTCAAGAAGGATTCAATGTTTATTTGATGAAAATTGTTGGATATCCAAAAAAAGCGATCCTAGTAAAATTGACAGGCCACGACTTTTATTAGGATCTCTCTGTTTCTCCTTGTTTTTAGATATCTCAGTCATTTCAAAACCGATTTTCATCAAATAAACCTTTGATTCCCCTTAGATTTGTACGCTCTTTAGCATTTCATAGAGTGGTTTCTGAAAATCTCGCAAATCATTACAAGCTGAATCCTCACCTCAACCACTACTGTACAGTCCCTTTGAGCTTGGGATTGGAAAGGAATGAGTCAAGATAAACCTCAACCTGCACCCCACTTAATTCATACCTTACCTTACTCCATCTTACCCCGTTGACAACAAGTCCCGAGTATACTCGGGCAAGGGTCAATGGGAATTGCATGTTGTAGCAAAATCAGCCCGTCCTCAACAGGTTAATGTAAAGTTGCAGATTGGGGTTGCTTGGAGGGGAAGAGGTCAGGATAGAAGAATTTGACTTTTGGGGCCTAACCAGTCCCCTCCCTTACCTTACCTATTATTCCTCTTCAGGTGGGGATCAAAGGGGGAGTGGACACAAGGATATCTGGATCCTATCTGACTCACCCGCTATCTTTCACTTCACCTTATTTTGACACTACGGCTGCGTTTATCTAAACATTTTCTAAGGCAGAATCACGATCTAAAATGCGTTTGAGGCATTTCATGGGTTAGATAAACGCAACCGCGTTTTCAAACGTGTTTGGAAATGGTGTTTTGAAACGCCTTTCAAAGGACTTTTTGAAACGCGTTTGAGACCACGATCACCATTCTGTGAGTAGATAAACACAATGCCATTTTGAAACGTGTTTATATCTCAAGGTCAAACCCAGCTGTTTCCGGTTGTGCTCTCTACCTACCCATTATTTGTGTGTGACTGATGAGGTATGTTTGCTGGTACGCAGTTGACCTTTACTTCCTGGGTCGAACGGCGTAAAGTAGCTACACAGTGACAACACTCGATTGTATGATGGTTAGTTAAACGTGGCACCCCCAAAAAAGCGTTTCAAACTACGTTCGCAAACACCATTCCAAACGCGTTTTGAAACATGATTCTCTCTCTCAAGTTAGATAAACACAGCCTGTATACTGAGAAAAGAAGGAGACAATGAACAGAAGGAAGAGAACACAAACTCCCGCCCCGGGTAGCCTACCTGGTTCGTGGCCTCCCGGATTGTCACTGATCTCGATGGCCATCAGTTGCCGGTCCTGGACGGAGGCGCCGATGGAGTAGACGCGGCTGATGTTGGGGTAGCGGGCCGTCAGGTCCTGAAGGAAGACGACCGTGGTCTCCTGGCTGTGATGCTGAATCGCGGATGGCTCGATGAAAGCTGTCAGGGGGTGGAGGGGGGACAAAGTGTGAGGGGTGGTGAGTGACCAACAGGTCCAGGGGCCCATTTCATAAAACTTGTAATCAGTGACAAGTTGTCATAGATGTGACAAGCTACTGAAATTCTTGCATCTGATTGGCTGAGAGCAAACTTGTCATAGAAATGTGGCAGTTGTCACTGATGACAAGTTTTATGAAACGGGCCCCTGGTGATATTGTCCCTGTGTTCACACTAGACCCCGCATCACGGGGACAGTCAGTACAGATCTCATCCTTTTACAACTGACCATCCACACTGCTGTCCCTAAACTGTGGGGGATGGGGCAATCGGGGCTTGGGACGGGGGCAATCGGGGCTTGGGATGGAAACAATTGGGGCTTGGGACGAGCCCTGCCACTTGATACCAGACTTTACCACATTTGATAAATACAGCTGGGTGCTATCAATTACAGCCAAAGGTCACTCTTTCTTCCAAATTTTGTCTCTGGACCCATCTTGCTTTCTCGGGGACAGGATGAGGGGAGGGGGAACCAAGTGTGAATGCAAGGTGTTACAAACCTATTGAATACAAAGATGATAAATCATGGCATGACAAGACCTTACATCTAAGATTGGGATTGTTGTCATCAATCCAAGCATAACATTCACTGAAGCAGTACTTTTCATTTGAAGGACCATCTCTCTCTTTACAACAGCTTAGGGCAATGATGCATTTCTGATTGACATCATTCCATGGATCAAACATTAAATAATACCTGGATCCATGTTGGCCAATCAAAATCAGATAACTGCCACTTGTGCTTGCTTTGATAAGACCTGATCAATAAAAAACATATTTATGACATTGAGGAACAGTATTAAGTGCATGGTTATTTAATACCAGGCAAACTTCTTCATAAAAATGTGTTTATTGCGACAAATTAGCACTGGTTATGTGGAAATATAACTATCTGGACATTTATTTTCAATGTTTGGGCATCTTTTTTTTATCAAATACCAAACTAAGATGGGAAAAATGTCCAGGAGGTACTTCTGTATGACCCCTCGAATGTATTTGCAAAAACGTTCACTAGAAAATCGAGGGGCAAAACATTTGACATCCATTCAATACATTGCACTTTTGTTTGCGAAATAGATCATGCTGACTTCGTCCCTTCACTCAAGATATGACAGCATACGTTTGTTCATTCAGAAAATGCTACTGCTGTAATGCAAGATATTTTCACGGCATGAAATTTTTGCAAATTGGAGACGACGGCCTTTTTCGCGGCATGAAATATTTGTGAATTGCCTCTGTCATTCATGAATATTGTGTAGACAAGAAATTTAGTGTGCATTTCAATTTGGTGAATCTTGGCTCTTGCGAAAATCGCACATTGAAAATGCTCGCAAACAGATCTGGTTCTACAGTATTTCTTACTTGTCAGAGGTCGGAGTCGGAAGTTTTTCCTCACGGCGCCATGCTCGCTCACTTCCACCTCACGTGTTTGGCTCGTATACCTGGGAAAGTAACATCAAAAGTTGAATACATACAAATCAACATTAAAAAAAAAAATGATTTAAGGTTTTCTTCATGTAGATTACAGTGCAAGCAATAAAATTAGCGAGTCTAACTTTTCACAAATTGGGACTTCCCGACAACTTAGCAAGTTTCACAATCAGAATGGGCTCAACCTAAAGGCCCGAATTTGTGAAGGTGGTACAATCTTGTCCATGGTTTAAACCATGAACAAAGACCATGGGGACGCCAAGTGTCGCATAACCTATTTCATTACGAAATCAGTCATTTCATCAACGAAATGACCACTCTTTGTAACGAAATGACAACCTTTCGTAACAAAATGAACATTTCATCAACGAAATGGTCATTCCGTCGACGAAATGACTGATTTCAAAACGAAATAGGCCATGTGACACTTGGTGCCTTATAAAAAAAAAGATTGTACCACCTTCATGAATTCGGGCCAAAGTGTGCAGCCACTTCATGGAATGGTGACCACCACAGTAAAGTCAGGTGGTCGCTGGCCCCATTAACCCATTCAGTCCCTTGGTAATATGCTCATGTACAATGTCAATGGTATTGTCATATGGTTTAGCTGTGAGGATCACTCAGGTTGCTACTACAAGCAATGTCTTTTACTACCACTTAACCCGTTCCATGCTGAATTCTGAAATCCCCATTGATTCAATACACAGTCCGCCAGGTTTCTGCAGGGAATGGGTTAAAATCCGTGTGTGGGGGGGGGGGGGTGATTTCTAGTAGCTACATTAACAGGTGCTGACTGGTATGAAAGAAAAGTTTGGCTATAATGTCAGCTGAACCAAAACCAGAATTTGAAGGCTTCTTCAGTGATTAACTCTAGAGTGAAGTTGCACGTACACACCACATCACCCTTCATGCACCCAGACAATAGCAGAGGTTGTTTATTGCCATAAAGTTTAATGTCTAGTATGCAAGGTTTGTTCTTAGGAAATACATTATACAATGCCACCATTTCAGGAATTTTCCCTAGTTGTCACCATGCCAAAGTTACGGGGAGGATAACTGCGACAGCCGCCACACGGAGTGTGGCGGCTGCGCCGTGCTCCCATGTCAGATCTTCATGTTGAACAAACGGGTGCCTTTGCGGCGCTATATTTCCTTAATTTTTCAACAGAAACTACTAGGAATACTTACATGGGTCAATGAAACCTAAATGACTATCATCGGCGACTGTTTGATGCATTTCATTACTTGTGATGCACAAAATGATGTCTTATAAGCAGCTCGCCGATGTTCACAGAATTCAAAATCACTTGCACAAGCGCACAGAATACTTGAACTAACATAAGCGAAACTGCGGGGAAGCCGCCAGGACCGCGCCTGGCGGCGCGGTCTCCGGGGCTACGGGGAGGAGTGCCTATCATGAACCTTTGTATTTGCTCAGTTCTCCCTAAGCTTGCCTTTACAATGACTAATGCTCTATGCACAATGCTTATACACAGTATCTATTCATCGTGACAGGGTGACGCAAGTGTGTCAGTACGGACACATCTCCAGGCAGCTGGGCAGGGGAAATCTAGTTAAGTGTCTGTGCCCCATTTCAGACTTCTAAAATTTCCCTACGCAAACACGCTTCTGTATCACACTTTTGAAAGTGCATTTAAAGTTGCGGTGTGCTCAGACAATGTAATTAGTCTCCTCCCCTACCACAAACCCCCAAACGAAATTCCATACAACAGCTGTGTTGCATGCAATGCGACCTGTCAATCAGACGTGCAACTTCCAATACACATTAATGCATGCAATTGTATGGACAAACATGGAGAAACGAGACACATACATCCAAAGATCATGCAACGTATTGGCAGAAGTCGAAGGTGGTCAAGCTATGTTCCACCTCCTCAAACATGTTAATAGAGGTCACTCAAATGATTACGATTTTTATAAATGTGCAGCCAGATTCAAACAAAATATGATCAGGAGAAACCTGTACACCAAAACTGGCTAAAAATAATTTGAGAAACATGTTCCGGAGAACTGTGATTTAAACTCATCTTCAGACATTGTACAACAAACTTACTCCATGAACACGAAGAAAATGTTTCCAAAACACGTTCACAAATGAATAATTGCTGTTCTGAAAGGACTGTGACTGGAGTTAAAGTGTTTTTAGTAATCCATGCTCCCCCTAGCTAATAAAAGGGGACCAAAGCAAATCATGTATAGGGACAAAAGTTGACCCTCCTAATGCCCTGTCAATGGAGGTACACCTTTTTGGCTGGTTACTACGCTTGCCACAGACTCAAACATTAAAGGGGTACTCATCCCCAAGACCTCTTTTGTGAACAAATTCATGAATAGATAAAATCATATATCATGTTCTTCTTTGGTTTTTGACCAATACAATTGTACTTTATAGTATGTATCTTTCTTTTTTTTTGTTATTGGGGGGGGGGGGGAGCCATAGAAATATAACAGTTCGGTACATCTAATAAAATTCTAGCAATTTGAATATACTTGTAAGAAAAGAAACAAGTTGTATAGGGTTACATGCACCACATTTCAAGTCAAATGCTCAAATATTTGGGAAGCAAGTCTATTCTCAAATACTCTTACAAGGTTTTAAAATACAAAAAAAAATGTCATTACTGTAGGGCAACATTGATAAAAAATGTGTCTTGTACATCCTAATATTATTGCAGCCAAACAGTCCAAATCTTATCATTAAATGTCAATTGCTCAAAAACTGAAAGAGGTAGGGCCTATACATGTAGTTAGATCCACAACATTTGCAACAGACCTTGAACTGAATGCCGCCCGACCATACACTGGCTCCTATACCCCCTTCAAATTTTGTTTGGCAGAGATATAACATATAATCCTATTTACCCAGGGAAGCCTCCTATTAAGAGCACTACTGTCCTTCTAGAGGGCCTTACAACAACTATCACCCCAGATACCCACTCACTGCACACCTGGGCAAAGGTGGGTAAAACAGGGTGTCGACAAATTTTTGCACAAGGCAAGTATTAAAACCTGATATCTCTCCTTTTTGAGCCCAGAATTGTTTTCACTATACCACAGTGCCTCCACTTACCATTGGCAACTAAGTAAAAGTTCAAAAAAGTAATTTCTCTTCGTCAAACCTGCCTCACTTGGATCCAGTAATTACATTATGGCAGCCATCACTTTCTAGGTAATTGTGTGGATATCAGAAAAGCTTGCACGGCACAATGGTCCATTGTAGCATTCTTACATAACAAAATGGTACCATAAGCCATGAAACAACTTAACCCGTAGAGGACGAGTCATGAGTAAACTCGGGCAGGGGTCTATGGGAAATGTGTGTTGTAGCAAAATCAAGCCGTCCTCAACGGGTTAAAATGAGTTTTGCATGGTTGATCTTAAAATGTACAAATATCTCCTGGCTAGCATACATGTATTATGCTGTGGGTTTGTGTATACTGTAAATGTCATCTGAAAAGCAGATAATTTGAAATTTACAGTAATTACAGCAGAAAAGACCATGAGCTACAATGTAGCTGACTACTAAGCAATCGCCAAGGGCTTCGGCCCCAAAACAAAGAGAATTCATGAGGTACTACTAGACAAAGTGGTTTTCAATATTCCCCACAAGTTCCCATGTGAATTTGGGACTTTCAAATCCTCTACTTTCATAAGCAGATAAAACCACTACGCAAACCTCTCAACTCAAAACCTTAAAACCTGTTTCAAAACCTTAAAACCTTTAAACCTTCTCAGTTGAAACACAAACATAAAGATCCCTCACAAGCTGTAAAATATGTGTTGATTATAACAAAATTCTGAAAGCTACCAAAGGGGGATGTTGTTTGATTTCCAAGAAAGCAACCATGTCGTGATACATTTTCAAAGGAGCCTCCACCTACCCATCAGCGCTGGCTGTGACGCTGTACTTCCCTGGGAGCAGCAGTCGCCAATAGTTGCCGTACTGAACCGACTTGACATCATGGTCGATGCCCCGGACGGAGATGGTAGCACCCACGATTGCCGAGCCATCGAAGCTGTCCAGCACAGATCCTTTCACACCGATGTGGACCTTGGGGGAATAAAGACAAGAAAGAAGAAGAAGATTTTTTAAAAAAAGAAGAGAATGAAACAGATTAGAAATGAGGTACTGACCTGATATTGTTGGAATATTCTCCTATTTGTTCTCTAGAACTTCATTCATATTTTGTACCAGTTACAGTATTTGATACCTTAAGTTTCCATAAGCTTCAGTTTTATTTTGATCATCAAAATGAGAATAAATCAAGTTTGATGGTTGAAAGGCAAAGCAACAAACAGGTAACATTGTACATGGAGCAGAGTGCTGCAAACCCACTTGTCCACTTGTCCAGGACAACAAAAATTCAGTTAAAGTTTGTTATTCCAAAGGTTCATTAATATGAAAAAGAAATAAAGGGTCATTTTTCCAAACATTTGTTAGTGCACACCTTCTTTGCACTTTCAGATAACAAATCTTTGGAATAAGAAACCTTATTTCATTTCCAGATTAATAAACCTTGGAAATATTGAGCCCTATTTTCATTTTCGTATCAATGAACCTGTAGAATAACGAACATTACCCCAAAAACTCACTGGTGAGTTTTATCCTGAAGGTCAAACTTTCCAGGAAGAAGCCTAGAATACAAATGGTAAGAGACAAAATACACTGCTATTGATAAGAGACAAATTTCTGCTTCATCATTATTGCCCTGAATTCACTGGAAAGGATGTACATCGCTCTGAAATGTGGTGATACAACGTACTGTAGATCCTGTGAAACATGGCGCAAGTTTTGCAAATTTTGCAATGAATCGAGAATTGGTAATTCAACAACCAAATGTCATAGGTCTTAATATGCTATGTTTGCTGATTGGCACATTTACTTGAAAACTGATTGTCAATGAATTGAGATTACCTAAAAGCTCTAATCTCTATTGTGACATCATACAATGTAGCTCTCTTGTTGGACTGAAACACAGTGTAATATGCCCAATTTGGCTGGCTGACTTAAAATTAGGTCGGGTTGGAGTATCACTAATTATCTGAAAGCTGATTCACGAAGCTTGACAAGTTGACTGAGCTAAGAGCCAGGCCAATGGGCACATTAAGGGTTATAAAGTTGGCATATCAAAAGCAGTTTGTTAGTATCCACCATGCAATCATATAACAGAATTGATTGAAAGTTCTGCAATAAACATTTTCAGATTTGGGCACAGTTTGTGTTTTTTGTCCCACAAATCCAGGAGTGGCTTCAATACACACTGTGTGTGTATTTTTTGTGTCTGTATTTAATAATAGTTAAAATGAGTGATACAGTTTATGTAAACTCCTATGAAGCCTATTCAATAATTGAAGGAAAGCAGGTTGAGCTGTTGTGTTCCATCACACTTTTACATTATTGCAAAACATGAAAATTCTACCTTTACATCCTCTCCTCTTGAACACTTCTTCAGTTTTTCATATTTTCTCTCTTCTTTCTACGGGGAGGGGAAGGTGTGAATGAAAAATCAGCCGTGGAAGACAACCATAATAACATTTGCCAATTCAATTATCTTTAATAAGGAATGTAAACTCTGTGGAATCACGCTAGGCAACACTGGATATTACATTATTGCTCTTCGCATTCTTGATTCACACATTTCAGTGATGCCATTTCCGATGAGACTGCGGAAAAAAAAAGGGGGAGGGAAACATGCTTTCCTCTCGAGGCACTGCCCTGGAAATTGACAGTGACAAGTCGGAAGATGAAGTTTGATGCACTTTCGTGCAACTCGTCAGGTGAAGAGCACCGGCCTTCCGTGTGCTCCGTGGGGGGCGGGTAATAGCTTCTCAGTATGGGGCAATGCACTACAACCAACAGACCTCCCAAATGAACACACGTGGGCAATGGCAGTGGGTTTTAAAAAAATTTGCCTTTCATGAGATTCTAAGAAAGTTTACATGACCCTTAATCTCTGATGACTTGAGGTCAAATGGGGGTTATGAAAAAAAAGAAAAACCAAAGTAACTTTGTGATTCACAACTTTATACAAATTTTGCAAGAAAGAATTTGATTCATATGTGAACTTTGGGTGACATTAGTCCCTAGAAACAGATGCCAAAATCACAGAAAAAATCTATTTAATGCCACCTCCTCCCCCCCCCCCCCCCCAAAAAAAAAGAATACTGAGAAACCAGAAATATTTGCGGTGTGAAATTTTCGCAATTTGTAGCCCATGGCCTTTTCTGCGGCATGAAATTTTCACGTATTGCCACTGCCATTCAATGCATAATGTAGACTTAGAACTTTTGCTCTTTTAATTTCACAAATCTAGGCTCCCTACCAAATTTAAGAAAATTTTGTGCATGCAAAAAATTCTGGTTTTACAGTAATCAGTTTGAATTTTATCCAGGAACACAGAAAAAAAATCCTAGTCACAAAACAATAACAATTCATACAGTCAAATCAGATTGAAAGAATAGTAAAACCTTTATCGAAATTATATCTCAAACAGCCTAAAATATGAAAGTCATGGAATTCATATGTTTGACTTGTTTTGGTGAATAGAAATACTGGCCACACCGGCATGTACATATTAATGCAAATATAAAGCTGAGATGAGAGTGTCATTTACTCATAATTCTATCATCTGTTTGTGCACAAATATGTCATCATTGGATGGTGATATTGTAACTCCAATCATTTTACCTGAAAAGTCATTATCAATACACAAACTATGATACAAACAGACGCAGGTGTTTACTGTAAAACAAGGAATTTTTGCGTGCACTTTAATTTCGCGAATTTCGCGAGCGCCAAGATTCGCAAAATTAAAATGCACGCGAAAGTCCATGTTTACATATGCATTGAACGCCAGTGGCACTTCGCGAAAATTTCATGCCACGAAAAAGGCTGTCGGCTCCAATTCGCGAAAAATTCATGCCGCGAATATTTCATGTTTTACAGTATTTTCCTTTTTTTGTGTGTTTTTGTTTTGTTTTGTTTTGTTTTGTATTAAGAAAGTTAACTGAAGATCTCTGTTGGACCTATAAGGTGACTTGTAAGGTCATGATGTCATAACCTTACCTCATTTGCAAATGTGACTGCCATTGATATAACAATGCAAAACATTTATTTATTCTATTTGTAGTCATTTTCTTTCCTTTTTTATTTCGAATACAGTTTATATAGAATCAGAATAGCCTGATCAAGGACACGTTGGAATATATGCATTAGATTCACCATTCAAAACTCGACTTTTCTTCAATCAAATACATAATTTGTCCTGCACCACATTCACACTCTGTACTGGGTCAGTGATGCATAATGTATATTGCTGATATTTGTACAGTCTGCTCACACAGACATGCCTTGAGGGTCTTGAAAGTGATGTGTGCGTGTGTGTGTGTGTGTGTGTGTGTGTATGTGTGTGTGTGTGTGCGTTTACAATTGTACTTTATTGCTATGTTTTTGTTTTTTATTTCTTTTGAATGCAATGTGCCTTGATAATCCGTGATTTGAATGCAAATGTTGAGAAAATTGCCCTCTGGATAAACTGTTACAATACAACCGCCTCCCTTTTTGACTTGCAGGGTTCATCCGAAGTTAAGAGAATTTGTAGGGTATATGGAAACCCCCTAGCCCGTGCCTTGCAAATCAGGTTTAACGCCTCTATAATCAGATTCAGCCAAAGCTGCAGGGGGACTCACTGTGACTGCTGGGTTTGAGGAATGTCTTGTGTTTGCTTATAATTGTTCTCTTTTAAGTTCTATGTTGGCAGCTTCCAGTGGGTTAATGTGTGACAGATAATCATAGCCCCAAATGTCATTGCTCCCATAAGATGTGCATATTTGACTCTTATTACAGAATTATGATAATCATGATACGTGTACGCAGTGTGTTACTACTTCATAATATCACCATTACCATTTGTCACCATCACTGCAATCATCATCTACTTCTACCACTTCTACAACAGTAACTACTACTACTCCTGCTACTATGTCTACTGCTACTACAATTACTACTACTACTAGTACTACTTCTACTGCTACTACAATTACTACTACTTCTACTTCTACTACTACTACTAGTACTACTATTACTACCATCACTTAGACAATTTCTACTATCACTATCACACTAACCACTACTATTTCTAATAATCTTACTTCTACTACCATTACTCAAACATTACCTCATCTACTAGCTACTACTTCCGCTATTATTATTATTATCATTATTATCATTACTACTACTACTACTACTACTGCTGCTGCTACTACTACTGTTACTACTACATGTACTATTAAATGCAATTAATATGACTGCTGCTGTGTCTTGCTAAACTTTGAGATTCCAGTTTCAAATTCACATTTTAAATTTCCAGCAGCTGATAACTGGTAATTTTATAAAAATTTGTTTCCGTAACGACAATGAATTAGACCAAGTTTTACGGGTTGAAAAAATGATAGACTTGGCAAAACAAGTGAAAGGTATTGTAATCCTAACTTTAAATTAATGACCAACCCCCCCCCCCAATAACAGCACTATGAATTTAATTGTGTTTCGACTTTGCAGTTGACTTTAAATAACATTCAAGAAAACACAAACTGTTCATAATTTTCTTTTAAGCTACGCCCCTTTCTCCAGCCCATAATATTTCCCTAAAATGAATTAAGAATTCCCCGTTTCATGTGTACTGTAATCATGATTTTGATACTTGATCAACACATGTGTACCTACAAAAGGAGGTAAACGCTTCAGCAGAGTAAATTTACTAAAAGACATATGTTCAAACAGGCAATCAATAGTTGCACCTGATGCTGTACAGATGACATCTATTATAACTGCAATGCAATCTGAATTTGTGAGCATTTTGCTGAACTTTGTCCCCTCTGGTGAGTTTCATATGAAGCCTGATTAATAAGCAATTATCTTGAATGTTTGGATAAAATTTCTGATAATGATAATTTGAGAAAAATCAGACAAATCAATGATGAAACAAGCCATGAGGGGGGTAATTGCCTGGATACGGTATACGAATATTTCATAGAGGGAGTGGTTTAGAATCTCATGCCAAGATTTTGCTGGAATCATAATCTACAGCTGTACATGTGTTTCAGATTAAATGCACTTATACCCTCACGCTTGTTAATTTGATGGTATACCGAATATACAAGTATTGCACTTCTTGCATTCATCGTATCACACTCAAAAGACGAATGTAAGTTGTACAGTATCTCCTGCCTTCTGTTTACAGTTCTAAGGGATGTATGAAAATAGTACTACAGAGACAATCAGTGTAATATTTCATGGAGGCGAGTGGTTTAGAATCTCATGCTAAGATTTTGCTTGAAACGTTATCTTCATGTGTTTCAGATTAAATGCACATACCCTCATTCATGCCAAGATTTTTCTCTCGGTAAATTATCAAAGTTTGAGTAAAACCACGTAGGAGCATCAGCACAACCACACAAAAACACAAGAAAAGCAAAAGACATTTTAATATTAATTAAAATATCATAGGCAATAAACCAACTTTAATTCTACCATGTAATGGTATGAATCAACATATCAGTACAGCATCATATTTATGATGTTCACATGCAACATGTATCCCATGATCATGAAAAATATCCCTGCTAAACAAGTTCAGTACTTTGGGATGGGGTTGTGATGGAGATGGGGGGGGGGGGGGGGTAGACCAGTCTGAAGCAATACAACTTTTCATGTATGACAATACATGTTACGGCAGTGTATAGGTGACATTCAGGGCAGATTGTTTTTTGCTCCATAGCAGGGATCCTTGTCTTTCAACACTAATGGATACAGCAGCTGCGTATAATAGTAGCTCTTTGAACATGAACTTCGAGGAAGCTAATAACAAAGAAAAGTGAAAAGGTTATCGACAGAACATTTGGACTGATCCCTGATATCCTTGATCCTTTGCATGTTTTTTTAATATATAATAACATGCAATTGCAGTCTGAATATTGTTAGTTACTATCATCAATGACTAGAAACTTAAATGGACCACTTTACACTTTTATGATTCACTTTTTTGCTTGGTGATGTTGTAGAAATTTAACAAAATTCTGCACATAGTATGACCCAGACCTACATACATGTGCTTCACAATATGTGTGCATGTAGGTCCTATATAGTATAAAGAGAGCATTCCTCGACACATATCATCTAACCTACGAAGTGGCTGTACTTCGAGGCCAACAGATGGGTTCTCACATTTCAAACTGCCATAGATTGTGCCCTCACGTCTGATCGATGAGTGATAACTTGACATTGAGTGGAGAAATAATGCATTATTTCCTGGGTAAAGATGATATACACGGAGAGTAAAAGGGAGCTAGAGACAGTGAGCAAGGGAGCTAGAGAGACTGACTGACAGACAGACAGACCATAGACAGACAGCTGCACTGCCAGACAGACACTAAGTTCGCTAAGCACAAGATAGATTCATAATAATTCTTCTTTTTTTCCAGTGGAACTCATTCCTCTCATCACCAGGGCCCCGTTGTATAAAAAGATCTTACACCCCTTTCAGTAACATGCATGCAAAATTGGAGCGCGCCAGGCAGTAAAAA
This sequence comes from Diadema antillarum, assembly GCF_040938485.1. NCBI lineage: Eukaryota > Metazoa > Echinodermata > Echinoidea > Diadematoida > Diadematidae > Diadema > Diadema antillarum. The sequence goes on along the minus strand of NW_027271253.1, from coordinate 459,401 downwards.
TTGCATTCAGCAACTACAGCAGAATCACACTACTTTTATGATGACCCATTCACGAAACTCGCCACGCAAGGGATAACTACCATGGTAACTGAATGCGCACTTTGGCGGAGGCACGGCAAGGTGATTATGACCTTTGACCGTGCAAGGAATTTTGGCCCAAGCCTGGCACTGCTATCATTCATAAACTCTTCGATCGGCGCCAGGCCCATGCCTGGTGCTAGCTTACAGCAGGACCAAAATGACCCGAGCGTGCATGTGACATGGGCCAATTGGCCCGACCCATTCATAAACTCAAAATGTTATGACTTGGCTCAGGCCTGAGCCAAAGAGTTAATGAAAGGGGTAATAATCAAACATAAGTCAGAAAATGCAATATAAGTCAGGTATCAATCAGAATTTAGTATTCAGACTTATATTTCATCTTTTGACTTATGTTTGATCTCAGCTTTTATGCAACCGGGCCCAGAGGACAGCACTGAATGCAAAGTATACACATAAGACTCGGCTCACACATTTAAGTTCCAATATGCTCAACTCTCGATTGATTGAAATTCAAGCTGCATCGATTTCAAATGCAAGTTTTCATGTAACCGGGCCATGGAGTGTGAAGCAGAAGCCCTCATATTGCAAAGCATTGTGGGATATGTGCGTGGTTTATGGTCATAGATTCAGGTCACATAGTTGCCCCTGTCAAGAATATATCACTTTCTACCTCCTCTTATTGCAAAGATGTGTGCAACATAAACATCTGTGCCTTCGTTGAGAAGTTGATTTTTTATTTATTTCAGCTCATACATTTGTACAGACTTTACTACGAGAGACCCAACAGCTCCATTCCACATGGAAGTGCACGAGTTCAAAGTTGACAAAAAATTTTACTTGCAGGAGACTGAACATTGTTTTCAATGAAAACTGCAAATCTGAAAAAAAAGCAGTTAGCAGTGATTTATGTTGTTGAATCTGACAGGCGTTACTAAAGTGAACCAAAAAACCTGAATACGCTGTATCAGTGAGACACCTGGACAGCTTGAAGAGTGTTCTACTATGCAGGGAGGTGTGAGAGAGAACCCCTCTTGTACCTCCCTGGTCCTCTGGGATCCCCTTTCTTCTTTCATCATCTATGTTTATTATATGTCACAGAGTATCATCTCCCATCCTTGTTTATTTTCCTTGAAATATGATTCAATGTAATTCTTTTAGTCATATGAGGCAGGTTTGATTCTCCGGGATTTGACGGCACTTGCCAAACATGGCTACTTCCTCTTTTACCATCTGCACGAGACAGGAAAGTCTTCAGTCGTGTGACATTTGAACATGTCTGCCCCCAAAAAGCTCCCGTACGCAACGACTAGGATGCAAGCAGAGCAGTCGGGGCTAGCCACAGAGAAGCGCTTTGATCCCCCAAGGAATATGTGGTGTAAATTTAGCCAAGTCTCCTTAAATTGGCATGCTGTTGACACCCTGGTTGTGCTCAGAGCATGATCTCAAATCATGTGCGGTGTAATGTTTTTTTCTATATCATCTGCATCCTGGTACTTCCTCAATGATAGTGCAATTATGTACGCTGTATCGTTTTAATGGGAAGAGTGTGTTCTGTGAATACTGGGAATATGAAAGAATTACAGAGTATGTTGTGCACTTCAACTTACAGCTGTAAGTTTGAACTTCACGACAGTAACATTTCATGGGCTGTTCCTGTGAGATCCATCTTCCTTCTCCCATACTGTTACTCATAGTACTAGCAGTCTTCAAATTGCTCTATATTGTATCACCAATCACTCCCGTCTGGCCCCAGGCTAAACCTTTCCCGGATTCGGAAATCATAACCCCCAAAATACCAGTACATAAACTGAAACATGTGATGGCAAACTTACAATACACTGTATAGCTACACCAAAGAATGGAATAATCTGGATCTTCCATCAAAAACAAAATAGAAAACAAAACAAAACAAAACAAAAGCAACATGAATCTGTCAGTTCATAAAAGGACACATCTTGTCCCATAAATAATATTTCACCTGATTTCACTTGCATCATTTCACTGAATAAAATAAATAATGGCATAGTACCTTTTTAATTCATGTACACACAAAATTTTACCCTATTGCCTGAAATTTGCATACCAACTGTGTCTAGTAGGAAGGGTGCATGAAATGCAAATTGTATGTGGAAACAAAAAGATTAATCTATACCTAGCCCTTTCCTCATCTCTAACAGACTTTTAATACATTGTGATGGCTAATGACTTGATATCATTTGATTTGCTTCAAAATGTATACAAAAATCATAAAGCTTTAGGTACAGAAAACCACTGCTGCAATATACTGAGCACTAACTTCCCCACAATACTTCAATCATTGTTGCATAACAAAAAGCCAATAAATCTTTCAACAACCACTTTGTAAATTATCCATTGTGATGAGAAATGAGTAAGCCACTGTATCACTCAAAATACATCAGGTAAACAAATAGTGTGGTCTAAATTACAAATACCATTTTTTTTTTTAAATGAGCAATTCAACAGGCCACATTTGTCTGACCATATGGACTGTTGTAAACCAGTGGTATCTTACTACCTGGCTTCCTTACATATTGCACTCTGACATTTAAAAAAAGAAAAGAAAAGAAAATGGAATGTAGTTTAATTATTTTTTTAGACTTTGTTAAATATTCTGGAGGCTACCCCTTCTCCTCTCTCACCTCCTCATGGTTCCGAAAACCACTCCCTTCCGTATCTCCTCCCCTCCCCCCCCCCCCAAAAAAAATAATAATAATAAATAAATAAATGAATAAAAAATGCAGAGATCCTTTGTTGGATTTCACATGTAGTTTCAGGAAGAAATGGATTTGACCCCCATCCTTCATGATAACAACTTTCTGAATCATAATTCTACACAACCTCCCTCTCAAGAAATGTTTTATAAGTATTACTTGTATATCATCATAATATACTCATGAAAACCCAATATTTCTCAGTGAACATGGCTGGGTTTACGCAATGATCTACATTGAATTTTATAGATATTTGTCAACATCATTGCTGGTCCATCTCACCTGAGCACAAAATTTGTTGCTGTTCAATGTCTATTGAATGACCTGTCACATTCAATCTTAGGTAATAAATAAATGTAGGAAAATGCATTGCCAAGAATGTCATGAGATTTGCAACAGAAGCAGCAGCCTTTCTGACTTGTACAAACAAAATAAAACAGAAGAAAAGAAAAGTAAATCAACACTTTTCTGTGATTAAAGTGGCAAAATTCGCAATTTCATTCACACAAGTCAATGGATGAGATTCTGAACCGTCAAAAATGCTACGGAGTATCACAATCTAGAAATGTATGAGCATTAGACCTTGATGATTCAAGGTTTCTAAGGAAATTGTACAATGTATGGCTGTGTGATTGGTTGTTCCCCCCCCCCAACTTTCACACTACACTGTAGAAGTCACACCTGCTACTTAGCCGAGAGGCGCTGTCAGCGGCCGTGACGAGTCGATTACCATCTCAAATGGGAAGCAGATGACAGATGAGAATCTCCTTGATATTTTCCCCCCTTGTCGTCGTAAGACGAGGCAGCGCTAATCAGCTCATTTGCAGTCGACTGAGCGACTGTGGCATCCCGTCCCCGAAGCTGATGGCATTATCCTTGTGTCTCATTTTGGGTGTAATTGAGTTCTCATTAATTGTGCTGCTTTTAGGATAATTAAATGATCTTATGCCATGAAATGCACAATTGCAATAGTTCACTAGTAGTTCTAAACACACAAGACTATAGGGTAGCATGTGGCTCCCCTGGAAATCCAGCTACCAGCAAATCTCTATAAATAAGGTTAACCAATTATCATCCTCTAAATTCCAAAGTATGTAGAACTGGAATTCTAATTACCGGTACCTTTTGTTATTGCTTCAACATTTACTGACAGTCATGTATTTGATACATGGGAAAGAAATTGATAAAATGCTGTGAAAATACTTGTTCATTATTCAAACAATTATGACATGTGTATATAAATCCCATGAAAAAAAAATGGTGATATTGTGACAGAAAACAAATATTCCATGATGAAATAATACATGAAACAGAAAGTACAACATTCCCTCCAAACACTGAACTATTGAGGGAAACATTCATTTACAAGGTTGGAAATAGGAAATCACAAAAGCACCAGTCCAAACAGGAATACTTGATATAAACTTATGTAATATACTGTACACATGAGACCACGATAAAACACAATAAGACTTTAGAGGAATCCTCACCAATTTATGAGCAGCTGGCATAAAAGAAAATTCTCCAGGAATTTCAGCTCCATGTATATTGTTGATGGAGAGAAGCATCTCAGTTTGAAATACTAACAAACAGTGTTTACAATTTTAAAACGAAGGTAAAATATCAATTAATGAAGATATCAAAGTTGGACAAAAAGGGGGAATTGAGCTGTTTATATTCAGTCTTGATAAACTACATTTAACTGAAGTAAGGCACACATTCCAAGTCTGATTTATATGGAAAAAAATGATTCATCATCATGGAATTATGTTATGAAGACATAATCCATCCCTGGCACTGAACTTGTGCTTCCTTCCATTAATCTGCAGCAACAAGCTCCAAACCAATCATATCGTGTAATATGTGTACCAACTGGATGTCAAAGTTTCAATCTTTGCCAAGTACAGTAATCTTTGGTTTGCACATCTGGTCTCGAGTACTCCATGAAATCCTACATCTCTACAAGGCAGGAGAGAAATGCTTTCATGCTGTCAATCTTTAGACAAACTAAAAAAAAACTGTCTGATTTGGAATAAATCTGCGAAAGCCCAAGGTTGGTTTTTTTTTTTTTTCAAAACACTTTAATTTTGAGGAACATTAATCACCACTAACTGGTCACTTCTTCTGAAGAAGCATGAAAACTGGCTGCGATAAGAATTTAAAGATGTCAGTAAAATTGCCATTTCTCAACATTCCCTCTCACACTTAGGGTGCTGTGATCTGCTCAAAGTAATTGTCAATCAGCAGTGCAAATGCTGTGAAGAAATAAAGTAATCACTTTTCCAACTATTTTGAACAAAAAGCATACAAAAAAAGAGCTTGACGAAGGAAAATGTACCAGCTAGAATCAAAGGGAATCACACTTCAGAGAGTATTTTTCGTGCTGAAGTCCTTCAGCCAATATATGCAGAACTCTCAACGATTGACTCCACATTTGATATCAACTTACAAACAACTGCTGTGCCCTAGTCAACATCTTGAGGTTAGAATAAATTCAAGATTGTGGGTGACATTTACACAAGATGAGGGACTGCAGAGCCACGCACAGGTTTGTGTCTTCAGAGAAGCTATGGCAATTAACCCTCTTACAACCTCTCCTTTATAAAATACAAGTAAAATCCGATGCAGTGTATGACACAAAGTTGCCGATGGCAGGGCGAGAGTCAAAATCGCATGACAAAGGTAGTATAACAGTTAAAGGGATTGTATAGTATTGGTGGAGATGAGAATTGGACTTTTACTTTTTGGGAAATACAAAGAAACCACTTGTGAATTAGTACAGAGCATATCATTTTAACCCGTTGAGGACGAATCCCGAGTATACTCGGGCAGGTGTCTATGGGAATTTTATGCGTGTTGTAGCAAAATCAGTCCATCCTAAACGGGTGAAGAGGAATTGAGAGTTTATTAGATGAAAATTGGTTTAGGAATCACTGAGACATCCAAAACAAAGTAAAACAAAGCAATCCTAATAACTACTTTAGGTGGGTCCCACCTTTTATTAGGAATGCTCCGTTTTGGATATCTCAGCCATTTTAAAACCAATTTTCATCACACAAAAGTTAAATCCCTCTTGGAATTACATGCTCTTTCATATTTCATGAGAGGTTTTCACTATTTCACCAACAAATGTTCGAAACCTGAAATTAGGTCTCAACCAAAACTATACGATCCCTATTGAACATTCTTTTAATCAGAGCAATGCATTAAAAATCACTATTGCACCAAGGGTGCATGGTGCTTTCATCATGGATGCCCCGCCACCCCTTGGCTCTATTCTGATTCAACCACTTTGAAAGAATGGAGCAAAGATAGAATTTAAAGCCATTTACTTTACTCATCTACAAAATAGTATTACACCTAATTCAAATAAAGGACTCATAGAAGTTGAAGAAAATGCAAATACGTTTGTACTTCAAATTTTGACATCGATCTTGTAAAATTCAAAGATTGAAAAAAAAAAGTGATTGTATCTGAAAGGAAGACTATCAATGATTTTGCAATATTAGCAGCATGAACAGCTGTATATAATGTGAGCAAACAAAGGAATTAGCCCAAAGCAACTGGCTGCCTTACAAACAATCCTTTAAAGGTCAAACACATTGACTTTGTCTCAAGAGTCCTCAGGATCAATGCAAAATTCCTGTAGCACTTAGAATGGAAAAGAAGGAACTATTTTATCCAAACAATGAAAACCCCTTAGTGAAGGCAAATTGTACTTTAATCACACAATTGTGAAGTACTATACATGCTGTATGTTGTTGGAAAAATTATCCATTTTGTACAATTGTACACATTAACATCTGAGATAGTGTAAAACCAGAATTTTTAACATCCATGAAACTTATTCAAAATTTCGTGTGGAGTCAAGATTTGCTCTTAAAGTGATTGTGTTCACATTGTACTGAATTCCAGCGGCAATTTCCAAAAATTTCATGCCAGGAATGTTTTAGGTTTTAACAGTATGTTACTTTTATAGATTGTACAATATGTGACCCGCGTCAACAAAAGGATCCGAAAGTCGGGGGAGGACAATTTTCTGAAAATGGCATGATATTATTCCTGTACTCTTCTACTTTAATTTCATAGTAATAGCACAACTCATAAAAGTACTCGGTTGCGGAGATATCGATGATTTTAGCAGCGCATGTCAAGTGGTTGAGGAAATAAGAGTTTTGAGAAGAACACCTTCAAAAGTTGTCCTTCCGACGCTATCATGGTCATGGGGAGGCGAGACAGTTTTCACCGCTTGACAATAGAAGGCACGCTCCTAGTGACCTCCGCCATGTTCAGTCAAGCTTAGCGCCAGCGGTCTACGCACAACCAATCGGTAATCAGGATGCCACGCACTGACCAATAAGATCTCTCCCTCGTTGCTAGGGGCGGAGTATAGCTGCGGCGCTCAATCCAAATCTTCGGACACGTTTCTCTTACATTGAAAGTCGGAAAATCATGGCCCAGAAAAACGCTAATTTCTTGCCTTTCCCTTGATCATTTAGCTTCGAAATTTCGGCAGATGATTGACAAAACATTAGACTACAAAATTATGCCAAAAACAGAAATCCAATTGTTTTGACCAATTTTGATGATGTGACTTTAAACTTGATTTTCTCGGCTCGGCCGTCAGCGACTTTAGGATCCTTTTGTTATAGCGGGTCACATATGTATTCAAATTTCATATGACAACTACGTCATCATCACCAAGAAATGTAGTCTCAGCATGAAAACTTGGTTTCACTACAACACTGGCAAACTTGAAGGTGACATTTTTTTTCTTTGTCTTGGAAGAAAAACACAACATTTGCACCATAAAGCAAAAGGGATGCTCATAGTCTTGATCAATCTAACTTACCGCATTTTCATGACACCATCAAGAATACAGAAGGGCAAAGAATATTGTTCCATTGTCTCAATGAAGAGGAGGTTTGGTATATTCACAAATACATTATGTGCAACATAATGGGAAATACAAGGAATTTCATTAGGACTATTTTTCTTTGATTCCTTTGGTTTTGCCTGACAGGAAGACCCTATTCATTTTAGAAAACCAATGCATTAGTGCTGCCATGCATCATAAATGGGAAGTTGTACTTCATAGCGAACTACAATATTCTCATACTGTAAAACGAGGAATTTTCGCGTGCATTTCAATTTCGCGAATTTCGCGAGCGCCAAAATTCGCGAAATTAAAATGCATGTGAAAGCTTTTGTCTACACTACAACTACATACATTGAATGCAAGAAGCAATTCGCGAAAATTTCATGCCACGAAAAAGGCTGTCGGCTCCAATTCGCGAAAATTTCATGCCGCGAATATATCATGTTTTACAGTATACAATTTGTATTATTTAACTACAGATATCAATTACTATGGCCAAATTCCATTTTATGATACATTGTAGTGATGTACACCAAATGATTTGCAATCTTCTCAATTTGCTGGAAAGAAATTAAAGACAAACAAAATAGACCATAACATCATAACTTAAACATTTTAAATATCATTAAGTTTCAAAGTAGGATTGTTTTCCTTGGACATGATGCAAAGAGGCAGGTTTATCTGATTTTATTTATGCCTGATTTTATTTATTTAACACTTTGGGAGAAGAGCTACAATCAATTTTATATGATTGTATCAACTTTGCCTTCATTGGAAGTGTGGTGGAAATGGTCAACTTGACCCTGTTGATCTATACTCTGTTTGAATGATTGCCAAGTCACTACCTTCACATTTCAGTCTACAAGACATCCCTCCATGACTTGCTTGGGATTTGTACCTCAACAACAGTAAAATTTCAATAGAAATTTTAAACATCTTTACAATCAATAATTTTTTAAAAATTCTTTATCATCATAAAGTGTAGAGAATTTACTTCACTTCTCTGCCTCCATGATTCCAACACTGTACAGTAGACATTAAGTTATCAACATTAACACTGACATTAACTATACATGCCATGAAACTAGTGTACAGGACTGCTTTCCTAATTTGAAGGGGGAGGGGGAAGAGTTAACATAAGTCACTTTGTTGTAGCCTGTCCACAGACTGCTGGTATCTGTTCAGTGTGTGTGTGCACACGCGTGTGAACCTGTCCAGCTAAACTTGCATTCACTCACTCTCTCAGAACTAACATCTTGATATTTAGTCACTAATAGTATACAGGCAACCACGATGCCCATGGTAAAGACATCCTTAAAGTAGGAACTTTAAGACTGAAAGAAGAGCTGGAAGGACAAAAGACAGGAAATGATGAGCCAGGAAGTGACACTGCCATAACCATTTATGTACGAGGAACTTTAGGGAGTGTGTTTTAATGAATAGGGTATTCTGTGCTAATCTGCACTCAAAGCATACAGAGGCCGAGGGTTAAATCTGCAAAGAAAAAGCTTACTGCACCATGGCTTTATGGTGTCATTGAAAAAGGATGCACATTACGTATAACAGAGTCTTGTTTCGGTGCTGTTCAGAATTGATGCTTGAGTATATAATTCCAGTATGGTCATGCACTGTCATACGAGACTGTAAGCTTCAAGCCCTACAACTGTAGCAATATTAGGTGTCAATTACGGTAAATATATTTCCTCATCCTGATCAATTTCTCAGTTCAGATTGGTCCTTAGCAAGACAATAAAATGCTGTATTCCCTTAGTATAGATATCATCAGTGGCAGCATCTTTTTTTTTTTCTTCTTTTTCTTATCATTGGCCACTCAGCATAACATATGACAAGTTGTTAGTGTCCTATCTTCCATGGCTGCAGTGATCAGCAATTGTCATAGCATGGGGGGGAGGGGGGAGGGATTTCGCGATCCTTTAACTTTTGAAAACCTAAATGTTTATTAGTCGTGACACTGTCTGGAAGGCTTTGCCTTTGATGACTGAGTGAAGGATAGTTTGGGGCTGTTGAGGTTCGCTGATAATTCAGTCAGAAACAGCACATGATGCCCAGACAGGGGGATATGTCATCAAGAAACTCATTCAGTATCAGCTGGCACAGCAGCTGGTGAAACCATCGTACACAACAACACTGACGAGGTTGCTCACGTAGAAAAAGCATCAAAACATGAATGTGGGCAATGGTGCATGTCCAGTGCACATATTACCCTTGCCTTGAACACACTGTGCACACACGTATCACAACATCTTCCTTGTCTTGTTGAAGATTACACTATATGATGATGATAAATAAGAAACAAAACAAAACAAAACAAAACAAAAGGCATTTCATTTGAGCTCAATGATCAAGTTGGTCAATAAAACATGTAAAGGTGTAGCACATATCATTCTGCAAATGCCACTTTCACAGCTTGGCAAGTTTCAATGAAAATCTATTAAAGTGTATCAAAGGGCACATTAAAGTTTAGTGACTGCTTTGTACATTGAAGTTAAAAACCAAGAAAGTGTTTAGTCATGATGTCTATTAATTTGCCTCAATCAATGTGAGACTGGAAAATTCTCACCTTTTCCATGTATGCTATGAGGGCTTCCCTGTTGTTACGCCACTCTGGGGCAAGCTGTGCAACCAAGGGATACTTGCAGCACGATAACTCCACTGTGATTTCAAAACAGTTGCTGTTGAGGTAATTAAAGTCCTGCATCCCTCCTGGAAAATGAACATAATGGAATGAATGACAAGAAACATGGGATATTCCAAAGCCTATCATTTTTATCAATACTTACCTTAATTTGTTAATGACACAGAAACACGAGTGAAACACTTCACATTTTATCTTGTAGAGTATCATTTGGTGGGATATACCCAAGAATTCCCTAAATGTCATCACTTGATTCAGCACATCATACAGCTGTGTGAGGAGTCATAAATGCTATCATAGCTACATTCACTCAATTTACATTGATTTCCACTCATGCAAAAAGTGGCCTGCAAGAATTCAACTCTATGCAAACCACACATGCTGTACATGTACTTTATAAGTAGGCTTCGTGTCCATCTGATTAAAAGTTTACGAAATCTTTATCCCTTGTACACTTTCTTTCAAACCATTTCATCTAAAAGAAAACAAAGTTCTCTCATGTAGTTTCATTTATAGCACTGAGGTTTAGACTGAATGCATCTAGAACTATGATGTGTACTTAATTTATCGTTAAATCTGGAAAAACTTACATCATATGGGAAACCCCACATTATCTGCTATATTATGATGACTATATAAAACTCTGGATGTTGCCTTTACCTGGAACATCATACCACGCTGCTCCATTGGTGATCCCACCAGGAAATGCTTCATTGGCATAGCCGGGACAACCGGTCGTGCTATGCATTGTACGGTGGTTGTTTGCGTACGTTCTGGCCAGTTCCTGGAACAGGGTGTCGTCTGGAGACTTGCTGTACTTTGCCTGTGTGCGGCCGCGGCCCGGTCGGGAATCGTCAAAGGGGTAGCTAGCCACCAGGCTCCCCCCGTGCAGGTTCGCAGACAGTACAAACGGGTTGTCCTCAATCCACCTCATCATCAGTTCTGTCTCCGGCTGGCGGCCCTTCCATTTGTCTCCTGTTCGTGTGTGGAACTGGTCCGGGAAGTTGCGATTGAGATCCACATTATTTGCGTTTGATCGGCCATACACCCCATCGCAGTCTCCCACAGTGGCAATGGCGAATCCATCCGGATTCATAGTTGGCATGATGAAGATGTTTGTGTTGTTCACAAGTCGTGTGACCCGCTTGTCCTTTCCGTAATTTTGAAGAAGATACTCAATCAGGTAAATCAAGATTTGTCGTCCGATTACTTCATTTCCATGCATGTTTCCAACATATTTGAACCATGGTTCCTCACTTTCTACAATATCAGGGTTATCTGTGATCTGCATAACCCAGAGTTCCTTCCCTCTAACACTCTGACCGATGCTCGAAAGACGTGTGATGTCAGGATAATCTACAGCATACTTGCCTAAAAGATTAGTGAGATTGTCGTAGCTATGGTAGTAAGTCGTGTCAATATCTGTAGCAGCTGAGGACGAGGCGCGTTCGAATCTGGACCGAAAGTAGGACATTTCGTCGCCCGAAAGTCCGGGGAGGCTCTTCCATGGTTCCGGTAACGAAAGCGCTGAGCAAGACACGATGGAGGTGTGAGCCAGACAAAGGATAAAAACACCCAATTTAGGGAGATTTTTCTTCTCCATGATGAATAACAGGCATTGAATAACCATGAAGAATCAATGTTTTCCGAAAATTAGTTAGATTTTAATAGACATTCACATTAGTGGCTCCGTATTTTTTTGGCAATCACGTCGAAGATTTTGCACAATAGTATACACAAGGTACAAGTTACTGACAAGTGCTTACAACAGCATCCAGCAGCAGTGCCGCGCCGTGGCGAGCGAGATTCCAGGAAGCCGAGCTGATTGCAAATGTGTTGCAAAATGGTATAGAAATCACAAATCTGAGATCCTTGACAAACGGCATTGCAATCAGTTCCCACTTTTCAGTTTACTTGAATTATCACAGTGGTAAATAATTATGAAACTTATTTCTGTTGCTGGTCTACAGAGCTCGCAGATACTTCTAGCGTGGCTGAGCTGAATGAAGCAGACAGCTGTGTGTATCAGCAGGAATAAACATCATCACACACATAAATGTACAATTGTACAGTACAAAGCTGCGCTGGCGCTACTGCTGCACCGCAGCTGGCTGGAGTACACGCCATCACGATATCCGTGCCGTGCCAGCGAACCCCGGCCCGACCGGTCGCCCTCTTCGCAGAGAGATTTGACGTGCCCTATGGTATGATCGTACAAGCGTAAAGCGCAGCGATCGAATGAGGGCGGTATACAAAGTCTGCAAGTTTGTTTACGAAGCAGTATGTGCATACAGTAGGGGATCCATACAGTACAATACGTGCATAGAGCAAGAGAACATGTGCGTGTACATCATTGTCATTATAACGCGGCAGTTGGGTTAAAAATGACATCTGTTTTCTTGTACGTCCCAAACATTATTGGTGAGTATTCCGCATGTTGATGTAATTCATAATTCATGTTTAGTGTTCCAGCCAGAAAGAGAATTACCAGTTTAGTACTGAGCTGGCTTGTCGCAGTTAAAAATGGACAAACTGTAGAGTAGGCAAGTAACGTTAGGCTTATTCAGCATACATTACAGCCTACAGCACAGGGCCTATAAAACTCTACTACCACAAGTCTAAGTAAAATGTCCAAAGCCAAAAAGACCAAGGGCAAAGCTTGGTGCTGGGGATGAGGGGCCTGGGCCTGGGCTGTGGGGGTGTTTCACGAAGTCCAACTTAATTTTAAGATTGACTAAAAATTTGGAAAGAGTTCCTTATGGGCAAAATCATATCAGTTCGGGAAACCCACTCACAAGGGGGGCCCCTCCTTATAAGTAACCCGTCCCCCTTATAAGTAACCCCGTCCCCCTTATAAGTAACCCCCGGGGCACCCCTTATAAGGAGTCTCCACGCTTTTTTGCAATGCAACGCGAAAATGAAAGGACTGCGGCAATTCGCTTGATTATGTCCATAAAGCTTCACAAGTTTCCTAGTTACTCACGAAATTTGAGCAAAATCGGTTTGAGGCATCATATCTAAAATCATGGATTTAAATGCGATGTCAAACGACCCCTGCGAATGCTGAAATGCGAGCGATTACTGGCGTGAGTGTCGCCAGGCGCGGCGGCGCGGCAATGCTTGAGTGCAGATCATCCGCAGACGTGGCGACTGAGTACGTACTCAGTCGCCACGTCTGCACTCAAGCATTGCCGCGCCGCCGCACCTGGCGACACTCACGCCAGTAATCGCTCGCATTTCAGCATTCGCAGGGGTCGTTTGACATCGCATTTAAATCCATGATTTTAGATATGATGCCTCAAACCGATTTTGCTCAAATTTCGTGAGTAACTAGGAAACTTGTGAAGCTTTATGGACATAATCAAGCGAATTGCCGCAGTCCTTTCATTTTCGCGTTGCATTGCAAAAAAGCGTGGAGACTCCTTATAAGGGGTGCCCCGGGGGTTACTTATAAGGGGGACGGGGTTACTTATAAGGGGGACGGGTTACTTATAAGGAGGGGCCCCCCTTGTGAGTGGGTTTCCCGAACTGATATAGGCCCCACCGCAGTGCGCGTGCACCCATGCGTTAAAGGGATAGTACATTACTTGTTACTTGTTGAAATAATCCCAAAACTGCAGCTCCGTTGCAGCTATACCGGGATGAACAATCCCTGCCGTGTGTCAACAAGGGTGCAGAGGTGCCATAGTCATAACCCACATATTTACAATAAAAGTGGTTAAACCTGTGCAAGTAAAAATAAGGTTGGCTCCTTACAGGACACTGGAACCAGAAGAAGGCTGCATTATGATGATATGTTGGAGTGCAGCCTCTCTGAATTGTGTTGGGTTGGTGAGTTGAACAGCTGCGCCTGGCAAACTGTTCCACAGTCTTGTTGCTCTTGGAAATAGTGAAAACTTGTAGGGGTCGATGGTTGCTGTGGGTACTGTGTACTTGAGTTGGTGGTCATGTCTTCCAATATAAGTTGCAGGTGTGATGACTTGTGGGTGTGGGATGCAAACCAGTTGATAATGAATTTTATGGAATAGGACACACTGTGCTAGAAGTCGACGGTTATGAAGGGTGTGCCAGCCTAGGGCAGAAACTAGGGCTGAGGAAGATGTTGTTCTTCTATAGTCCCCATGCACGAAACGGGCCGCTGCTTTCTGGACTAGTTCAAGTGCATTTATGGCTGTAACAGTGTGTGGATTCCATGCTTCAGCTGCGTATTCCAGTTGTGGGCGGATTAACGCAGCATAAGCTCTGGTCTTGACCTCCATAGAACATGGTGACAGTGTTCGCCGGATAAGACCGAGAGTACGGCTTGCTTTGCGTCTGGTATTCTGACAGTGCGTATTCCATCTCAGATCTGGTGTAACCGTAACTCCTAGGTATTTGTACTCAGTGGGCCTTGATATTACATCGTTGTGTAGACTGTAGTTGAAGATGCTTGGGGAACGTTTGCGAGTGATCGACAGAACACCGCATTTCTTTACATTGAAGCTCATTTGCCAGACAGATGACCAGGTAGACAGCTGGGTGAGATCATGCTGCAGGATTTGGTGATCTAACTCTGTTGCAATGTCTCTGTATACAACACAGTCATCTGCAAATAGACGGATTTTGGACTGGACTTGATGAGTGATATCATTTATGAAGATGAGAAAGAGGGTGGGACCAATAACAGAGCCTTGTGGCACTCCAGATGACACATTCCTCCAGGAAGACTGAGTTCCATCGACAACCACGGCCTGCTGTCTGTCTGCGAGAAAAGACATGATCCAGTTGAGCGTGTCTCCAGAGATACCATAGAACTGGAGCTTGATCTGAAGGCGTTGATGTGGCACCCTGTCAAAGGCCTTCTGGAAGTCAAGGAATACAGCATCAACTTGGCTCCGATGTTGGAGAGCTGAGGACCAGTCATCCACTGCCAGTGACAGTTGCGTAGTTGTTGAGAGACCCTGTCTGAAGCCATGTTGAGCATCAGTGAGGATCCTGTTTGAAGCCAGGTGTTTGGAGACATGACTAAGGATGATGTGCTCCTACAGTATTGGTGGAGATGAGAATTGGGCTTTTAACTTTTTGCAAGATACCAAGAAAACACTTATGATATAGTACAGAGCATACCATTTTAAGAGGAATTCAAAGTTTATTTGATGAAAATCGGGTTTGGAATGAATGAAACATCCAAAAACAAAGTAAAACAAAGCGATTGTAATAAAGTGTGGGTCCCACACTTTATTAGAATCGCTCTTTTTTTGATATCTCAGCCATTTCAAAACCAATTTTCATCAAATAAATGTTGAATTCCTCATAGAATTGCGTGCTCTTTCATATTTCAAAAGAGGTTTCTCATTATCTCACCAAAAAAATGTTAGAAACCTGAAATTAGGTCTCAACCAAAACTGTATGATCCCTTTAAGTATAATAGCAAGCAAGGGTAGTTCGTAGGGATAGGGTTAGGTTTATGTAGGGTTAGGTAGGGATGTATTTATGGTTAAATTGGCCGTTAAATTAGTCGAGGGACGTTAGGGAGTCCTTCCGAGAAGAAAGGGAGGACGAAAGATGCTACATGTATGTTGTGGAAATCAAAATGAGTGTCACCAAAATGCTACAAGAACTTGATTGGACCACTCTGGAACAGCACCGAGAAAATGACAGGCTCATTATGATGTACAAAATACACAATAATCTTACTCCTCTTTCAGCACAGGACTATATTATCAAACAGGCTACTCAGTTGACGAGAGCCTCGCAACCACACTCCTATCGGGTACCATATTCGAGAACTGAATCGCATCGCCATTCGTTCTTCCCAAGAACTGTAAGGAACTGGAATTCCCTGTCGTCAGAAATTGTTTCAGCGCCATCTGTGGGATCATTTCGAAACTGTCTAACGGTTGATCACAGTGGCTAGTTATTTTCGTCAAATTTTCTATGTGCTTGTTGTCACTGCAGCAGTGTGCAGTGAGAATTTGGTATAATTTTGTCCTACAAAATGGGTCTAGGATTGAAAACTAGTAAGTGTTAAACAGGTCTAAATTTGCAGACTACATGTGTTCAATGAAAGATAAGACCCCTACCCCAGGAGGCTAATGTAAACATTGAACAATTACCCCCTTGTTTTAGAGAAATCCACCATTCACTTCGTACAGCAATAGGGCTTTGTGTGTTGTACATGTATGCAGTATTATGGGTGGAAGTGGCAAGCTGTTTAGTGACAGTATTCACAGTTCAGTGAAAGCTTGCGAAGTTGCAGCAGTCTAACAAGTTTGTTCAAGTTTTGTGGGAAAACAACAGGCCCGAATTTGGTAAGAAACTAACTTCTTTACAATGTTTTATAGCTTATGATGATGTGTGTGATCATGTTAGTGAATGAGTAGATTGTAAGGAATATTTACAGAGCAGGATTTGATTTTCCAATTTTATGAAGTTCTTCCGTCGTGATTCATAAATTTGAATAACAAAAGCAGTACCTGCTGCATGCTATAAGGATTAGAACCAACACTTGCTGTCGGGCGAAAGCTCGGTGGTCTAGGGGAGATGACGCCTGTCCGGTGATCAGGAGGTCGTGGGTTCGAATCCTGCTCGAGTATGTACGCCCATGATTTTTTATCATGGCTACTACTAAAACACTGATCAATTCAGTGCTTATTTACGTCGATGTAGGGCAATTTGTCAATCAGTTGCAAGGATTTGATTTGCCAAATCTCTGTAGACAAATGGGAGTAGACAAAGAAGAAGCCAGCGATGCCCCATGCACACTGGTCTCTCTCTCTCTCCTCTTTCTCTCCCCTCTCTCTTCTCCCTCTCCTCTCTCTCCTCTCTCTCTCTTCTCCCTCTCCTCTCTCTCTCTCTCTCTCTCTCTAGAGCTCTCATTCTGTAAGCAGTATGTGCTTGTGCCTTAGAAGTATGGATGTATAGCGGAATGGTAGGGATGTACAGTGTATTATACCTTTTTGCTGTCGCTGTAGGCAGTTGTGGTTAATGAGTTATATTCTCACAAGTGTTGTTACAGAAGTACAGAAGTACAATGTACTGATACTGTCAAGCATTAGATTGTGTAACATGATTTCTGTGTTAAAGTAGTGGATGTTTAGTAGAAACAAATTGACACACATTCATAATGAGTTGAGATCACATCTTAACGTAATCAAATTAGTTTTGACATTAGTTGACAAGTTGTTAGCTGGTGTATAGTGTTTATAATTGTTAGGTTTTATGTTACAGTTTTATGAAGTTATAATTATGGTTTTAATACAGTAATTAGTAATAGTTAATAATTTTGAGTTCATAGAATAAGTTTATTTTGTGTACTCTGTTATGGACAGTGATACATAAGGAAAAGTTTGAGAATTTCAGTGTTGATTTATGTAATAATAACTTTAATGATAAGTTGAAATATGATTGAAGTTATGAAAGTTTAAAAGTGAATTAGATTTTGGATAATATTGGAATTAGATTTTAATAAAGTAAATAAATAATATAAATAGTTGAGGATTTAGTTGATTATATAACAGTTAATTCAGAAAACCATAAAATATGGATAAGTTTGGTTTATGATTGGTGAGTACACGACTTATTGTAAAGTGAACGATGATATGTATCATTAAGTTAGTGATATAGATTATTGGTAGATTATGTTATTAGACTTTAAATGAGCTAAAATGGTGTTAAATCATGTAATGTCTCATGAAGCCATTCATGTATATTTCAAACGTAAGTTTAAAACTTTGATTTTGTGTATTATATTTCAGATTGTTATCTGAAGGTCTGTTATGAACTGAAGGTCCGTATGACTGAAGGTCCGTTATGAACTGAAGGTGCATATGAACTGAAGGTCATTAACTAAAATGAAGCTCAGTAACTGGAAGTCCGTAACTGAAGAGTTGACTGGAATTTCATATTGGAAACATCAGTGTGTTAGCGTAATAAACAAGTATTTGTCACGGTAACGGGATGTCACCTTGCTTCATATTTGACCTTGTGAATAACAACTAAGGAGGGTTGTTTGAATGAACAGTGGAAACTCCTCCGTGGTACGAGTTGTCCCGGAGGCAGTCACACTTGTAAATATCTGTAAATAAATTGTATTATAATGTAAATAGCACCAGTCTGCAAGAATCTTCAGTCTATTGAAGGAGGCAGACTTAATCAGAAGAAGAAGAAGAAATCGGCCCCACCGCTGCATCAATTTCGCGTAAACGCCGTTTGGTGGGACCGCATTCATGAGTGATACTGTGGAAGGAAGCCCCACCGCCGTGCTTACCTACTGATGAATGCCACACGGTGGAGCTAAATTCACAAGTATAAATAGGCGAGCTGCCGGAGTATTAGTACGGACACGCAGTGGTTGGGCCTATTTCACGAGTATGCCTCCTTATGCCCCCCCCCCCCCCACTAAATTACTTTTTTTTTTTTAAACTAATAATAAACTAAATAAAGGTTATATGCCATTTCGTCGGTGTTTTCACGAACCGACGCTATTTCGATTTTGGTCAAAATTTTCAAAATCGAGATATTGGTACCAAATGAAAGTGCTTTCAAAACTCTACCAAATCCCCAAATTTTAGATCACAAAATTAATTATTCTTGATTTTATCAAAGAAAGAAAAAAACGACGGTACTCGATATATCGAGAAATTGAGAAAAAGGGGTTTCACGAACCGACGCAGTAAAGATACGCCGGTTCGTGAAACCCGAATTGCTAGGGTGAAGAGCAATGCAGGTTTTACGAACCGTCGCGGTTGCATTATTTTGAGCTTTGTTCAACTTACTGGCCTAGAATTAGGTTATGGCCCTAATCCAGATCTCAGAGTGAGAACCAAACCTTCTGAAAGATGAATGACGGCCTAAGCCAGCCCACTGTCCACGAGTGAAGTGAATGGTAAGCTATAATCCTATTAAAATCGTGCACAAAATAACAGTTTTAGTTGGACTACCATAACCATTAATTGCGGTAGAGTGTAGTCCCATGTATTCAATCGCGTGATGCTTATGAAGCCTAGTCTGTAAACGCCATCCAATTTCAAATTAGATCCCAAATCATATTATTTATAGTTTCTTTTCAACTTATGTCGTTACTTCTGAGACTACTGAGTACTGTAGTCGTAACGTCTGTGTGCAAGACATGCAAGATATCAAAGTCTCGAAGACACTCATGGCTAAGCCTTGACTTGAGTTGAAAATGAAATCATGAGATTGACAAAGTAGGCCTGCTAAACTAAAAAAAAAGTAAAGTCTTAAAGTAAAACTCAAAGGAAGAGTACAGAATAAAGGTAGACATGTTAGACTTTAACTTTCAAGTCTAACTATTAAGTCTAAGTTAAGACTTTACTTGTAATACCAGTTACTAAAACTAAGATCAGCTGAAGTCTAAGACCAAGTCAAATTAACACAGAGTCTATTGTCCATTGACCGATTCTGTGACGCGCTATGTGTATTTTTAGCATAGGCGCAGCCATACTGGGTGTATCAGCAGACCCCCCCTCCGCACTCCCCCACCCCTCTCCCTACATTAGCACGCGCGCAGAATGAAAAACTGCTTTAGCCAATGGGCGTCTCGTACTGAGTGCGCGAATGCTTGCTTAGTGCGCGAACCTTTGTTACAAGTGCGTGATAAACATGTTGCCCCGGGGTGGGGGAGAGCATGGGGGGTCGGCTGATACACACCATGGCTGCGCCCTGTGCCGTAAAATGTCTGCTGCCCTCAACGAACCCGAATCGGTCAATAGTCTAGCTCTAGATCTACATCTAGACTAGTGGTAATAGTAGGTAGAGTCCACCCATTCCCCCCCCCCCCCATTTTTACTGGTCCATTCCTGGAAAAGTTACTGGTCAGTGTCCAACAGTGATTTTTCCTGGTCAGGGACCGTCGGACCAGTGCCAGTGTGCAGCGTTGGTGTAGATGTCATCTATGACAGTATGTGGTCTAGTGATACTACCTAAACACTACGAGTACTCTACAGGTTAGGTGGCTTTCCTGTACAGTGCAGTGTTATAGTATACCAACCCCGTACTTATGAATTCAGCCCTAGTACCGTACTGTGTGTAGATATGTGACATTATGTCTAACGTTAGTTCGAGTGGAGTACCTTTGAAGCACAGCGGTGGGGCTTTTTTTCCCTAAAACTTGTGAATGCGGCCCAACCAAATGGCGTTTACATATTTACGCGTGATTGATAGTGATACAGTAGCGCTGTCGATTTCCACAGCAGCCATACATTTAATCTTTTGTCCTTTCTTCTTTCCTTTTTCCCTTTGTTCTTTCACCCTTTTTATTCTTGGAATCGAAGGACTTCTAAGAAATGTCCCTCGACTGATTTAACCAGGACTTCTTGGAATCGAAGGACTTCTAAGAAATGTCCCTCGACTGATTTAACCAGGACTCTTGAGTCCTGGTAAACCTAACCTAACCGAGTAACCGTTAACGTTTGTTAGGCCTAACATCAGTAACACTGACTTAGCCCTGTATTGACTTTGTCTTTGGCCGACTTACTGAGATGGCGAGTCTAACTCTTTAACGTTAGTCTAAACGTAATCGTTAGATCTGCCAGTGTCAGTGTCACCGGTTATTGTATATGGTGCCATCTCTAATGTACGTTAACAAGTTGATGTTATCTATGTCAACTTACTGATTCAGTAATAGTGGTACTGTCATCCTGTTGGATATCGCCGCAATATCATCCGTGACGTGTTAATTTCGTGTCACAAAGACAAAAGTTGCCAAGATCTAATAGTATTAGATGTCTAGATCTAGATGTAGTCTAGATCTAAGTAATATAAATTCTGTGTAACTTAAAAGTGAAAGGTCTAGACTTCACTTAGTCTGTAATTAGACCAGACATTCATGAGGCAAAGGCCTATTTAGTAGATCTATTCTTATTCTATTTTAACGTTAATTCCTACTAACTCGCCACGTGTTATTCCTAAGGCCAAGGACTTCCGGGTTAGTGATTTTTTTTTTCATAAATACCAAACAGCAGACTTGTTTCATTTGCATTCTTGCACAGACTTCATGAAAATATGTGCAGTATCAAAGAAATATGATGCACATGACAATGCCAGTGTTTTATAGGTGAATGGTTAATACCTTTAAAAGCTGAATGATAATGTAGAGTCTAGGTCTAATTAAGATGTTACAGTCTCTGATAAGAAACAGGTTTGATTGTCATAGACTGTTTCCCAAATGCAGGTACATGTAGTAATATTCAGCTATTTCAATGCAATGCCTTGTTTACAAGTACATGTAGATTTATATTCATGTGAATGATAATTCAATTTCTACATGAGACTTACTAAGTGCTAAACATAATATCTTGCATCAGTAAAATGTGTAAATGACGAGACAATTTGAATATGCGTCAAAGACGAACAGCAGCATTTTTTACATTCTTTGATCCTGCATAGGCCTACCATTTTGTTTTATGTTTAATATAAATAGAGCAAAATAATTTCAACTTCAGTTTTGTTGGCTGATTTTTTTTTTTCTTCTCAAAATTAAAGTTGTATCTTGTACCATGATGTTTGATTTTAATCAAAAGTTCTTAATTTCTTTCTTTTCTTTCAGATGACTGGTGCCATGTAGTAGCGAAGAACTGGACTGTCTCAGAAAAGAAAAGGAAAAGTACAAGGTCGTGTACATCATCAACGGATGTGAATACAATGGTAATGTACAGTCTAGGTCTAATTAAGATGTTAAAGTCTCTGATAATAACCAAGTTTGATTGTCGTAGACTGTTTCCCAAATGCAGTTAGTAATATTCAGCTTTTTCAAAGCAATGCCTTGTTTACAAGGACATGTAGATTTATTCATGTGAATAATAATTTAATTTCTACATGAGACTTACTAAGTGATAGACATAAGATCTTGCATCATTAAAATATGTAAAAGGCGAGACAATTTGAATATGCATCAAAGACGAACAGCAGTATTTTTTTGACATTCTTTGATCCTGTATACCATTTTGTTTTATGTTTAATATAAATAGAGCAAAATAATTACAACTACAGTTTAGTTGGCTGATTTCTTGTTCTCAAAATGAAAGTTGTATCTTGTATCATGATGTTTGATTTTAATCGAAAGTTCTTAATTTCTGTCTTTTCTTTCAGATGACTGATGCCATGCAGTAGCGAAGAGCTGGACTGTTTCAGAGAAGAAAAAAAAAGTACAGCATCGTGCTGATCATCAAGGAATGTGAATACAATGGCTTAGGAAAGAGGACAATCTACAGATAGGATAGAAGGGAGAAATTGGGATGAAGGGCGACAACATAAGGACGGTATATCTACAGTGAAATGTGATTGTAAAGTGGAAACATGAAAGGAGATTCTAAGATTGCAGGTGAAAACAATGCATTCCATTCTGTGATGTCGTAATTACAATTTTGCTACACTTTAATAACACTACAGAGAGACATTTATATCAAGGAAAGCTTCATGTGGATATGGAATGTTAGATTTTTTTTAAGTGTTCATTGGTATGTATTTCATGATAATAAATCTTGACGGTTTTGTGTGGTAATCATAACCTTGTGATAAATCTTGATAGATTTCTAAGTGCACATTGGCAATATTAGATGATGCTGTAATCAGATTAAGTTCTATTCTCCTTTATTCTTGTATTCATTATTTTGTTGTCTTCAACCCACTCTGAATGTGTCACGTATGATTCTTATAAACATGGGAACATGCACTCCATGTAATTGATAGGACTTGTAACAAATTGACATAATTATTCAACCATCACTAGACAGTTCTGTTATAAGATGTTCTTTATTTAACTAAAACTGTAAATTATAATATGTGTATGTTCCCATGCAAACTCACAACAAAATACAGAAATATGATTTCTTTTGATAATAATTCATTATGTCTCTAAATTTACAATTAAAGAAAGTGATTGCAAAAAGGATGTCAAACATTGTATATTAAAATAATAGATTATTAATTTGTCTCCATCCGTAGTAACGCACGCAACTACAGTGTGCAGTTTGTAGGCTGCTGTGAAAAAAAAAAAATCACAGGCAGCCCAAGCGGGATTCGAACCCACGACCACTGGATTACTAGACCAGCGTCATAACCACTAGACCACCGGAGTGCCCTGGCACTACCTTTACACATGAATGATTAAATATAGAAGGGCTTGGGAGCGCTTCGAAGTTTACTGCGCTTATTAAATATGTACATGTCATTTGCAACTCAACTAAAGATGATTAAACACACTGAAATTCTTACTTTAAATGATATTCATAATCTGTTTTTTTTTTCTTTAATAGCTTGGGATGGACACTTTATACACTGTATCGGTCTGCATTTTGCCTACAATATGGAATTCTTTACTTCGAGACGTTTGTTTTTAAAAAACAAAAATTAAGAGTCCTTTAAAGGTGCTGTAAAACAGTGGTGTTTGTTTGCTTATTTGTTTTTTTGGTGGGGGGGGGGAGGGGAGTCAAATTAGCCTTGGCCACTCTCCACCGTCCTTTTTTTTTTTTTCTTTAGCTGCATTTTTTTTTTTAGTCATCACATGAAAATTCGTCTGCATCCACCCCGTAGTTTTGCTGATGACCTTTCTTTTTAATGATTTTAGCCACACACATTTTGGCCGAATTTCCCCACCCCTCTTGTGAATTTGCTAGTACAGTGTACATGTACTAAGACACATTCTCAGAATGTGTTTATAGTACTGGTGGATTAAGGATTCACAGGGAGGGGGGGGGGGTCGGCCAAAATTTCTCTTTTCTCATATGTAACAAGCCTACGGGGCGAAAGGCTGATATTATGGGCTTTCTACACACATTTTTAGATGCTAATTATTGGTTAACAGGAGCACGATCATTTATGTTGTGATTAATTTGTTTCCTTGTATATGTATGACTTCTATTAGAGACTTAATTGGCTTGGCACTCCTTACATCGACCTATTTTAGACACCCATTTCCTTCTCTCTCTCTTGCTTTTTCTCTACTGTCCTGTGAATAGTGTAACTACATGTACATGCAGTACATCTTTTCTTTTGTATGATATACACCTACATCAAGTTTTTATCTGAGCATATGGGTGTTGCAGCACTCTCAAGCTTCATGCATATGCAGCAACATCTTTGTGTGTTCATAGACATAGTTATGCTTGATATTTCTCTTGTATATGTTCCGTCCGCACTCTATAGATGTAAGTGTACGATGTAAGATTTGGTGTGCATGTTCGAACTGTGTTCCTCTTTTTGTGAACACACAAGAACTGATATAATAATGAACTTAAATTACACATATTCTTGAATCTTGATTCCATCTCCATTTGCCATTAGATATTTATTGATTTATGGAGCTCTTCCACAATTGTTATCCTTCCCATTTTCATTACTCATCTCTGAATAATTCAAATTTGATATTTTATTGTGTACCTATGTTTCTTCAATTACATAATGTGCCTCTTCAATATATTGCTGCAAAAGGCATAATAAAACATGACCATTTTTATATACCGGGTATTTAAAATGAAGCTTGAAATTCTGATAGTGTTGATATTTTTGTATTTTTAGGAGTTTATCAGTTTCGAAGAGTGCAAGATGAGTTTTATGTTTTCATATCAAGTGCAGCTATCATAGAATCTGTTGAGCAGGATAGAGAAAGATGGAAAATGAGGAATTATGAGTGAATTCGCATGCGAGCCAAATGACAATAATGACACCGATAAAAATTGTGGCAAAGTAAAAGTCACAAATAACAGAGTGCATGAGTATGAAAGATGAGTAAATGCAAGTAATTATTACTGACTGGCACGTCTTTTTCCCAATTTTTAGCGGTATCCTTCATCTTAGAACAAACATTCAAAATTATGAAAGAAGTGAACTGAATTTGAATTAAAAATAATGTGAAAAAATAAAAAAGTAAGTTAAAAAAGTTTTAAAAAACAGTAAAAAGTAAAAAAAATATGAAACACAGTATACCGAGTACATGTATTACCAAATGATAGATGTCCACATGCAAAAGTGTTAAATAATATATCCACAAAAAAAGGGGGGCAAAGAAATCTTTGGAACGATCAACGACAGCTCTAATAACAATACTAAATGAAGATGAAAACAACGACAACACGCTTTTTAGAACAATTAAGAGAAACTGACTTGTATTACCATCTTAATTATCACTAAATGTATTTTAATCATCACAACAATCATTACATGACAATTAATTTCAATTAATAAGGTTATTGTTGATAAGCAGGTATAGCCCTAATAGTATTTGTATGTAAACACATACGAAAATGAAATAGCGACGGTTCGTGAATACACGCGTATTGCACGTTACCTATTGTGCAGGCCGTACAGCGCGGGTCTCACGAACCGGCGTAATACAACTTACGTCGGTTCGTGAGACCCGCGCTTAAGTACATAACCTATGGTGCGCGCAAGAAACGATGGATTTACGAACCGATGCAGTGAGTTTGAAGACCGAAATATCGTAAATTTTTTGGATTCACACTAAAATTACACTATGGATAGGAAGAACAACTTCCACTCTCATCACCCTGTCAAAATTTTCACACACAAGACAGGAAAAGTCATTGAAAACGTTGTCTAAAACTTGTGAGATCTTTAAACGCGATTTTCTCAGAATTGCATTTTCGCTCAAAAACGAAATAGCGTCGGTTCGTGAAAACGCCGACGATTTATGGGAAGACTTCCTTTTGAGACATAACCCTAGAGTTTTAGCATATCCTTTAACTTATTTATTTATTTCTATAAAATTACTAACGTTAATATTAGTAAAAAAAAAAAAAGTAATTTATATATTTTGTGCAAATTTAGTGGGGGAGGGCGACATAAGGAACTCTTTCCAAAAAGTTTGGTATGCCACTCGTTTCCCTGTTAGCCTAATCACCACCTACTTTGTCATTGTCATTAAATGTTTACAGAATAATTCCATTGTTATTATCTTGTATTTAATATATTGACTACTTCTCTAACTGTATTATAGTGTACGGACGTCTAATTTTTATCTGCCTGATAAGAATATTTAAAGATAATTTAAAGTTTTGGTACCTCAAAAGTTTCCCTGAATTTCCTTGTCTTAGTTTGTGTTTCAGGTAAAAGTATCTTTCATATAACTAACACTGTGAGACTTACTCGCCCCAAAGTGCTCTCATGTCTGAGTAATCATGCAATAATGGTTTCGTACAATACATGTTTATTCTCGCGGTACTGCGTCAAGTCAAACTAACGTCTCGTTCGAATTTTTCAGGGCCCGCTCTGCTCTGGTTACTGTAGATGTATAAACTGGAAAAGTCCCTTGTTTAGAACTTGCCACTCGTATATCAATAGAATTATTGGAAACAGTATTCAGATTCTAGAGATCTGATGAACGTTGCATTCTCTTTTGTCCACACAGGGTATGTCCGACTGTTGCTTGTATTCAGTAGCTGCTTCTTCTACTCCAGTAATGCCATCCTCTTCATTACCCTCTATCTGTGCCAGACCATACTGGATGGTAAGTTACTGTATACGCCAAATATTTCGCGAGGTTTTTATTTTCACGAATTTTGTGAGTCAGCTGCTATTTGCAAAATTAAAAACACGTGAAAATATTGACTCTTATGCCGATATGAATGTGACGTATGCGTTAACATTTCCCCGTTCAGTATAGGACTCCACGATCGCGAATTTAACCACTCGCGAAATTGTTGGGAAGTCCCGATTCGTAAAACTTTAGACTCATGACATATATGGTGTGTACATTACTTCTTATGTACCTGTTTTTACAGGAGCATAACTTGTGAAGGACATTATTAAAAAGGGTGAGAGTTGCCAGGCACTGTGTATTTTGACAAAATAAATATGGTTGCAATTACATCCCAATGACAAACTGAATGATTTAGTGAAGGTCTGTGTTTATCTTCCTTATTTTTTTTAAGCAAGTGACTTCTATCTATTTATCATTTGTGACAAATTAGCAAGTGAAATAGTATTTAAGAGGTTGTAGTTATTGCTTACAATTTGTTATGAGTTATTCTGCAATAAAACTCATCCATTTTTTTGATAGATTTTGACAGCTTGCAGTATTCAAAATCACATTTGTCTGAAAACAGATGAATGAATGATACTATTTTGTTCAAAACTTTGTCATTATCAAGATGATTATGATGAACTTTACTAATATTGCATTCTACTTCTTCTTAGTATTATTATTATTATCATTAATATCATAATCATCAGTGTCATTATTAGTATTATTGCCATCATCATTGTCATCATAATCACCATTTTTGTCAGCAGAATTTTGTTATCAACTATTTTGTTCATATTTTGGGGTTTCTTCCCAACAGGAGTGGATGGGGCGGTAGCAAGAAAACTGAAGCAAACATCTGCATTCGGTGCATGGGTAAGTTCATCTGGATTAGCTCTAGTAGGGATACTCAAAGCCTGTATGTGTGTCCTTGGCTACTAAAACCCATTTTCCATCTGTCAGGAAATGTGAATGGGGCTCCTCCTGTTTAACCCGTTGAGGATGAGGTGATTTTGTTATTTAACACATATTTCCCGTTGACACCAGCCCAAGTAAACTCAGGACTAGTATTGAACTTTTGCCAGCTGGTTAATTATGGTATTCCAGCATTCCTCATTCCTAAGATAAGTTTTCCTGTATCTATAATCTGAATCATTGTCATTAAGATATAGGGATGTGCTCAAAATGTCCATTGGATTCTAATCATTTGCTTGAGATGTGACCTACAGGCATATACATCGTACATGTTAGACTTTCACTCACATGTTTTTAAATGTAAGGTACCCTCTTCACCACAAAGCAACGTCAAGCTTCACTGTCAAGATGCACTGTCCGATTTAATGTCATACCTGGTTATTGTTGCTGCTCTCAGTAGCAATTTGTACAATCTGTATAACATTGTCTGTCCCTATGCATTTGTTTTTCAGTTTGATGTGGTCATTGACAATCTGGGCAGGGGTATGCTGTGGTGTCGGTTATACCAGGTAAGTCTTTGAATAACGTTTTCCACAAACAATAAAACAATGCTGAATAATTTTCTTGCATGGATACATATATTGAAAGAAATATGGTACACTTGGAGATGTAAGGTCTTTCGTACACAAAGAAAAAAAAAGCGAAAAAAAAATCTAGATGTTCAAATGCAGAATTGATTGTACACAGAAAATATTGGATTTCCTGCTCAATTTTGAAAGGACTTTCCTAATGTTGTAGATTTACAGTGTATTGTGTACCTGATTATTTAACTATAAAGTATGTACTACGTATATTTCAATATTTACGTAGTATTGTTTACAGAAAATACAAAATCAAGGATTTTATGAGATCGTGAGTGAGAAGGCCGAGGGTTAAACATTAAAGGGTGTGTACAGTTCTGGTCGAGGTGAGGATTTAGCTTTTAACGTTTTGTGAGATATTCAGAAACCACTCTATGAGATGTCAAAGAGCATGCAGTTCTAAGGGGAATCAGAAGTTTATTTGATGAAAATCGGTTTTGAAATGGCTGAGATATCCAAAAACAAGGTGAACTAAAGAGATACTAATAAAGTTGGGGCATGTCGCCTTTTATTATTAGCACTTTTTTGGGATATCTCGGCCATTTGAAAACCAATTTTCATCAAATAAACGTTGAATCCTTCTTAAAATTACATGCTCTTTCATATTTCATGAGAGGCTTTTCATTATCTTACTTTAAAGGAATGTTCCAAACATGAATCCCTACCTCAACCAGTACTGTACAGTCCCTTTAAAGAGAGACACCACACTTGCTTTAATATCCCGCTTTGGGTACAGATTGGAAATGTAGACAGATACACTCTGTTCACCCAAAACCGCATTTTTATCATTTGCTTGATGTCATGTCCCCCCTCCCCCCCCCCCCCCCCCCAAAAAAAAAGGGGGAAGGTAAATATCTGATGAAGAAGTTATTGTAAGTTAAGAGGGCTACAGTAGGGTTGAACAAAACCAGGAAAACGTTGAGAAAATTGTAACTGTTACTGAACATTGTATTTGCATGAAGGCAAATTTCATTGTTGACAAAATGAGAAAGAAATCCCAATCTGTAGAAACTGAGCAAAGTTGAAAAAGTAGGGAAAATATGTGACTGTTGAAATATCAAATTTACAGAACAAATGTAAATCTGGTATAAAATAATCTGTGGAGAAGGGAAAATATTGTTACCATCAGTTTTTGCATCATATCAGAAGCCACCCCTCACAACCCCCCCCCCCCCAAAAAAAAAAAGAGAAAAAGCATGAAAAAAGAGAACCTTAATGTTTCCATTGTGAATAATGAAAAAAGTTTGTTTTAATGTCAGGTAGTATACCATGTGTGTATCTTGTACCTTTGTTACCATCCTCTGAGATTGTATGCCAATGTGCTGTCTCATATTTATTTGAATCTGCGTGGACCAGTGGGGCTACTTCTTCGCTGCGCTGGAGTGGCTTGTCTTTGTCTGCACACACAATCTGGGTTCTCAGTGGAAGTCGTCCACAGTCCAGGCGCCATGGTTCGTCCAGAAAGTCATGGAAAAAAGTAAGGCTCTATTAAAGGGATCGCATAGTTCTGGTTGAGACCTAACTTCAGGTTTTTAACATTTTAGGGTGAGATAATGAGAAGCCTCTTATGAAATATGAATGAGCAAGTAATTCCAAGACAAATCCAATGTTTATTTGATAAAAATTGGTTTTGAAATGGCTGAAATGCCCAAAACAGAGCAATCGTAATAAAAAGTGGGACCCACCTTTTATTATTATTGCTGTTTTACTTTGTTTTCGGATGTCACAGCCATTCCAAAACAGATTTTCATCAAATAAACTTTGAATTCCCCTTAAAATGGTATCCTCTGTACTCTTTCGTAAGTGATTTCTTGGTATCTCACAAAAAGTTAAAAGCCCAATCCTCGCCTCTACCAATACCACACAATCCCTTTAAGTTGTATTGCCACTGTGCTGGTCATTACCTCTCTCATATTGTACCATGATAAGTTTTGTGTTCTCAAATTTTCTTCCAATTGCAGGGAGATGGTTTAGCTCATCCTTGAATATTGTCCCTTAATTCCTTGGGCCTTTTGTTTTTCTGTTTTACTTCTAGCTACTTATCAATGTCAAAACAAAAATATTTATTCTGATTTTTTCAAATACAAATGTTTTATGATAGTTTGAAGCCAAAGTGGCATCATTTAGGTGTCAAATTTGATGTGCTTTTTCTTTTTGTCTGTACAGTCCTGATTCTCTCAAACCAAGTCTATTTACATCTGGACAAAAAAAAAAATCAGCTGTCATGATATGCTTTTATCAAGGTCACATTGTATTTTTTTTTTTTTTGCTTATCTTTTCAAGACTTGACACTAATGGAAACATGAGTCTCTTAAACACAAAATATTTGTACAGTCATTTTGTGTCACCGAAGATCTTCATTTTCTTTCTATGACAAGACGCAAAATAAAATGTCTTTTAACCCTAACTAGGCCGGGCTATTTAGGTAGTTGATAGAGCGGGGGGGGGGGGGGGGGGGGGGGGCCTGGCCAGGCCCCCCCTCCAGATCTCGGCCGTCGACCGCGCGATCGCGACGAAAATTGGCACACACATTGCCTATGATGTAATCTAAAATACCATGAAGTTATTTTTTCAAAAAAAAAATCATCATTTATGCTAAATTATGCTAATTTATGCATGATGATGCACAAAATCAGACTATTTGGTATAAATCACAAAATAAAGCTCAAAACAGGCACATTTTTTGTGTAAATATTCTTTTTAGTGTCCTTAGCAAATGTAATTTAAAAAAATTGTGATATCAGAAAAAATTCTTAAGTATTTTATTGGTTTTTTTTTATTTCTTATGTATTTCCTTGTTTTTTCGACTTTATGTTTTCCATTGTTTTTTGGATGAAATTTGTCCGCGACATCGCTCCGAACAAGAAAATATGTTATTCGTTGATTTTAATCAATAAAACACCAAAATAATCATGCTTTTATGAAATTTGCCAGTAAGCAGAGTTTGCATTGAAATTGTACACGAATTAACGTTTTTGAGCAATTTTTGGTCTGACATGCATGTACATATTTATGCGTAACTTCGTAACCGCGCGCCCGGGCGTCGCAAATTTGGTGTCAAAAGATGCGGGAGACTCGAAAGAAAAAAGTCATGAAACGTCGCGGCGATAGCTTTTTGCGATTGTGATACATCGCGCGGAACGTCGAGGGGGGGCCTCGGAGGCCCGCCCCCCCCCCCCCCCCGGCCTAGTTAGGGTTAAATGCAAAAGTAGTAGAGGTATTGTATGTGTTACAGTGGTATGTAATAGCAAATCTCTCCTACAGAATCAAAGTATATGCTGAAATCACCTGATTTATTCCATTCTATTCAGCCATATTGTCTTCTGGCCAGTTTTTTTTAAGACCCATTACTTGTATTGAACTTCAAGATCCACAACTTTGATTTGATCCAAATACTTGAAAAGCTTTTGGAGAGCACAGACCTCTGCCAAGCAGCTCATTTTCACCCATAAACTCATGCTGAAAATCGCCCAATTTCCCAATATAGAAGTCTTTTGTTTACATCATCAGCATCCAGCTGTGCGATGCCTCTTCTGAACAGAGCACGCACTGTTGTGCACGTATGCAAACCTCAAATACCAGCAGCTTGAACTCCCCAAGTTCATTGACCCTATCTGCCAAAAGATAAAAAATCCTTCAAAAATTCATAAGAATTCCCAGATTACAGCCAAACTTTAATCATCTGTTCCGTGCCTCATTATCAACTTTTCCTGCAAGTTTCATTCAAATCAGTTCACAATTTTGGAGTTATTTTCCAAACAGACAAACAAACAAACCAATGCAGATAAAAACATAACCTCCTCCCTTGGTGGGTGTAATAAACCGTACATTCATTTGTATCCTTTCCCTAATCCTTAATCCAATATTCTTATCCTTCATGTGCAATCAAACTTTGGCCAATAACTCCTTGCTTTGATGTGAGGTGAGTTTGAAAAATCAATCACATGGGTTAAAGGGGATGGCTAGTAACTGATCAGTGGGAATCAGTGGGAATGCTGGAGGATGATTGTTCCAATCCTTGTGGGATTCATTTAAGAGTACATTATATATCTACTGTTGTGTGAAAATTATTTGCTTCAGAATGGTCTCATATTCAAGTAATGTGCAGTTTAATGTATCCAGGTTAGCATGCCTGGTCAGTGACGGGGCATTAAGCAGCACATTTCTTGAATATGAGACCGTTCTGAAGCAAATTATTTTCACACAACAATAGATATATGTGTGGCGCTCCGTCGGAATGAGTCAAAAGTCGCAAAAAATGAAATCGTAGTTATGCCTATAAGTGGATTCTACAGACTCTAAGCTTTACACTGATATGTAATACAACTCATTTCGACATCCCTATAGATCATAAAAACGAATATTAACCACGTTTGTTATGTCAGTTGATTTTCTAAATAACGGAGAAAATCGCTCTCAAAGTTCAGGCTATGTTCATGCTCACAACCTGTTTCTTTCACGGGACGAAACAATACAACTGTCCTGCTTAGCGACGGCGTTTGCGCTCCATCGCACGCACTACCGTATAAGGCGATAGCTTGGGTACGTAAGATAATCAACCAATCGCAGGACAGGTCTATCATTAACGATTCTGACCAATACGGCAGCCCGAATGTAAACTTCGGCGCGTTTGTGTCCGTGCCGCTGCCGCTGCATGAATGAGTCAGTACGCGTTGTGTGTCGGCTGCGTTGTGGTTTGCCGCAAGTTTTTAACTCACAAACAAAAGGAAATAGTAGAAAGAAAAGAAGGCACGCAGTGCGTCTTACGAGAAGCGTCTTTTAGCGAGGGCGTTGATCGCTTCCATTCTCCTCCCATGTTGTTGTCAATGGAAACTAAAGAGGATGCGTTCAGCAAGTACCAATACCTAAATAGAACCTGAGAACCTATTGTAGGCGGGCACGCAATGCGTCTTACGAGAAGCGTCTTTTAGCGAGGGCGTTCATCGCTTCCATTCTCCTCCCATGTTGTTGTCAATGGAAACTAAAGAGGATGCGTTTAGCAAGTACCAATACCTATTAAATAGAACCTGAGAACCTATTCTAGGCGGGGGTTCAAAAGACAGCATCGGTAGAAAAAGTCAATGAAGTTGATTAACGATAGTCGTCTTTTGAGATCGTGTTCTTTGCGTGTACTTAAAACCCTCAAATTACGCACATGGTCGTAATGTTGCAGAGCATCAAAAACTGCTTTCGCGTCTTTTCTGCTGCAGCTGTATACAGCCGTAACATTATGAATTCCCGCCATATTAAAGGCACATTTCCTTTATAGGCGTTGCGTGCACAGTAATTATCGCTTATCACGCTTGCCAATGCTGCACATATTATACGTATCAGAAGCAAAGGTTGATGTAGGCTTGACAGCTTCACGTTGGGTTTACAATGATTCTCAGTCACTTTTCTAATAGCATAACATATAAAAAACAATTAACTTGTTGTAGCTTAAGCGGAATTATTTTTTTTTTTTACATCACATGTGCAGTTACAATCTTTCTGCGTTTGAGAAGTGGATCATAAATAACAATACTGAAAAATATTCGGAATTAATACTTAGGCCTTCTTCACTTCGTTTTGTATTCACAAACCTTATCAGAAAAAAAATGATTGCTTGATTACTTTCGGCAGTTCGGGTAAAGGAACTACCGGAAAGGAACCGCATTTAATTTTCTTTTTAACGAACCTAAGCTAATAGCAAACCATATTTCATTGTGTGATTAACGAACCTTCAGAATAATCAATTGTATTACCCCCCTCCCCCAAGGAAAAAAAAAGCATTTCAATGTCATGCGTTGTCAATAGCGATAAAAGGCCCGTTTTTATTTCGTAGTGTGTCTCAGTACTCCTGTGCTTATTTCTAAGGATGTGCCTCTCTTAATGATTGCGATTGATGTTCAACTATTTCTTTCACGCGAGCTTGAACAGGAAGAAGCTAAAATTCAGGCAAGGAGACGAGTTTTCTTCCATGAGATGCAATCATTAAGACACATCTATTCACGAAAGTTGTGTGATTGCTTACATGGCTTATGTGTTAAAGAATTGTGTCCATTACATGAATCAAGCACTATACAAAACGGTTGAAATCTACTGAAAGTCGAACTTCGTTTTGTTTTTTGTTTTTTGTTCAATTTCATTTCAATTTTAAGCGGGGATAGACTAGAAATTAGTTTGTCTATACTGGCAGGAGACATTACAGTTTTCCAGTACATGCTCCGCATTTAAACAGTCGCCATATTTTCGTGGTCAGAATCAGATAATGGACGCGTGATATATTATAACAATGAAAATAGATAACAACGAACACGCCATATGTACAAACATTATGAACTTCAATGAATTAAACTTACCTGTGATATTCTGCGTAAAAAACAAGCACGCCGATTAAATGATTTAATATAATCAATAGAGCACACAGCGATATCATGCATGGCAGATCAAATCAAGTTCAATTGGTGAGAAAGCTAAATGAAGTTAAAAAGTTGACTTCTTTTCGTTTCTCTTTCAATTCATGAAAACAGAATTACATTGTATATCTATTGAAGAGGATTGTCTCTGTTGCGAACGATCGCCATATATAGCACTGTTAGTCTCCTGCGCAAATCCGAATCCCTTAATACTTTAATTTTTGCTTGATAATGTACAAACAACCCTGCTTATAATTTCATAAAGGACTCGCAAATTCAAAGTTTCAAACCGTATACTAAGACATTATATTGTATACGGTGTATTTAAAAAAACATTTTGAATGCGTTGCGTGTTAGCATGTCAATAGCACCAATCTGCCTTTTATTTTCCGAACGTAAAGCGAACAGAAACGTAACCAAATGTTACAAAATAGAGTGAAATGCATTGTACGGCGTGGTACTATCATTAGAAGTATATCCCATTCCTTTTATTTGCTTGAACCAAACCATATGTCATTTTCGTAGCGACATCACTAGGAATTAGAATGTATGATGATAATAGTTACTCATTTTTTTTTTTTGCGCTACTATCATAGCATTTACATTTTCCAACTTTTATTGACATGCAGTACTATGTTACTGTATTGCTACGATTACGAATGTTGGTTATGAATTCAAAAGACTGGTTTATTAATCGAACTACAAAGGTAATAGCTGTTTTGAAAGTAGTTCGATACAAGTTCAAAACGCGATCGAAGTCATTGTCATAGGGGGAACTGATAGCTCTAAAAAACTTGTTTAGGCTAGTAAAGATTGCCGTATAGGCAATCTTTGTAGAAAGTTTTGACTTAGGCCATCTTTTGAGTATTTTGAGAAATTTAATAAAGAATTATTTGTTTTGATTATGTCAAGAATTAGTTTGAACTATGAGAATAAAAAGGCGCGGTTACCCAAACAATGTCGTAGTTCGATTAGACAGTCGTGATAGGTAAAGTGAACTCATGACTTGACTAATCCTTACTGAATTGATGATCACTTCTGTAAACCATCAGTTATGTCTTGTAATCGTAGTCAAAATTCTTTTGAGCGATGAGACGAAAACCAACAAACAAAATGCCGTGTATCATCGCTCGAGATTCCAACATTTGGCGTCACCCGACCAACAATAAGTGACAAATCGAATGGAATATTATGTTGTGGGATAGCAGACTGTGTTACGATTTTTAAATGTTTCGAGCAATTGTTTAAAAAAAGAGAGAAAATGAGGCAAAGTTCAAGAAATTAGAAAAAAGCACGTAAATGCAGGCGATCATGTTTGATCATCAAAGTAAGAGATTACAATCGGCCGTGCGGATGTATATGATTGCCTTATCTACATGTCTGATTTCTGTAAACTATGTGATATTTAAAGTTAAGTTCCCTTCCCTCCTTGATAGAAGTTTTGTTGGGTTTTCGCTATGGGCATTTATTAGGAAACGCTGTAAAAACGACAACAAATGCCTACTATACATCAAGAGATGACCTATACATACATGAAACACAAAAAATCTCTACGTTCTGATATAAATCAACTGCTTGTTTGTTTGTTTGTTTGTTTGTTTGTTTGTTTGTTTGTTTGTTTTGAATTATCATGGTCTTTGTCGGGGGGAAGATGAAGAAAAGTAGTAGAGTGTATCACTCTCAAATCCGGGTGATTGCGATAAGTGTGTATCCCCGCCCTTTCTATACAGGTAAACGATTTAAGCTTGGTATGCTATTATAAAAGCCTACATGTGTCACGCGGAAGAACTGATTCCGTGTCACTTTTAGCCTTTCATAAAATTCACGTTTTAAGATGGTAACGATAGCTTGTAGGAGATAGAGTAAGATAGCGTCACTGACTGTGGTTCTGAACACAAAAGGAGACTGAAAAATTCCTTTACAAATTAGCAGACATAATGCCGATCCTCCAACACTGTTGCTCCATTCCGTCACTGATTCTGCTATCAATGGCGAAGAAAGAATACTGGTTGCGTGATTATCCACCCCTTGATAGCAGGAAGTTTACCTTTCATTGTTAAAGGCTTCGTTGATGCGGGGTTTCAAATACTCGGATACAAGGCGTGAACATTGCCGTCCGAGTTCTTTCATTCGAAATTCCTCAGAATACGCAATTCAATGGGCAATTAGCGCTGCTACTTGGCAAAGCTGTTAGCCAACCCAATTCTTTGCAGACTTGACCTCTAACATGTCAGCTACACGCAATACACGGCAAACAGCTATCATTACAAACATTCTGATTAAAAAACAAAACAAAATGAAGAAGCACACTTTTGAGTAGCGACACAGCTTTCTGTCCCTTTCTCATATAGGTCCTACTTCTAAAAAATACACAGATGACTAGAGTCAGAATATCCTCCAAATGGAACACGAGCTATCTGGGCATTAATAATGTTTGTCTTCCGATTTCTCTCCATGCCGTCACGGCCCAAACCATCATAAGAAATAAGGCAATAAGTTTCATTAACCAGGGAAATAATAGTACGCATTACATACATTTGGCGAATTATCACACAAATGTCGACTTTATAAAAACGAGAATAATTGACAACTTAGGCCCTACTATATCTCCTGACATGAACTTTAAACAGCAAGTCACATACCAGGGAACGAAAGTAATGATTATTTGAATGAATGAATTAATGAGGCCAATTAATAACCGTTGTAAAAGTACACACACGCATAAAGAGGTTTCAAGTTCGATATGTGATCATTGTATTAGCTCATAGATAAAGTATCATAAATTTTGCTTGATCGTTCGTTGGAATTATTTTTTTTCAGTGCGATTTGTGCGTCATGTCAATCACCACTCATTGAAATGGAGTGCATGTATCAAACGAAACTCGCTGGTCATGCAATCAATAGCCTTGGTCAGCTCACTATTATTGCGTAATTCTATAGCCCTCGCCGCTTGGCCGCCGACGCCGCCGCGCGCACCATGCTTTGTTTTGTCTTCAAAGGGGTCAAGAGCAATGCCTCATTAGCATACACCCTAGCAACGGAGGCGGAGTCTCGATCTGGCAAGAACAATAGGTGCGAAACGCAACGCAAAGGCGAGCGTTAGAAAAAAATGTAACCGAAAAAAATTGTCTCAGAAAAACGGTGATTTGGGACACTTGTACTCATTTTCACACGCTGAAATTTTCTGTACAAACAGATAAAACATAAAGCAATCAAAATCCGTCATAAAAAAATTTCGACCCGAGTAGTGCTTTCCCTTCATTTTCGGCTCATTACGGGAAAACTCCCCGTGCGACTTATGACTCATTTTGTCGGAGCGCCACACATTTTATGTACTCTTAAATGAATCCCACAAGAATTGGAACAATCATCCCCCAGCATTCGCACTGATTCCCACTGATCAGTTACTAGCCTTCCCCTTTAATCCAATACTCTTATCCTTCATGTGGGCAATTCCGCGGTTAGTAACGTTACATTTTAGGGACATTGTCATGATTTAGATTAGACTCATTTCTCTATCTGCGGATGTGAAGTCTCATTAATGTCACCAGAGATCAACCTAGTGTAGACCTAGAACAGAGCAAAGAATGAAATCATTTCATGGATTATTTTAGAAGAAAGGTCTGCTTTTAATGGCGGTTAGTAACGTTACTAAAAAAGGACATAAAAAATTGATGAGCATCTTTGAACAAAAAGTTTGCTAAAACTGGTATAGCTTGAAATGAATCAACACTTATTTTTCATTTCTAGCTTTCAGGGCAATATCTACCACAAATATCCTTTCTCATTGTAACTTTGTTTGAAAATTAAGTACAAAAATCATGGTTAGTAACGTTACGGTTAGTAACGTTACGGTTTGTCCAGTGATTACAGAATTGTGTGTTAACTCAAATCATTACATGTTTCCTCATGAGAATGCAAAGTTAAAGCTAAGAAACATCAGATAAGACATGAAACTCTTAATTGCAATCATCAAACTCATGCAGTATAGTACCATTGTACTTGTATGTTAAAAAAGACTAGAAAAAAAAGTTTGCATAAATTACAAACTAAAAAAAAGTACCACTTTTAAAGACTAGGTCAAGTGATATCCACAGTTTCATAACTTTGCCAATCGCTGTTCATCATGACTCACAGTAATTCACAAAAGCAGCCTGTTTTATTGAGCAAAACAGTTAATGTGTTCCTTATCAAGAGTACATTTAATAAAGGGGAAAGAAATCAAAGAGCAAAAACTAATGTACCGGTATGTAGTATGTACAGTGTATGGCCAATTGTGGTGTGCGTAGTCATTGCACAATAGGAATCCAGCATAATGCAATGTTTTATATTATTGTGAAAGTAGTTTAAGTCATATGATATTAACTCAAATAATACAGTGTATTAGTTGAATTCATGTTTATTCAAGTCTAGAGACATGTATTTTTTTTCTTTTAGACCAGTTTGAATGTCTTATCTCTGCATTGTTCTGAAAACAAAAGTCTGTTCGCTGTACCTGAAACGTAATTAACCCCAACAAACCATTGTATGATAATTTCAAATTGGGACAGAAAATTTGAAGTGATGGCCTCAATTGTTTTTAACACTACTTTCCACACAAAATGCTCTGCTGGCCCACAGATTCCATCGATTGCCCCTTCCCAAGGGAAGTGGTTAAAAAAAAAAAAAAAATCGCTCAATGTGCACCTTGTGAGCCTTCTGTAGTGATGCGAATGCTGCAGACCCCCCCCCCAACATATCCCGCCACGATTCCGCAACGCGCAAAGATTTTGCCGCATCGTTTCATGACTTTTTTCATTGAAGTCTCCCGCATATTTTGAGACAAAATTTGCGACGTCCGGGTACACCGTTCTGTAGTTATGTAATGTTTTGCATAAATGCATGTCGACTTGAAAACAGCTCATATTCGTGATATCGTGTGCAAATCCAATGCAAATTGTGTTTTTTTGTTAATTTGATAATAATTAGATTGTTTCAACCTTTGACCAGTGAAATTAATCAGTTGTAATGTAGATAAGCTTGAAAAAATGCCTGTAACAAATTTTGGCAATAAAACCAATAGAAAACAAAAGGGGAAAAACATTAAAATACATAAGAAATTAACAAAACAATAAAAAACAAAGAAACTGATTTTGATTTTGCTATTTTTTTGTAAGAAAATTGTTTTATGTGTCTTGAGGAACTCTTACACAAAAATTTAGCAATCCTTCAGTCTTTTTTATGGCGTTATAGGTGAAAATATGATTTCATTTGTAAATTTGCATATTTAATTTACTAAAAAAACAAAACAATATCTTTTCCTGTATGACCACGTAATCTTGTAGTTGACATCTATCATCAGGTAAAATTTTGCCAGACCAGGACCTGTCCATTGGAGTCTTATTCACTTATTTCATGGTTAGTAACGTTACAATACACACAGGCTGTGGTTAGTAACGTTACGTGGTTAGTAACGTAACACATTTTGACTGCCGTTATTTCTAACTTCTATAATGATTAGTAATACTTATTTTTATATTTCAATTAGTCATTGGACACAGCAGGAAAAATTGAAATATTATCATTCATAGACACTTTATACTCTCTGGAGGTAAATAATTTCACTTTTTGGTTAGTAACGTTACATGACTGTCTGATGGTTGGGGAAATGCACACATGTTTGCATTTTGAAGACATATAAGTTGATTTTACTTAATCTATCCATGAGAGTACTGCATTGCCTCTATGAATTCAATATTTGTGGCTAGAAAATGGCATTTAACTTGACTAGCTATCTTCTTTGCCATTATGGAGATTTTGCTGATGAAAT
Organism: Diadema antillarum; assembly: GCF_040938485.1. Classification (NCBI taxonomy): domain Eukaryota; kingdom Metazoa; phylum Echinodermata; class Echinoidea; order Diadematoida; family Diadematidae; genus Diadema; species Diadema antillarum. The sequence continues at coordinate 418,849 of NW_027271253.1, read as the reverse complement.
TCAATCTGAAAGATTACTTGTTCAAAATTGGTGAATTCAATACCTAAAACTATCAAGATACCCTGAAAACTAGTTTTTCCTGAAATATCAATGTGTTCTTTCTGAAGTCAAACACAAAAATCAACGAAAAAACCAAATTGAAATTTTATGGTCATGTCCCTCTAACTGCGGAATTGCCCATGTGCATTCAAACTTTGGCCAATAACTCCTTGCTTAGATGTGAGGTGAGTTTGAAAAATCAATCACATGGGTTAAGACCATGTTAAATGCTGGTTTTCCTTATAGAACATCTCACGTTTTATTTTTGTGTTGCAGATTTTAAGACATTACCAGGGACGTTTGCAATCCTTGGTCTGTTTGTGCTGCCCCTCTGGCTCTACGCCCACTACACCGGAGTTCTAGGGAAGACCCTCCATGTGCCGCTGGTTGTACAGTATGCAGGGATAGGCTTCTTGAGTGCTGGGAGGGCACTGTGCTTCTCAGTTGAGGTGGGTTGATTTTATGTGCAGATTTGAAGATGGGAGATGATGAAGGAGAAAACTTATGTGGGTGTGTTTACTCAAGAATTGTCAAAAGAGCAGCTCTTGATGGTTTAAAGACCCAGTAGCATATGGATGCTTGAAGTGGGAAGGCTGGCCTGGCTCAGATACTGTATACGCTATATATTTAGCGAGTCTAAATTTTCACGAATAGGGACATCCCGATGCTCAGATACTGTATACGCTATATATTTAGCGAGTCTAAATTTTCACGAATAGGGACTTCCCGACGCTCAGATACTGTATACGCTGTATATTTAGCGAGTCTAAATTTTCGCGAATAGAGACTTCGAAACGATTTCACAAGTGGTTAAATTCGCGATCGTGGAATACTGTACTGAATGGAGAAACATGCATCACATTGATATTGGGATCAGAGTCATTATTTTTCCGTGTCTTTGATTTTGAGAGTAGCACCTGACTCGTGAAATTCGGGAAAATAAAAACCTCGCAAAATGTTCGGCGTATACAGTATATAGTTGAGAAACCTCGTAATGAACTTTGTATGCTTTATCACTGATTTCTGTCTTAGTACACACACAGCCAAAGAATCTCAACTGAAGTTGGTTGTTCCCGCTGAGCGTACGCTTTGATGCACATTATTTGCTGACCGGTGCTATTCCTGATTTTTGAAGGTACCCTGCACCTGGTTGGCAGCAAACGAATCTGTCCACCCATGAATTCCATGCTAATGGGTTGTTAGATTGCATTTAGCCTTCTTTTTCGTGTTGATGTCCAGGGCCCTGTTTTATGAAGAGTTATAATTGATTACTCTAGTTGATTTCTGTGGCAAGTCTATGGCAGCCTGTGTGGTAAGGAAATTTATAATCGATTATATCTTTTGATAAAACGAGGCCCAGAAGGGTGACATTACTTGCTGCACGGAGTTTCGAATACCTGTTGTAAAGATGCTAGACAGGAGATCCCATACTGTATGCATTCTAGATTTTCAAAACTTGGTGATTAATATGTGAATGACAGTAAAGACAAAGCTGTGATTATTTGACTGAAACATTTGGATTTAAAACTTTAAAGTAGTTGTACCCTCCCATTCTATAGAATATCTTTATACATGGTGTGTATGTGAGAAAGAGATTTTTCTTTTTACATGATGTAATGAATAACTTCTGTACTATCTGTATATTGTTCCTCCCATGATAGTTTTGTAGAGTGTGAAAGTTGTTAGAATTTCCACACCACAAAGTATTTCCCAAAAGAGTATCTCTATCATGAGGTGTTTGATTTTATACATTGTTATGGATGCCATGGTTTCTTTCTTTGTGGCAGGTTTTCTTCATCTACGCCCACATCATGTGTCTGGCCAAAGAGAATGAGAAGTGAATAGAGCAGTGCAAAGCCATAGAGTGTCTGGCCGTCAGAGAAGCGGTCAGTGGAATGGTCAGTATTTTGGATGCCAGCGGTCAGCACAGTACTAGTGTCAATCCTTCCCCAGTTGTCCAGCCATGGTCTCCAGAGATGACTCTTGACCAGTTTGGGGACTTTCCCTCTGGCACAGTGATTTCACAGCATGACGTAATGCAATAATCTAAGAAAGCTGGGATGCCTTTCAGCTGTGTTCGTTCCCCAGTGATGAACCAAAGGAATGAAGTATATGCCAAAGATAGAACTCATAATGGATGATGTAAGTAAAATGCCAGACATGAATTTGACAAATCATTTTTATTAGGCATTTTAGAGAGGCTGTGCATCGTACAATTGTGTCACAATACTTACAGGATATGCATACTCAATGGGGAAACAATGTAAGATTTTTCCTCGCAAAGAAATATGTTTTCAGCAATGTATAGGTCGTTAAATTGATGTCATAAAATTACAGTTAACGTCCAGGCTGAGGCTTTAATACTTTGATTTGCTAGTGTAAGGGAGGCTGTATAGATGTGTACTGGAGTTAAAATTTAATTGTCATTGACAATGCAACTCAAGACATGGATTGATATATGCTTGTCTTTCATCATGAAATATACTGTATACACTGTACATTTTGACATGGCGGCCAGTATACCAAAGTTCGATACAAATCCACGGCGTGACCATGCTCCATCACTTGTTACAGTCAAGTCTTTAGAACCTGTTGTTTTGACAGCAAAATTTGCATCATTTTTCATGCTTTCAGTTGCCAATTCATTCTCACCAACAGTCACAGCATTTTTTGTAAACGCACCCCTTGTCATTGGCTGTGGGATGTTCATCAATCCACACCATGTTCGAAGGCCCGTATAATTTTTGCCGATGCGCCTTGTGGCTAGAGTATAATGAGTACCCTGTCCGTATTGGTGGGGCCAATTATCGGGAAAATTTGATGGGGGGGGGGTGGGGTTTAATTGGATCGTCCTGTTTGCCCGCGCACTCGCCTACATCCGGCGCGGGCCTGCCCAGTTTAAATTCTGGGCCTGATGAAGGGTGTCCGTCCTTCCATTCATGACGTCCTCTTGGTGGGGTATGTTGTTTTGGGGGCAGTTGGACCGGAAGTGGCCAAGTTGCCCACACCTCCAGCAGTTAAGATTTCGTGGTTGAGTGGGGTGTGTGGTTGGTTGTGGGGTATAGCTCTCCTGTTGACTTCAAATGATTGGCCTATTTTTTTTAGAAGAACAACATGTGTGTTCAGACAATATTTTGAGTCAGGACACTGCTCTCTCATTGCAGTAGTCATCTTACAATGAGTGCTCTTCAAAACCTCATATGTGTTCAGACAATATTTTGAGTCAGGACACTGCTCTCTCATTGCAGTAGCCATCTTACAGTGAGTGCTCTTCAAAGCCCCATTTGTGTTCAGACAGTATTTTGAATCAGGACACTGCTCTCTCATTGCAGTAGTCATCTTACAGTGAGTGCTCTTCAAAGCCTCATATGTGTTCAGACAATATTTTGAATCAGGACACTGCTCTCTCATTGCAGTAGCCATCTTACAGTGAGTGCTCTTCAAAGCCTCATATGTGTTTAGACAATATTTTGAGTCAGGACACTGCTCTCTCATTGCAGTAGTTATCTTACAGTGAGTGCTCTTTAAAGCCTCATATGTGTCTAACCCCCAAACCCCCTTATCAAATGAGATTTGCAAGTGGGCACAAAAAGCTTGCAATGTTCTCATCTTCTCCCTGTTTTGAGTCATATAGCTTCTGAAGGAGGACAGCACCTGATTCCACAGTCCCGTAAAGTCCCTCTAGTTCTGTTATAATCTCGTCTACCGAGGCATCAGGTCCCATGTGGAGGACGATCTGACCTGCTTCATCACACCACGTAATGATTTCCTCACAATTAACCCCAAGGAAATATTGTCCTGGTCCTTCTAAAGGCACTCTACCTCGTACCTTCACATTTCAAATGTGACGTCCAATCCTCCCCTTTTTTTTTTGTCTCCCGAAAAATTTGGTAGCCATGCACTGTTCTGGAGGATTAAGGGGGCAGTGCTTGGACTAAGGGACAGGACATTTTAGGGGATTGATTGGGATGTTGCTTTTAAGAATAAGGCTGAAAAGGGTACCTCACATATTTCTACTTTCCTTCCTTTAAGTTCTTTGCCATTTTGGGCAAGTGCCTTGGTTGCATCCTCTGCAGTTTTAAAGTTGCGGTGTGCAGACCCAGTCATCTCACCTGTCAGAGAGTCTTTCTCAAAGGAAATCTCCACTTCTTCCAAATTAAAGAAATCATTCAGATTATTGAACTTAGCCAAGTAAATGGATACACTAAATGGCGAAATCTTTATAAGTGTCTATTGGGGGGAAGTTATGGCATCTAATATTTATGGACTGGACTTCAGAATTTTATCCGGCGTCTTGTGTAGCATTCCGGCGTCTATTCATCGGAGCATTCCAGCGTCTAATGTCTGTAAGTTCCTATAGTACCACGTCTTCTTGGATTTTTCCGGCGTCTAAGTCCGAGGAGTTATAATATCTTCTATTAGGGACCATTCATCTGGCAAAGTATGGGGGGGGGGGGGTTAACTCTTAGCTATTTCCATAGTTTCCCATCTTAGTCATCTAAGAGCGTACATTGGTATTCGTCTTCCAGGTCTCTAGAGAGTTCTTCTAGTTCCGGCGTCTCTCCCCCGCTCTCCCGAGCTGCCTAAAATTTTACGGTATTTATACACCTTATGCGGACGTTGGAGAGAGCACTCCTACGCGGACGCGTAGTCCGTACGTTCGACGCGTAGAATTGCCAGTAGGAACTAAAATGTGTTTCTTTGACTACCAAAACTTCCTTAATATTAAAAACTGGAATAGCCTATAATGCTACACATACATCAAAGGGAAGAGAAAAACATTCTTTCTCAGATTATTACTATAATTATTCCAAAGAATCTTCAAATTCAAACTGTAAGGCCAAAAACGAGGAAATTTACCCGAACCTCACTACCGTACAATGCACGTCAATACATGCCTCCAATACATAGCTATACACGGGCTTACAACCGATCCGTCATAACATGTCTTATTTCATAGAATTGAAATATTTGTATGTTAATCCAATCAAAGACTTCCGTGGAATTATCATTTATGTCGGTAACCAGATACTTCCCTTAGTGTATAAGATTAAATTTAAACAATAATATGAGTTTTAATATTCTAGGTTTTGGATACGGCAGGTCAACCTCTACTTTCATGCATAAAACTCCGCACTGTACAGTCTACGCGCACTGTCCGCTATAGGACGCGCATAATGTGTAATGCGTAAACGACAAACTACGTAAACTCTGTCATTTCAAGGTTACTTCCGAAGGAGAAACACGTACTTTTCTAGCGGCTCCGTTATTCTAAGGAAATGTCAAACCGTTAAACACATGGATTTATCATGAAGGGAATTTTCTGATAATACCTCACAACGAAGTTTCCAACTCTATAACAATAATTATCAAAGTTATCAACGTGAAATCTAATGGAGCCTATAAAAGTCTATTCATCATCAATGACAACTACTGGATACATTGACTATAGTGTCAACACTGGTAAGTGATACCTAACGATAATCGCTAAGTTTCAGAGAATATTTCAAGTATGACATGATAATGATAAATCGATCAATGTCATCTATTGTTGTAATAATAGATGCCACTATACCTTGTCTGAAGTAGTGTTATGCTTCCACAGGGACAAAGATAGCTGGATCGCCAAGGCAAATTGAGGTTCTTTGACACTGACGTATACACTCTAGTAGCTAAACGTAGTAAGGTTGGAGATAAGTATAAGTATGAGCAGTTAAGCAGACGATAAGGAAATGTAAGGAGGTAAAATTTACGTCATAATAGATTCCAAGAGAAGCTAGTCTCCCTCTCTAACCTATTGTACCATAGGGTGGTTACAGTATATTAGTTACACTTAACACAAAAATATGAGAGCATCGTGCTGATAACGCGAAGGTTGTGAGTTCAGTCTAACCCCCCCCCCCCCCCCAAAACCCCAAATTGTCTCAAGAGGTGACCGATAATGTACAGAGGCGGATAAATATTGGTCTGTTCTGTTAGCTTCTCTCTGTACTGGTCGGGGGTTAGGTAATCACATAAACACCAATCATTAACAAATTTCCATAAGTTAGAAAAGGACCCAATATTCACGACAGCGAATATAGAATGCAGAAGAATGATAAATTTACATGGATAATGTCAATGCTGTTAACAGCATATTTATTCAACGACCTGCCTTCCTGTAGGTCTGAAACAGAGACTAGATTACAAACAAATTTTCTTTCTTCTGAAGACAATTGAACATCTTACTCATCACATATCTCTTCGTAATCTGCTCCGCTCTCTTTCTCTACAGCATCCCACATGCTATGAGGGATACCACGAATGCGCTGTGAAGGTGTGCACTTCGCTCTTAGGAAACAGTATTTGCTGTCAGGGGCAATGGCATGGTACTCAATTTCTTTCATCCATCCAGATGCGAAATCGCTGTATGCTTTCTGATCTTTGTAGTCTGAAATTAGTCTTTTCCATAGCAGGATATCATCGATGCTCTGAAGAAAATTGCCTATTTCAAAAGTCATTGTGGGTGGCCACTTTGTTATCGCGTCTGATTCAAACTCCCAGTCTTGTAATTCGTGGGGATCAGGCAGCTTTCCAAATGACGTCTTGAGAAGGTCTCTATAATGCTGTCTCTTCTGCAGGTCTGCAACAGCTACTGAGGTACCTGGTGCCAAAAGCTCCAGCATCGTTTTGGCAGCAAACACTAAAGCCAAGAAGTCCTCCTTATGGCCGCTCACTTTCAAGTTCCTCTGACGAAGAAACGCCTTCAGTGCATCAACCATCCAGAGCTTAAAGGGATCGTATAGTTTTGGTTGAGACCTAATTTCAGGTTTTTAACATTTTTTGGTGAGATAATGAGAAACCTCTTATGAGATATGAAAGAGCATGTAATTCTATGAGGAATTTAACATTTATTTGATTAAAATTGGTTTTGAAATGGCTGAGATATCCAAAAAAGAGCAATTCTAATAAAGTGTGGGACCCACTTTTTATGACGATCGCTTTGTTTTACTTTGTTTTTGGATGTTTCAGTTATTCCAAACCCGATTTTCATCAAATAAACTTTGAATTCCTCTTAAAATGGTATGCTCTGTACTGTATCATAAGTGTTTTCTTGGTATCTCGCAAAAATTTAAATGCCCAATTTTCATCTCTACCAATACTGTACTGTCCCTTTAATATCCTCGATAGACAGTTCTGTGTCTTCTGTCTCCATCCTCGAATACTATTTTGTGAAAACCAACTGAAGATTGCGTCCAACTTTGCATCACAGGTCAACTAGGAAAAACAGTACTGCGCTGTTGCTGATTTTATGTGCTCATAGCCACTTGGGCTACATGTGTTTAGACAATATTTTGAGTCAGGACACTGCTCTCTCATTGCAGTAGTCATCTTACAGTGAGTGCTCTTCAAAGCCTTATATGTGTTTCAGTGAAATCCAAAACTTTCGTTGTAGCGTGATAGGCTTTTTACATTTGTGAAATGATTCACATTTTTCTTTGCATCTTTGCAGGTCTACAAAATCACAAGAACGGTGAAATACAAAACTTGCGTTATAACGTGATAAGCTTTTTACATTTGTGTAAAGTGATTAATGTTTGTCTTTTTGAGCAATACTGGAAAGGTGCTCAAGATACAAAAAAAAATGCAAGAAAAATGATATATGATACAAGAAATTCTGAAATTGTTCATTAGAGCAAATTATGATAGATTGCTTGGAATACATGTGCATAAGTTTACATGTTGTTTGAAATGCAATCTACAAATTCATTAGTCCTAGAGAGTCCCAATTCAACCAACAATTTGCCATGTAACGGATTAATTTTGACCTATTGGCTGCAACAAGAATGATGCTAAATCACAAATCAAATGCTTTGAACACTCTGCATGGAATTATGCTGCTGAAATTTAAAATATGAAATCGGAGGCCAAGTGTGCCATCAGTCACTGCTTTGCAGGCCTGTATCATTGAGTCTGGACTCCATAGTCCCTGTCTTTGTGTCCATGATGCTTTTTTACATGGAATATTGATAAATCTGCAAATGAATTGATAGGTAATATATAAAACAAATGTGAAGATTTTTGTGCTATCAAGTGAGACTTTAGTGTGGTAACAACCTTATAATTCTTGAGGTTACAATGGATCAAATACGTTTAAAAGACTATCATTGCGTTTGAATGGCAAGAACTCAGCATCATGAGAGAGGAAGACGAAGGGGGAGGGGGAGAGAGGAATTTAGACGGGATACTGCTCCCTGATAGCACTGAGGAGATGACCGAACATAACGCCGTGATTGCTGTTCCACCGGAACATAGATTCATCCTGGTAGCCTGGGAACGGCTCCCCATACGTGCCGTATTGTCTGAGGAGCTTTCGCTTCACATGTATCCAAAGCCCCTCGATTCCCTTGGTATGGATATTCTGATGCACAGGGTCCACAAACTGATGTTGGTGAATGACGATGTCGTGGAGATAGATGCCGTGATCCAATGTGTGGAGCTGATTGTATCCATCCCATCCATCTGTAATTATGTGGATGCCTGGCAGGCACTACTCCTGGACTATGGGTTTGAGTGTCTTCCAATCCCAGCTTTTCATTTCTCTCGGAACGCATCTCTCCGATCCTCTTTTGAATCGTCATGGAAATAGATGCCGTGATCCAAAGTGTGGAGCTGATTATATGCAGCCCATCCATCCATATTATGTGGATGCCTCAGCATCATGAGAGAGATGGAGAGAGGAATTTAGACGGGGTACTGCTCTCTAATAGCACTGAGGAGATGACCGAACATGTCGGCATTGCTATTCCACCAGAACATAGATTCATCCAGGTAGCCTGGAAACAGCTCCCCGTACGTGCCATATTGTCTGCGGAGCTTTCGCTTTGCGTGCATCCAAAGCCCCTCGATTCCATTGGTATGGATATTCCGATGCACAGGGTCCACAAACTGATGTTGGTAAATGACGACGTTGTGGAGATAGATGCCGTGATCCAATGTGTGGAGCTGATTGTATGCAACCCATCCATCTGTAATTATGTGAGTGCCTGGCAGGCACCACTCCTGTATGATGGGTTTGAGTGTTTTCCTGTCCCGGCTTTCCATTTCTCTCAGAACACACGAACATGTCATCTGACAGAACAGAAGGCACTCAAAGTCCAAAAAAAAAAAATATTCCCGGGAAAGTTATTCACTATCATCATTTTAAAGTTCGGTTATGAGAGACGACGCCTGATGTATTTTTCTCTTTTGCTTCCCAAGCAATGAAGCCAGGTGGTTGACTCCCAAGGTGAAGGTAGCTTGAATATGTTCCGTGTAAGTTCTTGCATCATCCCCCCTTTCCCTCAACGAGCTCTGTCAAGGAAGTGACGGCATTCTCCAGAGCTTTCACTTCCGCCCTAAGTCTGGCTATTTCCGCAGAGAGATGGGCATCCAAGGTCGAGATGGCCTCCAAAAGTTTGTCCTCGGTGTCGGAGTCGGGGCCCCTTTTCGACAACGTGGCCTTCCGTTTGGGCAGCTTCTGCCCAATTGGAAGAGGCGCTGGTTTGAATGAATTTCCTGCACCACTTGTTTCTCCCGCTTCTTCGTTGCAGTTTGAAGTCGGGATATGGGGCACTTCCCCGTCGTTTGAGATTGGGGAGTGATTTTCGTCCAGCAATGGCGTATCCCGTGGCGGGAAGGTACATGACCAAGAACCTTCTTAGATTGTTCCTTTACCCACTGGGGAATGTCGTCACTTTTGAAAGGTTTTAAAAGATCATGATGAAGGATTTTAAGTTTTCCCTTTCATTGTGCTTTAATTTCAAACACTAAGTCACTCAGTTTTCTTGTGACCACGCATGGTCTGACCAGAGTGCAGATTTCAGTTTTGGGGAAAGTCCTTTCTGTTTAGTAGTGTCTAGGTAGTAGACTAAGTCCCCTGGAATGTAGGTGTTGACTGATAGTCTGGCATCATAATCTCTCTTTTGTCTCTGAGTTTTAGAGGCAAGTTGCTGTTCCACCGAAACATGAATTCATCCAGGTAGCCTGGCAACAGCTCCCTGTATGTGCTGTATTGTCTGCAGAGCTTTCCCTTCGCGTACAGTGTACATCCATAATGACCCCTCATTTCCATTCGTATGGATATTTTTCGATGCATGGGGTCCACAAACTGATGTTGGTGAATGACGATGTTGTGGAGATAGATGCCGTGATCCAATGTGTGGAGCTGATTGTATGCAACCCATCCATCTGTAATTATGTGGATGCCTGGCAGGCACTACTCCTGGACTATGGGTTTGAATGTCTTCCTGTCCCAGCTTTTCATTTCTCTCGGAACGCATCTCTCCGATCCTCTTTTGAATCGTCATGGAAATAGATGCCATGATCCAAAGTGTGGAGCTGATTGTATGCAGCCCATCCATCCATATTATGTGGATGCCTCAGCATCATGAGAGAGATGGAGAGAGGAATTTAGACGGGGTACTGCTCTCTAATAGCACTGAGGAGATGACCGAACATGTCGGCATTGCTATTCCACCAGAACATAGATTCATCCAGGTAGCCTGGAAACAGCTCCCCGTACGTGCCATATTGTCTGCGGAGCTTTCGCTTTGCGTGCATCCAAAGCCCCTCGATTCCATTGGTATGGATATTCCGATGCACAGGGTCCACAAACTGATGTTGGTAAATGACGACGTTGTGGAGATAGATGCCGTGATCCAATGTGTGGAGCTGATTGTATGCAACCCATCCATCTGTAATTATGTGAGTGCCTGGCAGGCACCACTCCTGTATGATGGGTTTGAGTGTTTTCCTGTCCCGGCTTTCCATTTCTCTCAGAACACACGAACATGTCATCTGACAGAACAGAAGGCACTCAAAGTCCAAAAAAAAAAAATATTCCCGGGAAAGTTATTCACTATCATCATTTTAAAGTTCGGTTATGAGAGACGACGCCTGATGTATTTTTCTCTTTTGCTTCCCAAGCAATGAAGCCAGGTGGTTGACTCCCAAGGTGAAGGTAGCTTGAATATGTTCCGTGTAAGTTCTTGCATCATCCCTTCTTCCCTCAACGAGCTCTGTCAAGGAAGTGACGGCATTCTCCACAGCTTTCACTTCTGCCCTAAGTCCGGCTATTTCCGCAGAGAGAAGGGCATCCAAGGTCGAGATGGCCTCCAAAAGTTTGTCCTCCGTGTCAGAGTCAGGGCCCCTTTTCGACAATGTGGCCTTCTGTTTGGGCGGCTTCTTCCCAATTGGAAGAGGCGCTGGTTTGAATGAATTTCCTGCACCACTTGTTTCTCCTGCGTCTTCGTTGCAGTTTGAAGTCGGGATATGGGGCACTTCCCCGGCGTTTGAGATCGGGGAGTGATTTTCGTCCAGCAATGGCGTATCCCGTGGCGGGAACTGAACCATGGAAAGTACATCTCCGATTCCGTTGAAAGCGGTAGATATAGTGTTCAATATAGAAGTAATCCAGTCAATCACTAATCACTTGGATAATCCAGGTAGGCAATTCCAAGTTACAGACTGTAGTTGAAAGAGAGAATGTGGAAATAGAGTTGGGAAAGGGAAAGCACACAGTATGAAAAAATCTCCACAAAATCGGACAGGTCTCTCTTTAGTGAAAATCGAAGCAGTAATGACAAACTAGAGACCAGCACAACGTCTCACGGGGCGTCTTAGGCAGAAACCACAAGTTATGATGGAGAAGGTTATCTTTGATAATTTAGTACCCAAGCCTGTTAGGCGCCGTCGGTTTTCTTGAAGAACGGCGAGGGGAGAAGTTGTCCCTCTGGGTAGTCTGAGTACCATTAGTGCGAGCATTAGAGAAAGATACATGATCATGAACCTTCTTAGATTGTTCCCTTACCCATTGGGGAATGTCATCACTTTTGAAAGGTTTCAAACGATCATGATGAAGGATTTTAAGCTTTCCCTTTTGTTGCGCTTTAATTTCGAACACTAAGTCACTCAGTTTTCAATGGATTTGAGCTGAGATAAGACTGCGCCTATACCCGAGTGCCTGGCAGACACCACTCCTGGACTATGGGCTTGAGTGTTTCCCTGTCCCGGCTTTCCACTTCTCTGAGAACGCATCTGTTGGATCCTCTTTCTTTGGCACCCAGAACCCAGTGCCCCTCCCGCCACTCACCCCGGTGGTACTTCCTGTGGAAGTGCTTGGACTTGTCGATTTTGACAATGGATTTGAGTTGAGATAAGACCACGCCTATACCCGAGTGCCTGGCAGGCACCACTCCTGGACTATGGGTTTGAGAGTCTCCCTGTCCCGGCTTTCCATTTCTCTCAGAACGCATCTCCCCTATCCTCTTTCGAATCGTCATGGAAATAGCAGACGCCATTATCCAATGTGTGGAGCTGATTGTATCCACAGCCCATCCATCCATAGCATCTTGATTTCATTGGCATGGACTATGGGTTTGAGTGTTTCCCTGTCCCGGCTTTCCACTTCTCTGAGAACGCATCTGTTGGATCCTCTTTCTTTGGCAACCAGAACCCAGTGCCCCTCCCGCCACTCCCCCCGGTAGTACTTCCTGTGGAAGTGCTTGGGCTCGTCGATTTTGACAATGAATTTGAGTTGAGATAAGACCGCGTCTATACCCGAGTGCCCGGCAGGCACCACTCCTTGACTATTGGTTTCAGTGTTTCCCTGTCCCGGCTTTCCACTTCTCTGAGAACGCATCTGTTGGATCCTCTTTCTTTGGCAACCAGAACCCAGTGCCCCTCCCGCCACTCACCCCGGTAGTACTTCCTGTGGAAGTGCTTGGGCTCGTCGATTTTGACAATGAATTTGAGTTGAGATAAGACCGCGTCTATACCCGAGTGCCCGGCAGGCACCACTCCTTGACTATTGGTTTCAGTGTTTCCCTGTCCCGGCTTTCCACTTCTCTGAGAAAGCATCTGTTGGATCCTCTTTCTTTGGCACCCAGAACCCAGTGCCCCTCCCGCCACTCACCCCGGTGGTACTTCCTGTGGAAGTGCTCGGACTCGTCGATTTTGACAATGGAATTTGATTTTAACAATGGTATTGCCCTCCTCGTCAAACCCCCCAAGCTGTCTGAAATGTTCAATCTCATTCTGGCTACAAACTTCCCGTATGAAATTGGTCCGAGCATGGGTGGTGTGACGCCCCATGTTGGTGTGCTTCTGTTTGAACTCTAGGGGTACATGTTCACACCAGAGGTAGATTAGGAAGATCAATTTTTTTAGGGGCACGTAACTCCCCTATCCACAATAAAACTGCGTGCGGTGCACACCACTATCTCAGCTTAAATCCTGTTTCGTTACAATATTTTGTGATTATGGGCTAGTATGAAAATTTTTACAGGTGGCTGAATTCACATTCAAGAGGCAAATTGACAAATTTAGAGAAAAGTTTGTTATATTTTCTTTTTTTTTCAAGAGATTAGTTAGGATTCACAGGATAAACACACCATGAATTGTGCAGTGTATACAGTATAGACAAACAGCAGTACTGTTTATGTGATGCTGTCTTTAACTGGAACCAGAAGTGACTGCATAATCAATGTCTTGTCAACTACAGTGATCTAAGTTAAAATCAATCTAATCAACCTGATCCTGGAAAGTTTGAAGTCTCTCTCTGTGCAGACATGTTTGCATAGATCTCCATGAAAGATATTACTGACTGGAATTGCATTATTGTCAATCTGATTGGACATCTTGTTGAATCTCTCAAACAGTTATCTCGACCTTACAGAGCATGTGTTGTGTGCGAACACAAGTCAAATATGATGTTCAAATTAGTACACATATACAATATGAATAAGTTTACTTCTCCTGTTTGGCAGAGAAGTGAGATTGTACTATTTCATAGTCTACCTCATGCCTTTAATCTGATGTGTGTGTGCTACCCCTTTAGGGGCCCGTATTTGTATTAAATGACTTGAGTCTTTTTTTTGTAATTAAGGTATTTGTGTCTATGATAGTTAAAGCAAGAAATCATGTGGACCAAAATCAAAGTGAAGTTTTTTTGTTTGTTTGTTTGTTGTGTTTTTAATACACTTTTGCAATGTTGTTGATCAATTTGTTGATCAATTTCTTGATTCAGTGTAGCCAGCTACTGTAAAACATGATATATTCGCGGCATGAAATTTTAGCGAATTGGAAGAGACGGCCTTTTTCATGGCATGAAATTTTTTGCAAATTGCCACAGGCATTCAGTGCATATAGTGTTGACAAGATCTTTAGTGTGCATTTTACTTTCGTGAATCATTGCATGTGATTTTGCAGATGAGAGTAATTTTGTAAAAAAGAAATAAAACATTACAATCAAACATGTTTGCATATTATTATTTATGCATGAGTTACATCAAATGCAAAATTTGTAGAAAAGTCCATAACAAGATTTATTCCATGCTTACATTAAACCAGCACACCTCTCTATTAAACAAAGACTGTTCTTTGAAATACATTCAGTATGATTGTGTGTCAAAAAGCGGATGAACTACATGTATTTTTGTATGCAGAACCGCAATTATTTATATATTCATTTATCATATTATGATAACCTGTAAATCAAAATTAAATATTATATTTGTGCAGGAGTGATTAAATTCAAAACCCTGTGGTGAAAAACCAGCAGCAACAACAAAAACTAGTACATATATATATATATATATATATATATATATATACAATATATTGTAATAGAAGAGAACTCCAGAAATTGGCATGTTTCATAATGTTATTACCAACTGTTTATTCGAAGAACACACACATTTTTAGGGCACCTTCCCCTATGTCTTCAAATGATTGTTGGTATTGACAGCATGATACATGCCCTTTTGTGGAGTTCCGTTCTAATATTGAAAATATTATTTGACCAACACTTGGACTAATGTACTATTTAACATATATGTATACATGCATATATATTTCATGTGAAAGCTACTGCATAGTTTGGGTCCATTTTTACACAATGCTGTGTGTTTTCTGTTTGTATTTTGTTAATGTCTTGTACAATACCGTCAATTTTATATACCGGTATGTTCATGTTAAAGTACATTTCATGCTCTTTTCTTCTTTCAGAGAAAAGACATGAGATGAATAGTAAGATAAAGTGAAATGAAATGAAAAGAACTACAGAAAGCAAGATTGTATCTGCCTCAGTATTGTGGACACCATCACAATTCACAGGCAGAACACAACATTCCATATACTGTAATGTATGTGCAGATTAATGTATATGCAGATGACTATAATAGCAAAGATACATCATTTAATGTGTCTGTAAGTACATAGAATAATCATTGTACAGTTATTTTTTTTATATTGTTTTGATATTCTGATTTATGAATAAAATGAAAGCAAAGAAATATATGGACATTGTTTATGTGATTATTTTGTGAGTGTGTATTGTTTCATATGTTTTCCTTTTGGAAAGGGAAGAATTAACTTGTGACTTAGTGCTTGATAACCACATGCACACATTTTAGCTGACTGCTAACATTACTATACACAGTAGCTGACTGCATGCCACAACCAGGGTTGCTAGATCACCACTGTAGTCTTCAAGGCCGAACTCAGTCTACTTTACAGCCAACTTCAGCTATTTTTTTTTATTCTCATGACTCAATTTTATCCATCTAAAGATAGAACATTTAATCTTTTAATGTTCGTTCCTTCTTACTGCTGAGTCACACTATGCGATTATTGAAGCACTTTATCATTCCTGCCAATTTACACATATTTATTATGGTTTATTGTACAGATACTATTTAAATATGTAGTGAAATATTTTATCTCTTATAATTTCCTTTATATTTTCAGATCAACCATAAAATGATGCATGAAGTTTTATGATTTTGGTGGCCGAATAAGACAATAATAAAAAAAAGAGTAAATAATGCCATGAGCTCTGTGTGTGTGTGTGTGTGTGTGTATATATATATATATCAGGGCTCGACACTAACTTTTTTGTTTGGTGGCCCGATGGGGCCACCAAAATCCTCAATTTCAAATTTTTGGTGGCCCGAGAGAAAAATTTGGTGGCCCCGAAAAAAAAAAACAATAAAAAACATTAAAAGTCTTTTTTTTTTTAATGAGTCAAATATCTAAGTTTTATCCAGTCATAGTAAGAATTGGAAGTTGGACATACATCTACTCATAAATAAACCTCAACAAACTCGCAACACTCACTCTCCGGCACTCATTCATTCCTTTTCATCCATCCTTTAAACAAATATAACTGCTAATTTCCGGCGCAAAAAGTTACGAATTAATTGACGTACTTTTCAAAAAATTTTGGTGACCCGAGGCGGGCCACCAAATTTGCCCTTTTGGGAAATTTGGTGGCCCGACTTTCAATTTTGGTGGCCCCGGGCCACCGGGCGCCTGTCAGTGTCGAGCCCTGTATATATATATATATTCATATATATATATATATATATATATACATATATATATATGTATATAATTATATATATATATATATATATATATATATATATAATACATAAACATATATATATATATATATTCATATTCATTCATATAATTATGTCAGATGTTTGTGTGTGTGAACTTATAGTCAGACAAATAGGGTATTCCTTTGAAATAAAGATTTAAACCACAAGCTATGAGAAGCATATATTCCTCATGATCACCACCATCAGATCAATAAGTGCAAAATTTGAATGCAAAAACAGAAAGACACCATATTCAGGTTTTTTTTTCAGTATGGTCATCATCAACATTAAAGATAAAGATCAAATCTTTTCAGTGATACTTCTTTTGTTACAAATCAACAAAAATATTTTTAAAATATCAAAATTATGACACATATTTCCATTATGTTCTCTTTTCAGCATGCTTCAATTTCATATACATGTATCTCAAAGTTGATAAAAATGAATATATTAGTTTTTACAGTGTACATTGTGCTACAATTATCACCAACCCCTAGGCCTGCTACGTACCCACAAACCACTATGTACTAAATCCTACTCCTCACTTATTACATGGGATTAGGGTGTGAATTTTTTTTTTAATATATACATATTATATATAATAGTGCATTCACCCTACATGGGCTCTGCAAAGGGGGACTGCACTTTCATTACCCCCCCCCCCCCCCCCATCCCTCCACACTCACACTTTTGGCTCTGAAATAATAAACAAATTGATTTATGAGATCTCGCTCATCCCAAACTGAGAAGTGTTTGATGTACAATGTATAATATTGTACAAGTGAGGGGGGGGGGGGGCATTACCCCTGACACTCCCCTCCCTCATTCACCACCATCACCACCATCACCACCACTAACAACAACAACAACAACCTCACTATACACCCCAAACAATCCCTGCGATGGGCCATAATGCTCAGATGTGTGTTTCAAGATCACATACGCTTGCGGTGATTGTACAAATGTGAGGGAGAGCTCTCTTGACTATACTAGGGCCGGGGAGCTGAAAATATGATTACCGCTGAGAATAGATAAATTTGTGAGTACAGTGCACAGGTATTTGTACCGAGATTCTGCTGGATCGGAGTGCTCGTGTACAAACTCGGTACACTGCACCAGTGTGTGTGGAGGTGGAAAACAGTGTCGCCCTTCACCCCTGCACCTTCGACTGATACAAACCGGACCAAGCATAGCATAGCATGCTGATTTGAAGGTCCTGTAAATAACTTGGCATTTGCGTAATTGCGTGTACAAATTAAGTTTGGGCAGCATTCGTTCAATCTTAGTCGACTGGTGAATGGTATCGATATGGCGGCAGAGAGAGAACGTCTGAAAGAGTCCGAGGATCGGGTGAAGAATTGGAAGAGATGGGGACCGTATCTGTCGGAGCGCCAGTGGGGGACTGTCCGGGAGGATTACTCGCCGGATGGCTCGTGGTAAGCCGGCCGGTTCAAGGATAGCAATTTCTGCTCGTATAACTTCCGCATCTTCGATTTATAAAACATGTGTTGAAGTTAGGCATTCTCGTAGCCGCAGATCATTAGTTTACTAGTACTACCACTGTCTACTAGTACTACCACTATCTGTCTACCACTATCTGTACTACCACTATCTGTCTATTTTGGACTATCTGTCTACTAGTACTACCACTTACTAGCACACAGTGGAAAATAAAATTTATATTTGTGTGGGACCTGCATCATGAATTTGCTATCATGGTACAGGTATTTAACTGTTGATGTTTTATAGATCTGCTATATTTTCTAGATTCTAGATCCAGATGTTAGAAAGAGTATCTTTCGCTGCAAATGATCGTATTAAAATCATATTGCTGAAGCTCTAATAGCCTCTATAACTAAAGTCTTGTCCATTTTAATGTACCTACTACAGAGACTCCAACTCTCCCGTTTTCGACGGGAGATCTCCCGCCGAAAACCCATTTTTGCAAAATCTCCCGTTCTCCCGTTTGCGATTTAATTTCTCCCGCCCTGGCCCAATGTCTCCCGTTGGAAAGGATTTCTTACTTATTGCTATCGTATGTTGCAAAAATAAGCCTTAGATATAGCACCAGAGAGCATCTATAACCCTAGGAACTTCGCGTTTCGCACACATAAACTTGGAGTCTCCCGTTTGCTAGGGGTTTCAGGCGGGAGAATCTCCAGATCAGAAGATGCTTCGGGTTGGAGTCTCTGCTACTACATTAAATTGTTGGCAGTCTAGTACTGAGTCTTGTGTCTTCAAAAGAGAAAGGTTTAATAATATAATACTAGTGGTCGACTTGTGGTGGTGATAACTGTAGGCCTACTGTCATTATGTCATGCAAGAAAACTGAAATGTCATCATTTTGATTTGACCGAAAGATCGGTCTGTATCTTGTCGGGGATATGTTCCGGGGAGACTGCAAACGGCTTCATGGTCCTACACAGAATCCCCCTGTCTACGGAAGAGAGCAGTAAAAGTACAAAAATGGGGTTTTTTTTAAAAACTGCGGACAGACAGATTTTTTGTCCCCGCCGAACGAGTTCGAGCAGGGGACTATGAAACGGGCTCCGTACGTGTGTGTGTCCGTGTGTCCGTCCGTGTGTCCGTCCGTGTGTGCGTCCGTGTGTGATCAAAATGTTCAAAATGCTACTCCTTCGCCATTTCTAACCCGATTTTGATTCTGTTTGCTTTATATGATAGCACTACATGGGAGCTTTGAAACTTGTATACAGAATTTCAGTTGTGACCTTTGACCTTGACCTTTGACCTATATTGTACATTTTGCTTCAAAATGCTACTCCTTCGCCATTTCTAACCCGATTTTGATTCCGTTTGCTTTATATGATGGCACTAGGTAAGGGCTTCAAAACTTCTACACAGAATTTTGACCTTTGACTTCTTTGACCTTTGACCTTGATTTTTGACCTATATTGTACATTTTCTACAAAATGCTACTCCTTCGCCATTTGTAACCCGATTTCAATTCCGTTTGCTTTAAGTGATGGCACTAGGTGAGGGCTTCAAAACTTCTACACAAAATTTTGACCTTTGACTTCTTTGACCTTTGACCTTGATTTTTGACCTATATTGTACATTTTGCTACAAAATGCTACTCCTTCGCCATTTGTAACCCGATTTCAATTCCGTTTGCTTTAAGTGATGGCACTAGGTGAGGGCTTCAAAACTTCTACACAAAATTTTGACCTTTGACTTCTTTGACCTTTGACCTTGATTTTTAACCTGTATTGTTCATTTTGCTACCAAATGCTACTCCTTCGCCATTTCTAACCCGATTTTGATTCTGTTTGCTTTATGTGAGGGCACTAGGTGAGGGCTTCAAAACTTCTACACAGAATTTTGACCTTTGACTTCTTTGACCTTTGACCTTGATTTTTTTACCTATATTGTACATTGGCTACAAAATGCTACTCCTTCGCCATTTCTAACCCGATTTCGATTCCGTTTGCTTTATGTGATGGCACTAGGTGAGGGCTTCAGAACTTCTACATAGAATTTTGACCTTTGACTTCTTTGACCTTTGACCTTCATCTTTTTACCTATATTGTACATTTTGCTACTAAATGCTACTTCCGGCGGGGACATATATTACGCACCGCGTAATTTCTACTTTTCCTTGTTTGTCTATGTTTTGATAACCTCAAGACAAGTCGACATTTTCTACCTAACATCCAGAACTTCTCTTTAACTTATAGCACTCTAGAACAAAAGGAAAGAAATGTGTGTGTTCATAATTAATAACATCAATTCATTGTGTAGTATTGTGAAAATCAGCACAAAAATAGAACCAAAAGTGCTATTATGCATCTGAGGTTGATTTTGTCAGTATTTTCTACACCACATGCATCTGCACTGCATAAAGACCCTACCATGCATGTATATAGTTCGTCTACTACTCCCCTACCACCTATTTAGATCGACCACCCTCACGCAATGGTTTTCTTGCATATAAAATCAAAAGTACACATGCATGGGACGGGGCAGAATACACTGGAACATTTGAACATAAATACAAATCGAGAAAAATGAGGAGAGTACAGGTACCGTAAGTAACCTGAGGAAACAGGAGGAAAAGGAATTAAAGAAAATCCTCATTTGATGTACACACGTCTTTGCCATTCACTAGATGTGCATGCTTTATCAATGGAGAACAGGTGGACAATTGTGAGCATGCGCCGGCGCACAGTAAAAAAACATGTAACTTGCGTTTGTCGCAGAGAATTCCGCGCATACGATATGAGTCAACAATCTTAGCCCAGGAAACATGTAAATCTGTGTTATTTTCTGCCTGGAGTGAAATTAGATTAAGGTGAAACAGAGGAACATTTTCTAAGATAGAAGGTATTCAATAAAAAAGTGGTTGACGATTAGTAGGTCCAACCGCCAGTTGTATCAAATTCATTAACTGCTGGCTCTGTTGGATCAATTTTACAGAGCTCTGCTAAGGGCAGGGGTCAAATCTAATGAATATTGGTTAAGAGTTGGAAAAAGGGGGTGTCCATTTTGATAAATTCTACATGCTATTAAGTAATATGGTTTACTGATCAATATGATAGTAATATCACAATTCATCTCCACTACCATCGCAAACTTAAAGAAAATATAAAGTTTTGGTACCGGTACCTCAAAAGTTTCCCTGAGTTTCCTTGTCTTAGTTTGTACCTTTCATATAACTAACACTGTGAGACTTACTTGCCCTAAAGTGCTCTCATGTCTTAAATAGTAATCATGCAATAATGGTTTCGTACCAGAGCAGAGCAGGCTCTGAAAAATTTGAACGAGCCGTTAGTTTGACTCGACGCGGTACCGCGAGAATCAATATACACGTATTGTACGAAACCATTATTGCATGATTACTAAGACATGAGAGCACTTTGGGGCGAGTAAGTCTCAGTGTTAGTTACAAGTACATATGAAAGACCTGTACTTTAACCTGAAACACAAACTAAGACAAGGAAACTCAGGGAAACTTTTGAGGTACCAAAACTTAATATTATCTTTAAATCTGTGCATTATTTGTTTTATGAAATATGTGAACTATGATATTTGCAGTTGCTAAAACTCTCTATTGCAATATAGTGCAATGGCTTGCAGGATTGCATGAGTGAACTTACTTTTTGTTTTTGTTTTTGTTTCTCTCTCTCTTTCATAAACTTGTGTGAAATTTTCAGTCTGTGTATGTTTCACTGTGACAATATTCTTGGATTGGTCTTAGTGTACAAGTGTACCAATACACATGAAATCAATTTGGGCCATTTTTCGTCCAGAGGAGCCTGTGGAGTTAGATAAATTGTAAAGACTCTATTGTGACATAACCATGCCAGGGATTGTATTTCATGAGGCAATTCCTATCCAAATATTTTGCATTTTTAGCATCCATGCATGTATGGTGATATATTGAATTGGAATTGAAATTGAATTTAGATCAATTTTAAGCCTCCTGTAGTGACCCTTTCTGTGACACAAATTGTATGTTGTATGTCACAGACATCATGCAAGGCAAGGAAAACTTCGCACTTTTAGTGTGGACATTGTCCTAGTCACATGTACACAATGGTTATATTGTGCATATTGAATGTTATTAAATGCAATTCTGTGTGTATATGTAGTTCCAATTTCAAGCACTTGTCAACAGATTACAGAGTGTACATTGTAATTGAAAATGTGCATAAAAATAGGCAGCGCTGTGTTAACTTGGCTGCTGGACATTTTATGAACGTGATCTAGTAGTACATGTAGCTCCAGTATTGTCTGTAATGAGGAAAGTCAACAGGGAAGTTTGTTCAATACCAGACTCACATTGTAATACGAAAAAGTGCCTGTTGTGAAGTCTGTAGGACCAGGAAGCAGATTTTTCTTTGTGTAAGCTGAGATAAGGGTTTTTTCCCTTTTTGCACAATGCTGGACCACTTTTTTCATTCAGTGGTGACAATAGGCTCACCTCGTCAAATGTCCTAGAACCCTTGAAGGTTTGAAGCTAAAGATTTTATGCAATGAATCTTATAGGTACCGCTAATCATTGCTTTTCTGCATTTGAGGGTAAAGCATGACTAAATACCTCATTTGCATCATTCATGCATGGTTTTTGTGCATACCATCTGCAAGTGTCCAAAGTTGTCTCAATTGCAAATTTTCTGAATAATTTGCAGCCAGGACCCATGGTTATGATCATATATATGATCAACTTACAAGCATCACGTAGTGTTGATGATGTGCAGTCCATGTCATCAATAGGAACTTCATGTAATTGGATGCCTCTCTATCCCGAGATGCATGTCACTTGTAGGCTGTTAAAGGCTTTGTCATTATGAATGAGAGCACAGAATCATATCCCAAGTTAAATGAATTATATGGCAGTTTGATTCATTCGCGAACACGGCATCCTACAGGTATCTTATGAACCTACTGTAGCTAAACTTCAAAAACACAACTGATCTCATAATCCCATATATATGTATATTTTTGACATAAATTCTTTCAAAGGAGGTTGAGTCTTCTTTGTAGCTCTGCCTGAATGGTGGTTATGTGGTACTTTTATTATCACTCTTACACAAAGTAGAAGACAAAGGAACTACAGGCTGTACATGTACAATGTATGTGTAGGTTAACAAACAAGAGTTTTTTTCTAAATCACATTTTTACCACATCTTTGTGTTTGATATGGTATCAATTTTGCAATCTTCAGATGACATGCTGTATGCTACTTGCTACTACAGTGAAAAATCCATGTCTGTTGGACCAGTTAGGATTCCAAGATATTTTTTAAAATTATTTTTATGCTCACACTGGATGTGGTGCAATATCCTTACAGAACATTATTTCATAAGCGAAAACAGATACGAACTATCAGTTTGCAATCTTGGGAAATAGAGCAGTTCTGTTGGAATTTTGATGCACATGAGTTCAGCTAGCCCAAGAAGCATCATAGTCTATTGAACAGGAGTGGAAAATGTGGTCAATATTATATGCACTGGTGGGCTTGTCAAGGGACTACATTACCGGTAATATCTAAATTGATGCCTGGGTCCAGTTAACAGGGAAAGGTTTTCCACTGATCACTGATTCAGTATTGTTTTGTTTTTTTCTCTCTCCCTCTCCCTCTCTCTCACTCTCTCGCACACACACACCACACTCAATGCACACACAGATTTGCTGAGTCATTGCTTGTCTTTACATATTCATACATCAAAAAAAAAAAAAAAACTGACATACATTGTAACTGATATTTTATCTTATCATACAGCATGTATGGGAATATGGTACAAAAGGCAAGTAGATCAGCAAAGACGTTACATTGTCCCAGTAATATACAGCACTTTGTGTAAACCTTGAACAGTTCCTCTGTATATCATTCTGAGTCTAATGTAGAGATGATTGTCTGAGGTGTCAATAGTCAATATTTGCAGTGGAAGTTCAAGAGCACTGACCTGTTGAAACAGAGAAGTCCAGACTGAACAGTAATTTATTGTTTACCTTCTGCCCTTATAAGGAGTTGGACCAGTATCAAACACAGTCAACAGCCTTGGTCTATTGCACTCTAATTCTGTGATTGTGTTTTGTCTTTGTTATTTTCTATTGTTCGTTTTTTATTTTTGTTGTTGTGTTTATTACCACAGGCAGGCATGTGTCTGGGTCTGTATTATCTTGGTGTAGATCATGACTTTGTGACTGTAAAGCTCCCAAATCAAACATTCACCCTGTACAAAAACAAACAAGGACTCTATTCTACAGTTTGTTAAATTAATCTTGTCTCATTTCTCTGCGTTATCCATGAGAGGTAGGCAGAGGGGAAAAAACAACAATATGTTAAAAAAGAAAGAAAATGGTTGCATGGTGTAATTTCATTCAACAAACAAAATTCTGGAGCTTTTCATTCTGAAATCAGTCAAATAGCAGGGATGGTTTTTGATGTTTCCTCTTTTTTTTTTTTTTTTTCTAGTGAGTATGATTGTTTTTCTCTTACATGTTTCTGCAAACTTCATCATTTAAGCTAAAGTGAGTTTGTGTGAATACCTGCTGAGCCTGAATACTACTGATTTCTGTTGTCCTCTTTACCAACCACAGCTGGGATTACTTCCCCCATGACCACGCCCGATCCCGTGCCTACCGCTGGGGGGAGGACGGCCTCTTGGGCATCACTGACAGGGAGTGCCGACTGTGCTTTGGTCTGTCCCTGTGGAACGGGAAGGATCCCATACTCAAAGAGCGGCTGTACGGACTCACAGGTAACGATCTCTTCACGGTAGATGACCTCCAACAGATGTTCTGCCCGATTGTTTGGCTTTCCCACATCTGTGGGCTCAAGACACCAAAATGAATCAGATATTTTAAACATTTTAACCCCAAACTCCTGATTTGCACAAAATGCTAACTCTCTGTACTAATTTACTGGCCAGAAATGAAATGCAAGAAGATTGATGCTTGAATAGGAAGGCTGAACTAGAAAAGCAATTGGAGAGGTGCAGCTAAGCTGCTCATTTCCACTCATTTGTGACTTCCACCCCATAGTATAGTCCTACATTATCTATCATCTACATTATTAGAATTCTTGACCATCAAAATATACCCTTAGCATTTTGGATCACATTAATATCATTGCTAATCTTTCTAACAGCTATTCAAAAATGGCCCCATTTCCCAATGCTAGAGAATCCTTCAAAACATGCGACAAAATTCCTAGATCTAAACAGTGATCTATATCACTACCAAAATATAATCACCTGTTCTGTGTGTCATTCTTTATCAAATTTTCCTGAAAATTTCATCCAAATCTGTTTATGACTCTTTGAGTTAAATATAATGCAAACAAACAAACAGATAGACAAACAAACCGTTATATACTGGCATAAACATGTCATACTTTAAAGGGATGGTACAGTATTGTTTGAGATGAGAATTGAGCTTTTAAAGGACAAGTTCACCTTCATAAACATAAGGATCGAGAACATGCAACAATATTAGTAGAACACATCAGTGAAAGTTTGAGGAAAATTGGACAATCGATGCAAAAGTTATGAATTTTTTAAATTTTTGTGTTGGAACCGCTGGATGAGGAGACTACTACAGCTTGTGAGTCATATGCGTACAACAGTATAAAGAAAATGTAAAAGAAAATTCAACATATTTTCACTTTTTTCGCATAATAAAAGAGCACTTGACTTGCCTCTTTCTAAAGGCAGGAGGAATAATACTACCCATAACATTTGTCGGTAATGATTCAGGGGAATGTGTACTTTTTTCAAAAGATGGAATTTTGTGAAATTCTCTTTATATTTTCCTTATATTGTTGTACGCATGTGACATCTAAGTTGTTCATACACTGCAGTAGTCTACTCATCCAGCGGGTACTGCACAAAAACTTCAAAAATTCATAACTTTTGAACGGATTGTCTGATTTTCCTCAAACTTTCAATGATGCGTTCTACTAATATTGCTACATTCTCTCAATCCTTATGTTTATGAAGGTGAACTTGTCCTTTAACTTTTTGTGAGATACCAAGAAAACACTTATGAAATAGTACAGAGCATACCATTTTAAGAGGAATTCAAAGTTTATTTGATGAAAATCGGGTTTGAAATGACTGAAACATCCAAAAACAAAGTGAAACAAAGCGATCGTAATAAAGTGTGGGTCCCACACTTTATTAGAATCGTTCTGTTTTGGATATCTCAGCCATTTCAAAACCAATTTTCATCAAATGAACGTTGAATTCCTCATGGAATTACATGCTCTTTCATATTTCATAAGAGGTTTCTCATTATCTCACCAAAAAAATGTTAGAACCCTGAAATTAGGTCTCAACCAAAACTGTACGATCCCTTTAATAGATGTATCATATTTCATTTGTTACTTTACCAAAGTACAAACAAGTTTTATGTTAAGATGCCTTCCTACCACATTGAATACCCTACTGCATCACTCTCCCGCATCACGGGTATCGCTAGGTCCAGAGGGTAACCACGGCGAGGACTGCAAGGAGTGTTATTACTACCTAGACTCCTCCCCCACCCACGCCTACATGAAGGCGCTCTACAAGTACCCGCAGGCGGAGTACCCCTATGCCCGGCTGTCTGGAGAGGCAAGGAAACGCTCTGTGCTGGAACCGGAGTTTGAGCTGGAGGACACGGGTAATAAACTGGAAAAAGATGAAGCAAATACAAATTTGTCACCGTGCAGTAAAGATATAACTCACACCTATGGGAAAGAGGGTATTAAGCATTACATTGTGATGTCGCAAGATATTATTACTACACAGAATGTAAAACAATGTACATGTGTCCTGTTGCATCCCAACTCAGTATGTTTTGCTGTGTTCAATAAAGAAACAAAAACAAAAGCAAAAGTTATCAAGTGAGGATTACATGGGAGTGCATGTCTATGTAAAGAGAGAGAGAAAAAAAATGTGCCCCATTTCCAATGTTTCTTCCATGAAAAGTGGTACTTGGATGCATAGCCATGTACGGTGTATGTCTGAGAGGGCTAACATGCCAGTCATTACGTACTAAAATGCTGCTCTGGTATTGAACTGTTGAATTAAATTATGCCTGCTCCTACATTACAGCATGCTATCTGCTGTCACTTAGTACATTACCTTGTTAGCTTATCAATGCAACAGAAAACAAACGCATCAACAACAAAGTCCATCTGTTGCTCTAACCACAGGCGTGTTTAACGAGAGCAAATACTGGGACGTGTTTGCCGAGTATGCCAAGAACACGCCCAACGACATCCTGTGCCGCATCACGGTCGCGAATCGTGGCCCCGAGACCGCCACCATCCACGTTATGCCGACGCTGTGGTACCGCAACACCTGGATCTGGGGCTGCACCCACGAGGGATGCACCATGAAACCCAAGATGACCCTCATGAAAGACGGCAGGACCACGTGCTCCCACCAAACTTTGGGTCAGTGTCCAGGGCCTTGTGTCATGAAATTTTTGTAAAGTTATGCATGACTTTGCAAGCAACTGGAATATGAAGTGCCAATACGTGTACCCATGTTTTTCCCTCACGTTTTAATTTAGTACAGCTGTATGTCAATATTTCATGTACATCGGGGTAAAAAATACACTTTCAACCAAAAACGTGTGTTAGAATATAAGAATGATCATTATCATCTGTAAACTTCAATTTAAATTATTGAAATAAACAATGATAAGGAAACCCACTTAGCTTGCCATATTTAAGTTGTTCGTAAAGTCGTACATAACTTTATGAACAGCTTTATGAAATGGGGCCCAGATCTTTTAAAGGAATGATTGTGTCTGAAGCCACATACATGTACTGCGCACAGCAAAAAGTTTTCACAGCATGAAATTTTCGTGAATTTAAGCTGTCGTTTTTTTTTATGTGTGCGTTTTTTTTTTTACAGCATGAACATTTTGTGAATGTGCCACTTAACTGGTATTCAATGCATATAGTGTACACAAGAACTTCAGCATGCATTCTTATTTCACAAACCTTGGCTTTCGGGAAATTCATGAAATTGTGGTGCATGTGAGCATTTCTGGTTTTACACTCTGAGACACATGAACTTGCCATACATGATTTCTCTTCCTGATTGAAAAAAAAAAGTGCATTCTGAGAGTACAGAAATTCAGCAAAGTCATGCAGTGACTATGCATTTTTTCATATCTTCCAAAAGTCAACAAAGTTCTGTAAATGTTTTCCATACAAACCTGATATGCTGCAAATCCCACATGACAAGAAAATATTAGTCATTTCAATGAATCTGATGCAACCAGATCCCATTATGCAAACTTATTGAACCCACGTGGGAACAGCGTATGATAATGTGTGGAAAGAGCAGACCAAATCCTTTGTGTTGTTTCACTTGTATTTGATTTGATTTGACGGTCAGTAAACCTCTTTCAAAAGCTTGCAGATGGAGAATGCGTGACAATCTTATGGACACCTCATGTTAGAGATTAAACATGAAGGGCAAGAAAAAAAGGAATGTATTATGCACTCTGGCCTGAATGCAACGTGCAGCTTCAATTGCCCACATACTTTCTGCTTGGTTGCACTCGACACTTGACTCGAATCTGACATTTTCCTTCCACTTTATGCCCCCCCCCCCCCACCATAGCCAGGAAACATTAAAGGACAAGTCCACCTTCATAGACATGTGGATCAAGTGAATGCAGCAATATTAGTAGAGTACATCAGGGAAAGTTTGGGGAAAATTATATTTATTTTATTTCGGAGGAGGTTTCTCATTATCTCACCAAAAATGTTAGAAACCTGAAGTTAGGTTCAACTAAAACTATATAATCCCTTTAAGGGTAATATTATTCCCCCTGCCTTTTGTAAGAGGCAAGTTAAGTGTTTGTTTATTGTGTGAGAACAGTGGAAATATGTTGAATTTTCTTTATATTTTCTTTATATCGTTCTACACGTGACATCACACGCTGTAGTAGTCTTCTCATCTAGCAGTGACTGGCAGAAACTTCAAAATTCATAACTTTTGAACGGATTGTGCAATTTTCCTGAAACTCTCACTGATGTGTTCTACTAATATTGCTGCATTCACTCAATCCACATTTATATGAAGGTGGACTTCTCCTTTAAACAAATAATTTCCCCTTCTTGCAGACAAGTTTGTGTTTGTGTGCGACAATGGACCAGATGGCCAGAGACCTGAGATGCTGTTTACAGAGAATGAAACCAACATGACAAAGCTCTACGGGGCAGAGCACTACACTACCTTCTTCAAAGATGCCTTCAATGCCTACGTCATTGAAGGTCAGTTGGTATCAGAAACTGTTCATATGCACCCTCTTGTTTTGGAGAGGAAGATTCATAAACTCCGCCAAGGGAGGAGGTTATGTTTTCATTACCGTTGGTTTGTTTGTCCGTGTGCAAAATAACTCAAAAAGTTGTGAACGGATTTAAAAGAAGTTTGCAGGAAAGGTTGAGAATGACTCAAGGAACTGATGAATAAATTTTGGGAGTGATTCAGAACTTTGTATGGATTTTATGAAGGATTTTCAATATTTTGGCAGGTAGGTTAATGAACTTGGGAGTTCAAGCTGTGTATTTTTGAGGTTTTCATATGGGCACTAAAGTGAGTGTTCTAGTTTCTGCTAGGGTGAGGCGTGCCGCACAGCTGAGGGTTGATGACGTAACGTATGGCGTCTGTATTGGGAAATCGGGCAATTTTCACCATGCATTATATTTGATGCCTATGCATATGAATGAAAATCACTGATCTCAATGGAAGAACAAGATCACTGGTGGAAATTATAGCTGCTTGGCAGAGGTCTGCACTCTCAGAGTGCTTCTTTAGTTTGGTATGCCTTCAAAGTTTCTGAAAATGTAACTACATGTTCCAAATTTTGCATGAGCATAATGTTATGAATGGGGATGTGTAAAATAGCTGTACTAATGGTTAAATTCATGATCAGGAATCACTTTGATTCACAAGGATACTGTGAAGCAAGAAATATCACTGTATGAAATTTTTGCAAATTGGAGCTGACGGCCTGTATCACGGTATGATATTTTTCCTGAATTGCCACTGGTATTCAATGCTAGTAGTGTAGACAAGAACTTTCACTTGCATTTTTAATTTTGCAAATCTTGGCGTATGCGAAATTCACGCAATTAAAATGCATGCGAACATTTCTTGTTTCACCATAATAAGATAAGATGGTTTGTGTAAGATAAATTATGCAGAAGCTATTGAATTCAAGATCAGGAACTACATCAATTATTTAAAATCAGGGCAGTCTTTTCAGAGCCCAAGGAACTGCATTAAAAAAAGAGCCCTGTATTCATACAAAACCAAGATACACAATATAAACTATATGGTGGTGGGTGGTGGACAAAAAAAAATTGCTTCATGAAATATGCTAGAGAAATTTATAGCTTATAAGTAATGGAAAGGAGAGACCAAATGAGCAGGATGAAGTTTATTTTCTGATTTTTATTTGCTTTCAGGAAAGAAAGATGCTGTGGACACTCGCTGCAGGGGGACCAAGTGTGCAGCACTCTACGTTCTGGAGGTCCCCGCTGGGGAGGAGGTTGTCCTTAGGTGCCGATTCTTCTCCGACAAGGAGGATCCTGGCACGTACTTTGGGGCGGACGCCTTCGACACCGTCTTTGAGGCGAGGATCAAAGAGACGGACGAATTCTATGATCAGGTATAATGATTCTTTCTCTTTTTCCATTTCTCACAAGCATTTATGTGCATTTTTTGCTTGTTTTTGAGAAGCATTATGTTTTTGTATGTCTCATCTTTTGATACAAAAATGTCAGTATGCCTAGATAAAAAAAAAAGGCTACCATTCATCACAACTTGCTTTTTCTGTTAGAAGGAGAAGTTGCTCTTCAGGCTCAGCTATGTTTTAAAAAAAAGAAAAAAGAAAAAAAAAACCTCACACACACATGCACACACACTACTAAATGCAGATCACTGAAAAAGATTTTAGAACAGACATAAAAAACCCCATGAAATGTAATCATTCAAATTTGGTAACTTTTCAAATAAACAACACTGTTATGTAACCGTGCCGTCCCCTTGGTACTGTCCACATATGTTGTATATTGGACCACCTGTGGGACCATTAGCTTGAACTGTCAAGGGAAAGAAACATATTGCTATGAATTAAAAGAGTAACTGCTTTTGCAGAACATCTCTCGCAGAATTATGACAGCATAATAGTGCATTCACTACATACTGTAAAACCACACATTTTCACATGCTTGAAACTTTTACAAATTTCGCAAGGAGCCAAGATTCATGAAAGTAAAATGCACATGAAAGGCTTCTTTGTCTACCACAATGCAATGAATACCAGTGGCAATTCGCAAACAATTTCATGTTGCGAAAACTACTGACGACTGTAGTTTGCAAAATTTCCATGCCTCAAATGTTTCTGATTTGACAGTACTCACTTCTTCCTGCTTGTTTTCTCTTAAACAGATCATCCCCGCCAACTCCACCCCGGATGAGAGGAACATGGCTCGCCAGTGCTACGCGGGACTGCTGTGGAGCAAGCAGTTCTACCACTACATCGTGGAGAGCTGGTTGGGAGGGGACCAGGCCATGCCCAACCCCCCGGAGAGCCGGCGGCAGGGGCGCAACGTGGAGTGGAAACACCTGTTCAACAGGGACATCATCTCTATGCCGGACAAGTGGGAGTACCCTTGGGTGAGGCAAAAGAGTCCCCCATCCCCCAGTGCCATGCCTACCCTTAACCCACCCCCCCCCCCCCCCCACCCCTCAAACCACTACCACCACCTCAATGAAAATGTCTGGAGGAGTGATGAGGGATACCTATCATGTAGTGACAGTTGAGGAGTGGATAGTGAATTGACTACCAGTACTTGAATGCCAGTGTAAAATCATGATAATGTGACTGACGCCCTGTGAGTGTTAAATTGTGACTATCCTGTCGTGTGAATGTTCTTGACTTTGATGGTGTGCTCTTACTGTATGTGAACAAGAATACTAACTTTGTGTTTTGTCTGAATTTTGTTTTGTGTGTATTTAATTTTTGTAATCATGATGGCCTTTCTGTTGCCTTGTTATTCTTTCATATAATTATCCTCATTGAGTGCATTAACTTCACATTTTTTCAACATGTTAATTTTCATATTTCTATTAATCATGTAATCACAGATTATGATCCGGATATGAGAAATTTAGCAAACTCTTAATAAAAGAACAATGAGCATAAAGCATGACTGAATAGTATAACCTAATCAACCTTTGTGTGTGTGTGTGTGTGTGTGTGTGTGTATATATAATGATTATTGTAGTGTGAACCTTGACTTTAAACTCTATGTTTTCCATTTCCCCTTTTGCAGTATGCATCATGGGACCTGGCCTTCCACATGATCCCATTCGCCAAGATTGATCCGTACTTTGCCAAGGAGCAGCTGCTCCTCTTCCTCAGGGAGTGGTACATGGCACCCAATGGGCAGGTGAGCTGCTGAATGAATTATAACATAATATCCAATCCAATCCAATCCAATCCAATCCAATCCAATCCAATCCAATTCAATCCAGTGTAGTCCAATCCAATCCAGTCCAATCCAATCCAGTCCAATTCAGTCCAAACCAATCCAATCCAAACCAATCCAATCCAGTCCAATTCAATCCAATCCAATCCAATCCAATCTAATCTAATCCAATCCTCTCCAATTCAATCCAATCTAATCCAATCCAATTCAATCCAATCCAGACCAATCCAATCCAATCTAATCCAATCCAATTCAATCCAATCCAGACCAATCCAATCCAATCTTATCTAAACCATACAAATCCAATCCAATCCAATCCAATCCATGTTGAGTGCGCTCTCCCCATATTGATCAAAGCGTTTACAAATTCATAGAAATAGAACATTAATAAGTGCAATTCAGAATAATGAATTCAAACAATTTCGAGCAAGCTTCAACATATCATTTGGACATCACACAGTAGGTTCATGAAGGTAAAAATGAAATCTCTACAAAATAAGAGAGTGGATTTAAAATAAGTATGTTTCAGAGCTTTGTGGAAAGAGTTTACAGCTACAGATTATCTTAATGATCACGGGGAGATTATACCCCAGCCTTGATGCAGCAACTGTGGAGATCATCACGGACTAGATTTGGGTTTAATAGTGGAAAGTAATCCCCAACATGCTGTGTCAAAGCACTTGTTCGTCCGATGGAATGCCACAGTTATGACTGTCAGAAGATGGAGTGTCGTGCTGACTCTCACGTTCACTTGCAGCCAGTACACAGTCTGTCTATTGGTATATAGTGTGTAGTGATCTTAATTGATTGCATTGTACACCAACCTGTTTCCAATACTGGGATAGTATCCAAACACTCCCTAGTTTTACTAAATGCTGCTTCTTTACTGCTTATTAAGAAGTCTTTTGCTGGAAGTAAGTCCTGTTTTAGTCTCAAGTTGTTTTTGTGTAAGTTTTAGCTGCAAGGAGAAGCACCTTGGGTTTGTTAAAAATTCAGTGGGCATACATATTCACATTGTCATCCATCTATCTACCTATTTGTCTTTATGCCTCTGATTTCCTTTCTACACCCAAGATACCTGCTTACGAGTTCCAGTTTGGTGACGTGAACCCACCCGTCCATGCCTGGGCTGTCTTCAGGGTGTTCAAGATGACTGGGGTCAGAGGTCAAAGGGACAGACTCTTCCTGGCACGCTGCTTCCAGAAGCTCCTCATCAACTTCACATGGTATGTAATGAGGATCACGGTACAGTATGTCCCCCCCCCCCCCCCCCCCAACAACAATTACAGTCTGATTTCCGCATTGATAACTTTCAACGTGATTAAACTGTCTGAATACTGTTTCAGGGTCTAAAAATATAACATCTTACTTATATTTTGCAGAAAACCCCATTCAGTTTGGTCAAGTGGTCACAGAGAAATGTGGATTGTTGTAAAGCATGTCATGGGTTTGTTTCTTCCAAGTTTAGCACTTGGATGCTCTTGGAACTGCATATTAATGTGTGAACAGAATGGACAGATCTTGGAGGGAAGGGATTCCTGACATTCTCGACAAAGATCCTAATTTCTCTTTGACCACTGAAGCAAATCATCGGATGGGGTTTTCTGTAAAATGTGGGGAATATGTTATAGTTTCATACCCTGAAATTGTATTTGGATTGATTCACTATTTCTAAAGTCTTCATTGCAGAGCGTCCTATTGTAATTTTTGGGGGGACATACGGTACTGTTAAATAGATGATGAGTGGAGTGGGAGGGAATATACAGGAGGGTCCATTGAAAGTGATTGAATGCTATTGAGGGAACTCATAAGGTTATTACATGTACTTCCCCGAAGTAGCACTTGAAATCAAGGGCGGCTCTAGCTTTTTGCTAAGGGCTGGGGGGTGGGGTTTAAACCCCAACCCACCCCCAAAATGCAAGGAAAAAAACCTACACCCCACAAACAACCACCCCTCCCCCCCCCCCCCCCCCCCCCCCCATCTGCCACTACAAACTGTGGTTAGAACATCCTTTATCTTCCCCCAACAACAGCTTAACCTGTCGAGGACGGGCTGATTTTGCTACAACACGCATTTCCCATAGACACTTGCCCGAGTATACTCGGGACTCATCCTCAACGAGTTAACCTTCTTCAGTTTTTTCCCTTCCTACTGTGAGTTGATGAGATTTTGTTGCCTGTTCCCACCTCCCCCCAGGTGGGTCAACCGCAAGGATCCCGATGGAAAGAACATCTTCTCTGGAGGCTTCCTGGGTCTGGATAACATCGGAGTGTTTGACAGGTCACGACCCCTGCCGACTGGAGGTCATTTGGAACAGGTTTGTGTTATCCTATGCAGATTTGCAGATTGTGTTGCAAGTGAGGTTAGAACTCAGCATTCTACTTTTATTGTTTTATTTCCTTCAGTGTAAAGTTTGTGTTGATTATGTAAATGATGTGAGGAGGTTTGACATTTGGCTGAAATGATGTCAAACAAATTAATATTTTTTTCCATAGTAATGTGCCTAGAAACATCAGTATTAAGTGCTTTACAGTATAAGTGTTATTCTTTATTATAATTATTATTATTATTATCATGATTATCATTATCATTATCATTATTATTATCATTATTATTATTTTTGTTATTATTATTATTATCATTATTGTTATTATTATTTAACAAGCACCTAGAATGATGAGTAATGAAACTTTTCTTTGAGTGGCACAGCAAAGATGTTATCTTCAAATGTTGCATCATAACACTTCAATCCCGTCAACTTTATTTTTTTTCTTCCCCCCCCCCCCCTCCCAAAAAAAAAAAAAAAAAAATTACCCAATTGCATATTGATATTCATCTGTGATATTTTACCCCCTCCCACCTCATTCCCCCTCTGTCCTCTGCAGGCTGATGGGACAGCGTGGATGGCCTTTTTCTGCGTGGTCATGCTGGACATTGCCATCGAACTGGCCAGGACTGACCCGACCTACGAGGACATGGCCAGCAAGTTCTTTGAGCACTTTGTCGGCATCATTGACGCCATGAACAATATGGCGGGAGGAGGAGGTATACTCAGAACTTCAGTTTATCATCCCTAGGCCTTGTTGCATGAAAGTTGAGATCAAGCATAAGTCAGAAAAATCAAACATAAGTCTCTGAATACTCAATTCTGATTTGCTGATACCTGACTTATGTTTGATACCTTTTTTTTTATGCAACAGGGCCCTGGGATGACATGACCTCATATCTCAAAAATCATGAAGTTTCAGGACAACCAGAAACCTGTTCACTTTTGCAACATTTTTGAAAAATAAAATCAATGTTGACATTAACTAATGTAGGTACTTTCTTTTGGATTACATTAATAATTGTAATGTTTTGAAAGTCAAATTTGGGATAATATCCCTCATCTATGATGCCTTGAGGGATTTTGATTTACTACAAAGTCATTTTAATAATGTCTGCAAAAATTAATCATACCCTATGTTATCATTTGAAAGAAGGATGTTGTATTTTGTCAGTTGTAGCCTCCACAGTGCCGATACACTCTTTTTTTTATTTACCGGTTGTTTTTTTTTTCTTTGACTAGGATGTCATCAATTTACTATTACAAGCTATGATCTTGAGCTCCAGGAGACAGTTGCTATACAAGGAACTGCAATGTAGACATTTTTATATGATATATTTCTCTCTTTTCTTTTTTCGTTTTTTTGGACGCAGGTCTTTGGGACGAGAATGATGGCTTCTACTACGACGTCTTGAAGACGCCGACCTGCACCATCCCTCTCCGCATCCGCTCCATGGTCGGGCTGATCCCACTCTTTGCCTCCCTCACCCTGGACGAGGAGATCATCGGCAAGCTGCCCGGCTTCTACAAGAGACTGGACTGGTTCATGAAGCACAGACCTGACCTCTCCTCCCATGTAAGCCGAACTAGCAAGTTCTCTCCCTGATTTTGGGGGAGACTCCTTCAAAAAATTTTAACATCTCTTCATGTCTTCAAAAGAGAAGTTATGATAAGATCATCCTCGATTTTTGAAATTATTATTTTTTTATTGATGAGATGCATGCTTCACACAGGTATCTCCCAAAGGGCAACCAATTGACAAATTGCCCTACATCGATGTAAATAAGCACTGAATTGATCAGTGTTTTAGTAGTAGCCATGATAAAAAATCATGGGCGTACATACTCAAGCAGGATTCGAACCTACGACCTCCTGATCTTCGGACAGGCGTCGTCTCCACTAGACAAATGACAAAAGACAAATTGCTTGTCTAAACCCATCCTGAGTTTATTGTGTGCATTTTAGCAGCTGTGATGCATGTCAGAATGGTATAATCTATTGAGGCAATATCTATGCATTAATCGTAACCCGTTTGAGGATGAGCTGATTTTGCTACACCACACATTTCCCATAGACGCCTGCCCAAGTATACTTGGAACTAGTCTTCAATGGGGTTGATAAAGGAGAGCAGTTTCTAGCTGTCTTTTCCGGAGGACTCAAGTAGCTCTGGACAACCTTATTGTTTGATAGATGTATTGGACTGAGGATCCTGTAAAAGTATGTTTGAAAAATGCCTACATCTGCACCAATATCTGCTAACCACGTGTATCTTCATGTAAAAGTCTTGATAATTGCAGGAGCAAGTCATTGTGGTTTAGTGTTCTGTGTGATATTTAGTAGTGCATTTAAGGAAACAACAACAACAAAACTGCCAATTTCAAGAGTGATCTTGAGTAAGTCATCTTTTTTTTTTTTTGCCATCGTAGTACAAAAGTGACAAGATGTGCCAAAGAAGTGAAGTTATGATTGTCTTCACTCCTTCTCTCGCCCTTCTTTGAAGCTTGCCTACATGACCAGGGAGGACACAGGGAAAGGGCGCCATCTACTGGGCATCCCACCCCGCAAGAACCTGAAGCGGGTGCTCAAGTACATGCTGGACGAGGAGGAGTTCCTCGCACCCTACGGCATCCGCTCGCTGTCCAAGATCCACGCCAGCCAGCCATTCCTCTTCAAAGTTGGGGAGGAGGAGTACAGGGTGGACTACGTGCCGGGGGAGTCCAACACTTTCCTCTTTGGTGGAAACAGTAACTGGAGGGGACCCATTTGGCTCTGTGGTGAGGACACGCTGACCTAATCTCATTTAAGGAAGTCTAACCTTTTCTATGCGAGGGACTTTGGACAGTATTTATGATGACAGGGGTTATCCGTGCCAATAGGTACTCAAAGCATACAAAGAGTTAAAGGGAATCCATGGTTTAAAATCAGACTATGAACTAAAAGCATAAACAACAACGCTGTAAATGTACTTTGCAAATGCATGTGTCGGCATGCCGACATCTTTGGTCATCTGTTGGCATACGTGACATGTAATGCACATTTATGCAATCGAAATTTCTATGATCTATCGGGTAGATATAAGCTACCTTCTTGTGAATTATGCTCTAGTGCAGAAAAGACATTGCATACAAAAATCATGTATTTCACAGTCATCCTGGTCAAATGTATTCATAATGTGTGCAATGCACCAAAGCATTGCCTTCAGTGGCAGAAATGCAATGTATGTCGGCTCCAAGGTAGGAAAATTGCCGACTTTGGTTCTTGAGAAAATGTTCATACCCGTTGCACTGCATATGTTGTTGTGTTTCTTGATGCCAGGTTTAACAAGGCACAAAATTCTTACCAAGTGTTGTAATTATGGTTTAGAAGGTACCGACAATGTACGATAAGTTATCAACTTTCTATTCAAAATTTCTGTCCATTTGGTAGTCAACTACCTGATCATCGAGGCGTTGGAGCGCTACGACTTCTTCTACGGCGAGGCGTTCAAGGTGGAGTGCCCCACTGGCTCGGGCAACATGATGCGCCTCAAGGACGTCGCCAAGGAGATCTCTGGCCGCATCGTCAAGCTCTTCCTGCCTGACGAGACAGGCAAAAGGCCGTGCCATGGAGAATGCCCCCTCTACAAGGACGATCCAAACTGGAAGGAGCTGGTGCTGTTCTATGAGTATTTCCACGGCGACTCGGGGAAGGGCGTTGGAGCCAGGTACGTAGTGTTTGGGGGAGATGGCTAAAAAGCGGTTCCCTGTGAAGCCTCATCATTGGTTCGGACTTGCACACTTTGAGCTTAGCATTTTAGCTGGGCATTTTTAACTTTTTTCCAATATGACATGTATCTTTAATCAAAATTAATCATGATTATTGTATATCGTTTCAATATTCCTCTATGGAATCGATGTACCAGCTTCACTTCATTTCAATTGTTTTGTATGGATAAATGCTATTTTTTGAGAACAGAAGTGGAAATTGATTCAATTCAATCAACTCACACCGCAATGTTTTTGTGTTGAATTTGCTAATTCATCCATGTACTAAATCTGTTGGGTTTGGAGTGCACCGTAGTTGTTATCACATGCATTGCTAGTAGCTAGGGTAGTTTTGGTTAATACCTGTAAGTGGGTCCTAGAATGAGTCACTTTGCAACTAAAATGACTCGAGAAAAGTCTTTTAGAATGAAAATGTGCTGTTAGTTGATGATTGAAACAATGCATAGATCCTAAATACCCTATCATATACTTCATTCTTTTCTAGAAGAGATTGCACCTGACTATATCTGTGCAGTGATGCCTTGCTCTCACCGTGTATGTGCCCATTTTGTTCTTGATCCTTCTTTTGGTATTTGCAGCCACCAGACGGGATGGACGGCAGTGGTGTCCGCATGCCTGGACAAGATCAAGAAATAAACACCTCTCAATCCTGCACTGCCATGCATCTGCCGGGGAAGTGGGTAGCAGGCGGGACGTGACAAATCCCACGGCCTTCGGTTCACCAACAAGCGAGTTAGTATGTGAATGACATTGTCTGTTCTGCTGACGTTCATGAATACAAAGAAAATGCTGCCAAGCCCCATTATTCTTGCATGCCACTTGATTATGCAAATGACAAATGAATCTTCACCTGTGCAAGCTCTTCAAAAGAGCTGCCCTCGTAATCACATTGTTGAACAAAACAAAAATCTCCAATGAAAGTTTATTTTGATATATATAAATGTAATATTCAGTTGCTGTCATTCCTGGATACTACTGTAAAAGTGGTTTCTTTCACGGTGGTTTTATTTTTGCGCTTTTCGCGCTTTGAGGTTGAACCGCGAATTTAACATCACGCGAAAATGTTTTGAACTCGTCGCTTGTACAACGCTATCATAACCGACCGCGAATTTAAACACACGCGAAAAAGTCGGCACCGATGGAAACTGCGAAAGTTTCTGTACGCGAAAGAAACCACTTTTACAGTATACTGTAAGTAGTACATGCTTTGGGGTTGAATATACCGAAATGTTCACATCTGGAAATGTATAATTTGTCCAGGAGATGTCAAATTTGTATTTGTAAAGTGCATTTCTGGTTTTCAATTGAGGTAGTAAGCAAGGGTGCTACATAGATTCACAAGAGAAGTTTTGGATGTATTTATGCGCAATGTGTGATATATTAAACTTCAGTGAGCATGGACTACCTGTCACCTTAGGTGGCAACCTGTGTGTTTCTTTGTATTGGTAAATCTCACTAAAATTGAATTTTTCATCCCCTCGTATGAACTGAGAAGTGCAAAAATATCATCATTACATTGATGTGTGATCTATTATTAAAGTAGAAACTATGCGAGTGTGGCCTCCCTGTATATATATATATATATATATATATACATGGTGCTATTTGCTCCATGGCCATATTGAAACATTTACTGAATGAAAATCTTTATGCCAATGCAATTAAAAATACACCTCAAATATTCCACAAAAATTAACTTAACTACTTTGTTAGTGACTTAATCGATGACTTTATTTTTTACTTTTTGTTTCACAGAAAAATTATGATAATACGTCAAGTTTTAATTTGTGGAATGATTATAAACAGCAGAATTAGAAGACTCTACTACTCTGCAGTCAGCTTGAAATATAGATGAAGAGCAATAGATTAACTTATATAGACAGAGAAAGATTATGCTATTTTTGAAATATTTTTAACATGCCTGGATGCTATGTTGTAGAGTGCATTTTGACAAAATGGGACTACTTTCTGATTTCTCGGTGATAGTGTGCTTGTTTTCTTCTGTGTGCCAATAGCGAGCTATGCGTCCATTCTTTACAGGGTGAAGTACTTATTTCTCAAGGTTTTACAGGAACATATCATGCTTAATATTTATCATTTGTTTGCCATCAAGCGCAATTTAGATATTTTGTTCACACGCTACAAACAGGGAAGAGTATTTTGCTTGTGCAAGAGGCCTGTTTTGAAATAGATACTTTTCATCAGGCTCAATGCAGTGCACTCCCGTTACAACGAACACGGTTATAACGAAATTTCGTTACAACGAA
Source organism: Diadema antillarum (assembly GCF_040938485.1). Lineage (NCBI taxonomy): Eukaryota > Metazoa > Echinodermata > Echinoidea > Diadematoida > Diadematidae > Diadema > Diadema antillarum. Next base: position 378,076 of record NW_027271253.1, on the reverse strand, counting down.
GTAAATCTTCTGGTCCCAAAATTATCACCATTAAAGTCTATGGCACAAAATTCGCTTATAACGAACACGGTTATAGCGAAATTTCCGTTATAACGAAGTCTTTTCCGAGCACCACAGACAAAGAAAAACAAAAGAAATGTGCTCCGTTATAACGAAATGCGAATTGCTTTCGAAAATACGTAGCGGAACAAGCATTTATAGCGTCTCTGCATGGGTGAATGCTTCACACCACTGTGTGTTTGCTCCTTGTGCCACACACACTTTCTGAGTGGAACTTGCGTTTATTATTGTAGTACAGTTATCCCATCACATTTCACATAGCTTTCCAGTGTATGACGAGTATTCAGCAAACATAATGTGATATATATGCGTGGTTTCCTTGTTTTCGTTATATATTGTATTTGTTCGGTTATAACGAAATTTCGTTATAACGAAAGAAAACCGCCGGTCCCGAGCATTTCGTTATAACGGGAGTGCACTGTATCAATTTCTCCACATCTTGCTTGTTTCTTATACATCTTTTCATTTTCCAGTTTCGGTATAGGTTTAATAGTCCCGGGGTATTTATTGTTTTACAGCCTGCTACAGCCCGTGAAGCAAGACAGAATATTTTCCACATACTCCGGAAGTTATGTATGAGAAATAATAATAAGAGAAATTTCGCAGTTTTCCACTTCCAAACTCACCTGTGTGCATATATATGTAGTTGCACCCATTTCCCCACCCTTCCACCTTATTACTGCCTTTAACCCTGTCTGTGTCAGGGACTTTGGACAGGGTGTATAATGCTATGGGGTTTTCTGTGCAAATCAGCATTCCAAGGACACAAAGGGTTAGTGTAGACCAGGGGGGCGTTTCATCAACGAGTTCGTCGCACCGACAAATTTGCTATCAGCCAATCAGACGCAAGGATTTCATTAGCTTTTAACAGTTGTCAGTGTAAATCCTTGCGTCTGATTGGCTGATAGCAAATTTGTCGGTGAAAACCTCCGACGAACTCGTTGATGAAATGCCCCCCAGGCACAAAATCTCCATTGATGACCACTTGTGTGTTAACATATGGCCAACAATTCACAGATTAATAAAACTTCAGTGATTGCCAGTGGCGAATCCAGAGGGGGGCGCACCAGGCGTGCACCCCCTCTTTATTTTTGGTTAAAACAAAAGAAATAAAAAGAAAAAAATGGAAGGGGGTGTGTGCGCCCCCCTTTAATTTTGCCAAGGTGCCTCCCCTTTACGGAATTCCTGGATGCGCCCCTGATTGCAATTCACTTATCATTGGCTGAAGCCTGGTGAATACAAAATTATTGCAGAGTGCATTCCGTTAGAATGTCTATTGTGTATTACACTGTAGAAGTCAATATGTCTTGTCAGTCTAGAGTGAGGAAAGATATGAAATATATGTTCAGTATGTAGGATTGATGGATGTTTCCTTCAGAAAAGTTGAATTATATCTCATGAAAGAATGCATCAAAGTTGCCATAATGAATTTTTTTTTTAATGAAACTATGAAAGAAAAGTGTTAAAATATTATTAATGGGAAGTGCAAACTAAAAGTCTTGACATAGTCTCTGAAACCTTTGTTTTGTGTATGTTGCTGTTTGACAGTTTAGAATTCAATATTGCTGGTGTGTCTATTAATTGCCTTGTACTTGGAAAAAACCGTACTGAAAATATTCAGGTGGTTGGGTTTTTTGTTTTTGCTAGTGAAGTCTTCAGAACATAATTTGGCTGATGTAGTGTTCAAAATGTTATACAGATGTTACAGTGTTCAGAATGTAATTAATGTAATTCTGCTGGTGTAGTGTTCAAAGTGTAGTTCTGCTGGTGTAGTGTTCAGAATTCAATTCAGCTGGTGTATAGTGTTCAGAAAGTACTATAGGCAGGAGTAGATGCACACAGTGTATATCTCAACAAAATAGAACCAAAAGTGTAAGGGGATTTCGCTTTGTCGAGTGTAGCATTCTGAATATAATTTGTGGAGTGTTTTACAGTATTTCCTATGTGAAAGCAGTCTGCTAGAATTGTGACATGAACTGCCTCTAGGGTTTGGGAACTCTGTTACTAGCCTTCAAATGAGATTAGAGACATTATGGTGGTTAATGAATTTGTGTAATCTTCAGTGATACATTGTATAATCCCCAATTCCTCAGTATGCACACAAACTCAAGCAAGTGTCCGTAAAACCTGAAGTGAAAATGCTCCTGTCTTTGTTAAAACTGTGTATCATATCACTATATGTAATTGTAGCTTTTGTGTGAAATCTCTGTGTGTAGAAATTATTTTAAAAATGCAAATCATTCAACTCTGTAAGCGTAGACCCTAGTCTTTCCGCATTTCCTTTGCTGTACATAATTTTCATTCTGCATTCAGAATATTTCCTTTGCTTTAGAGGACTTTTAGCCTTCTAGTACTTCCATGATTGACCAAACAACCTGTCAATTAATTTTTGTGTGTATCATCATTTCTATTAATATTTCTAAGGTATGTTAGAGAGGTCTTGGATGAAACATATTGTTTATGAAACTGTCATGAAATAGTATTATAATAATAATGATTATAGTTGTTCTTTGTGTCCCCTTCTTTCTAAGATGTTCTGGTGCCCGAAACACTGTAGTAGAACATGTCATTACCATGGTAACTAGAGTCTAACCCTATCCAGCCAGGGCCAAGTCTCAAAAAGAGTTGTGATTGCTTCAAGTCAATCGGAAGTGGCCCAATTAATCATAACTTTGTGATTGATTTCAAATCCATCATTCAAAAAAAAAAAAGCTGCAATCAATATTAATTGCAACTTTTCTGACTGATCTGAAGCAAATTCTTCAAAAGTTGTCATTTGCAGGAAAAAAAAAAATAATTCACAAATTTTAGATTGCCAAGGAATGTGCTATTATCCAGTATAATCAGTCATTCTCGAGATCAAAAATTATGAGTAAGGTGTCATTAGATAGAGGAGTGTGCCTTTTTACCATGAAAGTAATGTCAAGGTCAATGGGAATTTAGATTTGTAGTATGAAGATACCAAACTTGGGCATACCTTTCATGTCAGCGTTGTGAAATTAATACAGTTCATACAGTGTGACCGCAAATTGCATTTGATCTTTAAAGTAAGACGTATATTTGAAATTGATCTTCATTTGAAATCAATTGCAGACCTTATGAGGTGTGAAATTTCTTTCAGTCACAAGTTCTTGTCAGACAGGACTCAGAGTACTGCCTTCTTGTGCACTCTTGCTAAATCCAACCCTTTTTTTTGCATTCAGCTTCCTCATTACAAGCAAGGGTACATCTATATTTATTACACCCAGTTGGAGGGGAGTGTCGAGGATGAAAAGTGTCGTGCTCAGGGGCACAGCAGAAAAAAAAAAAAAAAACCTACCGTGTTTTGAACTTGTATAGAATTCGTTTTCCTGTGCATACTGTTCCAAGCAGCTTGTTCCTCATTGTTGTTCGTGTATGACTGGTAAGTTCTATTACCTCAGCGGACTTCTAGTGTATGACAGTACTACATTTCTCTTTTTGCTGACAGTGCAGACTGTGTGTTTCTGTTTGTGTCTGAAACCAAGTGTAATCATCCGTGTTTGTGTAATCCTCTTAAAAGTGTCCTGCTTGTTCATTTATGTAAATCTGAAATGAGTTCTGTATCTATATTCCTTCAAGATTATCAAGATACTATTATAAAGAGTAGAATAGAATATAGAGTATAAGATTTCCTCTAATTATTCAAGCATAATGTAATTTGATTAATTTCAAGCCTGTCTTGGAAAGACTTATGTCTGAACATTGCAAAAAATTCTCCAGCATTATCAAATGTTATATTAATCATTTATATGAATGTACATACAAACCTGTACATTGCAACTAGATAACAAGTAAAGGAGCATATTAACACAAAAATGCCTTGCTGATACTGAAGGTAAATTATATATGCATGTATGATATTAACTGTTCCAAGACAGCATCACTATCAGAGCAATGTTACTAGAAGACAGAAAATTTGGTCTGTTTGGAGGAGTTCTTTAAGAATTTTGTTTACTTTGGGGATTACATGGAGCCAGACGTAATCTCCACGGAACAAATCCCTGACGATTTAAATGCAGACTGATCATTCATCTATGCTACTAGATACATGGCTAAATTTGCCACAAGGATCAATGTTAGGAGTGTTGCTCAGAATGTATATCATGCGGTACAAAGTCATACTACTCTTGCGCTTTGATGCCAGATGATATTATTGTACAGTTGTGCATAGATCAGCAGTAGCATTGCTATCACTCGCCGGCAGAAAATTTTCGGTGTTGCTATTATTTTCTTACACATCTTCTATTGGTGAGTCTGCAGTTGTGTTTCAGTAGAGCAAATATTTATGCATAATATTATTGCGCTACTTTCCCATGTGCAGGACTCTGGGAAATCTAAAAGCATGGCAGAAGTTAGCCAGTGAGTGTGCAGTACTAACCTGTTGGGGGTTACAGACAGTTCTATGATACAGTGCACTCCCGTTTTCACAAACGTGGTTATAACAAAAATCTCGTTACAACAAAGTAAAAATTCAGGTCACAAACTTATCACCTACATGTGCATATCTATATGTACAAGTTGTACTTTACTGTTGGGCTATAACAAAATATCAATATAAACTAAAGGAAACTGCCGGTCCCGAGGTTTTCATTATATAAGGGAGTGCACTGTATATTCAAGTACATTTTCTTGGACCATATTTTAGTCAGTAACATAATAATGATAAAATTGTATGTGCATTATGGTAATATAATCTTGTGTGGCTACTCATATAACAGTAGTAAAAAGTATGTTTCTGCTGTATTTGATACATTTGTAATAAAGAGGAAAGGAAATTAGCATTTGTTTGTCATTATCTGTGACTTGACAAGAAGAAGTTCTATATGTGTACACTACACACACACACACACACACACACACTTTTTCCTCAATTTTATTTGCTCAGATTTCATATTTAATGCAAATGAAAATTACCGCAATCACTTAGAATGTGTTAGCAAATTAAACCAAACAAATGTGATATATATATATATTGGGCCATGACGCGAGAAAAGGGCCCTTAGCACTGCTGCGCACAAACGCCAGAAAACCGTGCTTAAGTTTGACAAAGCAATACGCGCAAAAAAGATCAACTGGCTATAACTACGCGCACACGCATAGACGTATCAAAAAGTGACAGGATTTGGGCAAAACATGCTTATTTTTAATGTCGTAATGGGGTCATTTAGGATTGGAATTTCAGAAAAGGGTTTGCATATCTAAATGCATCAGAGTTTCTTCTACAATGTGGAGGTAAAACCTCATTTTCGGTATTTAATGCCCTAAGGGCCCTTTTCTCGCGTCACGGCCCATATATATATATATACATACATACATATATGTGTGTGTATACTTTATATATATATATATATATATATATATATATATATATATATATATATATATATATACACACACACACACACACACACACACACTTAAAGGGATAGTACAGTATAATTGGAGATGAGAATTGGGCTTTTAACTTTTTGCGAGATACCAAGAAAACCCTTATGAAATAGTACAGAGCATACCATTTTAGGAGGAATTCAAAGTTTATTTGATGAAAATCAGGTTTGGAATGACTGAAACATTCAAAAACAAAGTGATCATGATAAAGTGTGGGTCCCACTCTTATTAGAATCGCTCTGTTTTGGATATCTCAGCCATTTCAAAACCAATTTTCATCAAATAAACGTTGAATTCCTCATGGAATTACATGCTCTTTCATGTTTCATGAGAGGTTTCTCACTATCTCACAAAAAAATGTTAGAAACCTGAAATTAGGTCTCAACCAAAACTATACGATCCCTTTAATATTTTGATTCTACAATTTGGGACTGGTTGAATTTGAAATGTATGACATTTGCTGTCTTGGTATAGTGTCCAGTGGTAGGCTAAACCATGAAGCTCCATATTGGCTAAGCGTTATCAAACTTCCAAATGTGCTTTATGATGGTATAACAAAATATATGGCGCACGCTTGCTCTGTCATGTACTATTTTAAGCTAAATGCACTACTATACCCCTCATAAGATTCTGCTCCAGTTAAGAAAGAAGGAAACATTTGCGGAGGTAAAAGTTTACTATGTTTTCAAAATCATGTCAAAACTAATTGCACCTATAAGGGAAGTAATTTGTGAAATCAATCATATATTCTTGAACAACTTTTTAAGGATTAAAGTTAAGAGTCAATATTTCAGTGTCAGTTTGGGAGGAGGTCAGTGATATGCAATAATGACCAAAGATTTGGCCCTCCTTTCCCTCTTTACCAAAGCTCCTCTAAAAGTTTTTGAAGATTTCTTGGACAAAAGAGTTGGTTTGTAAAGATGTATCACAAAACTCTAAATAAACATTACATTGACCACAGACTCTCTAGTTTATTTCCGGTTTAAAACCACAAAACATAACAATACCATACATAGTAACCAAACTATCTGCATGTACTGACTTGCTTCCAGAATATTAACGCCCTCTAACGACGAAAGAAATAGCAGGTTGAGCTGGATGTTCGATCCCCACTGATCTCCGATTGATCTCTGATAGAGATCAATGGATGATCTCATGAAATTAAATGAAAATGAAATGGTCCTTCGGCAAAGGTGCGACTTCATCTTCGCGAAGGGCGCATTTTGTGGAAGGGACTAAATTGGGGGCAAAGCCAATGGGTCTGGAAACCAGACTAAGCAAGACAAAGCGGGGAATAATCCGAGAGGCAAAATCTGGTCACTGGAAATTTTATATCCAGTGAGTTTCCAAATGACAATTTAGTACGTAATTGTGATAGTTATAAAGTAGATCATGCGACGGGTTGATTTAGCATCACGTGACGTACTGTCATTTTAACAACTTTAGTTCTAACTGTCCAACGATAGGCCTATGCATTGCGAAGATCAATTGCTGCCGCACGCGCAAAAAAAAAAAAAAAAAAAAAACTGTGGAAAATGTTTTTAAAAAAATACAATGTAGTTATTTCCCAATTCTATTTAGCTGCTGTTCATATCAACTTTGCAAGTTAATTATTCTCATAAATGATGCATTTGAGTATCCAAACAAGGCAGAGTCACGGATAATTCCCGGATATTCAGACAGTTGTCGGAGCTGTTGATCGGGTATTTTCGAATAGGCTTCCAAGATGCGTGCTGCGTTCGAGCTGAAAGTCGGCGTCTTCCTCCGATCCGGATATCCGACACCAGCCGGAGCGTGGATAAGTCTCAAGACGTTTCTGGCGTCCGTTTCTAGGGTTTCGTATTTTCCGATGAAATCATAGTCGATATGGCACGGCAAACAGAGTTTGTACATATCTTGGTAGTGCTCGTTCTTTTCACCAGTCATATTAGCGTAAAAGGTAAGAAATTGCTCGAAAGTTAGGCTCGGCGTGTCATTCCGTTGTGCGATCTGCGGCGCGTTACGTAGCAACCACTCGTACACCTCGCTCATGTACATCTCCTTGGCTGTCGGGCGAAACTTGTCCTTGAATGCGGACAGGAGACGGGAGTATGGATTGCGAACGAAGAGGAACTTTGTGTGCGTCCTCAGCACTTCCTTGGCTCGGGATGCGGACATTGACCCCAACGTCTCGAAGTTCTCCCGAGCGAAGACATGGGGGTCGCTCTCGTTGTCGTTGTAGTCATCGAAGTCATTGATGAGAGCTAGGATGCGCTTCCAGTTGGTGCAGCCGACCTTTGGTACGCTGCAGTAGACCGCCTTAGATTTGGGGAGGACGTATAGATGGTTGAGCTTGTCAGGATCGTCAAAAAGTGATGCCGTCCCGTTGCTAGGCGACAAGCCCAGATTCCTACACGCCCGATGGAGTTGATTCTTCCTTTTTGTCTGTATCGTCTAGATATATAGTGGATGCATTTTGAAGAATACAATAGAGGTAAGATTGGATAAAAGCAGTCTTCGATGAATGCTTATCAACCATAAAGGGCATGACATAGCAAGTGGGGAACATTTCTGCACCAAACTGTTGACGATGAATTAGTTTCAGTTTCAGCTTCAGAAAGTTTTATTTCTCCACTTGTATAAAACAAAAATAAGTATGACAATATCAAACATATTCACAAGTCATGGACATATAGACAGTTCTCAGTACATAATCATGTAAATAATACATATACATTAATTTTCATGACGACAAATCTTTTAATATACAGGTGGGGGAGCAAATCGCTTATGACTTGGACAAGGGCCTGTAAGCCGAACAGCTGCTGGTGCTATATACTTCTACTACTGCAACTTTTCTTCTTATTGTTATTAATTAATTAATTTATTTATTATTATTATTATTGTTATTATTATTATTATTGTTATCATTATCATTACTATTGTTATTGTTATTATTGGTATCATACTCATCATCATTATTGATATTATTATTGCTACCACTACTACATTGTACAAAACTATTACTACTATTTTTTTCGCCTTAAGCGAGAGGGGATGGGCAAATCTTCCCTGAATGAGTAGCATCACTTAGAATGGACCGGGCGCAAGCAAAACTCACCGTGGCAAGATTTGACATGGCATCAAGTTCTTCTCCCCTGACGGAAGAGTTACTGAAGTTTCTCGACAGAGGATGCGACAACAATCTGAAATGGCCATCTGAAAGAGAAAGAGGGGGAGGGGGTATTGGGAGGAAGAATGAGAGATGAATGAAAAGAAAGCTGAAGAGAAATAGAGGGAGAGAATGAGAAATAGCAGAAAGAAAAAAGAAGATAGAGCTTATTAAGAAAGACGGAAAATAGTGAAAGATATTTAAAAAGAGATATGACGAAAGAAAAAGAGAGTGGGAGAGACAGAGACGGGGCAAACATCGTATGAAGTTTTTTTTTTTTTTAAATTCCATTCTTTAAACAGTTAAAGGCATTATTTACCATTTGCAGATGAAACAAAAACCCAGATTTAGTGCTTCAAAAATAGTTTCGAAATGGGAGATAGGGATAGAAACAACCAATGTAAAAAATGTTAGTCAGTATAACCAGTGTTAAGTATTGTTAGATATGTAATATGAACAATAGTTATACGAAAATTGTTTCTAGAATAAGCTGTCTACAGTTATGGTTTATTGAGAAAAAATAGTGATATCTCCTTATTTTTAGGCTTTATTGTGAAATTTTTATAAGGTAGGATGTTTTGTGATACAACTGACCTACACCCATGCATGAAATGTGATATTTTAATCACTGCTGCCAATGGTAAACAGTCTCCAATGTTGTCATATCAATCGTCTACAATACATCAACTGAATTCAACAAGATGGATGTGTACGCCCTCGGATCATGGTGTAGCGTTTACACATCACCAGACAGAAGTGTTAGTCCAGTGTGATTCAACGATAGACGTAAAACACTTTTGCCGAGCATTTTAATTTATTCATGATCGGTTCTCGGGTGGGCGCTCAAATGGCATGAATCCTACATGGTATGTGAGTACAAGGACCGCCTATGATTCTTTCATTACAAAGTGTTGCGTGACCAACTGAACTAGAGCACAACGCTATACGGACGCATGACATCAGATCAAGTGGACAATTATTAATATTATGCTAACTGTCAGCCGTCGGTCAAAAACCATGCAAAGGGGTGGCTTATATCTAAGAGGTCTTATGGAAACTCGTGTGTGATAATATGATGTCAAGTATTCTGCATCACGGCTTCCATACGCTCTGTATGACCACAAACCATTAATAGGTCCCTTTAAAGTAAAACCATGTTGCTGTTTTTAATTGAAATGATAATGCGCGGAGAGCCTTCGGTCTTTATGTGCAATGCAACGGTGTCCAGAGTTAACCAGACATAGCCCCCCCCCCCTTTTTTTTTTATTGTCATTAATTCACATGATCAATGGTGGATATGAAACCATTGTTTTACCTGTAAGGGGAATTCGGACCAATTATGCGTTCTACGTATTTTTCTCCTTATAAGTTTAAGGTGCCCTTCGGGGCTTTATATCTTTTGGTTTCAATGTTGTATGCTCATTTACAATTCTCTTTGTCTTGTTTACGTTATTCTCTGTCACAAAAGAAAGTGAAATTTTTGCTTTTTGCCGAAAATTGAAATAAATCTAAATTGAATAATTGAATGACACACTCGTGTTATAGCTTAGTCATAGGATTGCAAAACAGAAGTGATAATGCGATAAACACTTTAAAGGCTAGTTTACTAAAATGCATTCACTTTCTACATAGGATACTTTCCTCGAATTGCATTTGTCAATTGGTTATTATTCAATGCGGGCAAATATATGGACAATATTCGTAGCTGCCAAGAGCAACCGTGAATTCCATGAATGTGTAGTTCATTGAATTGACTGGTCTATTTGAATAAATGAATGTGAAGTTTTTGTAAGTGGAGCGTTCGTATAAAGAGAGCTGACAAGCATTCTATAGTATACGTGTCCATTCATGGTCCGCAAGGTAAAGTTATACTTTTTTTGGGGGAAAAACACACCAACCAAACAAACAAAAGCAGTAAGTTGTTTTGCATGACTGCAGCACAGGCGAGATAACAGAGGACCAGCAAAGAACTGGACAATTCGGCCAGTCAGTGTTTGGCCAGTTATAGTCATTGTTATGCTAGCCATTGTTATGTAAGGACTTCATCTGAGGTAGTGGCGACAGTTATACACTTTGTGCATCGAGTGCAGATTGCCATAGAAAATCTCAGAGCGTCGTATACACACTGTGTGATGTCAAAAGTCCCTGGCACAGACTGTGTTCACTTGCAAAGGCGGGTGAACAAAGGCCTGTGTGACGTCACGGAACACATCTTGGTCAGTATAACATCTAAAAACAGTGATATTTTAAAGAGATGGTATAGTATTGGTTGAGGTGAGGATTCATGCAACTTTTAACTCTTTGATAGATACTTATGGAAAACCACTTTGTGATAATATGTTAAAGAATATACAATTTTGAGAGGAATTCAAAGTTTACTTGATAAAAATCAGTTTTGAAATGACTGAGATATCCCAAACAAAGCAAAAACAAAGCGATCCTAATAAAAGGTGGGTCCCACCTTATTTACGATCACTTTGTTTTTGGATATCTCAACCATTTGAAAACCAAATTTCATCAAATAAAACTTTGATCTTTTTTTAGAATAAATTATTATGCTCTTTAACATTTCATAACAGGTTTCTCATTATCTCAAAGAATTATCATCAAAAGAAGTTTGAAACCTAAAGCCTCATCTTAACCAAAATTGTACCATCCTTTTGATAATGATTAACTAAGGAATCATTGGAAGTAACAAAGTGGAACCCCAGACATTGCAGTCTGGGGATCTTAAGACTTAAAGAGGAAATCCAGTCCAAATATAAGTTAATCTGATAAAAAAGAGTAAAACCTTAAAAGTTCAACAGTAAGAATTTGACTGAAATCGGATGAAAAATAAGGAAGAAATGAAATTTTGAAGTTTTGCAAATTTCTGCAAAACAGTTCTTGTACAGTGGATAGGAATATGCAAATGAGTGAGCTAACCATGTCATAGGCATACCCTCACAATTTTCCATTGATTGTGTTTTTAAAAAATGATGAAAATTCAATGTTTCTGTCCTTATTCTTGGTTGAATAACTTCAGAATAGTGATCAGTTAGATATACGAGGATTTGAGCCTCGGGCATAATTGCGTTGGAATGAAAAACTGGAAATTTCACAATTTTATGTACAAACTATATGGTAAAAATGTGAGGGAATGACATGTTCACTTTGCAATTTGCATTTCATATTGACTGTTCACGAACTGTTTCCCAAAAAAAATAACAAAACTTCAAAATGTCATAACTTCCTTATTTTTCATCCGATTTTTATCAAATTTCTACAGTTGAACTCTTAATATTTTACTCTTTCTTATCAGACTAACTTATATTTGGACTGGATTTCCCCTTTAATGCGAAGCTGGAGTGTAAAGCCAGACATACTTACCGAGTCCAGCTCGATCTATTTCAAACCACACCAGATTGAGAAAGAACCAGGCGCTCAACAACGTTGACGCCACTAAAGTTCCCCGGATCATCGCTGGCAGATCTAAGTCCTTCTGTGCCATGTTCTCTTTCGAAAGTGGTTCACTCCTCAGTTGATGAAAGATGTCAAGACATATCAATATTCATGGCCATCGTTATCTTTTATGCACATTGAACAGGGTGCAGGATCTTCATCGTGCGCACTTATACGTCACCACTTCATAGTTGACGCCCACAATTAGTCTGTTGACTGGTTGTGATGTGTGCCGCATCCGTTAAAATCCACTCTGTTATAATTAACAGAGGCAGATTCGTCTTGTTGGATGAAAACATACAGACTGAAACAATATGCCGTTATGAAACCACAGGCAGTAAATCAAGCACAAAAATGGCCGATGATCACGATTTGCTCAATAATTCCAGCTCTGATCGCCAAGACAATCTTTCGTCTCATTATAAACGCGATTGTCAGGTGCGTCCGACACCCAAAACACCGGGCATCTAAATAGGACGGCGCGATAGAAAATCGGCGTCCACTCTTCGGTCTTCTTTGCGTTATCCGTTTGCTCAAACGATATTCTCATTTTCCGCGCAACGCCTTTTCTTCCTTTATGTCGAATGCGGACACGCAAACAAATCTATCCAGTACGGATGCCTTTAAAGAAGTGTGGCAAGGAGATACTATGCTCGCCGAGGACCTCCTCGATTCAGAAGTCTCTTCATGTCACCAGCCACTTCCAACCCACAACTGACCTTGCTCCCAACCATTGGGTGGATTCACGGCTTCGTTTGCATACTGTGATTCAGAAATTCTAGCAATGAACAGGCTAGAGGACCGTTGTTTTCTATGAATTGTGTTGTCTGAGTTCAGTTGTTGCTGCCATCATAACACAGAACTACACAATGTTTCAGCAGGTCCGTGAAGAATTCGTGAGGACCTGTTACACTATAACTGCAAGGATTTATATGGTTTCACGTTACTTCTAAGAATAAATAGGCCTACCACCTCGGAGGAGCTTATGCTTGATTTGTTTCTTATTCGTGCGATGAAAAAAAAAGAATGATAGAATATGACAACTTACTTGTACGTGTAAAGATAGATTGCATATTAATTATATATATGTATATATATATATATATATATATATATATATATATGTATATATGTATGTATATATATTTACTTTTGTTTTCATAGCACTCAACGCGTTTGTCGTCGTCTATGATAATCACTTAAAATGATGATGACATTAACAGTAATTATAGTTATATCAATATCAACATCAATTATACCATATGCTAGTTATAACAATGATGATGATATCAGTATTGATGATAGTAATTATCATATTTTCACTTTATCCGATTATGTAAGAAAAAAGTAAAACATGACAACCCCTGTCCTCAGTAAAATGAAAAGTAAACTCAGAGAACATTCTATGAGATCCCTTCAGGGTATGGAATCATGATTTGATTGGATTTGATCAATACATATTCATCATTAAAGGGATGATAGGCCTATAGTTTTGGTTGAGACCTGGCTTCAGGTTTCTAACTGTTTTATTGTGAGCTAATGAGAAACCTATTATGAAATGTGAAAGAGCATGTAATTTCAAGAGGAATTCAATCCTTAGTTGAGGAAATTGGTTTTGAAATGATTGAGAATAGATGTCCAAAACAAAGCTATCCTGATAAAAGGTGGGACCCACCTTCGTTTGTTTTTAATTTGTTTTTGGATATCTCAGCCATTTCTAAACCGATTTTCATCAAGTGAACTTTGAATTCCTCCTAAAATGGTACTCTATGCAACACTTCATGAGTGATTCTTAGAGTCTCGCAAAGAAGAAAAAGTAAAAGTGCAATCCTCATCTCCACCAATACTATACGCCCCATTCAATATTTCCGATGTTAATGATTAACTTTATTCCCGCTCCCTCATAAAGATTTCTTCCTTTGCCATTGAATGCACTTTGGAATCGAATATCCGAACAGCATCAAGTCAACCGCAAGGCCCGGATTCTGGGAAAGGTGCTGCAGCTGAGAATCCGAAACCGAAGAGTATTTCAGCTGCAGGGTTTTCCTATCAGAGCTGTATGTCGGTTTCTTGTGCGGATCCGGAAACTCGTTATTCGACGGAGCGCCGATGAGGCGCATAAAGTAGTCAGCGTCCGGTTTTAGCGTCTCGTATTTGCCGACAAAGTCGTACTTGATATGACATGGAAAACAGAGTTCATGCATGTCTTGCCAATGCTCATTTTTCTCCATCGTCGAGTCTGTGTAGAAAGTCAAAAATTGGTCAAAGGTCAACAGGTCGGATGTGTTCTGCGTAACAATTTCAGGACGGTTTCGAAGCAACCATCTGTAAATTTGACGAGGCAAACGCCCTCCGGGTTGATATTGGATCTTCTCCATGAATGCGGATAAGAGTCTGGTATACGGATTACGCGCGAACATGAATGTGGTGTGCGTATCAAGAACGCGTGCTATGTCGTCGCCGCCGAGAGAGGATAATCGGCGAAAATGATGGCGAAAGAATCGGTGAGGATCGCCAATCTGTCCGTAGTTTTGGATATGTCCGCTGATGACGGAAATCAGCCTCTTCCAATTGGTGCAGCTGACCTTTGGCACGGAGCAGAAGACCACGTTGAATTGTGGGATGACAAAGATGTGGTGGAGGCGCTTCCGCTGGGAGCGGGCGCTTAGGAATTCGGAGCGATTGAACGGGCCAAGAAGTCGACACACGTGATCGATGCGACGTTTTCGTCTTTCTTGTGTCTTGTGATGGTAGTCACTGGTGAAGACGTCCTGGCAAGTGGAAGCATGGCGAAGTTCATTGAATACGTCACAATCAAAATATTGTGGATGGTTAATACGTAGATGAGATGATTATTTCTATAAGAGGATTGATGGAAAAGCCTGTTAGAAGTCCATTCCCGCCAACAGTATAATATTTCATTTTCATTATTCAAATGCTCCATACAAATTGTTAATTACATGATTATTTTAAGAAATAGATATGCGATTTAATCGGAGAAAGCAGTCTGCATGTTTGTTCGTGTCATTCCATGAAGAGAGTGAAAAGTCATATCGTCCACTCAGTTAATGTTTAATGTTAAGGACATTTGAC
This sequence comes from Diadema antillarum, assembly GCF_040938485.1. Lineage (NCBI taxonomy): Eukaryota > Metazoa > Echinodermata > Echinoidea > Diadematoida > Diadematidae > Diadema > Diadema antillarum. The sequence goes on along the minus strand of NW_027271253.1, from coordinate 362,922 downwards.
CATATCCCGTGGACACCTCTAAGCCATGGTGAACGGATTGGTACCTGATATACCATAGAACCGGTTGAAGAGTCAAATACATTGAAATATCTGCCTTTGATATCTTGAAATCATCACATGTCATAGACGTATTGATCAATGCAGGAATTTCTCATATCATCATGGAAGAATGTGTGAAATTAGCGTAATTGATTATTTTGTGAAGTTCTGTGATTAAAGAGCTATTTTTACTGAATGCATGGTTTAATGAATTTTTCTTTCTTACCTCGGTATAATTGATGTATGGCGTGTCGCACATCGAACCTCTGTCGTCAAGTTCTGTCAGAAGTGGCCAACCATTTCGCGGGAAATTGTCCTGCGTTAATCCACGCTGGTCTCTCCACTCGACTTCTGTGTTGTTTTTATTGTTTTTTGGGGGGGCGGGGGGGGGGGGGTGAGGTAGGAAAAGATGCATCAAAACTAGCTATAGATGATCAATTCTGTTCAGAGACTGTGCATGATCTGAATATGTCAATATAGTTTAAGTTAAAAGTCGTTATTGAAAGGGAGATGGCGTTGTATGAGAACATGTGAATTTGTTGTATTATTTAACAAACCATTTTTGAGGTTCTTCGTAGACTTTCTTACTGGCTTTTTTTTCTGTACAACTATAATATGACAATAATATATAGCTTCCAGAATACGCTATAATCCCTGAAATGATGCACCAGAGAATTTAGCAGTGTATCATGATTTTGATGTCGCCATTGATATTTTTCGGCAAGCGGAATCATTCGTTTTCTTTTTCCTCCACTAAAATTGATTAATTACCAAAAATCATTCTACATGTAGGAACTGTTACTTTATTTGATGAAACTGTAATCTGCCATATTTTTCCATGATACAACGTCTACAAGTTTAACCTCATGGTTTGATGGAAAATGAAAAACTAATTGAGTATATGAATATAAGAACGACCCAAGTCCATGGAAGACCATTTCGAGTAAACTAAAAAAAAACAAACTTCATATCTTTTTTATTTGTCCAATAATATTCTATTTAACTGTGATGGGAAGGCAACATTGAACATACAAATTAGAACATATATTATTATGACAATTAACATTTACAATAATTATGGAGAGGCCAGTTTGTGTGGTAGACTTGAGTCGTTCTTTGATTCATATGGACTTGGGTCGCTCTTTGATTCATATACATGATATTCTACTACAGAGATGAGAGAAGGATGAGAGGGCGCTATTATAATTATGAATGTAAGAATGACCCAAGTCCTTCATTCTTACATTAATATAAGATTTAACTCATTCATTTCAGGCACTTCCGGGGGTAATTAGGATTTATCATTTATACACAAGATGAGTCCATGCATAAGCTACAATTTCCCATGTCAAACTGAATTTGGCCAAAAATTGGACTTGGGTCGTTCTTATATTCAAGTCTTCAATTACGAAATGCTTAACAAGATATCAACGCTATCATTTTAAACTAATACGTTGTTTTCTTTTTTGTTGATTTGATAGTAAATCAGGTGTGATGATTTGATTTGGAACTGAAATCCTATTAATATATCAAATTGGACGGAGAAGTGAATTCCATAATTTCAGTGAGGATCATTATAGACCTATTTTGATCGAATTTTCTCATATTAAGATTTCATAATTCACTGACATCAATATTTTTTTCCATTTATCGAGCAACAACACAGCAGTTTCTCAGCTCGGCACTGTGCCTTTGAATCATATAGAGCGTCAGGTGCCATGTAAATGATGATGGTGAGCTCTAGATCAGCCACGCGAACGCTAGGAAGACACTAAATACTTATAGGCCCAACATGCATGGTGTTCTGCACAGGTGGGGCGAGATAGCTGTTTTCATTATCCAACCCGGAGTGCTGCGTCTTCTTGGCGTTTGCGGCGCAGATCTAAAGCCCGCTAATCTAGGGATGTCACAATATTATGACGCGGATCAACTACATTGGATCCCAGATTGACGAAAAACGCGTAACATGGTCTTATAATTCTTACTTGCCGTTTCACCTGCCGTATCCGTCCTCATGATGACAAAATAATACGTCATTGACAGAATCGTCATGGAGATAGTCATCTTCGTCATCGTCGATGGTGTACAGATCCTCATCGTCATCGATTACGACATCGGCTAAGAGTGAAAATGAAGACACAGCTGATGACCGCGTATATCGATGAAAGGTGTGTCATGAGAGATGTTATCACGATGATCCCATCCTGGCCCTGCAAATGAATGACGTTCGAGTATGTATACTGGTAATACAAGTTGGTTATGCAAACCAATAAGCTGTCAGTTATTATTGGTAACTGCTGATCGCTCGTGTGGACCTAGCTGGATAAACAACGATAGGCTTCGATTGGCTATACATGACCATGCACATCTGCTTGTTGCATTATTCTGTCAAACATTATATACATTGGTATTAAGGTGTGTGTGTGTGTGTGTGTGTGTGTGTGCTACAGATTGGGTTTTAAGGCAAAGGAAATACACCATACACCTAAAAGACGGAGAACGGCTATGATCACAATTACAGCTGCATGCGATGCAAGATTTGAAGTTGAACAGAAGTCCTCTTGGAGAATTCCACCAAAAACCGCTGCGATCACACTAAGATGTTGAAGTAGTCCAACCTGCATAATATGAAAAGCGCTCTTCTAATCTCTCTCGCAGGAAGTACGTCTGCATATTCTGTCGCAGAAAAAAAAAAGGATAATATATAGCGATTTGATAAGAACAATTTACAGCACATTTGAATCAGGAGAATAAGTCCACAGCACCAAGTGCAAGCCCGAGCTACCGAGGGCGTGTTTCGCATTTCGCATGGTAAAGACAGTGTGGATCAAAACATGAAAATTTTGGTCTATCTCAGTACGATGGAAACTGATTGGCAGGGTGATATTGTTCGATGCACGCTAAGCAGGCAACAAGATATAGTGACGCCTTTTTAATTTGGTATCTTTCGCAACTTCCGCCGAGTGGGTTCGAGCTTTGGGTGTATACAAATACACGAGGATCTCTGGTCGAAGATGAAAGGCCCTATTGTATCAATTAAGACTTGCAGTAGCCCTGGCGTTAATTATTTTTTCCTTTCATTTTCGTGTCAGATGTTGTTAATTACAAGCGGTGCAGAGTTAATTGTGTTGGTGGTGAGGCCGAAGGCATTTCCTTTTCTGAACAGAAAGAAAAAAGCTTGATCAACAGCAAACTTACATAACCATCTTCACAAAGATGTTATTGATCGTTCGACAACCCATGATCACTTTGTTGCTTCTGGAAGATACATGCTTTCTACGTCATGCTATCTATAATGTAATAGGTCCCCGGTAACTCACCTAGAGTGCATGAGTATTGTATACATCGTAGACCCATGCAGACGTAATAATTACACCTGTAAACATACCCGATACTACCCCACTCCTAATCACGCACACACACATTCACATTAGGCGTTTTCACATCTGCCCGATGTTTCGAAATAGCGCGCTATTTTTCTGACTTGGGACATTAAAAAATATCTCGAGCTTGGATTTTTATCGGGTTGATGTAAAAACGCCAAATGAGGTTCACAAAGTTGACCCTCTGTCTCTTTCAATAAGCTGATGTAGATTTTTATTCATCAAGTCGAAGTGTAATCTCCAAAATTCTTATAAATCACAATCATGACAATTCACACATTATGAGGACGCCAGAGGAAGCCGTTTGTTAATGGGCGAAATGTCCAGTCCAGTTTTGTGATTTATACGAATTTTGGAGATGCCCTTTACAATCTCTGCTGAGTTTGTCCGATGAATTCCATCTCATTTGCCGTGATATAGTCATGATAGTCAATAAACGAAATGTGTGAGATGATATCTTTATTTAGCTTGTAATTGTAGTCATCTCATGTGGACTCGCACCCTAACTCACCTTTGCACCGATGCATTTTGTAGCTACCCTACTCGGTTATACAATGATAAATAAGAAATAAAAGTCATACGCTTTTCCAGAGGCCGCCATCAATCTCAAGCTTCAGCTTAAGATGACGGTCTCCTGCATTTTGTATGTATTAATTCGTTTGAATAAGCAATGATTTTCCTGTTTTTGTATGAGTATATTCTATTCACCTATACAATATTTCATTATTGATACATTATATGATTATATTTCCATTCATTTTGTGTTGGATGATTAGTATTGAAAAATTGTTTGACATTACGTTGTATATATACACTTTGTGATAAATGCAGAAATAAATCAGATTAAATCAAATCAAATCAAAATATCACACCTACTCGCACAATAACAAAAGATTAATGTACAGCCATGTTTCATGGCAGGATTCTTAAAAAGGCACCATAAGGATTCAAAATTCAATTCAAATTGATTTTATTTCCATATAAAGTAATACAAAGTAATACATGTACACATAACACATGAGTACATGATATTTTAAGGAACTTTGAATCACATAAGTTTCAACAAAACGTAGATGAATACAATACTATAATAATATCAACTTTGGTTTTGGATAAGTAAACAAGAAAGCATTACAATCCTAATTTGCAACTCTACGTGGAAAAGACATATTCACAAGAAAAAGCATATAGCTTGCATATGTGAATTACTCTAGAAGATGAGGGCATCTCAGGATCTGTCAAAGACTCCATGTATAAAACTTTTGATATCCTGACGTCAGGCGAAATAATCAGAAAAAAAAAAGGACTATGACAAGGACCAGAACAAGAACGAAAACACGAACGAAACAGAACAGGATACAAAGAAATCGAGACAATCTGAATGTGATTATAAGTTCACGTCGTGCAATGAGAAAGAGGACATGTTTTGTTGTTGCCCGGGTGTTTTTTTATATTTATTTATTTACTTATTTATTTATTTGTTTGCTTATTTATTTATTTATTTATTTATTTATTTATTTATTTATTTATTTATTTATTTATTTATTTATTTATTCATTTATTCATTTTGTTGGTTTACGCATGCTATCCTAAAATGCATTGCTTCCTCAAAGACATGCCTCAATTAAAGTGAACGATATAGATTTTGCCAAGTCTTTCACACTGTCACGACACTAATCACTACAGAAATTAATATTATCATTATATTATTAGTTATTCAGCATTTGCAAAACACTGACTTGGCATTATCAGTATACAATACATGTATATCGATAGCATTTCAAGATCCTATTGTGTTACAATAATCAACAAAGAATTGACATTCATTTCATTCGAATCATTTAACTTAGCGCTACAGTTTATTCCTCACGCAAAAGAAAAAAAAATCAGAGCGATGTAGCCACAATATCACGTATTCAAATACTGAGTATCATAGGGCATTCTTTCTTAACAAAACAAAACAAAACAAACAAACAAACAAACAAACAGAGAAAACAAACAAAGCAAAACAGTTAGAAATAGTGTGTCAGTCCATGTAAAGCTCCATGGTTGGTCCGTACATGCGAAGGTGTATCTTCGCTCACACTCTCGTCATGGAATTTTATCTGAGCAGAATGGTATCTCAATAGGCGCCCTCTCTAGGCCGGTTTATGGGAGTACGATACTTTTGTCTGTTTGTTTGTTTGTTTCAGGCTGGAAATTCACCTAGACCGGAGTGTAGTCACAAGAATGTTCACAGATAACTAAATAAGCAGTGCCAATGTATATATTCCATTGATTAATACATACTTACCAGTGCCCACATTTCCTACAGGGTCTGCAAGCACCCTATTTGTTCTGTATAATATCATTATTGTTTTAGCATATTTCGCTTGATAATTGTACATAAAAGAATGTATGTTTCCTGTCATCACAAGATTACCCATGCTAAGATTTCACGTATTGGTTTCACGAAGAAATGAAAAAACAAACTGGTAATGCATTTTGGCCAATAAAGCATAAGTTTAATGATAATGAGACCGTTCATTCTTTCATAATATTATTAGCTAGGTCTACCCCCCCTCCCCCCCCCCCCCGCCTTAAAGTATACGTTCAAGTCTGTGCAACCACAATCAAGTTTATTACAACCATACGCACGAGACTGCTGCTACCATCACCATAACACTATGCCAGCAACACCACCGTACAATTCAATTCAATTCAATTCAATTCAATTCAATTCAATTCAATTCATCTTAATCGTCCAATAAAAAACATTACAGGAAATTCAGTGCGAGATTTTTACATATAAATGACGAAGTATAACAAAAACATTGAGAGAAAACACGAAATAGTACATGATAAATAAATAAATAAATAACTGAAACATGCATGCAAAGTCAAACTGAAAGAACAATCGTATAAAAACGTGGCATAAAACCAACTCAACTGGCATCATGTTAAAAACGCCAGAAACCTTCCCTGTTGCTATACGTTCCCAGACTCACCCCCCTCCCCATGTCAGCCCGCGATAAACTGAAACAACTCAAACCAACTCGCCCTAAAATACAACACAGGAAGCAATTAACACATACGAAAAAATATTAGTGATTATATTATGATCATATGATTTTCTTTCTAACTTCACAAGTATTGCACGTAATCACTTTACAAATTCTGAGATATATAATAACAAATACAATCATTGTAATTATACCTTGTACGTCAATTTGCCAGAAAAAAATATAAAGGGAGGATTAACAGTAGAGAAAAGAGAGAGAAAAAAAAAAGAAAGGAAGAGGCAGTAGAGGTATAACTGCTCATGAATAACATATCATTATATCAAACATTATCAGCTATAACATCATAAATCCAGAAAGTGTAAAATCCCCAAATGAGGTGATGATGATAATGACCCATCCATGGCAATGACTATGAACATGACAATGATTATGAAGGTGAGGCTGATAATGAAAGTGGCGATAATGTTGTCGTGGAAATGAAAATGGTGATGATAAAGGTGATCATGATAATGGTGATGAAGGTGATGATAATAATGGTGATAAAATACATTGGATCTTCAATACAATTTTACTGTTTTAAAACACCGCCCCCATTCCGACAACTTTCCAAACCATACAAAATAAATCACCGCATGTTACTCCATCTATCACAATATTCATCCATTTGAAAGCCCAAAAGATACTCCGACCATCACTCCCTTCTTGAACATCACCCCACTCTACAGCTAACGACGAGGGAGGACGGTGCAACAGACTTCATTTCATTCACCTCTCGTACCCCCACCACCACCACTACCACCACCATCACCACCACTTATTCCACGGCCACCACCTTTTCTGCCACCACCACCACCTGTTTAGTCGCTTTTCAGGATCTATCATTTCACCATGAAGAGCATCATGCGGATGGCACAGCCACAGGGAATGGCCATTCCAAGGTCGCAGTTTTCTCTGACCGCGGCCGCAACCACAAGGCTGTCAACTCTCGCGCGTGCGTCCAGCTGGCCTTGCCTGCGCGTCGGATGGCGTCCGCGTTGTATATCGTCTGCTCAGTAAAATCGCAATCGCTCGCGGATATAGTGTCCGCATGCAGTGCATGCAGTTAATGCAGCTGCGGTATTTGTCATCAACGACTCGATCTGTACGCTTCATGCTCAGGTGGACGAAATAACTGGAATTACTTGTTCTGATATCTGAGGACGATTTCAATACCACGATGGCAGGCACAAACGGAGGGGTAGCCAAATGTGGCTTCATATTCCTGGATACATTAGCCATAGCTTTAGGTGAGTGTGGGGTAAATTAATGTAGTGGATTATGCAACGGTTGCATCATATAGCAGCAGCCTTTGTCAATTGGGAATTCGCAGCTCGATGAGATCACCGGTCCATCGCTGCTCAGCAGCGCTGAACTTTGGGGAGGGAAACGTGTGCAATTCTCGGCGGAGACACGTTCTTGTCGCGTGAAGTAGAAACTGCATTTTTGTCTTTGATTATTATCAGGATTTTTTTTTCTTTTGCGCTCGGCAGAGGGCATAGCCTGTTGATTGGGATGAAGCTGGAGTATGTTTGGAGGTTTCCACTCCAACACACCCAAAACAGCGGGAAAAGTCACAAGTAGGCCTACCCACAGACATTGTTGAAGAAAAATAGGCCTAACGTTAATGTGTTTGAGGTCTATAACAGACCGGTCTAGATGTAATATTTTGGTAACTTGTAGAAGTTATAAATCAGGCCCTCAGCTGGAAACAGGAAACCTATATACAAGAGGACTTCAAATTCTATAGAAAAAGTCTGCATAAACAGGAGATTATTTCGTTGAACCTGGCACTAGTGGCAGCTGGTTGCTACTACGTTCCACGCTACCTGTGTCTGTGAGTGTGATTATGAGTGTGCCTGTGTTGTGTCACTGTGAGCATTTCTTTCTTTGTCTCAAATGGCATTCAGTTACCATGTTTGCAATGTACCCAAGCATATCTCTTATTTTTGTATGCTCTCATTTTTTTTTTTCATTGATTTTGTTGTGTGGGAGTACTGCTACACCTTTACTTGTTATTTACTGTATTGTATACCAAAGACAAATATGCCTACAGGACCTACTTTTTGTTGTTAGCTGTTTACCTAGTATTAATGCATATCTAATAGTACTAATACTAATAGTTGTAACTGAGGATGTGACCTCTGTGCATGTTTAAAATAATTGTTGGCAAAAAACCCCCCCAAAACAACAACATAATGAATGGCTTGAGCACAGACTTGTGTCATTTTGATACAAACAGAAGGTAGAGTATGATCAACACTCACAGTGAAATGCCAGCAGCTTTGCCGTTCTTGAGCCTGTATTTGAAACTACATCCTTCAGAGTCTTAAGGTAGGCAGATACTACTTTCTGTACAAAGCTTACATAAATCACACTAACGAGTAGTGAATATAAAGACTTAAATCACAGTTATGGTATAGAGCTCTGACATTCTGACAAGATAGCTTACGGTATGTTCACTGAGTTGATAATGAAAAAAAAAAATTGAAGTCCAAGTAATTTTGATCAGTTTACATCACCTCTCCTTTCAACGAGCAGGACCTGACTTACTCCTGTGCGATGAAGTTGTCTGCCCCTTGCACTCCCCAGAAAATGAGGGAATGACGCTGACACCTTGGGTTCTCCCCAGGTACTGGTAACTAGCAGACAGCAGAGCTTGCCAAGTCTTCTCCTCAATTTTGTTGCAAGCTTTCTGAATAGTTGAATATATTTTTGTGTCCTAACAAAAGTGTATGTATTGTGTAAAAGGTCTTGAACCCTCCTTGATTTGGAAATTGCTTCTGGCTATTGAAATGGATACATGCAGCACGCTTGTAAAATTTATCCCCGATTGCTTATACAAGTCTCCCTAATGTTCACTTACCTGGCATATCGTGCATTACAAAAGAGTTAGAAAGTTTCCCACAAAGTTGGATTCGATGGATGGAACCAATTAACCATTTACGTCATCATATTTTATAATGTGACTATGGCTATTTCTGTACCTTCAGTAGGAAATGACAGTAACATTTACGTGGATCAATTTAGTGGCAGATCAGCCAAACAGTTGTCTTGTTTTATTAAACTTGCCTGACAGAAAGTGTTTGTTGTCCTGGGCAAAAGAGGTATGATATGATTACCCTGATCTGACTACCCCTGATTCACAATGGGAAGCGTACTGTGGAAACTCATCTATTGAGTAAAGCTTTACAGGGGCTCTGAAGTTCATCAGTGCGTGCACTGCCGCTAAGCCAATTACGCACGTGACTGCCAATGATGCTAAGGCTCGCTTTTTGTCTGCATCACTCATTCTCTAAAGTTGCTTTTCAGCCGATTGTTGTCTGTAATTTGATTGTGTGTTTTTATAAACCCTTCTTTCAGTACGGTACTTAAATCCTCCCCTTTTTGCAGAATGAAATATTGATAGAATTAGAACTCAGTGTGAGATGCCAAACTGCCCCGTTTGCTTTATTTGCTAAAGTGTCCTACCAAATGAATGTGATCCACATAGTGCTTGGTGTTCATAATGTTCAAATGAGCAGGATTATGTGAATGGAGGTATGACTCAGTTTGATTGTTGCTAGAGGAACAAAGGATGTTGTGGTGTAGTAGTAATTATGGCCATATGGGGAGCTGAAACAAGTCAGTCAAGCGAAGAGAAGTATGATAGAAGCTGTACTAATGAATGACACTTTGTTCATGAATGTAGAAATGGGATAGTGAGGTGATGACCTCCTTTTAATATGTATGCCATCCGGATTTGAAAAGTAATTTACACTCAGTATTCTCATTTCTTATGTGATTGAGAATGCTTTATGAGAGAATAGTTGTAATCAAAGTCAAGTGGAGAACGGCGCTATAGAAATTGTATGTATTATTATTTATTATTTAAATGGATTATAAAGAACCCTCCTAAATTATTGACTACAGTTCAGTTTCATGTGTATTCATACTAAGGTTATAAAGAACACATTGCATTTTTTAAAGCTTACCTTTACTCTGTAATGAGCTTTATACATTATACACAGGCTTTGTCATCAAACTAAAACATTTAATCGGCAAGCTGAATTTAGCAATAATTAGCATTTCATCTCTAAGTGCTTTTGACCCACTTGACAATTGAAAGTTTTCTTTGACATTATTCAAAACAAGAACATCAAACTACCAAGTGAGCAGAGGAGAGTACAGTCTTACATATTTCAAAAAAACAACAACGAATGTATTGTTTGGTTCTTCTCTGTATTTCAAGATAAAGCCAAGTGTCCCCTGGCAGTCATTGTACTATTGTAAATAGCATGCATTGTAACTGTAAATTTGTACATAGGAATTGTTTAGACTTGATTAAGTGTTGAATAAAAAAAAAGTATTTTCCTACTGGAAAGGGTTAAAGAGATTCTATAGATTGTCAGTTTTGTGATTTAAATACAAGTTTACAAGTGGTGTTTGTATTGTGAGAAGTACTCAGTACTTCTGTGTATGGCAGCAAACTCTCTATCAATCTACAGTACTTACCAGTACAGTGTATGTCCTTTTACATGAGTTGAGGTTTTGCAATTCCCAAATGACGAGAAAGGCCTGGCTGTTTTCCTGACTTTAGCTTGCTTTTGAAATTGACCGAGGCTTTCTGTAGGCCTGCTTAACCTTTATAGTTCATCAGAGATGTCAAGAAGGATATGAAGACTGTAATGCTTTTAACCTTTTACATCATGGCTCACCGCCAACCACTGCAGAGCTGTGTAGTGTGTGACCTGGTATCCCTTTCCACTGCTAGGAAATTATAATATCCTGTTTGGAAGGCATTGCAGGGAAAGAGTAAAGTCAGAAGTCATAAGTATGACGTTTGTGAAGCCACTCCACAGCCTTGACTGCTGAGTGTGGGATGGAGGGATAGAAGGAGCAGGAGCCAATGTTACTTTTGGCTGAGACCATGAATGAAGGAAAATGTGGAAAAATTATCTTATAAAGAGCTTCCTGTTTTCATTGATTTTTATTATTTTTTGCCTATTATAATCCATCGTAGTATACATTATCAGTGACTGGAGTGCATTTTATCATTTTGATACAAAGGTTTCAATCCCAGTTGTACGCACATGTACCAGACCCGAGCAGCTTTACAAACTGTACATCATTGTGAAGTTCACTGTAAAAGTGGTCATCAGTTTTCAAGCTAGCTACATGTTCTTTATCTATGGAAAAACAAAACAAAACAAAAAAGCTAAGCAAAACATTTTATTGAAGTATGGAATACATTTTGTTTTGCCAATTTTTGCAAGTTGACTGATAAGATAAATTTATCAAAAGTAACAATATTTCTTCCCATAATGTGCTGCACACATAATACCAAGACAGCAAATTATTCCCTTTTCTCTGGAAAGGAATGGTAGAACAGTATTTCTTATTCTTCTGCTGTGGGTCTCAATGTGATAATCGAACCATAATTGTCTTACTAGTTCTAGTCTGACAAAATATTATACCTGGTACTCACAAAAAATTCAGTATACTTCGTTCATAAACTTGAACTTTGACTGTACATAGTGTGCAATGTACTAAAATAAGTAGCAAAGTGTAATTTATAGATTCATATTTTTGGTAGGGAGGCAGGGAGGGGAAGCATGAAGAAACATGTACTTGGCTTGGGCTTGGATATTGTCAGTGGTTACTAATTATGACAAATAACAACAGGTGTTTAGGAGGCTAATGCACAGTGCTTATGATGTGATATCAGGACGTAGGGACTTTAATACCAGGTTTACAAAATGAATCATATTTCATAACTAGATGGTTATATTTTTTATTTAAGTCAGTATTACCCATTTTGTTTCCACATTTGGATCATACATTATTCCTTCTTATTTGCATCATATTGATGAAATTGGTTAAATGGAGTGAACTCTGCCTCCGTTGGGATTCTGTGCATTTCAATGAGTCAGTACATTCATATTCAATGGTTTTGTTTGTCTTGGGCAATGTTTAAAAATGGCAATATGGTGAGTCTTGTGTATTCAGGCAGTAAGATCAATATTTGATAGCCTATTAGTCATGTTTGGTAACACCAGGAGAGAGGGAGCGGGGGAAGAAAGAATATATTTTGAAGACACATAAATATGTGTATTAAACAGAGTATGTTGCTTTTGAGAAGCAATGTATTCCTCCAAATGAATAAATGATACTGGATTTATGGACCCTTTTTTCTGTCCACACTGCTCTCTCTTTTCATCCTTTTTCATCCTTTTGAATTATATTTCATATCTATTATTACTGCTTGTTGTTTTTCTAAACTTGCCAATGAGTGCATTATCTCGTTGCAATAAAGGCATTCAAAGTCACTCACAAATAAATGATAGTTTCTATTGGCAAATACAATGGGTCTCTATTCATGTATAAAAAGACCTTGCTATTTATTTAGTGTTTTTTTTTTCTTCATTTATGACACAAGATACTAGTATTCTATTAATAATTAAGCACAGACTTTGTTGGAATCTGCCAAACTGCCTGCGTGTGTTATGATGCAGTACTAGGGCTCATGAGTCATCCCCACCAAAATTGGCTATCTCCATGCGCCACATTCATCGCCCTTTGTTTGGAGGGAGTGATACTTCAGATCTACGTTCACTTGTTCGTCGCGGGGATGGGTGATCTCATATGCAATAAGATGGCACTGATTTGCAGAGATAGATAGATAGAGGGATAGAGTGAGTGAGAAAGTGAAAGAAAGAGTGAAGGAGATGAAAGATAGATGGACATAAATATAGAAAGACAGAGTGAGGGTGGACAATGCAGGATGGTAATTTCTCATCCCTTGGGATAAGACAATTACCCCAGATTGCCTGGGGAAAGAAATGGGGGCATTAATGCTACTACAATGTATGTCCATGACAATAATTTCTCTTGTTTCCTGTTGTTTCAGTATATTATGTTTTATATGGGGTTAAGAGTGATTAGTATGTCGGTGGTGATGAAAATTCAACAATTTTTTTTTTAATCTCTAGGAGAATTTTGGAATAAAAAGGAGTTAGGGTAGTGAAAAAATGAGGGTTACATGGACAAAAACTTGGAACACTATGGTCATTTGAATGCCAATAAATCATCTATCATGGCTTCCTATTGTCATGAGAAATTCTCATGACAATAGGCACCCACACTGACAGCTGTCTTTACTTTTTCAGCCATCTTTTAGACGGCTGTTATTCGATAAAGAATGCCATTTTTGTAATCAACTATATTGAAACAGGGATGACTTTACAGTTGGAGTCATTTTCCCCAGAGTGTACATTGTACAACTTGCCACTTCTCTTTATACCCAAGTCATAAAACTACTCATTGTACGCATACATCTTCTTGAAACAAATATTTTGGAATCAGTGAAAGTGCAACTTTGCTCACAACTAAAGTATAGAAGGAGAAAAGACAAGAAAAAAAAAAGACCTCAAGCAAAGTATGCAGTGGGTACATGTGAAATTGTATCTTTAAGATTTTTTTTTTCAAACTGATGCTTCAGTCAAGTGTTCTTTTAATCTGTGCTACCAATTTTTTAAAACAACTTGCCCAATGGTGCAAGTAGAAAATTAATTTTTGTAGCATTCTGTAATATTCAAATTATTCTGTTGCCTTAATTTACAAAGCAGTGTTGGGATCTTGTGGAACTCCACCATGAACATTTTTCTTGTTCACTATAAACACACTCAAAGGGAGTGACTTCTATTTTTTTTTCATTGTAACAAAACAGACAGAAAGTTATTTACCATAACTGAAGTTCTCTTCTTGGACCTATAGCTACTCTTAGCAGGGGCGCATCCAGGAATTCCATAAAGGGGAGGCACCTTTACAAAATTAAAGGGGGGCACACACCCCCCTCCCCCCCCCAAAAAAAAGAAAAAAATTCTTTTTACTTCTTCTGTTTTAACAAAAGATAAAGAGGGGGCGCGCGCCCGGTGCACCCTCCTCTGCTAGAAGAATACTCATTAGCCTGACAGTAGTAGCATGTAGGAAGGGATCGCTTTTGTGTTTTCAGTCAGTACCTTTGCTAGAGTGCTTTTAACAGGAGCCATCAGTAGTGAACTTATTACATCAGAAACCATGAAGTGCAGTCCATTAAAGGGGATGGCTAGTAACCGATTAATGGGAATCAGTGGGAATGCTTGGGGATGATTGTTCTAATCCTTGTGGGATTCATTTAAGAGTACATACGTATGTATACTGTTGTGTGAAAATTATTTGCTTCAGAACGGTCTCATATTCAAGTAATGTGCAGATTAATGCCCCGTCACTGACCAGGCACGCTAATGTGGAAACATTAAATTGCACATTACGTGAATATGAGACCATTCTGAAGCAAATAATTTTCACACAAGAATCCCACAAGGATTGGAACAATTATCCTCCAGCATTCCCACTGATTCCCACTGATCAGTTACTAGCCATCCCCTTTAAAGAGAAATGGTGCAGAAATAAATGCATATATGGCATGCCTGACATCACTCTCCTACATGAAATCTTGGCATTATCCAATTTACTCCCCCACCCCACCCCCCACAAAAAAAAAGAAAATCAATTTGAACCACATTATACTAATTCATACTAGTTTCACTACTTAAGGGGGAGTCTAGTAGTCACCCCAGTCAAGTTTAGCTGCCATGGCATTCCATTATGAGATATATCAGACTTATTCGTTCAGTCCAGTCATTCAGCAAGGTGCATGCTCCTCCACGCTGCACTTAGCGGTGGGGCATTGCTAACGAGGGTCGGTCAATTAGGAGTAAGGGTGAAGTGGCCGGAGAATCAATCCGATTTTGTGATGGGGACCACTTAAGGAGCCAGAGTTTAAATCAAGTGAGGTGAGAAGATGGTCATGTATGAGGGATGTTGGTGATGAAAGGGATGTGGGGAGGGAGGGATGAGGTGCACAACAAGATGGTCTGGAATTAATCATTGGTAGTTATACTCCCCTCCTCCTTCCTCTGTTCATATGCAGTGTGTATTCAACCAGGAACTTAGCAAAGGGATGCAACATAGGGGTCACTGTACTGTGCCATTTCATCTGTGTTTTGTGTGTTTACAGTACCACTGTGAATTTTCATGAACCACATGGACAAAGCAGACTCTTAGGAGTTAAGAAATCTTACCTTAGATATCAATGGAGTTTTATATTATAAGTGTTTTCAGGTATACTTGTACTTGCCAATGCCAAATGGAGAAGCTTACATTGTATGTCTTGTGCATGTGATATGGCACTGACAGTATATAATGGAAAAAATACCAAAAATGAGATACTGCCACCAAGAGATGGTATGGTTATTAGAAACCAAACTCCCTAAATCATGTTCAAACCAAGTAAATACTACAAAGGTTTGAGCTTGACAGCATGAAAAGCACTCACTTATGACTTATAATGTAGCAGATACTAAAAACATTGCCTTTAATAGCAACCTTTTATTCATGATTTGTTTCATCATGGTCTACCATATTTTATACCCACTAGAATATCAATCATTAAAGGGATAGTACAGTATTGGTGGAGATGAGAATTTGGCTTTTAACTTTTTGTGAGATACCAAGAAAACACGTATGAAGTAGTACAAAGCATACCATTCTAAGAGGAATTCAAAGTTTATTTGATGAAAATTGGGTCTGGAATGACTGAAACATCCAAAAACAAAGTAAAACAAAGCAATCATGATAAAGTGTGGGTCCCACACTTTATTAGAATCGCTCTGTTTGGATATCTCAGCCATTCCAAAACCAATTTTAATCAAATAAATGTTGAATTCCTCATGGAATTACATGCTCTTTGATATTTCATATTGAGGTTTCTCATTATCTCACCAAAAATGTTAGAAACCTCAAATTAGGTCTCAACCAAAACTGTACGATCCCTTTAATATCTAGGACATTCTCCCTCCATATAACACATATATAATGTACTGTTAAAACCATTTGAGGCTTTAACTTTCTAAGCAGGCAGAATAAAAACACTCACTGGTAATTTCCTGTGAGATGATTCACAAAACTGATGGCATTTTGATGCCACTGACAGGTAAGAACTGATAAATGGGATCAAAAGTGGTTATGTATACAAGCAGCTTGCTGACTTTAGTCAGAAGAATCACGCTGAGCGCATTAAATCAAGATAGGGTTCATTTATGATTTACGGCGGAGAGTTTCTGAGAGCAAAGTGATCTGAAATTTAGGAGAAACTTAGTGAAATCTTTATGAACTAGAGTTACTGTTAGCTTCCGAGTGAAAAAAAAATGGACCTTCCCTACCCAACACCTTTATCAGTTAACTGTGATACCTGGGGTGTGGTATAAGCCACCATGCCTCATTTGCAAGTGTCTCTCTCCCACTGCGCCCACCCCCCCCCCCCCCAACTCTCATTCGTAGGGGCTCACTGAATAATGGTTCACGGATGAACACTGGAATGCATTCACAATAATGCATATTAAAATCAAGGAACGTGTACCTCCATGCTATAATTGTGTCTTTTCACTCTTTCTTGCATGGCATGCAGTCTCTCTGGGCCTAGAAATAGATAATTGGATAAGTGGTGCATTATGATAGCATTGTAGACGAACATTAAATATTGTTCATAGCCCATCACAGAAAGCAAATTTGCTCAGAATTTTTTGATTTTTTTTTTTTTAATCTTCTGGCTGCAAAAGAGACAAATGTCATTCAAACTGCAGAACTTTTTTGTTCGATCAATAAGATCGATATATTGAAAATAATTGCAGGAATACTATCTTTTTCTTATTTCTATACTATGGCAACTTTTATCGTTATTCACAGATTTTTAGAATTTGAACATTTTAGCAAAATATTTGGTATATTTACCTAAAACATGTGACTAGAAAAAAACCTAATTTTTCATAAGAGTTCATGTGTACTAAAGTCTGGTCACCTGCTACATTGGAGATTCTACACGGGACCACTGGACCTTCAGTTTTCACAAAATGCTTTATTGCCCGCGAGGTATGGCAATCATGGTCAAGGCGGACGAGTAATCTGGGAAAATTCTCTGCATTAACTGACAATCAGGGTCTTGAAATTGGAGCCTGCGAGTTATTTGGCCAGTGAAGATATTATTGGACACACGACAGCTCTATGCAAGTTCCCATGTACTGTGCGGACACAGAGTTCAGTGCATCATTTGGGAGACAGTAGTCTGGGACTGGTGGAGGATACTTTCATGTTGTTGTTTTTTTTTTTTCTCAGGGCCAGTTTGTAGTGATGATCAGGGCATTCCCCCTATGGATTGTTCCTGTCAATGTAGACTTCAGATTCCAGCAGGCTTGGTAGAATGATTTCCCGTCTGTCAGTACTGGCAGGCTGCATGGGTAATACTCCATCAGAACGGCAGGTGATTCACCCAATGAAGCGTACTTCGAGTGGAAATTGGCTGTATCTCTAGAAAGATATTTAAGTTGCACAGAGTCAATTGGAACTTTGATTGAAATTTGTAATGGAGAGCAAGGGCCCCTTGTGGTTAACCAACTCCATGAGAAATCATGCTTTAAAGATTTTGTTGTTGTTGATGTAACAATGGGGGGGGGGGGGGGTGGGGAGGGGTAGGATATCTGCTTAATGATACATTGTATATCACTAACATCCAGTGACATGTACAGTTTATTGATTGCAAGTAATAAATCATCATATGATAAACTGCTATACAATTGTAGTTTAACAATAGTCTGTTAAAAACGGTGGGTTCTGTTGGGCCAATGTTATGATTCACTGCGTTCAACTGGGAATAAATGTCCTACACAAATCAAAAAGAAAGAAAATTTTCTATTATTTTCCATTGTCAAAAAAGGAAAGAAGCCTTCACAAAAAGGAAAGAATATTCTTCACAAAATACATCAACATATGAAGTCAATTACAAAGAGGTGAAGAGGAGTGCTTATTTCAAATACTGTGCACTCAGTGCCTTTCTAGTCTTTACTTACAAAATCATAAGAGGATGTCTAATTGATAGCTGTATGTGTAGTAGTAGTATTAACTATTACTACTAGTGAGATACTGTTACTTCAATGGAATGATGTTGCCCCAGACAATGCTCACTTCTCCCCTTTAGGATAAAAACAGTTGCCCGAGTTTAAATACAGGTACACCACGTGGCATTTGATTTGTTTTACAATGGACTACAAATGTATGTATCTGAAGGTATATTCACCCAGTTTTCAAAATTGTTTCTAGTGGAATGCCAATGCTGCAAACACAATGAGTGTTTGATGTTAGAATGTTGCATGCATGGTCTTATAGCCTGGACTGACCACTAGCCTTGCAAAGAGTGAGTTGTCCTCATTTCTGAAGAGGAAAAGGGGGGGGGGGGGGGCATGGTTGAAGAAAGAGGATATTGGGGCTACCTCTCTCTGTTATAAGCTCTATATTTAGCATGTAGTCATCTTTCCTGTTGTTCGCTAAGTGGAAATCCCTCTGACATCACAGGCTCGGCTAACTTCACTGTTGGCTTTGAAACTTGCGATCCTCATCTGCAGAGGGATGTGAAGGCATCACAAGAAAGATTTATAAGGTTTATGACTTGCTAAGTGAAAAACATGTGAATGTATTAGACTTGTGATTATCGCTGGGCTGTATGTGGGAGTGTTATGGTCCAGAGGATAAGGCTCTGTAGTCTCTTAGATGGGAGATCATGGGTTGGGATCTTACCCAGCACACACATTGTTGCTCAAGAAGTTTTGCCAAATGGGTCCTTTTCAGGGCAATTGTACAGACAAATGGTACCTGGCAATGTAAATGTATTACATATTTAAAAGAAAAGTGAGAAAGAGGGTACCTGGCTTAAAAAGTGTGTATTATTTTCATTATCATTCAATACAGGGGCCGTGTGATGGGGGGGGGGGGGGGGGGGGAGCAATTACCCTTAACCCCGCTTCAAGCACTACCCCTAATATGATATCAAATATTGTGTTTGTTTGTATGTTTGTTTGCTTATTTGTTTTCTGTACTTGTTTTCAGGAGGTCTTTGTGTTGAGTTTTCAATTCAGTCACCCATTTTATTTTTATTTACTTTATCATTAATGGTCTTTGTTGCCAAGAAATATTTTTCATGATTTTGATTTTTTCATTTTCATATTCATTTTTTTTTTCCAGAGATGTACCAACATATGTGTACATTTATTCATATAATCTTGGAAGAAAGCTACATTGTAGGTTTCCTCTCTGTTTTCTTTCACATTGATTTTTTGAAATTCTACTTTGGCTTTCTGCATAAAAATCAACAACAGTTTATTTAGGGAATAGTTTTATCTCTATTGTGATATATAACCATGGGGCTACAACGTATGTCATCCAATATTTTAGTTCATATTGTCTCCTATCGCGCGAGGCATTCCCGTGTGGATAAAATCTAACGGAAAGCAAGAGGGCTCTCTTGAAATGGATTACGCCTCCATGAGCCTGATGTGTATCTTTAAATTAGGGAAGAAACTCCACTATTTGCATTCAGGCTCCGTGATGCCCGTAAGTTCTCATGAGATTGATGCCTGCCATCACGGATAACCTGGTTACAGAAGACGAATCATGCTTCTCGTTTGACTTCTCAGATACGGATTGCTTGTGGCATCTTAGCTAAGAAAAAGAAGTCAAATACTGTATCTTTGCGTACAACAAGAGTATATCTGATGCAGAATGGCATGGTCACATTCAGAAATTGAGACAAATTCATCCTGAAGGCTTTCCTTCATGAAATTCATTGTAGAAAAATAATGATACAGTGATATATGTCTTTGTTGCTGTAATAAATGGATTCTGATTGATATCCATTTCCTTGTGGTGATAAATTGTGCACAGAGGTGAAGATGATATTTTCTTCTCTCTGAAGAGAGGTTGAATAAATTTTCCTTTGAGAATCGCTAAAACCACTTAGCCTCCCCATTAGAATTGCACCCCATACTCGTGTGATGTGAAGACACAGAAATGAACAGGGAACTGTGTCAACATTGACTCATTTACTTGGTATTGTTGCTATGGTGATTGAGAGAGCTCTTCTCTCAGATGTGTGTTCGTGTGTGTGCGTGTGTGTGTGTGCATTTGAATATGTTTGTGTCTGATGTGTATCTGTGCAAAACCAAGACAGGTAGAAAACTTTGCATTCTTTGTGCATTTTTTTTTTTCAATCTTGATATAATTTGATCTTCTATCTAATCTATATTCCAAGTTTGAGGTGAAATACTGTGTCACCATGCTGTCTGTTAATTGATGTATTAAAATGGCTTTCTATTTGTGGTCTGAAATCATATAAATATGTAGTCTTCAGGCAATATATGCAAAAAGGCCCAAAGTTCATTTGTCATCAAGTGCATCTATGTGGGATGAGAAATGACTTCATCATAAGATTTTAAATGATCATGCTTTCTCAGTACATGTTTTCATATCATGAAGAATACACTGATTCATTTTTAATAGACAAGAGTTTTGCTGACATTGCACAGAAGTGGCAGAAACTCAAGAGAACATCCCATGTGATAGACAATGTAGAATGTATATGCTGAACATCAGTTTGTAAACTTTTGTATTTTATATGAAATAGGTTAGTTTCCTTCCCATCTAATTGCTTTTTAACTTCCAGCTCCTCTCAAATTACTTACCTTGTATTCATATCATTGTATACCATAAGTTGGTATTATTGAAGGTATAATTTACCATTTGCAGATGAAACAAAAACCCAGCATTAGTGCTTTACAATAGTTCTAAAATGTGAGTTAGGGATAGAAACAACCACTGTAAAAATTTGAAGTTTTACAAAATGTAAACAATAGTTATAATAAAAATGCTTCCAAATTAAACCATCTACAGTTACGGTTTATTGAGAAAAATACAGATATCTCCTTATATTTTAGGCTTTATCGTGAAAATTTTATATGATAAGATGTTTTGTTTTACAACAGACCCACACATATGCATTAAATGTCGTATCTTGAACAATTTTTAATCACTGTTCCCAAAGGTAAACAGGACCTTTAATATTTCATCAGTATGTATATTTTCTGTCATCCCTTTTTCCAGTTATTCTACCAGCCTTGCTGTTCAGACTACCTGGTTTTGACCTGCCGATCTTCCAGCGTGGTTTCTTTTGCGGCGATGAGTCCATTGCATATCCATACAAAGACTCCACAGTCCCGTCCAGTGTTCTCTATGGAGTTGGCATCGGCCTCTTTGCTGTTATTGTAAGTTTTCTCATGAGTAGAGTCACATTATTTCTCTGCAACCATTAAAAGAACATGTTTTTTTTATACCTTGTGCTAATACCTAGAGGTTATATTTGATGCCTCACCAGAAAAGCCATGTAATGTATAAAGGAATTTTTTTTTTTTTTTTGAGGGGGGGGGGGGGTGGGATGGGTTGACAGACCTGCATTCAGTAGATGCTAAGTTTGGTTTGCCCTACTTCCAAACATGGAAAATATTTGTAAAAAAGAATTGAAAATGAGAAAACTGTACAGGTTATATTTGCAAAATCCGGCTTTACACAAATTTTTCTTCCTTTTATGATCTCTGACTTTATACAGGTTATTTGATGATGCACCTCATAATGTCTATTACTTCATAACTGCTATATTCCTTATTGTTTTGTTAGGGGAATGTCATACATGTTAGCAACTTGTGTGAAACTTGATTTTAAAGGAATTGTTTATTTGCATTACACATATCTACGTACAAAGAAATGGCAAATTAATTTTTGATAAACATCAGAATGGTAAGAGTGATGATAGGAATATCATATGTTAATAGTGATGTGAAAAAAATCAAATGCACATATCAGTGGGCATTCACTGTTGGATGTCTGTTGCTGTACACAGTCTGTCACTCACATTTACTTGGACAAAATCTGCAACCTTATAGAAAATCCATCGGCTCAAATTTTAACTACCATTATGAATGCAACCCTAGAAGTGTTTACTTTGTAGAATGAATGCTTGAAAACACTTAAACGGAAGTTTTTGAAAAAATAACTAACATATAGTGGAAGTTCCTAATACTTCAACCATACCCTTACCATTGACAACCTGTTTATGTACATTACACTGCAAGAATTTTGAGATGATAGTGTTGAAAAGGTTGAGTATAATTTTTTTTTCCAGCTCTCTTTGATGATATTTAAAGTGAATTTTAATTTGTCATGTCACGCTTCATCTTCTCACTGGTAGATGGCTGATCCTGCCTCTAGCAAATTTTACTCTCTCTTGCCTCCCCCATTGCCCTCAAATCAAATAAGAAGATGGAAAAACCAACCTGAAAGAACCAGAGTAATGCATTTCTTCCCTGCAGGCTCGTGCAACATTGTGTTGATGAATAAACATCAGTCAAACTTAAGTGCCTGATCTGATTTCATCTCACACTTCTTGCATGCTGAGTTGTATTTGATTTTTTCCCCATTCATTTCACTCTAAATAATTTTCTCTACTTGGAAAAAACAGGTAACTTTACATTGTACAGTGGAACCTCATTAAAAGGAGCTGCTTGGGAAAACTGAAATTTCTGTATTATATCAGGGCCCTGTTTTATGAAAAGATGTAATCGATTATAAATTCCCTTACCACACAGGCTGCCGTAGACTTACCATAGAAATCAATTATATAATCAGGACAAAGGCAAAAGAATATTAAAGGAATAAGACCTGCAAAATTACCTCATTACATCAGGTATCTCGCTGTATTTGACCTTGTTATATCGAAGTGCCACTGTACCAGGCAACCATGCAAAAAAGGTGATTCCTATTTGTTAGCAATGCATGATATTTCTTATTGTCCCTTCCAAAAGATGATCACAACAGAAATTGTCATCTTCGCCTACCGCAAACGACAAGATCTTGACTACCTCTCACCGGACACCTACAACCGCTGCTGCGGGGGAGTGGTCATTCCACCACTGCTCTACCAGGTGGTGCGCTATGCTGCTGTCTTCTTCTTTGGTCTCCTCGTCACCATGACGACCTTTGACATCACCAAGAATGTGGTCGGCAGGCTCCGTCCTCACTTCCTGTCCATCTGCCAGCCGGACTTCAACAACTTGACCTGCATGGAGGGAGCCCGCCCCATCTACATCACGGAGGACATCTGCATGCCGGAGGATCCCAAGAGGATGTCGGAGGCCAGGTGAGAATAGATAGATCTTTTTCATTGCAACCGATTGACAACGAGAACAGATCTTTTCTTTAAAGATCTCATCTTTAACTCTGTGCATTTTATGTTTTGTTTTGTTTTGATATTTTTTTTTTTGCTGGTCTGCCCAACTGTTGGCTTGCTCCCCCCCTCCCCCCCTCCCCCCCTCCCCCGATTGACACATGTGTCTTACTGCTAATGACTACCACAGTGGTCTCTCTGTATGCTCTGTTTTAATTTTAAAACCTTTTTTTCATGTCTGATTGGGTCATCTTGATACACAAATTATGGTCAATCAAGTGGAGGGAAATGAGTCGACTGCTGATGAAACTATCAAATTTTCATTGAATTTTGTAGAATGGACATTTGAAAATCAAAATCCATTTATACTTAACAATGTACCTAGGATTGTCTTGATTTATGTACAGGGACATCTTGTGCTATTTTGAATGAGTTAGATGAGTACCAGTTGCCAATAAGGGATTGAAAATGTGAACTTGTGGTATTGAAGGTGAAATTGTTCTCTTTACTAGATTGGGACTGATGCATTGAATAGAGCTCTATCTTTTGTATTGCTTGGTAAATTTGTGGTATCACCTCGGCATTGTGATCATTTGAATGAGGTTTCTTCCTCTTTTTTCTCTCCTGTCTACTTTTTCTTACATTATTTTTCTCCTGTCATTTCTTACAGACGTTCCTTCCCATCTGGGCATGCAGCTGTTGCAGTATACACCATGCTGTTTGTTGTGGTATGTACTTTAATGTTTCAATTTGTAAATGGATGTTTGCTTCTGTGTCTCATGTTATTATAGATATTTCACTTCATCTTGTCTGTTATATTTTTGAAAGTGATAAGCCAGCTAAGTTTAAATCATTTAGTCAAAACTTCCCTCTCTTTTCTTCTTCTCTTATGACCACTGTTAAGGTCAATAGTCAGTCTTCAAACTTTTATATTGTCATCTATCGAACATATTGTCCCTGAGTCAACAAATCCTTGTACACATTGTATCTCAAAAGTCATGGATTTTCAAATGAGCGAAAAAAACTTTGTCATTTTTATTTTTTGCTACATTTTCACAAATTATAATCGGTATTAAAGTCAAATAATGTAGGAACATTGTTTTGAATCACATCAAGAATTGTAAGTTTTTCAAACTCAAATGAGTATTGTAGATATTTAGAATTGAATTAGGAGGTTTTTTTTTCTAACATATATGTCATTCATCTACAAGGTCGCTTCACCCCATGGACAATAAACTTTTTATGCTTTGATTCTGAAGTGAACTAGAGACATTATTACAATTAATGAAATGTTGCAATATAATGCATCTGTCTGTCAAATAATAAAAGGAAGAGTCCCTTCCATTGTTTTACAGTGTTGATCAGGCCAACAGAAGAAGCAATAGTCAAAATTATTCCAGATGACTTTAATTATCATTGTATTAAACTGTGATACATACAATGGTGTGATGTGAAGAGCGCCAAATAAATGTGAAAGCATTTGCAAAGCTCAATTTAAAAAAAAAAAATTCAAAAACAATATACATCACCAGGAGGGTGTTTCATAAAGCAGGGGTCGCACTTAACTTTTTTTTTTAACTAGCCAGGCGGACTACTTAGAATCAATTTTGACACTGAAGCAATATTTTGGCTAGCCAGACGGACTAGTTACTTCAGAATTGTATGATTTTTAGCTAGTCCGACATGATTTTGGGTGGCTAATGGCCAGCGGACCATCGCCAATTTCGAACCCTGTAAAGCTGTTCGTAAAGTTACGAACAACTTTCGAGCGACTGGTGATCAGTTCTTGTGCTGAATTATAGACATTCTTATAAGTATAGCACATCAGAACTGATCACCAGTCGCTCGTAAGTTGTTCGTAACTTTACGAACAGCTTTATGAAACAGGGCCCAGTAGCTGTTCATTGTTTGTATTACAAAATACATCTATATAGAGAGAGAAGTATATATTCAGATAGAGAAAGAAAGAAAGTGTATAGGTACTAAGCTGGATTGACAGATAAATGGGTAGATGGGTAGAAGAATGTATAGAGAGATGGATAGATTGACAGAAGAGAGGGAGAGAGGAAGAAAATCTTCTACCCTTCTTAATATATCTTCATGCTGAGCAGCATGCAGACAAGGTTAGCACACATGGTCATTATCTATGAATGGGGCTGTCATCATTCCAGGGTCACACATCGATAAAAGACAAACGGAGAACATGTAAAATCATGAATCTTCCATTTGCTTTGCATGACTAACTCTGTGAGAGAGAGACATGTTCAGATTTGTGTCGGGGCCCCTGAGCAAAATGGACCAATTTTGGAGGGCTAGTCACGTACTGCCCTGGTGGAGGGAGGAGTTACTTTTTACCCCTGAATGATCATATCAATCACAAGGCATGAAAAGGGGAACCCACTCTTCTCACTTGAAGGAGCTAGATCATGAAGAGGAGATGTAGGCCTACACTGAGCTCAATTCCTGATTTAAAACAAACAAACAAACAAACAAAATGTGTTCATTATTTAAAAAAAAAAAACTTTCAAGGAGGAATGAGTGAAGAATGTGCATATTTAGTTTTTCTTAATATGTACTGTAAAACCTGAAACCTTCGTAGCATGAAACTTACACAAATTGCTACCAGCATTTAATGCATTGTGTAAACAGGAACTTTTGTGTGCATTTTACTTTTGCGAATCGTTGCTCCACATGAAATTTGCAAATGTTTAATGCACATGAAAATTTCTGGTTTTACACTGTTGTTATTAGTATCCATTCATTCATTCATTCATTCACATGCTCACTCATTCATTAGATTATTCATTCACTCAATACCCTTTCAGTTTTTGTTTATTTATTTGTGCATTTATTTGTAGTTACAAGCGATATAAACTTCATTGAAAACTGGAAAAATTATATTTGTGGGGGAGTGATTACACTCACTCTGTCCGTTGACTGACCTGGGATCATCAATGAATAGTGCATTCACATTATCTCTACTGACACCTAGAGGACACTTCATTACTAGAGTATGAATACATGATGCAGATGTCATTAAGGGAAGAAAGATCGGTTCTAGGCCAGCCTTTTATGCAGCTTTAATAGTGAGTTGGTGGAACTGGAGAAAAAAAAAAAGAGAGAAGAAGCTAAGCTCTATCTCATGAAGATTTGTCATACATTTCGAAAGCTCGTTATGCTTATTTGTGCGTCACGATGATAGGATAGCACTTTGATTATCTTGGGGAAAGGAGTAATCATGGAAGATCAGGTGAACATATGCAATGCATAGATCATCTCTTTTACCGCAAGAGTCTAGGGGAGAATGTTCCTATGTAAATGCTCACCTTGGAAGCAAATAGGCAATGTTCGGAGCCAGTGACTCACGGTCTCACAAACTAACATCACTCGCTACCCCATAATCACTCACCAAGGTTTGTGTCCTCTCCCAAGCATGATGGGATAGCATCCTTTTTGCTTTGGTTGAGGATTGTTGTCACTGTTGATGTGATGTGATTGATCATGTAATGAGAGATGAGGTTTATTTCTTTCTTTGTCTTTATCACATCCCCGTCAGTTCCTCGCTCGTTTTATTTCAATCACAGGTAGATTAGTCCCTGTATGTCTAGAATGTGCCACTGTTGGTCAACTGCACTTCTCTGCCGTTGGCAGTCTTTCAGCTCTTTATGTACACTATAACCAATCTTCGCTGTAGAATGCCTCTTTCCTCAAATACGGACTGCATCTTTCATCCTTCACTTCATTCCTATACATCTCTTTCTGTTCTTATTCTGTCAAGTTTCCTGTTTTTTCCAATACATTCATTCTTAGTAGTTCATAGTTTGTTGTGATCATCTAGGTATTCTGTAACTCTTCATATTCTCTATTTTTTAAAATCTGTTCTTTCGCTGTTGATATTTCTTAATGATATCTCTTCTTCTTGGTCTTTTTCCTCCTCTTTCTTTCTCTTTTCTTGTGCCTTATAATAGATAAACTGACATTAAATTGATGTAAACACTAAAGTGGAACATACGGTAGTGCACACAGAGTAAAATGATTCTGGACAGACAGCGTAATAAGAATGTGAATGGAGTTCTTTCTGAGTATGGCACAACTATGGGAATGCTGATAACAACGGGGTTTGTCCTGACAATGCAACACTTTCAGTGGCATTCATAGAAATTCTTTACATCGTTATGTACTGAATAGACCTGAATAGTATGAAAAATACTGATTTTGATCTATAGTTGTTGTTTTCTGAATACCCTATTGAATTGGCCTTTTTTTCCTGTAATTTGATAGTGATTGATAAATCTGTGATCAATTGCAAGTCATTTGGGATTGAAGCATATTCAATGATTGTACCAGTCTACATTATGTTGTCAGTGTCAAAAAAAAAAGACAAAACAAAGCAAAAAACAGTGAGATAGCTATTCCAGCATGTATAGTCTTGCCCCACAAACTCAGAAATTGTTTCATCTGTTTGCTGACAATTATTACTATTTTCTGTAAAGACAGTGATGACAAAATATGGTAAGATTCCTAGTACAAATGTGATGTAAGAAAAGTATAACTCTTGTATAATACCACTATTCATGATTGCTCTACATCACAATATTTTGTGGAAGAACATCTGGCTGACATTTACAAATTTCTCAATCTGACATTATGCAAACTTATGGAAATTGGCAAGAAAAGCATGATCAAGAATTTGGCAATAAATTTTTGCTTAAAACAGAAACTGGCAAAAAAAAAAATCTAAAATGAAAAAAAAAAATCAATGAAGTATGAAACATTTTTAGACCTCTATGGTAGTGTTTGGAGCTGTGTAGATGGTAGATTGCACGGTATTGCTATATTGATAGACAAGAGTCAGCAGGCGTGCATGTCTTTGTGCTATTTACATA
The DNA here is from genome assembly GCF_040938485.1 of Diadema antillarum. NCBI lineage: Eukaryota > Metazoa > Echinodermata > Echinoidea > Diadematoida > Diadematidae > Diadema > Diadema antillarum. Next base: position 334,454 of record NW_027271253.1, on the reverse strand, counting down.
TAGGCTGCCCAAGTGCTAATATTTGAGAAGTTATTTTCCAAAAATAGCAATGACGATGGTGCCAAAGCCTGTCGGGAACCTATCAATTTAAAATGGGATATTCCTGAAATCTCCTCTCATCCCTAGGCCAATGAGCTGGGATCTAAAGAGTGATCAGCCTAGTATTGTGCAGACTTCACACAAAGCTAGACCCAGTCTATGCTTTCCATGGCATTGCTAGTTTGATCAAATTTGGCAGAGTGACCCTATCTAATCATTACCAAACCAAAATAAATCGACCACTTATAGATCTAACTCCCTGATGTTTGGTAAAATGTCATGCAAACATAGCATTGTCAATTCCCTGTTACTGGACGAAGTGACCTTAAAAGAAGAAAATCCATTTAAAAAGATGCAGTGCCTCCTCGATGATGTTTCAAAAAAATGCCATGAAAGCTTTGTTGTTAGTAACCCGTTCCGTAAGGGAACCTGGTGGTCTGTGTATTAAGTCTATGGGGATTTCCGAATTCAGTATGGAACGGTTTAATATCGCTTCCCCCATAGTACCTTGATATAATGCAATGATTTTTAGTCACAATGGATCTCCTGTGAGCATTCTTCTGTTGAATATAGAATAACCTGATATCTGCTTGAAAGTGGACAATGTTGTTTAGTCCTATTTGTTTAGTATTGTGTGTAAGAGATGAAAGGTTGACTGAAGTATCAGCTGGTATATATATCTAATGATGTGTGGAGGCATCATACATGTAGTTTACATGGGGGGGAAAAAAGGTTTGTGTCTTTTCCGCAAGTTTTGCTAGTAAGATGGCATCAGTCAATAACTGACTGATAATAACTTGTAGTGATGTACAGAACCTGCAAAACTTGTTCCACACAGGTGTCATGCTGGGTCTTCATGCACAAATTGATAAGGTGCATTTGAGTCACTCTTCCTGTAGGATGCAATGTAGCTCCAGCCTGTTACAGATTGGCCAAACCTTAGCCCAGTTCACACTCACCCAAAATTAACCGAAGAAAATTTTTTTTAAAAAAATCGGTTTTTGCTCTGTGTGATCGAGACAAATAAGATCAATTTTTAGTATCGCTGTGCAAAAAACGGTAATTCCTGGTTGTGAAGGGCCCTTTGTTATTAATTTTTCACAATCTTGCATTCTTGGGGATATAGTAGGGTTCATTCTTGTGGATAATACAATAGTAGTGTTCAAATTTTCTTCTTGGAGATCGTTGATATGTCAAATCACTGTGCTGCGAATGGTACATAAAGCCAGTGGTGGAATTGACAAGTTATGTACTGTGAATGATGGCAAGTGATAAATGGCATTTTGCGACAGGTCGCAGTAATACTCCCTGGTTGCACAATATGATCGCCTGTGGCCAATTTGATGAGTGGTAGTGGAGAGGATTTCTCTCGGTGTCCCATGTGTGAGAAGGGTGCATGAATCATGGTGATGTGGTTTCCGCTGACAGCGGGTCCGAGGAAGGGAAGAGGGGTGATTATGGCCGTTACTATACCCCCTCTATGTCCCCTCAACCCCCCCCCCCCCCCTTCCCTGTCCCTCCCCTTTCCCCCTCCTTATGCGTTCCCCCTCCTCCCCAATCTTACCACTTCCCCCTGTGGACAGGTAATATTTCACAATCAAGAACTGTCCAAAGCTAATGTGTTGAGCTGTATTACTGAAACCCTAGATGTTTGCCCACCACTCATCATCTTTGTGGTATCATTATGTAAATATTTATGGCAGGGAATTATTCACTTTTGCCTTTTTATTTTCTTGGGACTGACCAAACAGAGATCTGGCTTCTCAGTTACTATCCGGACATTTCTCATTGGTAGAGAAATCAATTTGAAGTGCACCATGCTTAATGACAAAGTAGGAGAAATATAGTTTCCTTCAGTGGTCTTTGAATGCTACATGTGGTGCATATTGCAAGGAATGTAAAAGGAGGATAAGAAAACAAAAACAGAGTAAGTTTTACTTGGTGCTTGAATGGCTGTGAAACTTTTCAGAAGAAATATGCTGATTTGTATGTGTGTGTGTGTGTGTGTGTGTGTATGCAGTAATGATACACTGTGTCATCCTAATGACTTGCTTTAGATGAAAAAGAAAATAAAAAGAGAAAAGGGGGGGGGGTGAGAATACAGTTTTGGCTGTTTAATTTCTGTCCAGTTCAGATGAGATGACTATTTTTGGCTTGGAGGCTCAGTGGCCGTATTGGTTGTATTTGTACTGTGGTGGTCAATCTTAGTTTGGCTATATACCTTTTGCTGCATGATTCACCATTACTCTTCAAATTTGGGATCCTATTTATACCCCCGCCAAACGAAGTTTGAAGGGGGTATATAGGAATCAGCGGACGGTCGGGCGGTCGGTCGGTCGGGCGGTCAGTCGGGCGGGCGGGCGGTCGGGCGGTCGGTCCGTTGCAAATCTTGCGTCGCAAACTACTTCCTCAGTTTTCAACCGATTCCCATAAAACTTGGCACAGATGTGTGCCTTGGGTTGTAGATGTGCAAGACGTATTTTTTGACAGTACCCTAAAGTACGTTGCCATGGTAACAGCATATTATGGGCAAAAATGGGTACAAATCTTGCGTCGCGAACTCCTCCCACAGTTTTTGATCAATTTTTATGAAATTAGGTACAGATGTTCATCTGAATATGTTAATGTGCAAGACACATATTTCCGCAGTGGCAAAAAGTGCGTTGCCATGGTAACGGCATGTTATTGGTAAAATATAGGGCAAAATGCTTCATGGCAAAACTGCTTCATCAGTGTTCTTCCAATTCTCATGGAATTCATATTGAATGTTTGTCTTAGGATATAGGTCAGCATGACACATTTCTTGACAGTGACAAAAAGTATGTTGCCATGGTAACAGCTCACATATTATGAGCCAAAATGATGGAAATTTTGTGTTGCAAACTACTTCCTCAGTTTTTGCCCAATTTCCATGAAACTTGGTACAGATGTGTGCCTTTGGTTGTAGATGTGCAAGACGCATTTTTTGACAGTACCCGAAAGTACGTTGCCATGGTAACGGCATATTAATGGCAGAAGATCAAGGAAAGATCTTGCGGATTTAACTACTTCCTCAGTTTTTTGACCAAAGCTTATGAAATGTGGCACACACCTTGATCTTGGTGGGAAGATGTGGAAGACATATTTTTCGGACGTGTCGGAAGCTGCGTTGCCATGGTAACGGCATATAAATGGCAGAAGATCAAGGAAAGATCTTGCGGATTGAACTACTTCCTCTGTATTCGACTGAAGCTCATGAAATGTGGCACACACATTGGTCTTGGTGGGAAGATGTGCAAGACATATTTTTTGGACGTGTTGGAAGCTGCGTTGCCATGGTAACGGCATATTAATGGCGGAAGATCAAGGAAAGATCTTGTGGATTGAACTACTTCCTCAGTTTTTGACAAAAGCTTATGAAATGTGGCACACACAATAGTCTTGGTGGGAAGATGTGCAAGACATATTTTTCGGACGTGTCGGAAGCTGCGTTGCCATGGTAACGGCATTTAAATGGCAGAAGATCAAGGAAAGATCATTCCTTGGGTAAGACTGTCGTCACGGGGCGGGGGTATTAATCACCTTAAGTGATATTTCTAGTTTTTACCACATATACAATAGTGAGTAACTTATTATTGGATTTGTGTATCTATGTATTCTTGTATTTGCAAAGGGGGAGGGGCCAGGGTCCAGAATGTGAGTGAAAAGGGTGTAACTGCACCACGCCCTATCCATGAATGATTGGCTCAGCTTTTGGACAGGTGCTTTTAAGTTGGAGATGTCCACAGTATGCTCCAGTGAACGTTTGTGTGTGATGAAGTGAAAAAGACATACACTGTTTTGTGCTATATTCTTGACATTGTATCATTCGTTCAGGTGCACAGGGGTTTTTAACACCTTGCTACTACCATTTTGATTTTTATCCTAAATTTAAGCCTATGTTAAAAGTTTCAGGAAGTGACTGGGGAAAAATAAAGGCATTGCAAAACACAGCCTCACTTTTATAATTATACAAATATGTAATACATGCAATGCATTCGTAAATTTTATAGTGGATTTTTTTTTTAATAAAGAAAACTGCGGCAAAGCGAAGGGTGTGGCATTCATTGTGAATGCACAAGTGTTGAGGTTGCTTGTCGCATACGTACATTCATCTCAATACTGGATTATGTCAGTGTCTGCTGTGATCTTTAACAAGTTTTGCAATGTTCAAATTTCATTAACCCCATTATCAAGACTAGTGTAGATTTGCCCAATCAATATATCAGAACTTAATAACCCTTTAGCAACTGAAGATTCCGTACATAATGGCGTATGGTTCCCTAGAAGGTACAGCATTATACTACTCTTATTTCGACAACTTTCTAAGTTATGTAAAATAGCTCAATGCATGTTTGTATAATTTGTCTATTGTAAGGTATGTTTATATGAAAGCCTATTCAGACTTTACCAAGAGAATTGTGGATCACAGTTCATTCTGACATACTTTTGTCGACCTTTCACCTCTTTCAAATTACATAATTATATATTCTAGATATGAAAACAATAAAATGGTAAAGCATAAAATTATATTTTTAAAAAAAGAGACAGGCAGATTTGGGCATTTTAGGAAGTAAAAAGATGGGTGGTTTCAGGCAGTTCAGTTGCTAATGGGTTAAAATGAGACATACACTATTTTATCTCTTTCTCTGTAATATGTACCCTGTGCAAAATGTTATCAAAAGCTTCAAACCTTCAAGAGCAACAAGACCAATTGGTTTGAAGAAATTAACTGTGTGTGAGTGAGAAGGGCACTGATATCTTTCAGGTGTGAAGTGGGGGTCATAGATTCAGAGCACCAGCATGTAGAGGTTCAAATGTCAGATGAAATTGCTAGCTGCATACAATACATGGCTGCAGGGATACAACTGATGAGATTTGAGCCTGGTGGGGGCAAAGATGTCATGTATTGCTTCACGGATATTGATGAGAATTGATTAGAACATATCCGATGGCCGTGGAAATATGCATGTGGCACTCCTGTAACATGAATCCATTTTACACCGAAGAAAAAAAAAAATCTTTTGACAATTCATGAAAACTAGTCAAGGCATTAGAGATAAATAGTGATAATGATGATTGTAATGGTATAGATGGAATTAGCAGTGACAGAAATAGTAAGAAACATTTGGTAAATGCTTGAGGTAATTGTCATGCTAATATTGATTGGTAGACAATATGTAATATAAGATATAGCCAGGGACAAGACATGTATTGATGGATATTGATTGGAATTTATCCAATGGCCGTTGATATTGTTTAGCACTCCTGTGATATGTATCCATTTGTACATTGAGGCATGATATATCTTGAAAATTCATAAAGATTAAAAGAGAAATGAATGATGGTGATTGTAATAATACTGATGAAAGAAGCAGTGTTGGCAGTAGCAATAAACATTGAGTCAGCCTTGAGAAATTAGCCTTCTCTCAAGGCTGACGTGTGTATGCTGAATTGAAGGAAGATGCGACTCTCAAATGATAGGGTGTTTCTGTGGTGTTATACACGTGCCTTTTTTAGGATACTGTGTAAAATGTGATATTTGAACAATTTAGCTGTTTGTGCAATGCTCAACATGTCATATAATTGAAAGAGTTGTCATGGTAACATTGGGTAGATAATTACTTGTATGTAATAAGATATAGCAAGGGACAAGATACAATTGTAACCTGTGTATATGATACCACTTCATGACATGATCATTTCAGAAAGTTCATCGATTATATTTAGCAAATTTGGTAGAGAGTCACTATTCAGTATTAAATTGTTCTGTGTATATTATGTCATTGTATTATGAAGATGGTCTTACAGAGAGAAATACCAATTGTGTAGAATATATTATATATTTCAGCTGTTGAAGGACACACAAGTGATTTATATATGGTAATGAAAATCAGCTCACATGGTAATCATAAGCATGACTGATAAATTGATGATTGGTTAGATTCAAACCACCTGTCCATCCACCAAGAGTAGCTTGAGACTACCTCTGGGCCCTTAATCGAGAATTGATTGCAATCTTCTTTAGATTTCTGGGAGATGAATTCTAAGGCAGAATCAACCAGTAACCTAAATTCAAGGTCAAATTCTATCCATGTTCCAGTAGATGTTGATTTCAAAGTGAAGTGAAATAAAATGTACCGAAGATTGAATGTTTCACCAAGGGTCAGACAAAATATAAGAAATATCATGGAACTTAATAAACACATGCATTCCTCAAACACTATAGCAGTGGCAGTCATATTAATAAGCACATTTCAATGAGGTAATAATGAAGGGGCCTCACAAATCCCATTTGCATGCACTAGAGTGTTTGCCAAAAGAAATACCACAGGTTCATGAAAAATACATTATGTACTGTTCTTCCTAAATTGTATTACGACATATTTTGCACACATCTATTGCAGGCAAAATGACCCTGCTTTTCCACCTAAACTAGGGCTCAGAATACAGCAATGATGTTTACAAGGTTGACATTCCTGATGCATACAAATTATCCACATTAAACCAGTAGGACAGTTGTGTGGACCTGAAATTGTTGCCTTCTCAATTTCATATCTGATTTCGACTAATATCCGTCTGCAAGTCATATCAAGTTTCACCTTCCGTACCTTTGCTTTTGTCTGATTATGATGAAATTTCTTGATGTTCCATGATGTTAGCTTAAATCTTCATGATTAATGAAGTTTAATACATGAGTATTATTGAGTAGATTATCCTTTTAACTTAGCCATAGCTGGGCTTGTCATGAGTTAACCCTCAGTGACTAAGCCTACTCAAATGTAATCATGTTGTATCAAATATGTGCAAACTGAACTGCAGTGGGCATCCTTGTGTCTGTGTGTATCTCATGAATCGTCAGCTGTATGGTGATTCATCATCACATTTTTCTCACTCTGTCCCCCCCCCCCCCCCCCCTCGATGGTCAGCTGGTCTAAATGCAAATTAAGATCCCTGGAAGTTGTGAATGATGAGTAATATGTTGACCAAAAACTCCCCGCTCCCACTGACCAGGACAGTTCCCAGGACTACATACTCAAGCTCTAGGAATTATAGCCACTTTTTGCAGGTTCCTCAAATTGTCAAGAGATGTGAAATTGCTATGTTTACCATCCCATTGAAAATCGTATGTTGCAATATTCTAGTTTGTACTCTTGCCTTCATTATCTTGGCGTCTAAATATATTATTAAGGGCAATGGGTAATATCCTATAAAACCAGAAACATTCGCTGCATGAAATTTCAGCAAATTGGAGCCAACAGCTTTTTTCATGGCATGAAAACTCTCATGAATTGCCTCTGGCATTTCACTGTCATTCACTGGCATGCACCGTGTACAGACAAGAACTTTCACATGAATTCTACCGTCCCGAATCCTGTCTCCTTGCAATATTTGCAAAAGTTTCATGCATACAGTACAATTATTGTATGCTACTTGAGAAGACAACCATTCATTTTGATACATGTTTGACAGTATACATTAATTGTATTTGTTGGATAATGTTGCAGATCATTGTCATATGATTGGCTGAAAGTGGATGGTTACAAGATGTTTACTTGGCCTTCCTTGGAAACAACATTTACCAATGATCAGTCATTCTAAGTATTCAAAATTAGCCATAGGTGATGGTGTAGCTACCGATGTATGTACCATACAGTTAGCAGGAGATGAACTTCTTTAAAAATGAAGTAAACGTCATAGTGAAGGAAGTCGAGGTGTCAAATGACGTGGATCCATGATTCTATCTTCTAACAAACGACAACAGATAATGCAAATTTTGAGTAGTATGATTGATTAGCTGTCTACCCATTATCTCTGTTTCATTGTGTCCTGCATACATTATTTGAAAGAGGTGTTAGTAAATTGAACAATCAAACACTTGATTTCAACTCGTAGGCAGCTTCTCTTGAACAAATGTTTCCTGGCCCAACTGTGCGGATGCTTAAATATTTCAGTATGCAGCAGTTGAACACTGAAGTTGTGAATATTGCATTCTCTTCTAATTAAATCTTTCAAATCCATTGTGCCCTGAAATTCTCTCCTACCTTAAGTTCTACCTCCAATGTCTATATCACTTCTGTGCAGTCGTACAATCTGTTGCAGTTTCAGAGGGGGACAGAATTCTGCGAGACTCACTTGTCAATGTGTCGCAGGAAATTTGGTCTGCAGATCGGGGATGTGTAACCAGAGCGTTGCACATTCCAGAATGTCAACTGACATGGTCCATTTACTTATGCCCACATCACAGCTCTAGGATAGTTTTGCAAGTGGAGCAATCTATCAAGACATGCTGTCTACACTTTCTGCCAAATTATTTGTTCTGCAAATGTCTATGCACTCTGATTCATGCTAGCAGGAAAAGGGAGAACAAATCCTGAAAAAAAGAAGGAAACGAACAAACACACTCACATAAAGTTTCAGAAACTGAAACAGAAACTGTATTTATAAAGTAGAAACTGCCAAACTGAATGTGGGTGTTTGAGAGTAACATATTGTTTGTGCAAGTAAGTTCAAGTTTCTTTTCAACTGCGAAAAATCAAGATGCCAGCGTGAGATAATTTGGTGATGTATTGATTTCGATATGGTTTGTTTTTTATACCATACCTTCCCTTGCCGTGTTTGGTATCTTCTACCTTCATACTGCAAAATGAATGTGAAAACAAGAGAGATATATTTTGGGGTGAGAGACCAAAACTATGCTCGTGCTGTGATGATTGTGGATTTTGTCTGCGTATATTTCCAAATTTCAAACTCTTGGAGGAATGTACTTTGCATTTTTCTTTGAATACCAGAAATAACTCCCACTAGGCATCTCATTTCAGTCTAAATCATATCTCTCAATACTGAAATAATTTAAGTAACATTTAATGCTGCTGAACTAATAATCTTAAAGTCATATGAATGATAGCTCTGATGCTTCCTTATTTGATTTGACATCACAATGAGGAATCACATTCCTTGAATAGCTACTGGGTCACTTTTTAGTGTAAGGAATTGTTGCTCCAAAGTCACCTCTGTCGTATGCTAGCATTTTCTCTTATATCTTGTGTAATTTCCAGTTACCCTGACACTTGCCTTCTGTTTTGAACACATATATTAACCCTTTGTATTGTTGCATGTCAGTTGGCACAGACAACCCCATATTGTTTGACATACTGTCCAAAGTCCCTGGCACAGAAAGAGTTAAAGGTGCGTAGACCCGGTAGTTACGGGGGCGCTGTTGGATAATAGTGCCGATCACCGTTAGCATTGATACGAAGATTGCCGAAGTTGAGCTGTCATCAAGAGTAAAGCGCATAGGTGTTGCCAAGTAACATTGCCTTCATTGTCTTCTCTGCGCATCACACAGTCTGTAGTGATACCAGGGTGCGTGCTTCTTAGTATGACGTCACAGAAGAAGTTTGCTGAAGCTGTCATCATCAGCCGTATCATGAGCCGAACTGCGATCGGACCACCGACTATAGTGGATCGGACTTCTTTGGACTCATGGAAATGGGTCACAGCATAAGTGCTAAAGAGGAGTGGATAGCATAGGTCTCTGTAGGAAAATTGCATTCAACTATAAAACCACCGGGTCTATGTGTCTTTAAGAGGTGATTTGTCTCTACTCAAGTCTTGAACAACACCATAGAGTAGGGATGGCAGAGTAGCTAGAAGCATTTTTTAACTTCTTTTCAAATAGGGGAATGGTAATTGGTGTCTTGAGAATAGTGTAGATCCCTTGGAGAATAGAACCAACTCATGTGAGGCTTGGGATGACATGGTACTCACCCATCAGGAATGCACATGATTAAGATTCCCACTGGGGATTCTTAGGCTTTGCTGGCTTCTATTTCGTACCAAGGGAGGAGCCATCACACAAATTCAGATGTGAAATTCTTGCAGTTCTTTCATTTTGAGTGTAGTTCACTCGATATATGTTTAGTTCTCTTATGCCAAAGAGACAGACAGACATCGAGACAAGTGGCCATGTTTTCGTCCTGTTTTGAAGAACTTGTCAGAACCATATAGTTTAGTGTCATAAGCCTGAAACACCTCAATATATTTGCACAGAAAATGACGGATGAAATTGGATTGATTAAAGAATATACACCTATAAACAAGAGAAAAGGGGGTAGGGAGAGAAAGGGAAAGAATTTTTCTCTGAAAATGAATGATACTTGAGAATGACCTCTTTGGTTTGATGCTGTAAAGTCATATTGTGACCACTCACCTTTGTATTTCCCTTTCTTCCCATGGATTGCAAAAGAGCTTTGCTACATTCAATGCAAGAAAGCAAATGCATTTATCACTATAAGCAAAACTGGAAGATGCCTGGAGCATCACAAAAAAAAGGACTAAAAAAGAATAGAAGAAAAAAAGAAAGAGGACAGGAATTCAAAGAATGTTAAATGAATCTAAAGCATATTGTAAAGCCTGGCTGATATCCACACTGCAGTGGGCGTACTGTAGGGTAATTGTAGTAATGCTTTGGGATTTCAGTATATACCAGAGATTCTGGATTTGCTTCCTACCTGTTTTACCATTTTTTACAAGGTGCATTTACATATCCCTCTCAACCTGAGGTAAGCAAATGAATGGGTACCTACATGTAGCAGTACTGAGCCAGGGAGGCAGGAAATCTACCCTGTGGCTGGGCTAGTAGTAGTGGTACTGTCACAGGGGAGAACCCTACAATATTAACAACACCGATCATGCTACCCTTGAATGAATTTGAAAACACACTGTTGTATCAGTTGTGAGTTACCTATCCAACTGGTTATTAGACACCAACTGACTGAAATGAATGCTCACTGCTAATTGACCATAGCCATGATATACTGCTGAGGTGGTAGCAGCAATGACTTGAAGTGGTGCTATTGCTTGTGCTAAATGACACAGGTTCCAGATGGCAGTCCTATTAAAAACATGACATCATCCCTCGATGGTGTCAAAGGACATCTAAAGATAGGAGTATTTGATGGAAATTGAAAAGACAAGCAATTAGTATTGGCCAAACGCTTTTCAGGATCATCCAGTCCTAGGTTATCAATCACACACAGACACACACACACACACACACACACACACACACACACACACACACACACACACACACACACACACACACGAGTCATCATTTAAAGGGATGGTACAGTATTGGTTGAGATGAGAATTTGGCTTTTAACTTTTTTGCGAGATACTAAGAAAACACTTATGATATAGTACAGAGCATACCATTTTAAGAGGAATTCAAATTTTATTTGATGAAATTTGGGTGTGGAATGACTGAAACATCCAAAAACAAAGTAAAACAAAGCGATCGTAATAAAGTGTGGGTCCCACACCTTATTAGAATCACTCATTTTTGGATATCTCAGCCATTTCAAAACCAATTTTCATCAAATAAACGTTGAATCCATCATAGAATTACATACTCTTTCATATTTCACAAGAGGTTTCTCATTATCTCACAAAAAAAAATTAGAAACCTGAAATTAGGTCTCAGCTAAAACTGTACAATCCCTTTAAGGGGAATTATTTTTAAGATGCAAAATAAATCACAGTAGGTTTCTGATTCATCCAAGGGAAAATCCGTAATGCAGTTTCTTGTCACTCAGATTTCTGTTAAAGGGACTGTACAGTACTGGTTAAAGTGGGGATTCATGTTTTGAACATTCTTAGGTGAGATAGTGAGAAACATCTCATGAAATATGAAAGAGCATGTAATTTTAAAAAGGATTCAACGTTTATTTGATGAAAATTGGTGTTCAAATGGCTGAGATATCCAAAAAAGTGATAATAATAAAAGGCGACATGCCCCACCTTTATTAGGATCTCTTTGTTTCACCTTGTTTTTGGATATCTCAGCCATTTCAAAACCGATTTTCATCAAATAAACTTTTGATACCCCTTAGAATTGCATGATCTTTGACATCTCATAGAGTGCTTTCTGAATATCTCGCAAAACGTTAAAAGCAAAATTCTCACCTCGACCAGAACTGTGCATACCCTTTAAACAGGAACTGGTACATCTGTATATAGAAATTAGAATGACTAGATGTTCAGATATGAAAAGAGATTTATAATGATGACTTATGACACACAGTCACCACAATATGATTCCCTTAATGCAGTATTTATCACTGCAGTACTTCTGAACCCCAAAGTGTCTTCAGTATATTAGAGGAACAGTAAAAGAGGTCTTCCACTAAAATGTCTCCTCAGGAAATGTGATCTAATGATGACACAAATACTAGGAGACGGTTATATACTGAGCGGGCGATTTGATCCCGTTATTTCTCTCAGCCCTGCTGCATTGTGTCTGGATTTGCCGAGCTCCCATTCACAGCTGTCTCCTGTGCTCATATCTGGCTCAATTTTGCTCCGCGAGCGATTCATGCCTTTGCCGCTACCGACAAAGCCGTTGGCAGCCTCCCGCACGGTATTCATATCTTCATTTATACCTATGAAGTGGCTCTAATGATTTTTGTATTGGATTTAAATTGCCCAATGCTATGCTTGCTTTCGTCGTCATCTTTTCAGCAGCAAAAACTGGCTTGGCCTTTGTTAGAATTACCACTTCTCTATGACAGAGTTTTTTACATCTTGTTAATTTTGGTGTACTTGGCTTTCTATACAATGATTCACAGTTGCCAGAGGCTTCATTTAAAGCCCTTATTTACAATTAATCAAGGGGGAGGGGGGAGGGGAATTGAGATGAAAATTTGCTAAAGGTATCCCACAACAGTGATTCAGTTATAGCCAATAGGATGCTTGAAACATCAGATTTCCAATACGACTCACAAAGTCAGGTTCTGCATCTGATAACAACCGGATGAAGTCTGAAAATTGGAGCTGATATAAAATGGTTCCAAATGAACTAAAACACTACAATTTACTTGATCCTGCTCTTGGAAATTTACATTGGATTGTGATACCACATCAATCTCAAGTTGACTGTAAAAGATAGAGTAAAATGAGATAAACAGAATGGTAGAACTTTCATGAAGATCTGATGTATGATAAGGTTTTTTAATCAATCTTAATTTGAAGGTTTCGATTGTTTGTATGAAACAGTGATCTTGGTGAGGAGCAGCCACATACACAATTGGGAAGAAGTCATGATTGTTAAGTCTGCCACTGACCTAGGTACAGAAATCTTCACTTGATTTCTTCTTCTTTGTTGTTGGGTATGAAATCAATAGGAATAAGTTGTGTCCTTTCCATCAAATCATTGTCATCATGTAAAATCCCAGCAATATTAACTATAGTGGGAAAGGGGCTGTAGTTGCTAAATAAATGCCCAAAAAACATAACTTTACAGTATTTTTATGTAGAAAACCGAGAAGAGAATTGAGGGAGTTGATAACATCATCACCACTTCTAATTTGTGCTAGTGGTTGTGGCTACTCTCACTACTGTAAAAGTGGAAATTTTCATGGGGTTGAGATTTATGCATTTCTCGCAACACGAAACTAGGATTAAATTAAAAATGCACAATTTTGTTATTTGTATGTTATCTTATGATCTCCTTTATATCTATGATTTCAAGGTATGTGCATTGTAGGAGTAGAACTGCTATGTTATGTGTAGTTTTCTTCACATTTGGTAGTGAATTTGCATTTGTAATTTGGACCAGTTACCTTTTTAAAAGTGTAATGCTACCATCAAAGCCATTAACTTCGGTGTCAGCAGTGAGCTGTTTGAAGTGCTTGGTCAATTGTAACAGTTGTGACTGTCTGTAAAATTAGCATTACACTATGAAATCTCAAATTTATTTTTTCACAATGCGTTACACAATGAAATCTCCCAAATTTTTTTTTTTTTTTTTCGATTTCATTGACACTTCTGCCATTCCACTGAAGTCATGTGATGACTTGAATATGGCTTGGAATGTATAGCTAAATTATATTGTTTACAATCCTGCAGGCATATTGATAAATCTGTACCTAGTGGTATAGAATCATATTTACAGTTTGAAGCAGCATATTAGCTACAATATTGGAATGGTATGTTACTTACTTGTTACATATCTCCACATAGGAATTGAATGAAAAGAAATACTTGTAGCAGAGGGATGATATCTTTGACCAGAATGATAGTATGCACTTACGTCATCGGTTGTGAATAGGTGTTGGTATTTTGGGAATAGGTGATGTGCGAAACTGTTTTGTCATGATTGCAAGATTACAGTTGCCAAACAAAAGTTATCTTATAGAGAGAAACAGGAGGTAGCTACAGCTTTCTTTGTCCCTGTTTTCAAGGATCCCAGAAGCTCTGAGTTTCCATGTAGTGATGAAAGAACAAATAATTCTCGACTTGAGACAAAACATTGATAAATGCAGCACCGCTAGAAACCCTGTTTCCAGGCAAAAACTTGATAAGTGCAACCTGTGACATTTAAGACGAAAAAGAAATGGAAAGCAAAATTGAGATCTCCTCCATGTGATCCACGAAAAGGACCTGCGTAGCAGAAATCAAAAACGAAAACATGTTGCTGCGGTGATGATGAAAAGTTCATCTAAACTTGGACGCTATCCTAGCTACTTTTAGAAGTGATGATGATTCCAGATTAGTTTAAAATCCCATCAAAAAGGCCAGGAGAGATTGAATTGAATCCACAACAAAAACTATTTCCATGGCAACCTATTAATTTCCAACCTTCAAATATGATTGCCAGGTTTCCTGTAGAAGGGGGGGGGGGAGGCGTAGAGTGGTCTCAACAATAGAAAACTAAACATGTTTCGGAGGGTTGATGTACACGGTGGCTCCTAAACAGTGTAATGTTTCAGTATTCTTACAGTCATCGATATCTAAACCTTTCGAGGCTGGGTAGATTCTAGTACATGTATGCACAAATCTTGTTCTGCTGATGGAACAATGGATTAGCACCTGAAAGAAGAGTCGAGCCACACCCAAGAGACAATAAAAAAACAAACAAACAAACAAACAAACAAGTCACATGCTCGACTGCACTGTACACATACACACACACACACGCACACACACACTCGTATATACCTGAGGGAACTTATTTCATACAAGGCCGCAAGGCCTTTCTCTAGTTCTCTTTTTCATTTCCATGAATTTTTGATTTTTGGCAAATATGTAAACTTGAACCTTGTTTTGTCTGTATTATGTCAATTTTTGATTGATTATTGTTTTGTGTGTTTTGTAACCACGGATTTTTATTGGAATGAATAAACGAAACTGAAAACACACACACACACAATTACAGACATAGATATAAACACTCTTTACAAACCCAGGAAGAGTATTGTTCGTCAAAGCATATGAGCTGAACTGGAATATTGTGTGGCAATGAAACATCACTTTGCAGCCTAACCATATACAGAGTACTCACTGGTTGTGATGTATTCATACTTGTATGGTTATCTGATGTATTGTTTGTAAATCTACTGTCATGTGATCCTGTCATCCAGAGAAAAATAATTTCTGTGAAATGACAACAGATACCTAATCAAATCAAATCAAGTTGGCTTTGATTAGCAGGGTAAATTGAAATTACACATCATTTGAAGTCTTAGTGTAATTGGACATGAAATCAGAGAAGTATGGGACTTAATAATTCACAATGTTTGCTGTGCAGAATGCATTTCTAATGATGCTTGATGTAGGGCAGTTGAAACCATCTAGTTCACACTCAAACACTCTTTCTCTATCCCTCTCTTTCTCTCTATTTTTTTGTTTTGTCTCTTTAGTGTTTCTTCTCCCCCCCCCCCCATGCATCACCACCACACCCCCATGTATGTTGGTTCCTGTATTTTTATTTCCTCTTTTTGATACACTCTGTATAGCACCAGTTTATCTGCTGCGTTGATCGCTTAATGTGCGTGCGTCATATTGAGATACTCTGGTGAAGTCATCACAGTTGTTGTTTTCCTACGCGCTCCAGAAAAATCTCAGGGTGGTTTAGCAGCCACAGCCTGGGAGGATGTTTGCCCTGCGTTGCCTGGCAACGGACAACAATACAGGTCCGTATCTGCCGAGCAGCAAGGAAGCGGGAATGGTATCAGCTCCTCCCGTGTCCTGGGCAGTCGGTTACCCAGTGTCTCCTGTGTCACGTATAAAGTCCACTGGGGTTTTTTAAGGTGCTATGCACTTGGCTTCCCTCCAAAGCAGCTCTTAAATAATAGAGTCACTCCTCTCCACTGGAGAACTGTATTCTTATGACGACAGCCTTATAGACAGTATCGCATCCCTCGCGTAGAAAATATTCTGTGATATTGTAGTGAAAAAGAGCATTGATGTATTTCTAGATTATGCCAAGAATAATCAGACATGATCTCATGATGTATCATTGTGGAGTAGTGATTTGCACAAAGGAGATGTATATCCTTTTTTTTTTTCATAAGCAAAGATGGATGTACACACTAAAATGATGTTGAAGGCTGCATCTTGCGACTACTGGGAATGTAGTCTCATATTTCTATATTTCCGTCAGCTTGCATACATGCATAAATCACGGCCATTAAATTATTGAGTGTAGGAACCATGAAAATGGACCACCTCAAAGCTCTCATGGTATGGTCTCACATTCTTTGAACACAGGGCATTTGGAGCATATGTGACCCGCGACAACGGTTTCAGGCAAAAGTCGCAAGAGCAAATTTCCTCCTAGGCGGGGTACAAAGATCTTTACCATTATTTTTGTCGATTTGGGTTTTTTGCAGAAATCAAATCTTTGATATGTTTTCTACATCTACACTAAATTTCATAGCATAAGACTAAGTTTTTCCTATCGAAAATGGAATTTTAAGCACCCTATGTTGGATCGCTCTCGTCAGTTTCGAGCTTCTTTCGAACGCCGCGCCAATATCCCCAGCGTTGCTACGGCGCAAGATCTCGCATGCGATTGGCTGGTGCGTTGCACACATTTACATAATTCGGCTTTGGGAGACACCAGTTCAGAGTTGCAGCGTTTGGGGAATGCTTTGTCCACGCATGCATGATTACATGCTCCATTGTTCTTGCTATAGTGGTTTATACGCTGTAGTGCGTGCGCTTCGTTTGGCTTTCTATCCAAACTATTCTACCGCAATGTTCGACAACGGAAGTGAAACAAATATCATTTAGCACGACATAATCGTGTGAAAAGAAAAAACAATAGTCTACTTGTACATAAAAAATCATGACAGCAGACTGACTCAAGGGAAGGTAGATGAGAGGAAAGGAGAGGTCACATGAAACCAGTTAGGCCTATATTCAAATATTACACATCAAGATCGCACGAAACTAACGAGTCGTGTTTGTTTGTTTGTTTTAATATAATTAACACCACCGAACAAGGCAACATATGCACGGCTTGTAAAAGCAAAACAAACAGGAAGCGTGACCTTTGCCAGCACTGGCATTTTTCTGCCTACAAAAGGGTCGCCAATAAAGTCAAATCAACAACAATGAAAACGCGATTTGTAAATGTGTGGATTCGCCACCCGCTCCTGTTACATGCCCATGGTCATGGCGTGTGGATGTCATTGCGTAATGCGTGCGCCCATACACATGTACACCATACGTGCAATTATCGTATCCGCCATCTTGAAAGACGTAATGGTAAAACAAACCCGAGCGAACCGCATTGTTTTTCGGCTCTATATGCTGAGCTCCTAGGAAGGGTGCCCGGGAAATTTGACTCTCTCAGTGAGCCAATCAGACGGCGATGTGGTTGCTAGAGGCGGAGCTTAACATCGATTGGCACCATCGTGTGGATGGGTGATTCTCACCTCGCATCGCCGCTCGGACATTGTCTTTGAGAAAGAGGTGAATCTTCAAAGCCCGTTTTCTTGCAATTTTGTCAGGCTAACAACTTAAAAAGTGCATTTTATTTCGCTTTCCATGCCCACTTATGGTGCCAAAGAATGCAAGTGTTTTATATCAATACAAAGCTTAGAAAATGGGCAATGTGATTTAGTGAAAAAATGAATATTCAAAATGCCCGACTTTTGCCTGAAACCGTTGTCGCTGGTCACATATGGTTGACCAGTGTGTATCTTGTACACTTTATTTGTTCAGATATGTGCCACAATGCACTGAGTGAATACAGTGGACTCTTGTTTTAACAAAGTCCTTGGGACCGGCAGTTTTCTTTCGTTATATTGAAATTTCGTTACAATCGAACAATTAAACAAAAGAATTGCATAGAACGGATAATGTTACAGCCTGAATTTTTACTTCGTTGTAACCGGAATTTCGGTATAACCGTATTCGTTGTAACGGGAGTGCACTGTGGTGGCCATTGAATTGTGAAACCATTTGTATAAATGCTGACCCACAAAATTTTACTGGTTCGATTGATACAGGTCGAACACCATTCTCTCAAGGACAAAGATCTCTGTCACCATTGCACTTCACTTTGTGGAAATGAGTCATGGTTAAAGTGTAATCAGTACTCCTGAACATCAAAGCTTTCTCTCAGATCTTTACTTGATAACAAACTGCCATGTCACACAAGTTATTAAATTGGAAGGTTATGTATACCAGCAAGAGGGGTGGGCCATAAGACTTTGCTAAGAACGAAGTCTGTGAAATTGTGAATGTGTGTTGGTGATCACATATAACCATTAAAATATGCGGCTTTAGACCCAAATTTTTGAATTACAAACAAAGTGTTTAAATATTAAACATGTTTTCAAAATAGTTGAATAGCTTTTAACATGGAATACTTGCCCTAAACTTCCATATACTGAAAATATCAATTTTCGGGAAAAAGGTACTTTTTTTTCAATTTTTTCCTTTTTTTTTGCAGTGAGCCTAAAACCCTCTTACCTTTTGTCCTGATTTTTGTTTTCATTCTTTCCTGTTTCATAATGTCAAATTCAGTCACTCATTGAGCTGTGAATACAAGTCCCAATTCACAAAATAATCTACTTTCAAAATATATGGTCAATATAGTAATTGATTAAGTAATTAATCAATTGAATCTTATGTATCTCCACTTCATCTTATCAATTTCCATGTCAAGAACTGAAGATGAGCGGACCTAAGAGAGGAAAACTTAAACTAAACATGAATTACAAGATGACAATATATGTGTATGGGATAAGAAGAATTTGAATTGCCATGCAATATGAATCAAACCTTTCCATTAAGGATTATACATGGAATATTCATAAAATACTGTACATATTAATAGAATGACTTGATTACTATTGTAATGCTGCATGCACCATATATTTAGAGAGTGTGTTTTCTTTTTGCCAATCAGGATTTCCTGTGGTTAAAGTTGTGATCTTGGAGTACAGTAGTGAACGGAAAAGTGTATGTATGCACCATGGAGCTACAACACAGATCCATGTATGCACATAGTATTCATACCCCCGCCAAACGAAGTTTGAAGGGGGTATATAGGAATCAGCGGACGGTCGGGCGGTCGGGTGGTCGGGCGGTCGGTCGGGCGGTCGGGCGGTCGGTCGGGCGGTCGGTCCGTTGCAAATCTTGCGTCGCGAACTACTTCTTCAGTTTTCAACCGATTCCCATAAAACTTGGCACAGATGTGTGCCTTGGGTTGTAGATGTGCAAGACGTATTTTTTGACAGTACCCAAAAGTACGTTGCCATGGTAACGGCATATTATGGGCAAAAATGGGTACAAATCTTGCATCGCGAACTCCTCCCACAGTTTTTGATCAATTTTTATGAAATTAGGTACAGATGTTCATCTGAATATGTTAATGTGCAAGACACATATTTCCGCAGTGGCAAAAAGTGCATTGCCATGGTTAACGGCATGTTATTGGTAAAATATAGGGCAAAATGCTTCATGGCAAAACTGCTTCATCAGTGTTCTTCCAATTCTCATGGAATTTATATTGAATGTTTGTCTTAGGATATAGGTCAGCATGACACATTTCTTGACAGTGACAAAAAGTATGTTGCCATGGTAACAGCTCACATATTATGAGCCAAAATGATGGAAAATTTTGTGTTGCAAACTACTTCCTCAGTTTTTGCCCAATTTCCATGAAAATTGGTACAGATGTGTGCCTTTGGTTGTAGATGTGCAAGACGCATTTTTCGACAGTACCCGAAAGTACGTTGCCATGGTAACGGCATATTAATGGCAGAAGATCAAGGAAAGATCTTGCGGATTTAACTACTTCCTCAGTTTTTTGACCAAAGCTTATGAAATGTTGTTTTGACCAAAGCTTATGAAATGTTGTTTGGCGGGGGTATAACCAGTCGCTGTAGCGACATTTCTAGTTGTATCTGGATCAGAATTGATATTTTCACATGTTGTTAAACTCACGAAGAGCTTCCAATTCTTGAAATTCACAAAAATAGTTTTAAAAATGCAAAATATATGTTGTGTATATATAATACAGTAGTTGACTTTCAAGAAAGTATTTGGAGTTCAGAATATCTTGATTGTTTTGTATGCAATTATGACTTTCTCACTTCAATAAATGTGGTATTATCATCAGCTGGTGTAATACATGTTCTGCCTTTCTCTCCTGTAAACCTTCCTTTAAAAAAAAATAGCTGTACATGCAGAGCCGCTGGAGTTGGCGTGACACCGTCTTCCTCCGCCCACTGGTCCAGGTCATTGCTCTGTACCTCGCCCTCTACACCTGCCTCAGCCGCATCTCGGACTACAAGCACCACTGGAGTGATGTCTTCGGCGGGGCCGTGATGGGTGGCACTGTTGCCGCGGCGATGGTATGGTGAGAAAGAGAAAAAAAAAGAATCACCAGGGAGATTTTTTTTTTTTTTGGAAGGAATGCTGCAATATTGAAAGTGACTTTTATTGATCTCTTTTCTGTTTTTTTTTTTTTAATGTTTCATTGATTGGAACTCTTTTTGGAATTCAAAGTGGAATGCACAATCTAAAATTTACCACACAAGAAAATGCCCATTTGGTTTTCAGGATGTTGTTGTGTGTAATCAAGTACAAATTCTCTGTTTACAGAGAAAACACCAAGCAACATTGTTTGTTGGGGGACAAAATGACACAGACTAAGGCAAACTGCTGTAAACTTTTCAGTCTCTGGACAAATTCACCTATTATGATGTTTGCCAAAAATGATGTACTTACTTAAACAAATAAACAAAGTAACTGAATAGAACATTCAAACTCCAACACACATTACAGGAAAAAAAAATGATACATTGCTGCACAATTTGTAAGCAACACATGCAAGGGGATGACAAAAAACATTGTCATCATGACAGCAATAGAATATCATCAAATTGCATGGGGGAGGAATGAAGGAATTTGTGTCCATTTTCTTTTCAATGCAAACTTTAAAATCTTGATAGTTTGCATTTGTGACTTCTTTGGTTCTCAATCTCTGATGTTTTCCCCCATAGGACCTGTGAAACAAATTCTTGTTCTAATTGTCATTTGATGGGTTTTTGTTCCCATATCTTCCATTTTCAGTTATGGAATGTCTAGCATGATTTCTTGCATGAAATGATTCATAAGAAAATATAGGAGAAAGTCTCACCTAATAAAAGGAATGAAATATCAGTTTTACTACTTTCTTTTAATCACCACTACCTGGATTTTTGTTACAAAATTCTGTGCTGGCATGCTGGTCATACAATACATAAAATATCCCCTTTTTCTGTTGCTTTACCCTAGCATGTATGTTATGCTACCCAGGTACCACTACTATCAAATTCTTCTGTTTTTCCACCTTAATTTTGTTCACCAGTTAGTGATTGAAAATGAAATATATGACCACAAACAAAACAAAAAACCAACAAATCAACATGTTTTCAGACATTTTCATTTATTACAAATTACATCCATTGTCCTTCTTTATTATGGACAGTGACAAAACTTTTTTTTTTTGAAGATCAGATACATCTAGTTCAGGATTTGTTCACCTTTTAAAAATCTGAATGGAAAATCTAGAGCAAGAGCAAGTTGTTACAAATTGTATCTTCTATACATCAATGGTAACAAACTGCCCTTTTATTTGAAACTAATCACATTCACCTTAGAATGATTTGCCTTCTCAATACTCAACTGAAATATCAGAAATACTCTCAGAACCATTTGGACAGCACCAAAAATAATGGTCATTAAAACTGTTAACTATCACATCTACTAAGTATGTGAAACATTATATTTTACTCAATTTTGAGAACAAATCTACTAATGAAAGAGACTTAGAAAGCAAAATACTGCTCATATGAAAGAGACTTGAAAAGCGAAACATGGATTCACAAATGCTCAATTAGTCTTTTTTCCCCTCGAAAGTTTAGCAAACAGCCTGAGCTGCTGTGAGACGTGCCAGACAAATTTGCAGCATCGTCTAAAGATCTAGAGATACAAGATGACTCAGCAATGTCTGATCAGACTACATTGTCTTCATGGAAATCATTTCTAGGGCAGCAAAAAAGAAAGAAAGAGCCCTTCCCCCCCCCCCCCCCAAAAAAAAAGCCCTGAAAATTCCTCCTGATATGCCGAATGCAGGAGATTTGGTCACATCACAGGGTCACATCCATTATCTTTGATCAGCTGGCGCTTCATTGCCATGGCAACAGGGGATGAAGTGATGGAGCTGGCCGGATGATGCGTAGTAGTTGTTGACAGATGCTATCCCAGGCCTGACTTTGAAATGAGTGGGTCTAGCATATACATCTAAACTCACACCCTTATCTTCATTTCTCTGGAGGAATAATCCTTAATGATGGCGTTCCCTTTGTATATTGGATGTGCCAACAGGGTGGGGGAGGAGGTATGGGTGTGGGTGGGATGGTGGAGATTTGGAGGGAGTAGGTTCCATGTACAATCAGATTTTGAGAGCTCTTCAAAATGCAAAGCAGTATCTATATTTGCACATTATGATGAACAAAGCTGATTGGGTGTCATTTTGTCCACCACCACCATGTTTGCTTGTCTGCTGTCTCATATTGACACTGATGAATATCCAGAATATACATAGCGCTATTAATTAGTAGTGATATACCACATCAATTTTGCCATTCCTTCTACTCCTTGGTTGATGATTTTTTTTCTCTCTTTTTATTCGTATGCAATGATCATTAACTAACAGTGACATATGACTTGCTCGTGTAAATTATGGTACAAAGTGAGTGCTTAGCTGCAGATGCATATTATATTTGTCTGTGTTACAAAGTTCTGCATCCATGCTTGATAAACCTAACCAAGATATAGCGTTAGATGATTTCACACAATACTAATGCTTTACTCTGAGATTTGTTTAACTTCTGTATTGCATGTCATCTAGTTGTCTTAATAAGAACCAAAATTGTTTTTCTTTTTTTTCTCTTTATCTTCTTCTCTGTTTTTGTTTTTGTTTTTGACTGTGTAAATCTCATATAATGTTCATAAAATCTGTATTAAAAATATGTGTAGTTATTCAAATGCCTTGGCCTTTATATCATAATCTTCCTCATCATCATCTTTTACCCCTCTTTCCTGTCAGTTGCATATGAAGCCTAGGTAGAATTTTGGTATATGATATACAAAATCTTTTAATTCAATATGTTGAAATTGCATAAAACAAGGTGGAGTCAAGATTTGTTTGTATACTGCCAAAAACTACCCGTGCGGAAATAACCTATTTTGATTCAGGGACATTGATTACTGTGAGGCTGAAAATATATTTGCCATGCCTTAAGTTATTTGGGTCACCACGCAAACAAAGCACTCAAAGTATTAGGATCCATTCACAGGGGGTTACAATGAAAATACCACCCTAACCAAAATTAAATGAAAACATATATATTTGAATAATATGTCAAAATGGTCAGCTTGCCAATAGTTTGTAAACTTGTGAAATACTGCAACTCTTCTTTCTTTCATTCAGGCATCAATATTGACCTGTGTATATCGCTGCAATTCTGCCATCAAATTGTACTGGCAGTCATCCATAAGCTGTTCCTTTGAGGACAAATAAAATCCGCAGCAAGGCATTGACAAATTATTTCCTGTAGGGTGCATTTGTTTATGAGATGACGGTTCTGTTTGCCATAAGTGGGTGGGTTTACAGTTTGAAGTTAATGGTGCAGTTGAATAATCAGTGTTCACTGTACAGCTATTTCAGCAATCAAAAGTTTGTTGATAGTTTTGACCACAGTTCTCTGTCATAGTATACCTATGGCATCTCACAAAAGTTACTGATTGCCAGCTCATTGCTAGTGCAGCAACAATTAATTGTGCATTCCATGCTTATTTACTTTTATTCAGACACAAGAATTAGTATAGCTAGCATCAGTCACTTAGATTGGTTATATTTGTATACATTTTGATATCAATTTGTGGCTGTAGATCTAAGTTGTGAAATATAAAGCACAAAATGGGTACATGTCACAGAAGTAGAGAGCTTTTAACTGCATAATAAAACGTATTTAAAAAAAAAAATGAAAACAGCAAATCTGGTAGTAATATTGTTTTAAAGCAATACTCTATTTTACACTCCTTTGGGTAGGACTTGGATATCCTGTGGAATATATGCTTGAAATACACATTGACGTGTATGTTTGCTGAAACAGAAACTCTTGGATGCCTTATACCATAGATGCAGAGGCGTGGTAGATGATGGGTTAATATATCTGGGCGTGTCCTCAGGAAGGGTGCCAAAATTCCCTCCTACGAGTCTGTCATCTACCAGGGGTGTGTCCTTGGGAAGCTCCTAGGGTTAAGACCCATTGACAGTCTGGATAAGTTTAACTAGTTCGTTTGGATGGTGGGGGGGGGGGGGGAGGGAATCTTTTGAGGGGTGTTTTATGGAAGAAAAAAGGAGGGTATATCCTTGAGAAAGTTAGGAAACTTCTCGTTATCATCAAAATCTATTTTCAGCGTGCTCACAAGTTTTTAGCGTGTATCCTGTTCAGCTCTATTTCATTTAACTTACCTCATTCCATCTTCTCTTTACATCACACACCAACTACAAGTATCAGAAAGGTAGTAAGTCAGTGTACTTAATGCTGTCAATACCTTTTGCCTCTCAAACCATTGATATGTATAAAAAAAAGGTTAGAAAATACTTGTTTGATTGCTAATTACAGCAGCTTCCCATTAACTTCGCATTGATTTGTTTTCACCCCTCATAGGGTGTAGATGCCAAATATTTATGGGCATAAAATTATAAGATTTCGGAAATCGGGAGGTAAAAGACTATTTCGCAGTTGACTGAATTCAAGAACATGATTGTAAATATCGTGCTGCTCACGTGCGCTCAGCATGTAGGCATGCATGTGCACATTCATGTAGTAGGCTCAGCGTCTTAGTGCAACTGCTACCTGCCCATATTTCATGTACATTGCTTGCATACTTTGATAGTACTTATGCAACAAGAGGGCAGTATTTTGTTGGTTTGTTAAATTATTTTTTTTTTACTCAAAAAACTCACAGAAATACAAAGTATACAGCATCTATAGCATACTCTCTATTCCATTACCACGTTTTCCTTTCTGCTAAGCACATTTAAAGGATCTCCTCTTCCCTTATTTGTCACTTTACTGTCCTTTATCTTCTATCCACTGTCCATGTCATCACTTTATTTCTTCTCTGTTAATTTCATTCAGCTTACTAGTTTCATGAATCAGCCTGAAGAACCAAGTTATTGAGTACTTACAATTGCATAATGAACATGTTAGATTTTGCTCATTGCATTGGTATGCCTTCATATGCATTATCTTGATGTAAGAAACATAAGAGCACAATTTTTCTAGAGTACCAGTATGAATATATTCAGAGATTATAAATGAAAGCTTATGAAATGTGCTTATGAAATGAAATCTTTTTTATTTACCTCAATACCAGCAAGACTTCACACAGCTTTGATAGTAATACTCGCATGGATGCAGTTGTCAGAATGAATGTAAGCATTTATATAAAGTCTAAATTTGATCTATTTCTTTGTCTTTACCCCTCCCCCCGCTTTCTCATGCACTCCAATCTCTCCCTATCTACACTCTGCTGACCTATGTATTATCAAAACCAACCCCACCCTCACCAAAATTACTGCACCCCATTCTCCTGTGCATTCTACCACCTGTTCTTCACTCTAATACTCTCCTCACCCCACCATCGTTCTATTTTTAATACCCTCTTCCAATTTTACCCTATCACACCTAACCCCCTCCCCAATCCTTTATCCATTCAATTCCATCATACTCTTCCTCCCTGTATCCCACTCCATCCATTTAACTATCCCCCAATCCTGTCCCCCTCTCTCTCTGCTCCACCCCAACTTGCCCCACCCGTAATCCTCAACCTACCCATCTCTTACTTCTCTGCCTGACCCACATGGCCCCGCCCTTTCTCCATTGCACCTCCCTCTATCCAAACCCTTCTCCCTCTACCATTCCTCCTCTCCCCTAACACTT
Source organism: Diadema antillarum (assembly GCF_040938485.1). NCBI lineage: Eukaryota > Metazoa > Echinodermata > Echinoidea > Diadematoida > Diadematidae > Diadema > Diadema antillarum. The sequence goes on along the minus strand of NW_027271253.1, from coordinate 308,091 downwards.
GTTACTTTCATCCATCCCACCAACAACCCTCCTCCCCCACCACCTCCCTCTCTCCGTGCCCCCTGCCCCTCCCTCCGTGCCCCCCTCCCTCCGTGCCCCCTGCCCCACCCCACCTCAGGCATTTGGAGTCTCAGATCTCTTCCAGCCAGGCAGCACCCCTGACAATCTCTCAGGGGGGCGGGGCCACGACCTCGTCTTTATGGAAATGAACCCACGCAACCGGCACAAAACAGACGGCCTGATGTAAACCTGAGTTCAACATCGCTGCCAGAATGTATTTCATATTCTTTCTTCGTATACTGCGTTCTTTTTTGGCAATTTATGGCAACTTCTAATTCATATCCAGTCTTATTCACATTATTTTTTTTTCATGCGTCTTTTTGTGTTTTCATAAAGCTGCATTTCAGATATTGGATGATTGTTAAAGAGATGTCCTATTATTATTCAAGGAATCATCTTAATGTGCCTGACACCAACAGGTGATCATTAAAAAAAAAAAATACTGCCCTTAAATTATTTTTCGAGGGGGAGGGGAAGCAGTTGATCTGCTCCCCTAACAATTTGCATACTCTTTTAAAGAAAAAAAAACTGAGAATATAACAGAATCAACTGTGATCGTTCTGAAGCTTTAATGTAAAAAGTGATCTTTTCTCATAAAGAGTATGACTTATCATATGAACTACTCATCTTCATCATGTTTTCCCTTTTTTATGAGAATATCATTTTTAAGTGTTATCACTTTCCCAAATTTACCATCACCCACTGGATTATCAGTTGATGTTCCAATTGATGTGGAGGAATATTTTCTTGTAAAACTTTTTACATTACCATACTAATCGGTGCCTTTGATATTTGCCACAAAATGTTTTTGGTAATGCTTAATGGGTTTCTAGCTGGTGATGTATATTCTGTAGGTTGGTGAGATGTAAAATATATGTCCCTTCTTATGAGTCACTGTCAGATATTTTAGGAGGTAAGCATTTTATTCCATTATTTGACATCTACTGTCTGGTGTAGGTTCAGAGTCACAGTAACGTAGAAGAATTCTGTCTGTTCTCCTCACCAAGCATGCGTAATCTGAAAAATGTTGATAGTGAAATTGAAATCTGTCAAAACTTGGCAGAAATTGGAATAAAAAATGTGAGTTTTATTCATGGGAATGTATTTGTAAGCTTTATATTTAGCATACCAGTAGGTGTGGATTCACGTGTGTACATTGAATACTCACTTGTATTAAAGCCATGATGGTTGTACAGGTGCAGATGTGTAGAACACAAATGCATCTTTGCCATGATGAAGCCTGAAAGGTTCCAACTGCTGAAATAACTTCTTACAAAATTATGATGACATTTCCACAGATGTGAACACTGTTTAAGGTGCTTTTCTTTTTGTTGTGGATTAGTGCAATAAACAAAACATTTATTTTTTTAAAGCTGCAAATGTTCCACGTGCATGTCATCTTGCAACTTTTAATACAAAAGACTGTTTGTATACATAACTTGTCCTTGATTGCTGTTGAGCAATGTGTGTTCATGTCTCCATCAGAGTCATAAGCCATTGATATTAAATGTGCAACAGGCATCAGTGCATCTTTGGATTTCTATATGTGATTGTTGTTAAAAGATATGTGTGAAATATGCTGATAAGCACGAATCCTAAAAGAAAGCAAGGACATAGTTCTCTTATGGTTTGTTTGACACGTCACATTGTTGGTCAAATTATTCACACTTGTAGGAGAATGATAAAGCTCATTTGCTATTTTTGTCCATGGAGATCAGCCATGACAAATAATCCCTGGAGCACGAGAGAGGAAGGGTTAATACCTTAATGAGAGGGGTCACATACAGCCACCATGCCAGACAGGTGTTTAAGGGATTGGACCCTGGTAGTCTCCCCCCTCTGGGGATGTCTCCGCTGGCCCCTGGAGGCGGTTTGGATAACATTTTATCCTCACATCCTGTTGTCAGTGATAGCGGCACCTGCTGTCCAGTGGAAAGCATGCATGTGCAATATTATGTGCCCGGGCAAGCCACAACCTCGAGGTGAGCCCCACTCACACTTGCAACATAAAACAACTCTTTTTCAGGATTGCACTCATGCTTGGCTTTCTGTATGAACTGGGACATCACCACACCCTTGGGCATTCTCGTACTGGACCACCCGTGTGGACCATACCTAACTCAATCTGCTCTCCTATAAATCTCGAGACTGCTTTAAAAGCCGTAGGTCACAGTATAGTGGTATATATTATACTAAGTGATGCTGTTCACATGGTTAAAGTAATTTTTGAGATCAAATGCCAATGGTATGTCTATAAATGAGATGTACCATTGCGTCAGTCTTGAGAATTCCTGCACAGAATGGTCGTATTTTGCAAGTGTGAATGGGGTCAGATTTTCGCTAGGATTAGCTTACATTTTGTCTGAGCTTTGTCTCTGCTTCTTCTCTCTTCCCTTTGTGGTCCTTCTTGTCCGTACGGCAAGTGACACCAAATGTCATACAAAAAGCAGCTAAAAATGATACCCCTTGTTCCATAGATAGGTTTATGAAACCGCAAATTCCACTGCTAAATCTGCCGCCATTGTTTCAATCATCCTTCCTTAAACCATGGGACGAACAGCCTCCCAACATCGTTACCCGAATATCTTCAGGCAACTGCATGTGACATGAATGCAGTGCATCTGCGGTACACCTGGGCCGAAAATATTTGGATTTTTCTAGATGTGGCATACACTTGCATCATACTGATCGACAGGTGGTAGAGTAATCCAGTGCCAGTGACTTTTTGGCTCAGTCAGTAAAATGTGGTCGGCAGGTTCAGCTCTTTACCCCAACAATACAAAACTACGGCTTCAGATGTTTGAGTGTGTCCATATTATGGTGAGGTCTTTGTCAATGCAGTTATCAGAGTATGATAAATGTGAATGACCCAAAGTATGCCCAGAATGATAAGAAACTGTCATGTGGATTTCAAATAGGGCTTGATGAAAGATTTCCATGTACAGAATGACATAAATCATTACCTGTCCGGCAGAAGGACTCTAGCATGAAATTTCTATCCCAGAATAACATTTTGGTTCATTACATGATTTGACAGAGTTTTGAAAGCTCTTTCATATGATGTAACCATAATTTTTTTTTTTCAGTGACTTAAAAAGTGCAAGATTTAGGGCCCTTGTTCCAGGAAGGCGAGAAAATGGTCCCTGCATATTGTTGAATCTCAATGCTTTCATGATACTATTGCCAAAATTTGCTAGTGAGGGGATGTACCGTGTTGGAAGACTCATATTGGCAAGGTGCTTGTTATGTAACATTGAAGAGAAAAAATACGAGCCAGCTGCAATACTGGCTGTCAGTGGATGTTTGCCGTAAATAACTTTCCCCTCGCTCTTCGTGCATTGGCAGGGAATGATGTCTACTCGATGCGATTCCCCGTCTGAGACGTGTAGGAAGGGGATAGGGCGGAGAGGAAGTAGGGAATTTAGTCGAAAACCTGTCTGGGATTTTCCCTCGGCTCGGCCGGCTCTTGGCAAAGCTTATCACGCATTACCAGTCTGACTCTGTCTGTCTTCTCTCACACCTTCTTTCTCTCTCTCTCGCTCCATCATTATCTCCCCCTCTTTCTCTCCCTCTATCGTGTCTTTCTTTATATATCTTTCTCTATCAAAGCTTTCTCAATCATATGTTTCTCTGTCATATGTTTCTCTATCATATCTATCTCTATCATATGTTTCTCTATCATATCTTTCTCTATCATATGTGTGTCTCTGTCATATCTTTCTCTATCATATCTTTCTCTATCATATGTGTCTCTGTCATATCTTTCTCTATCATATCTTCCTCTATCATATCTTTCTCCATTATATCTTTCTCTGTCATATCTTTCTCTTTCATATGTTTCTCTGTCATATCTTTCTCTATCATATCCTTCTCTATCATATCTTTCTCTATCATATCTTTCTCTATCATATCTTTCTCTGTCATATCTTTCTCTATCATGTTTCTCTATCATATGTTTCTCTGTCATATCTTTCTCTATCATATCTTTCTCTATCATATGTTTTTCTGTCATATGCTTCTCTATCATGTCTTTCTCTATCATATCTTTCTCTATCATATTTTTTTCTGTCATATCTTTCTCTATCATATCTTTCTCTATCATATCTTTCTCTGTCATATCTTTCTCTATCTTATGTTTCCCTGTCATATGTTTCTCTGTCATATCTTTCTCTATCATATGTTTCTCTGCCATATGTTTCTCTATCATATGTTTCTCTGTCATATGCTTCTCTATCATATCTTTCTCTATCATGTTTCTCTGTCATATCTTCCTCTATCATATCTTTCTCTATCATGTTTCTCTGTCATATCTTTCTCTTTCATATCTATCTAGTTATATCTTTCTCTATCATATCCTTCTCTGTCATACGTTTCTCTGTCATATCTTTTGTTGTCATATCTTTCTCTACATATGTTTCTCTATCATATCTTTCTCTATTATATGTTTCTCTTACTCTTGCTCTGATACTTCATCCATCTTTCTTCTGATGTGTCTTAGTATGCCTCTGTTGCTGTTTTTTTTAGATACATGTGTACATTTATTTCTCTCTCTCTCTATATATATATATATACTTATATGACTGTCTTTGCTCAATTTCTCTAGCAGTGCTGTTAGTCTCCTCTTTTCTATTACTATCTTTTCCACTTTGTAGTGTTGGCTGATAAAAGCAGTATGCCAGGGCACCATGCAATATTATCTGTCTGCTGCTTTACAAATGCAACAAAAAATATTCATCACTATAAAATGTGTATCATAATTCCTTGTGATAGCTTTATCTCCACTGGAAAGTGCTTAGAGCAGGCTTCTTTGTTAGTTTTGTTCACTTGTTTATGTGCCTGATGCAAATATATGTGGGATATCATTCAGATTTTCACACGTTTTTATGGTGAATGCGATGATATCCCCAATGATTTTCAGTCTCATTGACAATGATGGAGGTCCATGTCTTAGAGGCAATAATGTCTTTCTGATCCCTGGGATTTTTCTAAAGGACTTTGTGGAAAAGAGTAAACCTAATGATAAGGCCTTGTACAGCTGTCTTGTGGATTCAAAGGTTGTAAATACTCAAAAGTAGTCATCATCTTCTTTTCTTTTTTTTAAATGTCATGTACATGTATCAAAAGTTTATGAATGTACAGAATGCATGGTCTAGCTGTTTGCAATAGAAGATCAAGTTTTATTGATGTCTCATGTTGATAATGGAGAGAGGGGATGGGAATGAAGTGACAAGTCAGTATGGCATTTGTTCAAATATTTGTCGCAGATGTCCAGATGTCGCACGACTCCACTATCACCAGCGGTTTGCCTGGTGCAGAGATTGCCATCCAGCAGGTGTATATTGTGTATGGACATTTTGAAATAGATTCGATGAATAAGATCATATTCATATGGGGAACTTTATAGTTTATCTGCATCTGCTGACTTGATACTTCCTTCCTATCTCCACAAATCACTGTATTTCCAAGATTGTTTGCCCAAAGGTCAATTTTGTATGTTTGATTTTATCTCTGCATTCCCATTTTGTACATTAATGTGACACAGACTTAATGAAACAAAGTTATTGAGTAATATCTGAATCTAACAGAAAAATAATTGAAAACAGGATGATTAACTTAAATGTGCAACATCCTTTCGTAATAATACAACATGAAGATGAGCACGTGTCATTTCATGCAAATTCAAGATTAAAAGTCTCACATTCTTGTGGTTCCAAAAAAACCCCACAAATTAAGCTAATCTAAGCATAATCAAAATACATGAGACAATTATCATAAGTGTTGAAGGGCATATTCTAGCTGTGGCTGTTTCGTAAAACAAACAAAGCTCTTTTGTGAACATTGATGGAATGCTGATGTCCATGATCGCTGTCATATAGAAAGAATTTTTTAGATATACTGTAGATGAGATAAATAGTTCACCATGATACTTATTTTCCACATGAAAGTGTAAAAAGTGTCCTCTTTTATTGTTAAATGACAGTAGCAAGCAGCTGTTTCAACCTCTAAACTCTAACACCAAATAATGTAGAACTTAATTAGAAAGGATTTCTAGAATGTTTTCATTGCTTGTTGGCTCTTTTTACTTCTGAGCCTTTCCTTGTGTTAAAGAACACACAGTTAATGAAGTTTATGATACACAAAGTAAAAAGATGGTGTATCAATCTGATAATTGTATGTATTGACACAAAGACTTGCAACTTATGTGAAAGATATTTTTCTATCATGCTAGGTTAATTGGATGTAGCAGCATGTTATTACAGAGAACCTAGAAGATGTGATTGTATAAGTTCTAGTTCTTTCATTTTACCAGAAAAGAAAAATTGTGTTGCATGTTGAAAAGACAGAGTACATGTATGTGTAATGATTTAGAACTTTGCTTATCCTTCATGTGTTATACTGTATACCTTCAGCTTTCTTACAGATAACATTACAAAAATGTTTCAAAATTAAAAGTAAATGATCAGAGGACAGTATCTCCCCTGTGTTTGTATTGTAAGTGTGTATACCAGCCATGATACTTTGTGTTAATGATGTTTTGTTAGTGTCAAAGTAATCATTAGTAATTGTGTTTTTTTCCAAATCAAATATTGCATTTGTAAATACATGTACAAGCAGTATAACCACCATTAAATATCATTGTAGTGTACATTTAACATCAGTGTTTGTGCGTGATTCAATTTTATTGTATGTGTGTAGTTCTCTCTGTCTCATGCTCATTGCAGAAAAAAAATGGTTTGCTAACATATTCGATTTACTTGCATACCTTATATGATTATGACAAAGTTATTATGACGCAGCATTTTATTACAAATAAAAAAGAAACTGCCTGACATAGCATCAACCAAGGCATGCAAAGTTGATTTAGCAAGTCATGAAATGCATAGTGTATGTATAAATGTTGATGAAATTATTTGTTAATCAAAGGAATATTATCCATAAATTTTATTATATTCATAAACCAACCTTTTGAAATGTAAATATGAAAATATATTTTAGTACGAGAACATCTTAGAGAAATGCATACTTTCCTTTGCCCAGTAATTTGATTTAAATATCAAGCTGATTCAGGGGAGATATGAAATCAGCAAAGCTGACCCGCTTTCTCCGACTGTACTCGAAGGGCGTGCCTTGATGACAACTTGTATGACGTAGCTCTGACGCTGTTCTCTGATTGGCGCGTCGAGAGCGCTAAGAGATCGAGGCGATCATCGTGTCTCGTTCAATCGTTCATCACACTCTGGCGAAAGTCACGCATGCACCGTGACAAGGAATCACCGTGAATAAATGATTCTGTTCTCTACACTTCACGTATTTGAATGAGGTTTACTTGGATATAATCTTTCTCATTATATCAATACATTCTAAGTGTTTGAGAACTTCGTGAGATCGTGCTGACAAGTGTAAAAAGCAGACAAAATAGCTGGGGTATAAGGCGTTCAGAAGGAGAAACAGAGCAAATAATTTACGGATGAGGTTATTGGTTTTCAGAGGTTTTTTTTTTTCAACATGGCTAAGGGGGTGTTGCAAGAAAGTTGCAATTGATCGCAAATCAATTACAACTTTGCGATTGATTACAAGCTCCCTTCTTGCAACGGAAACTTGCGATCGATTGCAAGTTGCAATTGGTCTATCTATTGCAAAATTTGCAATAGATATTTGGGTATTGATTGCAACTCGGCTTTCTTGCAACACCCCATACGAGCTGTTTATGTACAAAGCCACACAAAATGCATTGCATTCTAACAGTAGGCTACTTGCAACTGAGCAAAATATCTCCAATACGGATATTGCATATAGATCATAAACACCGAAAAACTTACAAAGTGTAACATAATGTGGGACACAAAGATGAGAGAACTCATGAGCACGATCCAGTTTGATGACATTCGTTAATGTGCAAGGCTCAGTGGAAAAGATCGCATACTCTCAATCGTGATTCGTGAGGTTGCTGGTTCGAATCCCCTGGCTGCTGCAGCGATTAGACCCTTATAGGCAAGACACTTTATCCTCATTGTGTAGACCTTTAAAGGAGCTGCTATTCCGATCCCTTGGTAGCTTGATCACCCATGCAGTGGCCACGTAAACATGAATCCAAACGAGAGAATCCATGTTATGTTACTAAACTTGTGACCACGGCGCGTTTCCCTTGACATTTAACTAACCGCACAGAAGATCTCGAAACGAAAATCATTTTCACGGCATAAATAATGTTTTATCGAAATATATCACCCCGTTCTTGTTGCTGCTATTCTGCTGCGGAAACAACCATCAGCTTGGCAGACAGGATGCCTTGTTACTGTACTGACGTGGCACAGAAGAGCAGCAGATCAAACCTCAAATAAACCAGAATGCAGTGCGTCTTTTGTTTTTGACTCCAATGACAATATCTATACAACAGTATACATCCCATATCTATGACATTAAGGATCAGAAAAAAAGACCCCATAATAGCTTAATTGGCATAGAGGTTCCTCTATTATGATTGCGCTCAAGGCAAAATCGAAAACCAAATACTTAAGTTTCTCAGTGTTCTAGAGATCTAAGTTAACGGAAGAACATATCGAAGATAATTATCATTACGGTATTACATGCTTAATCAAGAAGCGTTTACTAGACGCGTTACTAATTAGACAAACATATAGCTGGAGCCTGGAGGGCGATACTAGCACTTTCCCTCGTACAGAAGCAATACGAACCGTAACGTTTACGAGTAAACCTTAGAACAGGTGCGATATGATTATCTGTTGTTGCTTGGCAGCCTATTGTTATCAGAAGTTTATTTTCCCCCATTCGATGATAAATAAGGACGCATGGTCTGAAACAGAAAGAGGACTCGGGCTATCCAATCCAGCGATCCAAACGGTACAGCTTCTAGTCCCGAACACGTCATTTCGTCAAATTTCCTAATTAGAGAACGAGGCGCGGAAGTGGTCATTAAGCCCCCTAATGCGGCTCACGAGCATGTGGAACACGCGAATAAAACTGCCACGCTCTTTTACTCGCCACCTGACGTCTGTTTTCGACCATACATGCCATCCAGCCATAAAGGTGTATTTTTGTAGGACGCGAAGTGCTAACTATAGACGATTCGTGAAGCGAGCGAATTATGACATGATTCAATTTAAAAATTTACCACCGTTCTATTTTCAGATTTTGCGGTTTGGGGCACCTAGAAGAGAGTGTCATTAAAGACCCCCCCCCCCCTTTGTGTGTGTGTGTGTGTGTGTGTGTGTGTGTGTGTGTGCCTGTTATGTCATTTATCCCTTTCAGGTTCAGAGCATGGCAATATATCTAGATCTATATCTATACATCACGTATAAGATTATATTATAGATAAATGTTTTGTTTTAAATAAAAAGGTGAGTAAGCAATCATCAATAACATGCAGCATTTTACATTTTGTCATGAAGATATGAGAAAGGTGTAAGAGAAGGAAGCCTATGACTCAAGAAATATGAATTAATCAATTAGTACATCATCATGATGATACACAATATCTATTATGTATAACAATCCAAGGCAACCCTCATTGAAAAGATGGACCCTGATCGTGGTTCTACCCTCTGCACATCGGTGAACAGTCAGCTGATGGTGAAAGTACTAGAGAAGTCGTTTATTTTAAAGGGTGTGTACAGTTCTGGTCGAGGTGAGGATTCAGCTTTTAACATTTTTCGAGATATTCAGAAATCACTCTATGAGATGTCAAAGAGTATACAATTCTAAGGGGTATCAAAAGTTTATTTGATGAAAATCGGTTTTGAAGTGGCCGAGATATCCAAAAAACGAGGTGAAACAAAGAGATCCTAATAAAGCTGTGGCATGTAGTCTTTTATTATTATCACTTTTTTGGATATCTCAGCCATTTGAAAACCAATTTTCATCAAATAAACATTGAATCCTTCTTAAAATTACATGATCTTTCTTAGGTTTCTTATTATCTCACTTAGGAATGTAAAAAAACATGAATCCCCACCTCAACCAGTACTGTACAGCCCCTTTAACTTGTACAACAAATCGGACTTCTTGGTAACCTTCCCTTGCAATACTACAAACATGAAGACTGGGTTCTGAGTTAACTCTGCAAAAGTAGGCCTATGGTCCAAGTCAAGACCCGTCAAATCAAACCAGTTAGATTTTTGATCCGAAAACAGTGCCATATCACTTTCAGAGCGGTAGCGTTAGATGGCGCTGTTGCACTTTATCTTGAAACCTTTTAATTCATTATACAGTTGGATGGTAAAGCCACGCAAGCTCAAATCACGTGTCATAAATCATTCCTGATTTGGCAACAAGCCTATAATACAACGAAAGCATCTCTCATGGATAAATCTTATTATCCCATGACAATAAGTCATTATGTTTTTATGCCAAGTTTGAATTATTTTGCTCGTGAAAGAAGTCTTGAAAATGATAATTAAGTTCGTTGAAGATTCACCCGCATCATAATGAATCATTTTTTCGATATCACTGAGTATGTGCCAGCATCAGCGCTCAGATTACATTCATGTCAATGTTTTATACAGCAATCATTTTCCATCTCTGATTCACAAACACGCCACATGAGATAACATCCTGCTATTCTGAACTTTCATTATAATATCTTTATCTGCTCATCTCTATAAGTTGTAAACTTTGTCAACATTGATCGGCACCCCCATTTGACAATTCATAATTCACTCTGATTGTAACAAATAGATAATTATCTATTTCATAACACAATAGCTTTAATCTTGTTTCTCTGAAAATGAAGCAAATTGACGTGAGAGAATACAATAGCAAATATTTGCTGAGAGAACATCATATCATAACAAGAGCAAATCTTATATGTCTTTACAGGACCGTAACCATTCATAAAATTGAAATGTAAACCTGATGTTCACGAACTTTTCTAACGAATATTGATACACAGAATAGAGAATATTGACATCTATGCTAACATTAGAACCAAAACTTTCGCATGGAGATAAAAGCGGGTTGTTTTCTAAAATTATTTGCTGTGGTATTTTTCACCGAAGGGAGAAGGGGGATTTATGGACTAAAACGTTACATGTAAAATAATAAAGGATTCTTAGTGATGATTTTTAACAAAATATAAAAGAAAAATTTCAACGAGTCAAGCATGAACTAAAAAACACATTATAATGATAATGAAAATAAGGTCTTATTTATCTAGGATGGCTTCTTTAGTGCTGTCACTGCTCTACCAGAGGGCCTTGCCATTACTATTACCCCAGCGCTGCCCGGTACCCATTTGTACACCTGGGTCGAGAGCGACATAGTGGGTAAAACATCTTGTCCAAGGACGTAAGCACTGGGCGGGAATCGAACTCGGGTCCTCCGATCGGGAGTCGAGAGTCTTATCCACTATGCCACAGCTCCCCACATAATCAATCATGCGACTTTGATAGTGTTGATTATAGTGGGGTGGCTTAGTGAAATTATCGTGACACGGCGGACAAAAGCATGATTTTTTCACCAAAGGTACTTCATGATGTACCTTCTCAAAAAATAGGGTGCTCCAAGAAAATTGATGCTGGGAAGGAGGTCAGAGGTCAAAGGTCAATGACCTTTATTTGTGAAATAGGTTTGTTGGCTATTTCTGAGGTCAGGAATATCCAATCTGGATAAAACTTGGCAGGAAGAATATTGAGAACAAGTAAAATATTTTGATTGAATTTGGGGTGAATTTTCCAAAGGTCAAAGGTCAAAGGTCAATGAACTTTTTCTAAAAATCATGTTTTTGTTTATTTCTCCAGGTAGGAAGATTCAATTTTCACAAAATTTGATATGAACGTTGTATAGAAGGTACCAAGAGTATAAACCAGGGGTCAAATATAATTGTTGATTTGTGCGTTGCCATGGCAACCCAAAACTAGGGTTTTTAATTGAAGTTAGTTACAGGAGGCTATTTTCCAGTTTGGAAGAGATTCCATTTGAATAGGTACAACTGACCAACGGGATGTATAGAGGTTTGAAATACTTTTCATTAGTGTTAAGTGGTATGTTGCCATGGCAACTACATATATAGATTTTGGTTAAACTTAAAGGAGACTTCAGAACTTATGAATTTGAAGAGATTTCCATCAGGGTTGGTATAATTGATCAACAAAAAAGTCGCCAGACAAAGATTTGTCACCTATATAGCATGTGGGTTGAGTGAATGCAGCAACAATAGTAGAACACATCAGTGAGAGTTTGAGGAAAATTGGACAATCTGTTCTAAAGTTATGAATTTTTGAAGTTTCTGCTCATGCAGTCGAGGCTGGATGAGAAGACTACTATACCTTGTAATGTCACATGTGTACAACGATATAAAGAATGAATAAAGAAAATTCAACATAAATTATTTTCGCTTACAAAAGGATACTCGACTTCTCTTTCAGAAGGCAGGGGGAATAATATTACCCTTGACATACGTCAGTAGCAAGTCAAAGAAACTATGTGAACTTTATTCAAAAAGTATGGTTTTGTGAAATTCTCATTTCATTTTCCTTAGAATGTGCACATGTGACATCATACACTGTGGTAGTCTTTTCATCCAGCCGCGACTGTGCAGATACCTTAAAAGATCATAACTTTTGAACGGATTGTACGATTTTTTCCAAGCTTTCTGTGATGTGTCCTACTAATATTGTTGTATTCACTGAATCCACATGCGCATGAAGGTGGACTTGTCCTTTAAGGACAGATTCTGAAAGAGCAGACTGTAAGCTTTAAAATGATGTATCACACAATCCAAAGGGATTCCCCTAACCTATCTAAATAATAATACCGGTACTGGAAAGAAAGCACACACTCTGGATAAGTATGAACTGAGAAAAGAGGCTGCATTGTCTATTTTAGCGTTTAATCTTTACCAAGCTGTCTCATGTCATTATTTTCATCTTTTCTTCCCCCCTCCAATTTTCATTTGAGTTTGTCATTATTAATTTTTGATGATAAGAACGATGCCACAAGGCATTGTTTCTTAAAAATGCTTCAACTGCTCCTTCAGGTCCAAAATCTACATTTATATATATTATTTTCCTGATCTCCTCAACATTTTCCAAAAATAAAGCATACACCATTTATGCATTGAGTCCTCCTTTTTGTGGATAATTAAAGGCAAAAACCCAAAATTAGTGCTTGAAAATTATTCTTAAGTGTGAGTTACGGATAGAAAGAACCTCTGTAAAAAATGAATCTGTATAATCAATGTTAAGTATTGTTAATAACACAAAATGTGAACAATATTTCTATGATAACATGTTTCCAGACTAAACCGTCCGCATTTATGCTTTAATGAGAAAAATACTGATATCTCTTTATATGTTTGCTTTGATTGTAAAAACTGTATATGGTAGGATGTCTTGTGATACAACAGGGGGGCATTTCATGAAGCAGTTTGGTCAGATATTTTTCTGACAAACTGTTTCAAACTATAGAAATCCTTGCATCTGATTGGCAGAGAGCAAATTTGTCCGACAACTTGTCGGACAAAATGCTTCATGAAATGCCCCCAGACCTACACATATTATGCATAAAATGTGATATCCTGAACATTTTTTTTCAAGTCACTCTCCCAAAAGTGTATATATATAGGACCTTTAAGTTTTTCTTGTGTTTGTTCCTGGCAGATTACTAGTACACAAAACGGAAATTAAGGAAATTAAAATGAATATACTGAAAACCAAAACTACAGATACTAATAACTTACTTCATTCTTCTCTCCCCACCCCACCCCACCCCTTCTTTTTGGTTTCTTGATATACTAGTAGATCTAGCTGACTTTGATAATTGTCATTATGTAACATCATCTTCAATTGACAAGGCGATAAAACTTAACAATCATTTCATTATGCTGCTGGACTAATGGGGTTAGTTGAACTATATTGTTTTTAATGTACTATACTTTTTCCTCCTATCAATCACATGTATTTTGGGTGGAATGTATTTTGACATAAAGCATCATAGAATCAACCGCCTTTGGGTCGGGAATTTTGTCATATTATATTGTGATTTAGATTCTGCTCTATGCCGATTTTGTTTCATTTCTATCAACTTTTTAAACTTCCCCATAGACTTTGTTCACCAGCCAACTACATCCCACCCTCTTTGGATAATGTGAACCAATCAAACATTGCTTTTACTTTTTAATAACATGTCTATACATAGCTATCAGACCAAAAATATTCAAACCGCTTTAAGTCTTTATGAGTGAAATTACAAATATCAATATATTTTTAAAAATATTCAAATTGTCTAAATTCAACTTCATCTATGAAAACAGACTTTTAACCTTTTTAAACATTTGAATACCCCCATAAGAAATAAGAAACATATAAAGAGGGGAGGTGCGGACTATAAAAATTGCTTACGGGAACCAGGTAATCCCTGCGCTAAACCTATGGAATTCACACAATTTTGGAGGAAACGGGTTAAATTTGTTAGGAAATATGTAAGGCAATACCCAAAACCTTAAGTTCTCAATGGAATATGCAGCTCTTCTACTGGTAAACTAGTAGTTCTGGGAGAAAAAATGAACTGTGACATAGTCCTACACCTGGCTCAGTCATTGCCCAAGATTTAAAGTATCTGAGCCAGAGTCACATGTCACTCTTTGCCATTTCTCTACAGGAGGTAGACAGTACTAAAAAAATCCTTTACCAGAAATTATATGAAATTATTCAATGAAAAGGTGCTTAAGAAAACTGGACTATTCCAACACACCTCCCTCAGGTCCGCAGCACAGACTAACCACCTGTTACCATAGGAAAACCAGTAAAAATGGTGTATTACTGTAAACATGCACATAATATGTCGTATTATGGGTCTGAATTTTAAGACTAGCAACCATGTACATTGCATTGCATTGTACAGAAACCTGGCGAATGCCCTGTGTGTAGTCTTTGAATTCAGACATTATTGTTATGTACAAATTAAGGGCATTTTCTCATTTTTTCTGTTAGCGGATTTCTTGGAGCACCCCCTAATTTTGATCCTCATATATATACAAATGTCTGAGGAAAAAATGACACTTTTGTCCGGCGTGTCACGATTATCAGTATATTTGTCACTAAGCCACCCCACTATTATTGCCTTCTGTATGGTTTTGTGTCCCTGTCAATGAAGACGAACTCTTAAGGGTTATGATGAACCCCCAAATACGGAGCGGGGATGGGATGGGAGGCTGCAGTGTCCCAGCCCCGCCAAATTTGGCTGCAACAGAAAAACAAACAAACAAGCAATCAAACAAACAAGCAAGCAAGCAAGCAAGCAAGCAAGCAAACAAACAAACAAACAAGCAAAACGCGCCAAAATACATTTTGTGTTTAGAAAAAAAAATACATTTAAATTCTGGAAAAAAAAAAAACATTAGCAAACCTGCTAAAACGCAGAATTCGCCAGGGGTTTCGCCTGGCATCTTCATGACAGGAGCAGTAATTGATTCATATTATTAGAGAGGATGGTCCCTGGACACATCCGATTTAAAAACCGTTCCGAGGCAAGTGTTCCAAAACCTCCTATACAAACGTATGTACTCTCTCCTCAACCAGTATCCTTTTCACTTCCTCACACTCGTGGTAGGTTCCTGCATAAATTACTAATATCGATATTCCTATATAATGTTATACGAATATGTTTTGTCACATATTGACTATTTCCATTTATCCTTCGCTTCCAAGTGGATCCCCCCCCCCCCAAGTTAATATGAATATACTATTAATGAATACATTCTTTCTTACAAAGTATAGCACCTGAAAACTGAACGCTTACTAAATAAAACAGCTTTTAAGTAATACATAAATTCAGGTTCAGCATTCATTCGGAATGAGAGACAAGAGGATGTGTTGTACAGCGTACATATCGTCAGTGATAAAAAATACATACATACATCTTGTGATAAAAAGTGGTTTATAAGCCTATAATCTTCTTCGGATTTCCCTTCAACTTAACACCAATTTATTGCTTTTTCTTGTCAATACTGTTAAACCTTCATCTTATTATCGAAAGAACACAGTCCTGAACCATTTCCGGGTGAGGGGTGAGGTTAGTGCACTCCATCCTGATGGTGCGTGGATCTTAAGCGCGTAAGGTAACCCATTCTAATCTTAAAAAGTTCCTCAAAGCAACAACATCAGATTAGAGTCAGTCGTTTTACTTATTACAGGAAAAGCACTCATTGATTCAACTCGATTCAACCGAAACAGAGTCAGTCAACAGAACGAAAAAAATAAGGTAAAGAGAGGGTGAGACAGTAAGACGGAGGGGAGAAAAAAAAGAACCCTTCAAGTTTCAAAAATGTCCAAGTGACCGGAATGGTTGCCCGCATTTATCCTTGCGTTGAAACCATTGACTTGTTCAGCCGTATCATGCAAATCGGGATCTCGCCAGCGCCTACAAAAGCACATGGCACACACCCACACACATAACACACAGCAGGGAATAATTCTTACCATTGTATATAAACCTACACACAACTGCAGGGACTATATCAATCGTTCTGTCTGCATGTGCGTCCCTCTGAGCAAGTCCAGGATTCTACGTTCAGTCTTGCCATTTTAAAGTCTTTAGTTTAAACTTGGCTATACAACGAACACTTTACTCCCAGGGTATACAGTTCATACGGATGCTCGGACCGTCATGTTTTGTTAACATTCCTGTTGCGGAATGCTCTTGTCGTCATGTAGGTAGGCCTACTAGTATACTAAGTAGGCTACTTGGTAATCCAAGACACGGACCTTTAGGGATGCCCATATAGGAGGGGTCAGGTGTACAAAACAGTGTGACTCCGGAGTAGAAAACTACCCTTTTTATTATTATTATCTTGCAACCGTATTCCCGCTACCCAGCATTTTGAGATGTTGTCGTCTGCAACTGTTGGCGCCATGTTCGTGGGCTCTTCGCTGGCCTTCTCGCTGCTCAACGCGGCTCTGAGGAAGAGTCCACCAGACGAAAAGTTCGTCGCCCCGGCCAAGAGACACAAATGGCGGAACGAGGTGTGCTCGCTGACACACGCCGTGGTCGTCGCCTTCGGAGCCGTCCACTGGTAAGCCCCGGGGAGTTTTAATATCGTTGCGAAAAGAATACCCATGAGTTCATTAATACAGCTTCACAATCATTAACAGAAGGTAAAGTGGTTATGTTAATAGGCGGTTTTCGTAACATTCATATATGCATACCTTTTAAACAAAAGTTGTTCTTGACAACCTGGAAGCTTGTACGAGGCTTGTCCGACATAGCAACAAGTAAAATATGCAAACCGGATGCGGAATTTCATGTAAGAAGAGCAGGTTAATGGAATGGCTCGTCTCTATGTTCCCGGGAATGAAACATCCGTAAATTTGAATGCATTACGAAAACGGCCTATATTGGACATCCGGGTTGGACATATATGTATAAACTCTCAAACAACTCTGGGTTACTTTAAATGGGTGCCGTCAACAGTTAAGCATGCAGATTTAGGTGTTTCTGGCTAGCGTTGTAGGACCATAGTTAGGCCAATACTTGTCATTTCTGATGATCAAGTGTTCATCTCCAAATTGTCAAGTTACTGTCTGGAATAACTGGCAGAGTTTGTTTTAACTAACCTTTCCAAAAGAAAAGACAGAACCCAACAGAGCAAAGCTAAGACATCGATTATAAATCGACACAACAGGTTAGGGTTGGCGATAAATGTGTGGTTCATTGTAGGCTTTGATCCTTTCACTGGTGTCAACTGCTTATTACCAAATTCAACTTTTGTTATAAATTGTATTAAAAGTTGTACGTGAAGTTCCAGGTGTTTTGTTCAAGTGCAGTTACACCAGACTCAAATCCTATCTGGATGGTCATCGTTAATTTTCTGAAGTTACTCAGCTATGGGAAGCATTCTTGTTTAACACTTTTTACAGCAGAAGAATGTAATTTTCGTTAGCTTTTTGAATGCTGTCAATCAATGGAAAATCATGAGGTAATGACATCATTATTTTAACATTTATGAACAATATACATTTAGAATATTTATGCAAAAATAAGCGAATCTTTACAACATCATAACTTCCTTGTTTCAATCCGATCGTTTCAATCCGATTTAGATTAAAATCCGATTCAGATAAAAGATTGCATTGATGTGCTCGTAAAGTTATTGTTTCTCTTTTTTCTGTCTTAAAAATCGAGATATTTATGGTCCGTGCAGAAAAATTTTATTTTCTGGTTGCGTATACACTCAGACCATGTGCTTGTAACAGTTTTTTATTTCTTTATCCTTCCTAAGAGCATTAGTCACCATGCATGATGAAAACCTCTTGTAAATATTATGAGCATACAATTCTAAGAGGAATTCAAAGGTTACTTGATAAAAATCGGTTTTGAAATGGCTGAGATATCACAAAATAAAGTACAACAAAGTGGTCCTAATAAAAGGTATAGGTCCCACATTTTGTTAGGACCTCTCTGTTTGGGGATATCTCAGCCATTTCAAAACCATTTTTCATCAAATAGACTTTGAATTCCTCTTAAGATTGTACGCTCTTTCATATTTCAGTTCCGAAGAGGTTTCTCATTATCTCACAAAACAAGTTGAAAAACCTTAAGCCCCATCTCAACCAAAACTGTACCATCCCTTTAAAAGAAGAAGAAGGAAAAAAACAAACAAGCCCGTACCACGAAGAAAGATAAAATTTGACTGCAATGGGGAATAAAACCTTTATAAAACCAGTGAGAATATTAAAACCGATCCGTGAATATTAAAACGAATCAGACAGACACGTAATATCGAAGTTATATATAGGATAATATTGAATGATCCCGCCTTACCATCACATCTTGAAGGGCGAAATGTTTCAACATTTGCTCTCCAAAGATACATTTTCTTTCTGACCTTACCCGAGATTACTATCACTTAGTGTATACCTGCGTAAGATATCAAGTAAGTAAACCCATCACGTTGGTATATTTGTGTGCAGAACTCGAATCATTTAGGAAGTGACGTCATGGTCACGTGATGAAGACGACTACTTCTACTTCCAACAGAAGATGACTTGGTTAGTGGTACAAATGTATTTCCATATCTCATATTCCGTCATACTTGTCAGATTTCCCTAATCTAGTTCTCTGTCGTCCTTCTTGTATGACACCGCGTGCCTAAATAAAACTCGCCGATCTGCTGCTCGAATCTAACATCGTTACTTATTGTAGTAAATGGATGCCTTCTCTGATCACACGGAGTGTTTGAAAGTGTTCTGGCATGGTTTGTTTGCACTTTTTTTTTACCAGCACAAGCACACCTATCTCAATACTCATATTCAGTGTGAAGCGTTTAACTTTTTCTGTCCAGTCGGTAACATATTTGTGTATGCAATGTCAATGGCTTTTTAAGATTGCTTTGCAGAAGGGGATTAATTTTCATTCTTCGTGTATCTAGTACTACTATATAAAATACTGATTAATATTAGTATTAATATTATTAATATTATATTGATATTAGTCCTGATATAAATCCAGCAGCTCCCAACCGATTGCTCAGAGAGTAGACAGAGGGTTGTTCAGAATTTTTGTTTGATTTGTTGTTTATTTTGTGGTGTTTGCGTTTTTGTTTCACTTAAAACATTTTTATGAAAGGGCGGGAATGTTAGAATGAATGCATAAAAGGAACGCACAGCCATGTGAACTGGGCATGGTTATTTGTAGCACATGCCTGGTGTCAATAATAATAGCCTAAAGACATTGGAATGTTATATAAAAAGCTATCTGAATCTTAACGTCTAGACACGACATGAGTCAGATTATTCGCTATCTATATCATGGCAGCATATATCCGGAATGATGATCTGACTACATTTCAATGCAGTATATATGAACGTATACATTTCGATCTACTTGGTGCGCGCCTATATCACAGATCAGCATGACTTCGTGTGTAATATTGCTAACTTTGATGGCGAAGTAACAAAACAGTATAACGAATTTGACCCCTACCATCAAATTGCCCTTCGAAAATTGCGAATGCTAAATTCATCCCGCACACCCATGCATACCCACAAACTGAGTTAGTGTATGTATATGGTACCATTTACTATCATTTGTTATCTGCATTTTTCAAAGACACGTTGGGAGGCTCGTTTTCTAGGCGGTTAGTTCGCTCCCTCTAGTACGAGACCTATAAAAAAAAGGTGAACAAAAAGGCAGGTACAATAGTTTTATTTCCCCGCACTCTACGACGTCCTTGGTAAGTTTATTCATTTCCAGAAGAGTGTAAAAAGACGAGAGAGCAACTAACCGTAATAATAAATACTGGTCCCTGGTGAAGGACCCCATCCCTTCTATTTACGGTATCGTGTTCTAGACTCACTTGAATGGATTTAGGGGATATTTCTTTAAAAATCTAAATATGAGTACCAAGGAGACACGACCTCAACGCACCGAAAAGTCTGAACAAAACACAATTCAGAAAATCTTCTCGAACTTTTACTGACCTCTGGTTTAAACCTGACAAGAAAGCATACTTCACCTCCCCTGAATAGAAGAAGTGAAACAGACTACACAATTTTGAAAGGGAACGGGGAAGATAGTGGCGGATCCAGAGGGGGCACTTATCTTTCGTTAAAAACAAAAGAAATGAAAAGAAAGAAATGAAATGAAATGAAACCCGTACTGTGGCGCCAGAAATATTAGTTGCGCCCCCTCCCCTTCACAGACTTCTTGGATCCGCCCCTGGAAGAGAAGGGAGTGAGGTTGAACCCGTCGTTCCTCCATCACCAGCGGGGTTTGGACCAGAAATGCAGGATCTCAGAAGCTCTATACGAACAGCCGTTCATGAGCGCAAGATGATGATAATAATGACGGTGATGGTGAGACCAAAAGCAACAAACTCCACCTTCCGGAAAGCAACATGATATCAAATAGGAACTGGAGCACGTTCCCAGAAACTTACCAAGACACGCCAAAGACTGGGCAACTTCTTCAACCAGAGAGTAGTCTATAGCCTCTCTTTTACTGACCTCTTATGCCCAGTCCAAAGACTGGGCATAAGAAACAACTTTTTCAACCAGAGAGTAGTCTAGAGAGTTGGAGCAAACTCGCAGAAGATGCATTGTCCAATCACCGACACTTT
Source organism: Diadema antillarum (assembly GCF_040938485.1). NCBI lineage: Eukaryota > Metazoa > Echinodermata > Echinoidea > Diadematoida > Diadematidae > Diadema > Diadema antillarum. The sequence goes on along the minus strand of NW_027271253.1, from coordinate 286,958 downwards.
TCACATTCAGTGACATTCAAAGAGAAATTGCCCAATTTGGGTTACTAACGGGCTACAAAGCCCCCTTAACCCTGCCGCACTTTGCAATCTATTCGTGAAGAAGGAAGTGTGGCATTTTACGGTAAATTCAAGGTAAATTCATATGCTTATGGCGTACTGATGATCAGAATTTTATCAATGATGATGATGATGATGATGATGATAATAATAATAATAATAATAATGATGATGATGATGTTGGTGATAAAATGGTGAGTATTATGACCATGATAATGATTATAATTCTTATCATTATCAATACTAATATCGTTGTTGGTATTGTCATTTACTGCATTAAAATCGACCTCCTTTTTAATATTTTCTTCCCTTTGTCTTTCGCTGTAGCTGGACTATGCTACCTCCCGGGGGCAGCACACAAAAAGACGTATCTTACTTGAGGGAGGCCGAGGTGTTTGGCGCCATTTCGTCAGGTATGGAATCGTCGCTACAAAAAACATGTTACACCATGTGGTTAAAAGTTATCTCCGTTGAACGAATGTTTTCGTCATTTTACGACACATTCTTCTGTCATGTATTATACCGTGTCGTATTACGATTTATGGTGGTTTGCGTTAAAGGGACAATGCAGTGCAAATGCGTGTTGGCTCGTATTGATGCACAATACCCTGACCATCGTATTCGTAGCCAAAAGAACATGTAAATACATATTATGTGTCATATATTTTATAATGATATTTCTATCATTTTTTTTTTCAAATTAGGAAGATACGCCAACAAATAAATCTCCCTGCCCAAGATTTTGCCTGTGTCGTAATCTCTCAATCACTGGCAAAATACTGATATAATTAACAAAGGACACATAGACTGAACATAACTTGCATGCTTTTCTGCATTGTCTTTTGTTATTCCATTAATAACATGGAAACTTGCAAGATTTCCTTAGTCTATAGGGGAAAAAAGGTGCATTCCAGTGTCTTTTGAAGATCATATTATTGCCTTAGCAATGATTGACAGATGATGTCCCTGACAGAAACTGGGTTCGGATTTGTGTGTGTGTGTGTGTGTGTGTGTGTGTGTGTGTGTGTGTGTGTGTGTGTATGTGTGTGTGTATGTGTGTGTGTGTGTGTGTGTGTGTATGTGTATGTATCCTAGCAATCTGAAAAAAAGTAGTATAAGAAACAGTGGTATAAGCTAATCAATGGCATGAATTTGATATTCATTTTGCTACACAAGTGATGTTGAGGGTATCATGAATCAACACGAACTAACATAATGCATTTGCAATGCACTCTTCCTTTGAGTGTTCGATGTAACCTTGATTCATGCTGTGATGAGACAACATTACCTTCTCTGCCGAAAAACAAAAACAAAAACGTGTAACTTCCACACCCTCGGGGAATTCCCATACAATAGCATATAACTTCCAGCTGAAAAGTTTCAAATGTTTGAAAACATGCAGACAAGAATAAATGACGAGAATCATTGTAATCATACATAATGTACAATTCATGATATATAATATATAATATATAATACATAATATGTAATATATAATATATAATATGATATGTAATATACAATATATAATATATGATATATATAATAGAGGTTTTCTAGTTTAATTCATCTATGCTCTATTCAGACTAACGAAATTTTTGTTCTTGTCCATTTTTCACAATGACATAATTTCAAATGTAATGACACTCTATGTTTGGTTGACTTGCACTATACGGAGAAAAATCGTGCAAACAAAAAGGCAAAAGTTTCACCGAGAAAATGATAGACGGAGTATATAACTTAATTTTCATATAGTTTTACAATATTCATGTAGTGACATTGGTCACAATCAAGTATACAAATTAATTAATGCTATGATATAATCACCTCACTATATACTCTCCATTTAGTTTCTGTATTATACACAAACATATAGAATAAGATCATTATTTTATATGAGACCTGATTTACACGTAGATCGATAGTTACGCAGCTTCAAACTTTGTCCCTAGGCGAGAATCATCATCATCATCAGCAACCATTTTGGCATTAAGGATACAAAAGCTTTCTTCTTTGATCCTATAATATTCTACAGAGGATTTTGATGAAGGTTTGTGTCCAGGTCCTTGGAAGACCGTCAGTATGGAGTGATGAAATCATCACCTCAGCTAATTTGCATACGTGATTGTGACCAAGTCATGGCAATTCATTCATTCATTCATTCATTCATTCATTCATTCATTCATTCATTCATTCATTCATTCATTCATGAACTAATCAATAATGGCGCTGCTCCGTGAAACTGTATTAGTTTCATATCAATGCATATCTTCCTCACTTTGTATGTATCCGATTTTCATGAAACAATTAGCCTATTTGACTGCTTTGTTTATTCATTTAAATTCTGTATAGCGTTCGAGCCAAAGTGAACATGTGGAATTGGACCAATGATTATACAGATACAACAACAACAACAACAACGACAACAACAACAACAACAACAACAACAACAACAACAACAACATCGACGACGACGACGACGACGACGACAACAACAAAAAACGAAATTATCTTGCCAGGGTTTTCAAAATACTATCTTTACGGAACTCGATATCACAGATACATCGTTTGAAGACGATACTTAATTGTTTTGCCACTTAACTTCGCGAAACAACGATGCCATTTTCGCTCTCAACGTTTTTGAAATGTCACGCGAGCGACCTGTACATGGAGGCAATGCTGAGCAAAACATTAGCGACTGTACGGTATATATATATATATATATATATATATATATATATATATATATATGTATATGATTACACTTTACAATAGACGAGGTAATAAAAATAATTGCAGGTAGCATTAGTAGCTTGGAAGATGGCGTGTCAGGAAAAGAAAGAGTGAGTAACCTACATTGTCTCATCATCACGTGTTTTCTCCACAGGTTATTACCTCTACGACTTCGCAGACCTGATGCTCCATAACTCCCTAGCCAGGGTGACCGGCCTGTGCGTCCACCATGTAGTGGTAAGTTTGTCGGGGGGGGGGGGGGGGGGTGGGGGTGGGGGATCAAAGCGATCTTTGAAAACAGTGTGTCGAACAATGGAATTTATGATTATACCCTCCCTCCTCAGGAAAATGCTGCAAATAAGCGTAAGGTGCATCGTTTTTCGTGGTCAATTTGACTGTAAAAGGATTTTTTTTTAAAATCTTGTATATTTCATTTTTTCATACCTTTTTCATACAAAATATAACACAAAGTAAATTAAACAGTAATTGAGTAGGCCTAACAGGTATTGAAAGTTGAATTACTTTTTATATTCTCCCTAAACTGCACTCAAGAGGTTCATGATACAACCCAAGAATCTCCCAAAATAGTTGAATGTATTTTCTAAATCTGAACCCTTAAAAAATCAACAAGAAAGATCTCTCTGAATTCGAAGAAATTGTAGAGTATGTCCCGTCTCACTTCCTATTCATCAATTGCCTAAAACCTCGCTATTGAAAAAAAAAGCCTGTGATTTTATACAGACCATGGTATGGATATTTCAGAAGTGACAGTGACGGAATATATCTAAAGACGGATTAGAATATATCACTTTATAGCTGTCGATGAGAGTTGTTGGCTGGATCTAGACACAAATTCGTGGAGAAGGGTTCAACGACCTAGTCAGTGTCCCCTGTCACTTTTCACCACCGCCTGACAATAGCGGTTGTTAACCCCTGTTGAATGAAGAGGTAAAAATTATTGATGTTACTTTGGGGAATTCTGAATATGATTTTATTCTCCCTTTGATGCCAATAATTACTTCAGTCTGTCGGGATGGTGTCTTGAAGTTTAGGTAGGCGTCTTCGTTTCAGAATATTTTCTGGGCGCGCTGACGAAGAGCTCCACAGAGAAAGAAACCATTTTACTTAAAAATTGACTCGCTTACCATGCTTTTTAACTTGTTAGGTTAATAGCTCAGAGTAGATTTATCAGTTTTGTTTCATTTGTTTGTATTAGGTCCAATGAGTGAAGAATAGTAATTGATTTCATCTACTTCAACAGCTACTATAAACCCTTCCTTCTATTCCCTGAAAAGAGTGCATGCCCGTTCAAATTTGTTTCCTGAATTGATAATTAATCAATTATGTTAATGATGTATGAAAATTAATATGCTTTTTAATATACTTATGTGAGCGACTCAGTGTTGGAATTTCTTTTCTTGGTATTCTCTCGATCCGTTTTGTTTTTAGCTGAATCAGTATAATAACAACACTTGAGTACACCATTGTCGTTATGATTGAACGGGTCCTTAGCGAGTCATATTTCTCAGATTTCATCCCGCGAGACCGACACCCACGAGTCATACGGACCACGAGTTCGACATTGAAAAATGGTCCATGAGTCAGACAGCCCGAGAATCATACGGTCTATAGTCTGACACTAGGCAAACAGGGCCCACGATTTCGACACTAGTCAAGAGACCCACGAGTTTGACACAAGGCAAAAAACGGCCTACGAGTTCGACATTACATCATAGGGCTTTATGTGTCGGTCTCGTGGGCCTTGTTTGCTTAAGAACTCGTATAGGTGGGCCTTGTTTACCTATATGTCTGACACAAGGGCATTATTTGCTTGGCGTCAAATTCATGGGCTGTATACTATAACTCGTGGGCTTTTAATGGGTGTCGAACTCGTTGGACGTAGCCTAGCCTGCTCGCATCTGACATCATGATCGCGTTTTAAGTTTTTTTTTTTTTTTTAATTTCCCCCCTCTCTCTTGCGGCAGGGTATCGGTTGTTTCTATACCGCCTACGCTTTGGGTCGCTTCTACGACTGTTGCGTTTACTGCATGCTCGTGCACTTTGCCGGCATTTTCCTCCACCTCCGCATACTTATGGTCATGCATGGGATGGACAAGGGTCATCCGATATACCGTGCCAACTCGTTAGTAAACGTTGTCGCCTTTGCCACCTTTCGGCTGGGCATTATGTTCTACGTCCTTGCCCTGGTGCTGGCGGAACCGGGTCTAGGGGCGATCGCGAGAGTCATAACGGCTGTACTCACGGGTGGCCTTGTTCTCCTCAACGTGGTGCTCTTCAAGCGGCTTGTCGTGAGCGACGTCTTACCGCTAGTGACCGGGTCATCGCCGGCGTCAGCGAAAAAGAAGGATGACAACATACTCGATACAACATGACGGATCCTCCGGGGGTCACTGAACGTTTGTATCTACAGCTGAATAGATTTGTCGACCAGCCATTTACAAAGTACTATACCGCACCCACGTTTATTCTCAGGAAGATTTTACGCTGTGCCAGCTTCCCTGTGCCAGTTTTCTCCACACCTTTGTGGCTGTGATCAGTGATCAATATAGATGTCTTCATTCAGTTTTTAGCAGTGTTGTAATCAGTTTAGGTTTTGAACCAGTTTAACCTGATTACAGAGATCGTATTAGTAGGCAAAGGATATAGGACCTACGCAATATTATATAGATATATATCCGGGATTTATATTCACTTTCTGAACACTGTCTTGGTTCTTACTTTTGACAACAGTAATTTTAAGTGTTATAGGTGGTAGATAATCAGCACCAGATTCAATGGTTTTGTATCTTGATGCTTTTAATTATCAGAGTACTGCATATGTTATAATTCTCAGGGATGTGAAACATTTTAAGATTTGCCACACCAACCCGAAACTCATTTTCTTTTCTTTTTTTCAAGCACGATTATATCTTTAAAGATAGAGTGATGTTCACAACTCCTCTCCAACAACTCTTGGTTATTATAGATAACAAAGCCACTGCACATAGCGTTCGATAATGTTGTGATAAATGTCTCTCTCTCTCTCTCACTGCCAAACATTTTCTAAGGTGTCGAACATAAGATGGTGTGATTCGGAAATGCAGGCGAAGCCAGTGTCGGCATCGTTTTGAAATGTTATCAACGAAAAGAATTCTTGTACGTGAGGAGGGAACACACGGGGAATCATAAGAAGGGTGCTTACTGGTGAGAATTTGAAAGGATCGGTACTGTAGATCACGCAGGGTTAAGTAACGTGACAGAAAAATAATTTCTACGATTTTCACTGCTCTGTCTCTTTCGTTCGTAGGGCCTACATGGCGCCAATTTTTATGAAATCCTTTTCTGTTGCAAAATGGCAATTTCTACTTGTTTTCCCCTGAATTTGTGAAGATTTACAGTATCTAATAACTAGTTTCCATCTAGCGTATCTCTAACATACAGGGCTGCAGGAAACGTAGTAAAATCCATAAATTAATATGGATAAGAGGTGTGTTTTTTTTTTTTTTCCAGCGAAATTTCGCTCGGATTTGATAGGTTGAGTGTTTGGGTAATCTTGAGGGAGTATACTAACAGTATTTATACAATGTACCAAACAAGGGAAATGGTTACTATAATGTTGACATGTACGATGAACTACAAGAAACCCAAGTTTGCGGTCAGTGAAGAGCTGGTTTCACGAAAAGTCAGCACCAGACAAGAAAGGACCTACATCTCAAGCAACTCATGAATGCGCTCCTTGCCCATGTTGATGCATTGTGTGCCTGAAGGTGACGGTGGGTCACGTGAGATGGTGGGTCTATCACGTGATGGTGGGTCACGTGAGATAGTGGGTCACGTGTAAAACATTTAGGACGGTTTCGGAATCTCAGATGAAACGGATTAAGACTGTATCACTGAAATACCATCGAGACCCATTATATTTAACCTACTTGCATGTTAATAAGCAAGTGCAACATTGTTCTTATGTTATAGGCCTACTACAAATATATCTACTTCGCATTTTATAGTGAATATTTATAATACTGAAATGTTGCGTTGTTGCATTTTTTAGATGTGTTTTTCTCGAGCTTTTATCAAAAAGCACCTTTCTATATCCATATTTTAAGCATTCTTCTCTCATGAAAATGGTCTTTCATTGACGATCGAGGTATATTGTAAACTTGTACAGTGAAGCCGCAGCAATGCAAGATTGATTGTGTACAAATCAGGACAATAACGTTGAACACTAAAGCCTGCAACGCACGCTATAGTTACACTATCCAGTTTGAGGGAGAAACATTAAAGACAGTACTTGTATTTATCAATAAACTCTCTCAGAAATGTGGTAAAAAAAATGAGGCGTATGATCTAACAAGGTCATACTCTCTAAAAAAAAAATCGAGTGAAAATATTCACTCTTGAAGGAGTGAATACATAAAAGAGTGAATTTTGAGTGAAAAGTTCATTTTCACTCGTTTTAGAGTGACCTCAGGGATCACTCCAAGATCTTCGAGTGATCCCTGAGGTCACTCCAAAATGAGTGAAAGTGAACAGTTTCACTCAAAATTCACTCCAATTTCACTCTAAATTCACTCTTTTTTGTATTCACCCCTTCAAGAGTGAATATTTTCACTCGATTTTTTTAGAGAGCAAAGCTGTAGTAATATATCTTGTAGAAATGAAATGACCGTAATATGTTTGATTGTGTAATACACTGCGAACTGTTACATAATATTATGTAACACTTCGAAATGTATCATGGTCTATAAATAGCAAAATACTGAAGTTCATGGGACTCGCAAGCAGTGTATTGAGAGCTAATACAGTAAACAAGAACAAACAATAAAAAAACCCAAAACAAACAAACAAACAAATACCAAAGACCAATCATTATCTCGGTGTATATCTATCACAATAACTATAATGCAAATTGTTTCACGAGTCTTTGTTGAATTTAAAGTGTCGAGATTTGTCTAGAATTTGTTGTAAGTGTATATTTTCATTTTTCCTTTCTTTTCACGACAGTTGTGGTGTATAATGTATAAAAAATGCAGGATAATCACATTATTATGCAGGATTTATTGTATCTGCGCAAATAATAAGTAGTTTCTGTAGGCTTATATCTTCCATAGCAGAGATGATTTTTTTTTAATTGAGATGAAGGCCTCACTTTCAGTTGACGACAACAAAAACTCTCTATAATTTATACTCTAATCAACAGTGCTGGGTTTTCGATAAGTACGGATAGGCCTAGATGTCTAACATTGATTCGTGTTCATCATCGCAATAATATATTGGATGTTGGGAGGGGGTGGGACAACATATTCTTACGGCCTTCATGAAGCACTGAAGCACAGTATTTAGAAGTCGCAGTCCATTTGTTTTCATGCATTTTTTTTTGGGGGGGGGGGGTGGGGGGGGTATATTTTACGTCCGTGAGATATATCATGTCCGTTGTTTAGTGTGCTTTCATTCCAGTAAATGATAAGTTTCTATGAGTAGATAAGTAATTGTGAAAAACTACCCCACACGCTGACTTCATTTTAGCGAATTTTAAGTGAAGTATTGATTTTTAATTTATCATTTTCCAAGTACAACGTGTATTTACGGCTTAGGTTTTCAGTGCGCTGACCTTTGAGAGTGCGTTGACCTTACAGACCAGATCAGTAAACTCCCAAACAAGCTCCATAATAATATATCCCTGCGACGATTTTATGTAATCTACTAGTATTCCGGCGTGATGCATCATAAAATAGGATTGTGTATGGAGCGATAATGCTATACGCGGCTCAGAGTACAACAGGCATAAACTTCCCAGTACGCATAATTATCAAGATTGCGTAACAACGTGAATATTTCCTCGAAGAGCGGGATGTAGAGTTATGACTTTGAGTGCTTGTCCCTTTTTTACCTCCGCTATGAAGGGTGAAAGAGGATTCCATTCTACGAGAATAGCACTGCACTTCAGTAACTTTTAACGGGTAAATGATCACCCTCATGTCACTCGTAACGTCATAAAATAGAGCTGATATACATACACGCACACACTGAGAGTTAATGCCTACGGTCTAATTTTCAAAACGGCTCGAGTTTGGCGTTTTTACGCAAAGAGACACGTTACTGCACGTACAATGACCTTGCGGCCCCCAGTTAATTACCAAAGCCCATATAACGAACAATATTAATGCAAGTCCGTGTTGTGTATGAAAAAGCCGCGTGATACGGAATGTGGCTTTAGTAACAACGCGCATTATTATCATGCACCGTGCCCTGCCTAGGCCACAGAGCATTATCACAATCATCAGTGACATTAATTTATTTTTCTGTAGAATAGTTGCTAGTGATAGTATCTAGCAAGATTGAAGAGGACAACCTCAAGCGGTAAACGTTTCGTGACATTGTATTCATTCATTATTTGACCTTCATTTTGTTGGTAGGGCCTACTTAGATGACTCTCCAGCGTTGCTTATACGTTACTCCAAAAATTTTCACTTTGACAAAACTTCTGAAAGATTGCTTCTTTGAAGAAATTTTGGGGAACCTCTCTCAGTGTTCTAAAAGATGGTACAGTATTGTAAAGGGGAAGGTAATGCACATTGGAAACAGGAAATAAAGCGACATCCCTGAAATGTGCCCTTTTACTTTGGAAATGCCCACCTAGGTATACTTACCCTTGACAACTAATGCAGGTACAATGTATATTTATATTCTTTTCAGATATGATAAAAATTGTGATGCCCATTGTGTCACTCAGTGCCTGCAGCTTGAAGAAGATATTACACCTGTATCATGATAATGGGAGTTTGTTAAAATATGCGTTTTGTGTCTGGGTAGGAAATTCATCATGGTGAAACTAATTGGCCGCAGTAGCATTGCATATAGGTTTTTCTTCTCTTTTTTTTAGGGAATCGGTGGGATTACTAATTTATGGATATTTTTTTCCCCTTCGGAGGCCTTCTTTGAATAAAACTTTTCCACCCATCTATACATTTTTCATGCACTTCAAAAATGGAATCTAGCTTGCACACATCAAAATAATGTTGACCAAGCCTCAGGGAAACTTTGTTCTAAATGCATGATGCACAATATTTGCATGTGTTGGTAAAGTGCTGCATTGCCAAGAAGTAAACAAGAAGTGTAAAGTTTCGTAATTCCATGTGCTGGCTTATTGCTGTTTCTTGTGGGTGATATCTTTCTGGCTTTTTTTTTTTTTTTTGGGGGGGGGGGGGATCTTATAACTCGAGTCTAAACCAGCTGTATTTACACGTTTCTGCAAGGGTAAGGCAGGTTTCGACAAGCTTTTGTTGTTGTCAAGGAATAGGTCCTATCTTCAGTTCTCAAGTTGTAACATACAAATACACTATAACATATGAATATAAACATGATTGTAACATAAATATATTGTAACCTTTGAATATGTTGTAACATGAATGCATTGGAGTGTAATATGAATACATTGTAACATATGAATACGTTGTATCATATGAATACATTGTAACAATATTATGGATGCACTGGAACATTATGAATGCATTGGAACATATCAATACAATGTAACATATGAAAGCATTGTAACAACTCTCATTATTGCAGAGAAGTGAACTTGAAATCATCTTCTTCAATGTGTTTGATGAAAACTTACAGAATGACGACACGGGAGAATTACGGCAAATAATGATATCATACAAAGCACATTCGATTGCATGTTAACTCATCTATGTTTATGCTTTATATATGGCAAAATCAGTACATGAATAAACGCTGCTGTTCTTAAATTTGGACTGTAGTTTTGTGTTGTAGAAAGGAGGTGGCTCCGTGGTTGTAATGTGAATCCATACGCCTGATCATATGATACATGTATGCAAGACTAGTGTAACACGTGGGCATGTTTCTCTATTTAGTTATCTATCTGTTAACCAGTGTATTATGTATGTATGTTTGTATGTATTTAAGTATGTACATTGTATATATATATATATATATATATATATATATATATATATATATATATATATGTACAAACATGTTGAGAATTCACGTATTGGCTCCAATATAACGAAGAATCAAGAAATAAACTAGTAATGCATTTTTTTTTTGCCAATAAAGAATGAGTTTATTGGACTCCAATAAACTCATTCTTTATTGGCAAAAAAAAAAAATGCATTACTAGTTTATTTCTTGATTCTTCGTTTTATATATATATATGTATGTATATATATATATATATATATATATATATATATATATATATAATAGTGTGTGTGTGTGTGTGTGTGTGTGTTAGTGTATATATATATATATATATATATATATATATATATATATATAAATATACAATTTCTGTCATATTTTTGATACATACATATGTAACACTGTATATGTATGTATCAAAAATATCACAGAACTCAATCTCACACAAAGATCACTTGATGAAGGGCAAGGAATCCAAAAATGTATGTGTCAAAATATAAACTGTTGGTATTGACAACATGAGCTTGAGTTCTGTTCTATTTTTGGTATTATTTTACCAACACTTGCTCAATATACTCACTTGCTCAATTACTCAAAGCATAAATAAATATATTACATATATAATATATATAATATATATATGTTTAAAATATATATATTATATATATGTATAATATATATACAATGTATATACATGTATACATATAATATATATATATATACAATGTATATACATGTATACATATAATATATATATATGAAGAGTTTGTTTGCAAAAACCGATAAGTCCATATTTGTCAAATGGAGATATTTGCCATTAAAGGTCAAGAAAAATAAAGAGAATAATAAGAAAATTTTTGCTTCTTTTGACCATAACTTCAAAAATATACCTTCATATGTAGTGACCAATATATCATTTAAAAGGTATTATTTTGTACTTTATGACAAAGACCGTACTTCAAAATCTTCAAAAATGGACTTATCGGTTTTTGCAAACAAACTCTTCATATATATATATGTATAATATATATATAGTGTGAGAGATAGTTCCCATAGTAGTATATCAACTGGAGTTGTGTGTGTATGTGAATATGTGCGTATGTATGTGGGTGTGAGTGTGTGCGTATGTGGATGTATACATATACGCAATGCAAATAGACATATGAACATGATATATATGTATATGATTCTGTTTGTGATCATCATGCTAAGAATTATAAGACAATATGATTATTATATGGTAGCATTATGATATAAGAATCTATTTATATATATTTTTGGATATATGATGTTATTCTGATGATGATTTGAGGTTAAATTGGATATTTGTATTGAATTGAATGATTGATTTGTGTATATAAAGGAAATGATTTAGAAGACTGGTAATATATGAAATTGCATTATATATTATATGACACATCAGGTCATTCATATAATAATTATTTTGTTGGTAGATCCTGACGAAGGCCTAATGACGGGCCGAAAGCTTGACAAATAAAAGGGAGACTAAGATCGAGAGCAACGTCCCGCCTCGGTCCAATTTCTTTCAATATATATGATATATATATATATATATAGGCTTATAACATAATCAACACATACAAGATACAGATATACATAAGATGTTAACATATTACATGGGCAGTGTAAATAGTGATGGTTAGATAGGCATCTTCTCAAGAAAATTTGTGGAAATTGTAAATAATTTTGAGGGAGATTTGTCTTCTAAACAGTGAAAAATGACATACAGTGCACTCCCGTTATAACGAAATGCTCGAGACCTGCAGTTTTCTTTCGTTATAACGAAATTTCGTTATAACCGAACAAATACAATATATAACGAAAACAAGAAAACCACAATATATCATATTCTGTTTGCTGAATACTCATCATACACTGGAAAGCTATGTGAAATGTGATGGAATAACTGTATCACAATAATAAACGCAAGTTCCCCCCAGAAACTGTGCGTGACACAAAGAGCGAACACACAGTGGTGTGAAGCATTCACCCATGCAGAGACGCTATAAATGCTAGTTCCGCTACGAAATTTCGAAAGCAATTCGCATTTCGTTATAACGGAGCACATTTCTTTTGTTTTTCTTTGTCTGTGGCGCTCGGAAAAGACTTCGTTATAACGGAAATTTCGCTATAACCGTGTTCGTTATAAGCGAATTTTTTACCGTAGACTTTAATGGTGATAATTTTGGGACCAGAATATTTACTTCGTTATACCGAAATTTCGTTATAACCGTGTTCGTTATAACGGGAGTGCACTGTACATAATAATGATTCGAGACAGTGTACACTTCTCTGGAATAGGTTTGTTTTAATGAGTCACACTTGGGAATCATACACATTTGGAAACCCAAATCTTGCAAAGTTTCCCCACCCACGACCAACATAAGATATTCCATAATAAATGTGTGCCACATTCATAGAATAAAGACAATTTCTCGCATATAGAGTTTACACAAAGTTCTATAAATTTGCATGATGCTGCACTGAAAACATATTCATCGTGCAAATGAATTTGTACACAAGACAAAATCACAAACTCAATCATGATAGTGAAAGTGGAAGTACATGTAGATATATGTCACATCATTTGTATAAATAAATTTAACGTGCTTCAGAAGACATAATTACTCATCTCGGTGATTCTCCCTGTAATACATAATGCATTTCATAAAAAAAAAAAATAATAACTTCGTGACTTTACCACAGCACATGGAAAGCCCTGGATATACAATCTTGAATATTGAATACAGTGCCAATGATTGCCCACAACTTCAAAGAAAGTCACTAGAAAGCTCAGAAGAATTGTCTTTTTTTTTTTTTTTTGGGGGGGGGGGGCGGGATTCTTGTGCATTTTAATGAGCTGTGTTCCACTGAGCCACAGTTTTCTGCCCACAAGCCCCTCTTGTTTCATTTGTGTCTTTTTTTTTTTGGGGGGGGGGGGGAAGGTATTGGGGCTGAAGCTAAACCATGTTTTCTACTGAAGCTTACAAGGACGTTGACTTTCGGACGATTAACAATGGATACTTTTTCAGGTCACTGATTTTCACAACTCTGACCCATGGTGCACAAAAGAAAGGAGAAAGAGAGAAAGAAAAAAATGAGGGTGGTGGAGGGGGTTAGGAACAGAAAGGGCTGTTTCATTGATTGCATCTATTCAGGGCCATACATGTGACTCCAGTTAAAGCTGGCAATGGCTTTGGAAAACCACAACGCAGAACATTGGGTCCATCAACATTAAACGGATGAAAATGACGAAGATTTAAAGGCGCAATCAGGAAGATTTAAAGGCGCAATCAGGGAGGCGACTGCTTGCTACAGGCATCTCAAAACAGGCAAATATAATAGACCGTTTTGGTAATGCATTCAAATTCCATGCATGCTTTGTTAACAAAAGTTGCCCTTGACAACCACAAAGCTTGCTGGAGGCTTGCCCCACCTAGCAACAACTAAAAGTGGAGAGAACAAGAGAATGAAATGAGTCGTTTCTACGATGGAGAAAAGTTCTCTCCTACTGCTCAAAACTCTTGAGGTACACCCCTGGGTCAAATATACCCATAAAACATAAATTGAGTTTTCTTCTAATACCATAAGAATAATGATAGGCATTTTCATTAGAGTGAGTGAGGCTTACATTACAATTGAATGTAAAATACCTACTGGCTCTTGAGAAACAAAAATCAGATCTTTAAAACCAAAGAGGTAATGAGAATCATGTCAATTCATATGCCTGTGTACAATGTATTACAAATGCATCGCAATTTGTTTCTGTGTGCAGCTTAATTAGCTTGCAGCTCATGCTGGTCTGGAATCTTGCAAAAATGACTACATGTACCACAGAATCTGAACTAGATCCTGTCATCACTTTCATAAATGAAATGATACCCATTACCAGGTCAGGCGTTAGTAAAAATACATACACTTTCCATAACTTTTGAACAGTCCAAAGTACTATTTGGTGGATGATTGTCACTAATGCCTTCTGCGATATACATTATGTATACAAATGACCTTTAACCCATAGAGGACGGACTGATTTTGCTATAACACACATTTCCCATAGACACTTACTCCAGTGTACCTGGGACTCCTCCTCATCGGATTAAGAAAATACACTACACTACATCAGGCTCAACATTGAGCATACAGTGGTCATATCACTCTCACTATATAACTTCTAAAATTGTATATCACATTGGTTTTGCCACTCTCTCATGACAGAAATGTGTAATGACAAAATAAATACTACTTCAATAGTGTCAGATTGTCACTTCATAGAAAACAAATTTGAAAAACACACAATCAAAAGCAGAAAAAAACGATGTATGTATTAGCTTTCTGGAATGTACTCTTTAACTTTAAAAAGCAAATGATAACAAAAAGATTCTCATAATGTTAATCGAGAGTTTCATTACATCGTTTATTTGCCTAGCAATCACAAGTAAATTCTGACTGTTAAAACTTTGTGTGATTTGCACTGCATGCAGCCTAAATTATATTACAATCTTTACTTTTCAACCACTCTTCCTTAATCTACAAGTATCAGAGAACATCACATTTTTGGAAGGGGTGACAAATTTGCAGCAATTGCTGAAGTTACTGGTTATTTGAAACCGAGATGGGCAGGCGAGACTGAATTAAGCTATCATTGTGCACTACGGGGAGAGTGGTGACCAAATACAATCAAAATTTGTAATTTAATTACAAATTTTGCAAACCCTAGTAGGGTAGTAAGGTCCAAATGTGTTCGCTCTACATTCAATGTGCAGAATTATTGTACTGTTTTGTATCTACCTGTACACCAATCACAATGTCAGGCAATTAAGCCTTTGGGCTGCTATGTGCCATTTCTGTTTGATCAGAACAAACCAATATCTTTCCATCTATCTACATATCTATCAAACTGGTTTAGGGAGACAAAGAAAAAAACAAGCCAGCAACAAAGATAGGAAAAAATAAATTTAGTGTACATGCAGCCATACACATATGCATGTAACTTGCATTACATGTTCCTCGTTCTAACTTATCTCTTTGATTCACCCATCATTTCACATTACAAAAATTACAGTAATTTCTTGATATGAAAGAAATTAGGTCAATATTTTCTTATCTAGCAGACCAATTAAAAAAACAAAAAACGACAACAACAACAAAACTTCTTATTGATTCTTCTATCTCACCAACATTCATGTCTTGTTTCTTGTAACTGTAGAATTTGTGTGGTCACTTTGTTGGCCAACTGACCCACGAATTATTGATTTAGACGATTCAATGACGTGAAATGATCTGGCAAACTTGGCAGTTCATTGTTTGCCATTTATTCTGCCATAATCATTGTACATGTAATCATCTACATGCAAACAACAGGGGGGCGCTAGACCACAGTGGTGGTCTGCCACATTATACAGTAACCATCACGATAGCAGCCTCGAGGAGCCTTGGCTGCAATATAAATGCTACAGGTTTCGAGAAGCTGCCTTATCATGGCCAACCCGGAAGTTAATCCCCGAAGGTCATCGGCAGCTAATGTAAACAGACCAGCTATTGTGACTGATCCCCACTAATAAACGCTGCACAACTTGCACACCTTTGTGCTCAATCGTGCTTTTATCTGATTTTTTTTTTTTTTTTTTAAAGATTAAAAAAAATCAAAAGCAACTATATCTGTTTAATAGGGGGAAATTTACAATGGAGAGGGAGCTTGTCAGGGCTGAAGCGGGCGACCAAAGCAATACAAACAGACAAGTGACCGCTTTTTGGAGAGGACTTAACCTCTCGCAATTTTGCTCAGCATTCCTGAATTGCAAAACATGTGGCATTCTACAGTAATAGCCGATTGCACTACATCTATACAAATGTGATGATTGTGTTCTTAAATAATATGTAATAGTATATTATACTATACCAGCTGTGAGATGCTTAACACAAGCAAAACATACATGAAGTGTCTGGCGTATGGTACATGTGTATCTTGTATCAACAAAAGTGTTATCAGGGCCACCTGTATTCTACATTGAGAATGTGATCTTTTCAAATATATTGTTACAGGCGGATATGCTGTCTTCTTTGTTTTCATTATTGCAATATACTAAGAAACTGTTGTGCAGTCAAATAATCTTTCCACTGGCACCTTATCTTTCCTTAGGAAAACATGTAGGAAATTACAACAGAGACTAGATAAATTTGGCCACTAGCATTTCAGTCAAGGTACCATCCCCACCAGTGATTTAGATAATTCGCTGCCTCACTTCTTGAACTTGGAAAAACATATGATACGGTCAAACCTGTCTTAGCGACCACCTGTCTATAGTGGCCATCTATAGTGCCATCAACGGCCACTAAAAGCAATTCCCTTAAAGAGAAAAAGCATGGTAATGAACCCGTCTATAGCGGCCACCTCTCTACAATGGCCAAAATTTTCATTTCCCTTGGGTGGTCACTATAGACAAGTTTGATTATAAAATGGGCTTTAGAATCCCTGCAATCTGATTGGTCAGTTGCCATGCATTGATTTTTACTGATCCACACCGAGTCATGCGTCCGGTAAAATCTGAATGCATGGCTATGCGCCCGGTAAAATCTGAACACATGGCTCAAATTTTGTATAGTGTCGTCTGAAGAGTACCGGATGCATGGTGGGGAAAATGGTTCTATTTCATGAATTTACAGACCCATTTTATAACATAAATGATGCACAGGCCTATTTCGGGATCAGTGAGAGTTGGATGCTCTCGTTTCACTTCTCTGACCGATCCAGTCTGTCCTGTGCATCCAGTGATTATATACTGAACCATGATTTACTTAGGCTGCAGTGCCCTCCAACTGGGATGAGGCCAAAGTACACCTTCAGACATCAATACAGCGGACAATTTGAACGGCATCCATGCAGACTTCACTGGAACCAGAAACAGGTGGTATGGTGGCTTGAGGATTACCTTAAGGAGTGATGTGAGTTCCGTTGGTAATAGCAAGCATTCTCATCCTCTGATGCAGCAATTCCACCAACTCCAGAACTACAGACTACCTCAGCGTTTTGACGGTGCAGAGGACTTTTTCCTGTGAAGGCGAATAAAACGTTTATTGTGATTTGGTACACTGTACACCGTGGCAAACTGATTGACCAATCACCGAGTTACGAATTCTGACATGCACAAATAGACACAAATGGACATACTGGTATGCACAAACACACACACACACACACACACACACACATAAATAAAATTTAGAATGCCGCCCATGTACGTATTTTCTTTTCTTTTTTTCCTTTAGTGTACCAAAAGCTAATACACAAGTTAGTTCGCAGAAATCACGTACTCAATTGAGGGCGGTGAGTTGGCTCAGTTGGCAGTGTGTCTGCCTCCGCCCCAAATGATCTGGTTCGAACCTGAGTCTGGACTGAGCAATGTTGTGTATAATCATACCGTCCCCTCTAGCAAGAGGCAAAACACCTCGAATAGGACATAAAATGCAGGTCCCGTGTGTGAGAGAGTCACAACTCATGCATGTAAAAGATCCCACTTCATTCATTCAGCGCAAAGAGCAGTGTGATTAACCCGGTGAAGTGGTCCCACCTCACATCCAACTGGACCCAATGGAAGACCAGCTTAGCATAGCTGAATATGGGCTATCCAGCCATCTTCTCAGATGGAAAATGAAAAACAAAAAACAAATCAAGAAACTCTACACCAAAGACCAGCCGTCCAAACTTGTCCCGCCAGAAAACAAACTCAACCCTCGTGTGTCACAAAATGACGAAGGAAAAGCAGTTTGAAAAGGTGGATTGGTGATGATGGGCAGAGAGCAAAATACCAAGGCATGAGCTTACGAGGAATACTGGCTTGACAGTAGGCTGAGAATGAGAGGCAAAGAGACAAAAACATATACAGACAGAGACAGAAAGAGTGGCAGAAGAAATATATAGAGTTCCTTTTCAAAAGGTGCTCAATCCACTTTTGGTGGTTGAGTGAAAAACCTTGATTTTTATTTCACATGCTTCCAAGTGTTTTCAGGCAATGTCTTTATGTCCCATGATAGTACTCCATAAAGGGACAAGAAAATGTGCCTCGGAAAAATGTAAATGTAAACACTTAGATAATTGACATTTTTTAGACTTTGTGGATGTACATGTGTAGCATCGTTAGGAACAGGAATTTTAGAATGGTGATGTACAAGTAAAAGTGGTTTTAGTGACTATTTTCGGTGACTTTGTAAATTTACTAATGGAAAAATGAGCAAAGAAAATGGGATTCCATGGGGATTTGGACCCGAGACCTCCAGATGCCAGCCCGATGCTCTACTGACTGAGCTATAGAAAGCCCTAGTTCAGTGTTCATCCCAGAAACCCTAAATTCTCAATGCTCGGAGGGTCAGAAGCTATTGCAGTGAGTTTGTGTGTAATACACATGCACACACTTAAACCTAGCATAAACCCGAAGGATAATTCAACTTGGGGATAAATGCGAGGGATCATCGAAGTGATGCAGCTTTTTGAATATGTAAAAAACGCAAACAGAAGAAAACTGACCAAAAATGAATACTCTGTAAATTCGTCTGGACTTTGTAACTTAACACATTCTTCTCCTATTTTCTCCATCTCTCCAAAGAAATTCTACGCAATGAAATGAAATATTTCACTGCTAACAATCAAAGATTATGTGGGTCACCTGAAAAGCTACATGTACACAAGCAGGGAAGTTGAACAGCCTGGCCTTACTATGGGGTCAAAGTGTGGTCAATCATGCACACAGCTTTTTGAATGGATCCTGCTGGATCTTATTCTAGCACCTTTTGAACAAAACAGAAATGGATTTAGCACCTTTTGGGACAAAAACCATTTTCATTGCCTAATTTCTTCATTTCCTGACAAGAATGTGATACTTACCACTGATCATTGCATTGCATTAGTTTTTTGTTGCGCATAATGTGCAAAAAACTTCTACTTTTGCAGAACATAAAATAAAATAAGAAGATACACAGATAGACAGACAAGCAAAGAGAAAGCGAGAGAGAGCGAATGGGAGCAAAAGAAAGAGGGAGAAACAGGGTGTGATGTCATTATCCAAAGCAGTCCCCCCCCCCCCCTCTCTATATCTCACATCTGTGACTTTCGCTGGCCACGTAGCTGATGCATCTTCTTGTGGCTGTGGAGTGCGAGGGCGCCCTCCTGCGGCCCCGTCCCGTGGAATCTCGTCCCTGGCCCTCTCTGACTTTCCTCCCCCTCTGCCCCGTCCTCTGTTTCAGCGGCTCCTGTGGTGAAACTCTCCTCATCGCTCAGGTCTGGCATACTGGCACTAGGGGGTCCTGATATTCAAAGGCAGGAGTGTAAAATGTATCAATCAGGTCAATGGAGTCTCTTTGAATAGGAAGCAGACCTTACCATCAGCTCTAATTCTCGCAAAGGTTTTATTTTCTCATCTCATTCACTCATTGTAAAAACTGCAAAGATTTTTTTTTTCATTCTCCTTTTCTCTGTATGTTGGTTTTCTTTTGTGGGGATAGGGGGAGGGGTAGATTACAATGATTTGGCCACACTCCTTATCCTAAGTTTCAAACCAAAAGGGCGAAGAACATGTGCATACTTGTTACAATTGTGATTTAAAAGATGAATGACTAATAATAGTGACCAGAGCCTTGCCATTAATGAAAATAATGGCTTGACACTTTGGCTACAGTGACTTCCAATAACGGCATAGCACATACGCATGCTATAATGATATGCATTATGGCATAACAAACAACCAAACTGCACTTAAAAAAAAGTTCATCGAAACAAACAATGGAGTATGATGGATCTTTTGGAGTATTACATCCAAAAATCCTCGACAGGGTTTTTAGGCTTCCTATGTACCAGTGTATTTTCTTATAGATGAAAGAGAATGAAAATACATACCTGATCAGGAAGCAAGCATGCAGCATTGTTAAGGTAACTCTGAGTTTGAGAAGCAGTACCAGTTAAGTTATGGAGGCAAAAACAAAGTGACTGCTTATTGGCAACAATTGAACTTTGGTCAGAGACTAGGGTCATTGATCTCAAAGTGATTGAAGTGATGCTAACTCCCAGGTAGTCTTAAGATGATTATTTACACAGTGTTAAGAGTTAGCATAATTTGTTTACCTTGTTTTCCTTGGCCTTAATCAAATTTCAGATTTGGCTATGCATGTCTTGCTATTCAGGCAAATTATGATTTAATTAAACAATTTACAGAACAGCACAGAATGGTGACATTTGTTATTCACATCTGCTGGCACTACTTCACTCATTGGGTTTGTGCTTCAACATTGACAAAATTGACATTTCTGTGCTTGGGAATGTACTTGGGAATGTACCAGCCAAAGATCTAGATGACTTACCATGGAGGTCGGAAGAAGCTCTGACACTGTTGGCATTGTCATCCTCCAACTTTATCCTGATGTCATTGGACTCGATGCATTCATGTTGGTTCAGCTCCTCAGCTGAGGTGCAAGATTTCTGGCACATGTGGCACACATACGACTCCATCGGGCACTTTTGGGTGTGGATCTGTTCCTGGGGCAGGAACACGGCGGTGCGCCTGTCGCTGCGGAAGGATTGGATCTTGCAGCCATGGCTCCTCAAAGCTGTGATGTCCTTGAAGAGCCTGTTGCACCCATAGCAGAGGAACAAGCCGCCGGGATGTGGCTTTCCGTCTCCAGACACAGCGCCCAAACTCTGCACGGTGGTTTGAACCTCTGGTGTCGATCCCTCTCCAAAAGGCACAGACCTATTCTCTGCAATGGTTTCAGCTGTCAAGGTAACCTCAGCTGTGGAGCTGCCTGTTTGGGTGATGCTGCATATTTTCATGTTGGATGGATTTGTTGTTCCAGCTGAACACTTACCACTGGAAACATGCTGCTCCTTTAGGGCTGCATTTGCATTGGAAGATTCTGTCAAAGCCTGCTGAGTGGGCCTCATTGGTATGTTCACCCTTCGTTGTGGTAATACATTCTTCTGAACATTACTGAATTGCTGGTTTTGGAGTCCTGCATTCAGAGTGTTTGATGCCGGTGCGAGGCCCTGCACAGGTAGTGTTTGCAAGTTCTGGGGCTTGGGAACCACTTGTACCAGCATGCCACTTTTCAAAGAGGGGTTCCTTGCCACAGAAAATTGGATGGGACTGGCATGGCTTTGCTGATTGCCCACTGGAATAAGATAGGCGGTGGAGTTCTGTCCAGCTGGAACACTGCTGATGACCGGCTGCGGGGCAACCCTTCGGAGCATGACGACAGGATTCATGGCCTGGTTAGCATTCACCACTGGTGGCAAGTTCTGCTGGCCAGGGGCCACAGCAAGGTGGCGGGGCAAGGCTCCAGGTAGTGGATTGACAATGGAGGCACTGCTGCATGGCTGCATCTGCTGGTTAATCACCTGACAGAACTCAGGCTGTTGGACCTTCACTTCTTGTGGTTTCCCTTTTGTAGCCACTGTCGGTGTGGGAAGGTCTGTTACGCTGTCTCTCTGGGTGACAACACCCTTGGTGCTTAGCACAAGGGCTGAGGGCTTATCCAAAAGTGATGTTAATAGTGGGTCGGACGAGTTGGTAACAAGCTGCTTTTTGGCACTGGAAACTGGCCGAGTGCAAATTTCTTCCTTGTCTACTCCTGAGCTGACTGACTGGATGCTGGACACTGGAGGGCTAACAGATGTTGGGGGACTGATGGAATTTGTAAAACTGGAAAATGGGAAGGTTCTCCTCTGGAGGCCTTTCTTTTTCTTGTGCCAGGGCAGATGAAGAGTTAGCCTCTCCAGACTTGGGAACACCTGGGGGCACTTGGAGCACTTGAAACGGCAAGACGGGAACTGCCCAACCTTCTGCAGGCAAACTGAGCACAAGTAGGACCTGGATTTCTCGCAGACTTCCTTCGGAAAGTCATGCTGGACAACACGGGCACACATGCCGCACAGCTCTTTGCGGAATGTCTCGAGCGAAGATGTGACGGGTGGAGCTGGCGGCGCAGTCCCTCTGCCCGGCTCAGGTCTCTTGCGGACTTCATAGTAGCTGAGCACCTGATTAGTGACCAGCTTGATGAGAATGTTGGACTCATCATTTGCTCTGCTTCCTGCACATGGTTGGATCAAAATGGAAAGTTGATGTCACAAAAGCTGTAAAAAAAAAATGAAAATTATATCCTGCACTACCCAATTCTAACGCTTCTTTAACTATGCTCGATTTAGCAGAAATCACGATAATCATTTCATCCTGATTTTGTTCTACCATTAGACACCATGTGACATGCCATTTCATCCAATCATTTCCTTGGTCCATTAACATGTCTAGCTATGCCACTGGTATGACGACATCTTTTTAAACACTTCTTACTTTTTAAATCTTTTTATTTAATTTTATTCATACAGGGTGGCCTGGTTAGTAATCGAGAACTGTTTTCCAGAGGGCCCTGTAAACAAATACATTCAAGATAACAATCATAACAAATAACATAAACATAACTCATCAAACAGAATAAAACAGTATTTGTAAAGAGAACAAAGTATAATAGTCCACATGTTACTAGTTCACTTGTCAGTTGCTGCACGGCTGAACAAGCAGCTTGGTTGACTCAGAAACCATGATTGATCATGTACGTTACTTCTGAAAGACTTTCAGCAAATAACAAAATTTATCTTAGGAACATCTCAAATTTCAATACAGTTGACTCTTGTCATAATGAAATCCTTGGGGCAAAGAGTTTTCTTTCTTTATATTGAAATTGTGTTACTATCAAACTAAGGAAGCATACTAATGGATAATCATATTGGGACCTAAATTTTTACTTTGTCAAGACAGGAATTTTGCTACAACCTAGCCTTTTATAACAGGAGTGCATTGTATTTGCAAAACCTGATCCTATGTTTTGTCCACTGACAAAGACACAATTGCCAGATCTCACCAGTGTGGCCTGCATCTTCCACTCTTCCTCCTTCAGTGGCGTCAGGTTTATCCTGCGAAGACCCTGCTCCTGTCCGCTCCCCCTCATTCTCCTCCTCCTCCTCCTCCTTCTCCTCCTGTTCCTCTTCCGAGTCACTCCAATCTTCATAGGCATGCTTGTTCACGAGGCACTTGTGGTAGCCCAGGGCGGACGCGTTCCAGAATGATTTTGAGCACAGCTGGCAGGTGAAAGATGTGTTCAGGACATTCTCGGTCACGGCTGGGACGTTGCTTCCCCGCTCATTCCTCATACTTCGCAGTTCCTGGAGGTGCACGGGATCTTCAATCTTCTTCTTCCTGCCTTCTATACTTTCTCTATAATCCTCCTTGCACTTGTGCCGATTGAATCTGAACAGTGTCTTGAACCAGAACTTGCACGTTGTGCAGACATAGACAAAGTCTGGGGCTGGCTTGATCTTGTGTCTCTCCCCAAGCTGCAGATGATGCCTCTTCTTGTCCTGTTCGTAGAGGGCCTTGGACATAAAGAATGTTTCACAAATCAAACACACAAAGTGCAAACTGTCCCCAATGCCTTCCCTGTGTGCCTGGTACGACGCTACATCTGGGAAATTGATGTTGCAATGGTGGCATATTTTCGGCTCCTCCGTGACGTGGAGGGTCTTGTGCATGTTGCGCGTCTTGTTCTTGTCGAAGACCTGGCAGCACATCGGGCACACATACTTCAGGAGCCTCTCGGCCAGCTGCTCCTGGCAGGCGTGCTGAATGAGCTTCTTGGCCGAGGGGAAGATCACGCGGCAGTGCCGGCAGCGGACGCTATCCAGACACTTCCGGACATGCTTCGAGTAGGCCTTGTGGTGATTGAAAGTGTCCTTGCAATACTTGCATGTGAAGCTTACTGAGGGCCTGCACATAGAGCACAGACCTTGCAAGGCTTGGGGTAGGGATTTTGCCGTTTGGTGAAATATCTTCATGCATTGGGAGCACTTCTGCATATTCTTCCTTTGATAGGCCATTGCTCGAGAGCTATTCACCCCCTCCCCTCCCACATTTTCATCTCCCTCCTCCTCGTCTGTGGAATATTGTGCCTGTAGGTCCCTCTTAATTTTGTTCCTAATCTCCCTTTTTACATGTTCTCTCAGTAGCTGCTGTGGATCAATGGCTTGTGCCGTATCCACAAACTCGTCTTGAGGTTCCTGCTTCAGACGAACAGTGATGATTTTAGGGGGCGGCTCAACATAATCTGGGTCATCTTCATTGACTTCTCGCTTACGCTTGGACCTCACAAGCAGTAACTCTCCCTCTTCTTCCTCTTCTTCGGGGCTCAGACTATATCGACTGTCATTGTAAGACGATGGTGATGCCTGGGCTGGAACAAACCCATCCTCTTCTGAGCCATCATCCTCAGAATCCCGCAGCTCCTCCTTGATCCATGACGTATCAATGACCATGGCCACCTCAGCACCTGCCTCTGATGAATTCAAGTCTCTCTCATGGTTTTCTGTATCCTCAGACCCTGGGTTAATCAAACACAAGACATGTTTCAATCTGATTGTTTCTATCACCATCTTAATTTGTACAGAGGAAACATTGCTGGTTAAACTTCAAAATGCAGGAAATTACAATGAGATAAGCCCAATCCAGAATTGTCAATAGTAGGAATGCCCTACAAAAAAGGCAAAGAAAATTGCAATAAAAAGTTGATGATAAATGATAACAGCTTTACCAACTGAATACACTCTTTATATGGCATATGAACACATGCCTGCATTTTTTGCTTTTCTTACTGTACAGCTGTTATTGCTAGGGTTGGTGAAAATCACATTTTCTTGTTCCAGTCCCACTTTTCTGCTTCCATTAAAATGGTACATAATGTCATTTCCAACTTCCATTTTATGCAATGAACAAGAAAACATTTTACAATGATACTGAAAACTCAACGCTTTATTCTATTAAATGCATGTACTGTAGGGACATGTGAATCTATGATCAGGACATATGACAAAAGCATATTGGAGAAACTCACCTTCCATTTTCTATGTAGTTCACTTCATTACAGTGATTGAAACCCAGAGTGTCTTTTCATTCTGTAAGGTTGACAGCTTCTGTTTCCACCCAGCCACTTGACCAGTAGTTTCTCTGCATTCCTGCTGGAAAAGAGAGCAGATGTGAAGCCGAAAGTACTTAATAATGATAACAATAACAACAATTTAAGAGTCTCTATGAGCTTTATTTACAAAAATCAATCTTATACATTAAAAAAGGCACAATAATGTACGTTTTGAACAGCTTTACAAATTTGCTTAGTGTCTGTTTCAATGAGATGAATATCCGGGTCAAAATAATGCCTGCTGAAATCTCAAAAATGGATTTTGTATTATAAAAGTAGGAACAAAATTGTTTGTGGCCTGGGGTAGGTGCATCAAACATCTTGGAAATCTGCATATTATTCACTTGTCTGCTTGGGCATGTGATGATCACTTGGAAATTTCCCCATGAAATAAACAATATGACAACGTCTGGGTTGAATTACGTAAGAGATCGAGGCACTCAAAAGAGCAACATTTTGTAAATGATGAGCAGAGTCAGTGTCAGCAGATAGACACACAGATAGCTAAATGAATTGATTGCATGTATAACGTTACCCTACAACAACAAATTAAACATTACCACAGGAAGCCAAATACGAGAAATGCATTAAAATTTCTTTCATATATGGACCCCAATACCGTACCCGTTTTTATGTTTTTTTCCCAGAATTTTTAATGCAACTAAAAAAACGATGAATTAAATCTTGGTGTTTTTATTATAGCTCTGTGCAAAAATGTAAATTGCAAACACTAATTTACAACAACTTTTCTTTTTACTGGCTTGTATACCATACATGATGATCAGACTATAACTGGTCATCAGTTGAGTCTTGCTAAGAGTCTATCTGAAAATTACATCAAAGCACCTTTGAGTGCTATAAAAATGGTTTATCATTAAATAGTTAATATGCCTCTGTGCAGTGTTTTTATCCACTTTTATTGCAAGACATATATACAAACTGTACGGTACATGTGTCATATATAGATCTTGATGGTATGGTGCTATTAATTAAGTACCGGTATGACATTTTTTTTTTTTTTAAGAACAAAAAAAAAATCTGAGTTTGAACATCAAATCCACTGCTCTGCGGCTGCTGGTGATATCTCTGTGTATTGAAAGCAAAATAAAATTCGTGTCAATAATCACGTAGAATCTATTGACTATAGATCCTATAATCATTCATAAATTCCTTAATTCTTCTTTTTCTTCTTCTATCCTCTTTTTTTTTTTCTTGCTATCTGGTTGACATGTTTACGTTTGTTTTTTATTCTAACTTTGTGCATTTGAATATGTTTTTGTATCTTTTTATTGTGCAAGACCCCTTGGTAGAGCAGTTTTTTTTAAACTGAAACGGCTATCCTGTTGAAATAAAACAGAAATAAATAAATTACTGAAGGATGTTAATTATTGGTTAGCTCCTAAAATTTGATTATTCCAGATGAGGCTTCACATTATATTAAAGCAATTACTACTAAGTAGATGTCTGCCAAGGATCACTTACATGTATAATGCTGAAGGCTCATAATAAGAACCAGACTGTATTAAAATACCCACATTCTTTATTTTCATGTGCAATTATCACTTGTTTATACCTACAGTGCTCTACACTGAGCGGTGCAGAGCACTTATATATTCACGCCTCACCACACAGGCGTGTTGCTACTCATTGCACATGGGAACCATTGCACATTTATCCAAGCAGGGGCCTGTTTCACAAAGGTCGCACTTAGTAAGTCAGACTTAGCGCTAGTCAATCTTAGTCTAAGTGCGACTTTTTAAGTCTGTTTCACAAAGTCAATCTTAGGCTAAGACTGACTTACTCGATTTCAATAGTAATGTACGAGCCAAAAATATGCAAATTAGCCGAATGTTGTCTGCTGATGATTTTTGAGTAATTTCTGGAAGGGAAATTGCTTTGATTTTCTGCAACTACGATTCATATGACATTACTGTATCATTCGTTATTCACAGTGCTCATTTACTGACTCATATTATTTCTCTTTTGTACATGAATAGCCGCTCGTTTGATGATTATTTTGATATAAGAGATGTTTTGTGCATGAGGCCTCTTTAATCCAGTCCCACATGTTTATATTGGACTGTGTGAAAGTTAGGATGAATGGGGTTGCTCGCGCAGCTCGCAGCAGCTAGCTGGCACTGATATGATTTCTGCATTCTGTACAACCATTCACATTGCACAATTATTGGTAACTGTGGACCTTGGTAGAAGAGGATTCTGGCTAGCCTCTTGTTGCACACGAAGAGAAGTTTTCTTTTCCAACTAGCTAGAAGTGAGTGTAGCTTAATCTGTTTAATCATTTAAATATAGGTCCTTGAATTTGAGCAAGAGATGATTCATTGAAGGTTAGGAAGGGACTGAATATTATGAACTCTGTGTGTGTTGTACCATTTATACTTGTATTGAAATTTGTAGAGTCTGCTCATTACTAATATCATGTCATTAGACAATAGCCCGACCAGATGCTGTTAATACGCTGTGCAAATAACTGGGCTGTGTATAGTTATGTCTACATATAAACTCTTATCAGTTCTAGTATATTAGTATGACTATCAATTAAACAGGGCTATGCCTAACAGTTAGTGTAGAGTCTGTGCACTGTGTTATTAATCAAGATAGGGGCGCAGTGCCACATCTTCATGATTTTGAAGAAAACAAAGTGCATGATTGCCCTAGACTGCACGTATAAGGTTAGTTAGAACCATGATAAATCATGGCTAATGGCTATCAATTGGTTGAATTTTAAAGTCCAATTGCTGGGCCCTGAGTTGAATTGGGAAGTAATTGATGAATTTATGCGTTTTCAGATTTTGGAATAGTGTTCGAGAACTGCATCAATCAAGATTAGGCATAGAAACTACTAGACCTCTAACGTTTTCTGTGTATACGTTACTGTAGCCTTTGTTGATGCGAGGCAGAGGTGACTGTCTATTGGCTAACCGTTCCTCTAACTGACACAAAATGCTGGGGGGGGGGGGGGTTGTTATGTCTTATTTTGTTTTGTTTTTTGCTTCCAGGAAAAAAAAAAGCATTCATTAGATTGTAACTGGTACGGGTACCGTAGAAATGGAAACTTGGCTAATTTCATTGGCAGTCATGTGTAGAGGTAGACCAATAAATCTGCCTCTTGTCGGGTAGCCTCTTGTTAACTGTATTTATGCAGTCGCTAATGCAGTCAACCATATTACAGACTGTATTTATGCAGTCGCTAATGCAGTCAACCGTATTACAGACTGTACAGATACAATTAGGCTACCGAACAAGAGACAAATTTATCGGTCTAACAAGTTAGTGTAAATACACACAGCCCCGTCCTGTACACAAGAGGTATAATATTTCTAACAAGTATAGGTCTAACTAATTTGTTAGGTTTTTCTAATTTGTTGTGAATGCATGATATTTATAATGGATAGGCATGCATTAATATTCATGGGTAAGCAGCTAAGAAGATAACAAAGGCAAGAAAGGATTGGTAGAAATATAATTAATTTCCGAAGTCCAGATACATGTAGATTATATACATAGCTCTTTATGAGCTAAAATTTTGGTTTAACTTAATAATTCAAACTATATCAGTACATTTGTAGGTAGGGATCTATTTTTATGACTATTTTTAATTTGGACCATTGTTCCGTGAATAGTGTAGGAGTAGACCCTCTACGAAACTAGTGATTCTCTAGTTTGTTAAAAATACTGCCGTCTCACTCAGGATAAGATAAAGTGGAAGAAATTAATGAATATTAGGAGTTGATTATGCTTTTGAAATTCCCATTTTGGAATTTAAGTCTGACTTTACGCATGGCTTCAGGCCATGCGTAGAGTTACGCAGGACTTGGTGGGACTTACGCATGACTTAAGCTTTGTGAAACAGGATTCAAAGTCCTGCGTAAATTTACGCAGGACTTAGGGATTTACGCAGGGTTTGGGGATTTACGCATGAGTTAAG
Organism: Diadema antillarum; assembly: GCF_040938485.1. NCBI lineage: Eukaryota > Metazoa > Echinodermata > Echinoidea > Diadematoida > Diadematidae > Diadema > Diadema antillarum. Next base: position 257,242 of record NW_027271253.1, on the reverse strand, counting down.
TCAAACTTAAATCTTTGTGAAACACCCCCCTGTCTGTGTAGATGTGCGGCACAGGCATTCGGGATTTGCCTACTGAATGGGGTGGGATAATTTTAATCGGAAAGTTGAATGTCGTGTCTGGAATTTCGATAATTGCAGCCCCATATGCTTCGGCCCAAAAGCAACCTGCAAAGTGTTTTAGTAGGGTCCAATGTTTGTTTTCTTTTATTTTTCTCGCTGAGACACGCCGCGGCACGAAAACGTAATTCTGTAATTCTGGTAGGCCTAATCCAGGCACTTCTACACACACAACCAACGACAACGTGTAATAACGCGCAACCCAATTTTAGCTTTACGGGAACCGACTGCGGCAATGTGATATTGAGAGAAAAATATGTGCGTTATTCGCTGACATGTCCAGAGTGGATTTGGCAAAATTATATGACCTAACATCCATTAATATCATGAAACATAGAGTGAACATACTGTCAAGTTGCGTAATTTATTAGATTTTCAGCAGTCAACACGAACATTGGGAAATAACTGCGCACGAAATATGTACGGAGTAGCTTCGCGCAGTAGTACTTTATAGAACGGCCACGGCGCATGCTACGTGGTGATCAATGCGGTAGGATAGTAGTGCTCTGTGTTTCCTTGATACTATGCGGGTTCCGCACACAGGGCGCTGCGTGCATGATGCCAGCATTGCAGCGCGTTCAACCCGTGAGCCTTTCTGGCGTGCAGCAGTCACCACTCGACGATAGATAATCTTCGCGTTTGAACACTGTAACAAGGCAGTACACAAGAAGTGCAACCGTTCTTTGAGGTACAATTATCCCATCCGCCTTGTGCTTCGAGAGCCAACCAGGCTGTAAAATAGGAACTTGTTGAACTACTGAATACTTACCCCACTTTTACAGTCATTACACGACATTTACAGGCCACTCAATCCACGAAATTCCACCGATTTTGAGGTGTTCTGAAGAGAAATTCTCGTGGACGCAGCATACGCGATGGCGGAAATGACGTAGGCCACAGGGGCGCGCGTACGTTCTACTGACGTCACGAAGTATGTTGACCTCATCCTGTACTAGTAACGTACGCAGCAGCCTTGGTGTGCGTCCGTGGTGCTCGAGAATTTCGTGCTTTCGGCATGCAGTGCTTTCGAAGAATTTCGAGTTTTGAGCCAAGAGCTAGCTATGTATGACAAGAAAAAAAAATGTATTTTTCATAAAACAATAAGTTTCATCAAACAATACAATACGCTTGGTTTGGAAAAATATGAAATAAATAAATGTTCTGAGAATATATTATGTTTTCGTTTTCTTTGCAGCCTCTTTACTACTACATTGATTGTAGTTAGTATCATACAGCATGCCCCCCACCCCCCCCCCCCCCCAAAAAATATATATATATAATCAGATTTTCGCTTTGGTAACTTTCAATTATGATGAACTGTCTGAATGCTCTTTTAATTCAGGATATAAAAATGTATACCGTCTTGTACCTTTATTTTGCGGAAAACCCCATTTGATTTGGTTAAGTGGTCACAGAGAAATTTAATTTGTCATGGGTCTGTAACTCTTCCACTTATATCAAACTTACATACATTAATTTTGAAACTTGTTTTTTTTTCTTTTTTTTGGGGGGGGGAGGGGGAAAGGGGGGGACATTCCCATATATGTGTAGCAAAACAATCACATAAATGTCACTACATCAACAACAACGTAAATGTTCCACAGATGTAATGTAACAAACAAACACACACACACACACACACACACACACAAACGCATACAGAAAATAAAGAAAAACAAAAAATAACACACACACACACACACACACACACATACACATACACATACACATACTATATATACTTACTACATATCCTAGAAGATTGTTCAGATTGTACGACACTTTGTAATAGATGTACCGGAGAGCGATTTCACGTTTCAACGCCAGGAAAATAGAAAGAGAAATGTTACAACATTAATATGTCCGTGGCGCTGCTACACCGCGGCTCCGGGGTGGCGCTTCCGATCCAAACTTTGATGAAGTACCGTATAAGAGCAGGTGGTACTGTGACGTAACAGAAGATGAATGATTGCATGCGCGCGCGTGCAAGCAGTAATATACGGCGCCATGGATACTGGGTAATGCACACATTGCGGCTCGTTCAATTCATCGAATCAGAAAATGAGCTGCATTTACATTGGATCAAAAGTACAAGTAGAGGGAACAGGTGAGATCTTAAAGCCATTTTACGTCCAGGATTCTGTGCGTCTGTGATGAATTATTACCAAAGAGGTTACATACGTGTACTGTATTATCATCGCTCTAACTATCATATGTTGGCAGTGTTGTTTCCTTAATCCTCGTGTGAGTATATTCGTATAATGATGCTGAATGTAGAATTAAGGCAATCGAGAAAAGTGGCACCTGCATTTCTGTGGGTGTAGGCGTAATACATTTGTGCTGTATCAAGGCCCCTACTTTTGTTTTCTTTCTCTTGTTTATTTTTTTTACACTGATAGATGCAATTGAGATACAGGGTTTCCCCTCTTGTACAGTCTTAAAGGGAACGCAAATCCAAAGAGCAATGTGGATTAAGTGAAAGCAGCAATATAAGAAGAACACATCAGTGAAAGTTTGAGGAAAATCGGACAATCGATGCAAAAGTTATGAATTTTCAAAGTTTTGTTGTTGGAACCGCTGGATGAGGAGACTACTACAGGATATGACGTATGAGTTGACAACAATACAAAGAAAATATAAAGAAAATTCAACAAAAATTCACTTTTCTAGCATTATGAAAGACCACTTGACTAACCGCTTTCAGAAAGCAAGGGAATGATTGCTACCCTCAACATAATTATGTCAGTATCAAGTTGATGGAATTTGTAATTTTCATGAACAATGAACTTTTGTGGAATTTTCTTCATATTTTCTTTATTTTGTTGTCCACTCATACGTCATAACCTCTAGTAGTCTCCTCATCCAGCGGTTCCTACACCAAAACTTTAAAAGTTCACTGATAACTTTTGCATCGATTGTCTGATTTTCCTCAAACTTTCACTGATGTGTTGTACTAACGTTGTTGCTTTCACTCAATCCACATTGCTCTTTGGGTCTGCGTTCCCTTTAATGTATTCAAACCGGTTTTCAAAGTCACATTGCAGTGGACCATTGAATGTAAATGTTAAAAGCAAAACACAAAACGAAACGAAACGAAACAAACACCACATGCGATACAAGACACAGTGTATGTCATCATTTGCAGGTGTATAAGCCTACATTGCGAGTATAAATTGTTTCAATTAGATTTCCAAACTCAAAAGGAGATGATCAAATACATCAGGACATACAATTTTTGGAAAGCACCAGCGCGTTGTGTTCAGTAACAAACCAGAACCGGAAATAGATTATTTGGCAGTCCTAGCTCTCACTATAATTATCAAGATAGGGAAAGAAACATGCAAAATCACAGTTAAAATCTTGAAGTATGATATCGATCATAACATAATTTCAGCAGACAGTACATCGTGTGGAACAAACTTCGAGCGCGTTAATTTCGTTACTTTATTTTCATCTGAATGATTCGGGAGATCGATTCCTCGAAGAGTGCATAAAACAGTGTTTAATTAAAAGCACGTTAATATGACATATTTGTAAAATTCAAGACTAGAAATATTTCTTCGCTATTTTGTTTGTCCGTTAACATTTTCCAATGGTCGATGTGATTTTGCAAGCATAGTGTGCCATAACGGGCACAATTAGCATCATGGATATAAATAGTAAAACGAGTTTCTCAGGAATTGAGATTGTATTGCTTTGATATGTACGTGATTGAGGCAGGAAAATTATTCTGAAGTAAGTCTCCTTTCCTTGTACTATTTGTCTTGTCATAATTGCATCAGTATCATGGCCCACATGATGGAAATTACAACTTCCTCAACAACTGCAAGCTTGTTAGTGTTCAGATAGAGTTTTTGCTGAAAATAATGATATTGATGGCGTTGATGATAGATAGTAGCTTACCGCAACTGCGATACAAATATATATAAATGAGAGAAATTGTCATTAATATGATGTCACTTTTGCAATGATCAAAATAGTGAAAGGAACAATGAAACAATCAGAGGAGTAAGTGGACCTGCATGATGGAGAACTATAATGATATACGACACTAATTCAAAGCGCTTTCCAATTAATGCGCTTATGTGTAATATCTGTTTATCCCCATGTTGAGCGTGGATAGACTGTTCAGAGACTCTTAACGCCGGATAGATAGACGGAGTAACGAAAGATGTTTGATAACAAGAGGTACTGATCGAAATGGTAGACTGCGAGATGCTCATGCGTTATAAAGTTAAAGTGTCGTACTGGACCCTTTTCATCGATTCCTGTTTTGGGGGATTATACATGCGTTAGGCCGAGTGATGGCGCGATCTCGAGAGATGCTGTGAACGTGCTGCCTCAGTTCTGGGATCGCGCTATCACTCGGCTGAAAGCGTATAGTCAGGAAAAAAATGATAAAAATAACAGTCAAAAATTAGACAATATCTGATCTTACGCGGCATGGCGCAATTTGTGCTTTTTGCTGTTACAAGACCAGTGAGTGGTTTCCAAAAGCTATCCCGCAAAACACTGCACAAAATGAGCATTTTATAAAGTTAAAATTGACATGAGAATGATACAAATATTGGTGATGATGGAAAGTTATGATTTATTGTGGTATCTTAAACACAAGCACAACGCTCTTTAATTCTTTATTTTTTCATCCTCGGTTGCAGACGAAAAACCCAACTAAAGGCAAAGGAGGCCCTCTACCACAGATTCAACCATGAACGCGTTGACGCGGAAGCAGGAGTCGGCCGTGATCGACCCCGATGAGCTCGTCAACGCCGAGGCGGAGCTATGCCAGCTCAAGCAGCGATATCGCATCGTGCAAAACGATCGCAAGGCCTACCTCGATGAGTCCAGCAATGTTCTTCGAAAACAGCGGTAAGAAGGGGTCAACGTACTTTCTCACGAATGATGATGTATATCCAGGTTTCTGTTTGAAGATCACTATAACTATTGAGTACTGTTGTCAGGTCTTTTCGTTTGGCCACATGTATTGCGTGATCATCAGGGAAATCGATTCAAGTCAACATTGCATTTTGCATTCAGATTAGGCATCCTGATGGGGGCCGATCCTGAAATCTGTCAGTTGGTGTTCATATAAGCGGAGTAACATGCTATGGCTCAGTCCGAAAGAGGTCGTAGAAGTGAATAGTGAAAAGACTCTACTTGCTTGTGACGTCATAATAAAAGAACCGCATATTATAGGCAATGTGTAGGCCCACATAATGTCCAGTCTAAGAGCGGATGAAATTAATAAAAGTGAGATTGCAACCATATTATCAAAGAGATTGGTTCGAGTAGATATTGTTATTCTACATTATGCGCGTGCTCTTTCTATAACTCTGAATATTCTAGCATATTAAAAGGTTACAAAATACGAGTACAATTTGTATAGGTATAGTCTCTCAGGAAGACGACGAGTCATTCTTTTCTTTATACTTTGCTATTTTCATCATCAAGGAAATACATAGAGTCCCTACTGGAAGAGAAAGACGAGTTCAAGATGGACATGCGATTGGTCGAGAGCATGACCAATAGGAAACGAGATGCAAATGACCTAGAGACTATGACGATGCTATTGGCCACTTGCAGCGAGGGGAATCGGCAAATAGAGGAGGAGAAGAGTAACATCAGAGCATGTGACCTGAAGGCAAGTCGTCTCCATCAGATTGTAGTTTGAGAGGACACGGGACTTCAAGCTCGTAACCATGCCAACGGCAGAAATTTGCACACGACACGTGCAATCGAAGTAACGTCCGCACCGTCAATCAAAAGCTCCCCTACTTATCATGATTTATGTTACACGCACGCACGAACACAAATATACTATCAATGGAATATAATTATGCTACAATATTATAATAATATGATATCAATAAGAATGGCCAGATGTAATAGATAATGACAACATTCATCATTATTTTCATCATCATCATCATCATCATCATCATCATCATAATCATCGTCTTTATCATCACTATACTGTAATTCATCATCCCTATATAGGTAATTATCATACTTGGAAAATTATTACAAATGTCAGAATAATGTATACTATCTAATTATACTGAATGTCAATAGAAAACAACTATGATTGCTATGATAGCAGCTATAATAATTGCATCATGGAAATGACAGTAATTGTTCTATATCAAAAATTAAAGTAGGCCCTAGTGGAGATGATAACGGTAGCGGCAAAAATAATATCTGGTAACAACGTCAAACGATTATAGACGCAGTATCACATTGTAGAGTAATACGAGTGTAGCAAATCAATGTGTCTCCCTTTATTTTGCCATGGAAAGCTTTCGATCGCTAGTGACTCTAATCTGACTCGTCTGCGAGTTCGAGGGGGTTGGAACGCCGATCAAGTCCGCCAGATGACCAGTCGAAAGAAGATTCGGACAATGGAGAACAAACTCGATAAGGTATTATTATTTCATTTCGTTGTCGATTTAGAGGTGGCAGTGATTCGTATATTTCGTTCTTTGCTCATCAGACAGCCGGGCTATATGGAAATATTCTTCCTCTAATTTAAATTAAAAAAAGTTCGGAGTTTGTGATAGTGAGAGCGTTTGCGATTTTGTTGAACATTTATACACACTTGTGAAATGATGTGACGGATTATGATAAACAAAATAAATAAATCTGTATTGCTGGTAGCTATAAGTATGATAAGAGCTAGTACAATGAAAAATCAACTTTGGAAGGCTGTGCGAGTAATGGGGAAAAGACAATATTTATAATGTAAAATTGTCATCATTATTTTGACAGTCTGATATACGTGCTTCTTTTTCTCATATTGAATATTAATGCCTACTCATCAATTTAGGCCCATATATTGTGAAAGATGGAATCTTGATGCCCTGATCAAGGATATTAAAGTAGGTAATGAACATTGTGAAAATGAGAACTGCATATTGCGTTGCATGTGGAATTGTCTTGGATGTAAAGGTGAGATTTTCCCTGTATCACAAACTGTTCACTTAAAAGGGAACCCAAACCCAAAGAGCAATGTGGATTGAGTGAAAGCGCAGCAACATTAGTAGAACATATCAGTTGTCAGTGAAAATTTGAAGAAAATCGGACAATCGATGCAAAAGTTATGAATTTTTAAAGTTTTGGTGTTGGAACCACTGGATGAGGAGACCACTAGAGGTTATGACGTATGTTTGGACAACAATATAAAGAAAATATAAAGAAAATTACCCAAATCCAATTTACTAGCATAATGAAAGAGCACTTGACTAACCGCTTTCAGAAAGCAGGGGGAATAATTGCTACCCTCAACAACCGCTTAACATGTTATGTCAGTATCAAGTTGATGGAATGATTAATTTTCATGAAAATGCATTTTTTGTGGAATTCCCTTTATATTTTCTTTATATTGTTGTCCACACATGAAGCTATAGCCTCTAGTAGTCTCCTCATCCAACGGTTCCAACACCAAAACTTTAAAAATTTATAGGCCTAACCTTTGCATCGATTGTCCGATTTTCCTCAAACTTTCACTGATAATGTTCTAATGTAATGTTGCTGCTTTCGCTCAATCCACATTTCCCTTTGGGTTTCCTTTAATTTGCAATCTCATTACTTCGGCAGAGGACTGTCGCATTCAACAAAGCTCTAGCCACGAACTGCGATCTCCGCGATCAAATCCAGCAGCATCGCCGAGAGCTGCAGCTCTTCAACGGCACGTACCAGTCGCTGCTTACCCGGCAGGCCTTGCTCAAGGAGGAGATGAACGAGACCATCGAGCAGTCCACGGCGGCTTACGACAACAGGTATACCATAGCGATGGGCGGAGCAGGGATGGGGTGACGAAGGATTTGTATTGAAGATGTGACAGTGATGATGATGGTGGTGGTGGTGGTGGTGATGATGACCACTTCGACGACGACGATAATGATGATGATGTTTGTGTGACGATGATAAAGATGATGATAATGATGTTGATAACGATGGTGGTGATGTTAACAACGATGATGATGATGATGATGATGATGATGATGATGATGTTAATGACATGATAATGACAACGAATATATGTTAACGACGATGATTATACTATAATGATGATGACGGTGATAATGAAGAAAGTAGGGAGCTTTAGATCTGCAACGGGGACGTTAAGACAACGATTGCGTTGATTGTTCTCCTCACTCCCCGCGTCGTGTTGCAAAGCAACTTTAGATTACGAGAAGACGCAACCTACAATATAGAGTAAAATTTCACCCGATATAATCACTGCATCAAGTTGCTCTCTGCGTCGTGAATTTGCAAACTCAGACGACGCGAGATCGATTTTTAATAGCAAATGTACGCATGGGCAAAATATGTGTTTTTTCCCTCTGAACATCCGCGGTGTGGAAATCTAAAGCTCCTTAGTATCAATTATGACGTAGTTGATAATGAGGCATTTGATGACGAAGATGAAAACGATAATATACTCAGTAGTTGATAATGCTTATGATATAATTCGTGGAAATTAGTGATGGAATGATCATACGAAAAGATGAAGTATGATATGATTTTGATGAAAAAGAAGAAGAGGGAAATGAGCAAAGATGATGATCACTATAAAGATGATGAAGTTGCAGCATTTGCTGACGACAACGATATTTTTGTGATCTGTAACGTACGAGAAAGATGATAGAAGATCATTACAATGACCACGACGGAGAAACATGGTAAAATAAGGAGAATTAAGACAGCAACATAACAACAACAATGGCAAAAAACAACAACAGAGAGGTAAATGATAAGCATTAATTTTTGTTAGGCCTGTTAAGTAAGATTAAGAAGCTGAAGACACTGTTGGTGTTTCGCAGGGAAGAGTGCCTGACCAGGATGGCGACTCTCAACGAGCGAAACGAAAAGGACGAAAGCCACTACAACAACACGATCAAAGAGCTCAAGCGCATCCTCGCCCATGACCAGAAGCTGAAGGAGTTCATGAGCCTCAAGACACAGGACAGGTCGGAGCTCCTCAAGGCTGCCTCAGACATCGCCAAGAAGAAACAAGGTATAGGCTCTATATTCCGGTCGATATCAATTCTATTCAGATAATGACCAATGATGACCAGTGACTTATAGCTGACTGCACCGAAAAATGGGTATGTTAACTTCAGTATTCAAGCAAGTAGAGTCAAACCTGCCTTAGCGGCCACCTGCCGTTATATGCAGTCACTAAAAACAAAATCCCCCACACATTAAAAGAGAAAATCCGTGTTAAAGGCTCTGTCTGTAGCGGTCGCCTGTTTATAACGGCAATTTTATTGTCTCCAATGGGTGGCCGCTATAAACAGGTTTGACTGTATTAAATAAACTTCCTAGCTGAAGGTTATCATCAAGACAATATTGAAACTATTATTTTTTTTTTTTAACTGGAGAAGTCGAGGGGCAGAGTCAAAAGTTAGAGCTAATATGCGTGTAAGTGAAAAAGAAAATAATTATGTAAAAGGAAGGAGGTAAAATATACGGCGAGGAAGAGGAAGAAGAAAACGATGAAGGTAGTGATATTGGTAATGATTAGTAGCAGTTGTTTATTATTAGTATTATCATTATCATCGTCATTATTATTATCATTATCATCATTTTCATTGTTATTATTATTATTGTTATTATTATTATCATTATTATAATCATTATCATAATCATTATCTTTATTGTTATTGTGATGATGATAGTGATGATTATCAGTAGTAGTAGTAGTAGTAGAAGTAGTAGCAGCAGTAGAAGAAGAGCTGTAGGAGGCACTAGGCAAAATTCAACTTAATTTTTCCCTCCATCTGAAAGTGAGGAGGATGAGGAGAAAGAGTAGGAGAAGGAAGAAGAGAAGAAAAATGACATATCCCGCCAGTAGGAATTCTAAGAAATATTTAATTCAATATTTTTTATCAAAGATCTTGAAAGATTTCGTCTGTCAATAATATTGCGAACTCTCGTCCTTGTCATCACTATTGTTTTCATCTTGATCGCAGCCAAGAGCAACAAAGTGTGTCTCCACAAAGACGAGATCAAGGCCTATCAGGTCGTCTTCGAGCGCCTCAAGCAGCACTACAACGATCCCGACCTCGATCACCTCATCCGCTGCTTCCTCGACCAGGAGGGCGTCAGCTTCGCCCTCTTCAACTACAACAGCGAGCTCAAATGCGACATCGAGACTCTGACGGCTCGAAACGAAACGCTGAAACGCGACATCGAGACCTTCCTCGAGCAGGGGTCTCTGCTGGAAGGGGAGAGGGTGCACATGATGAAAGACCTCGAGGTGGGTAAAGGGCGTGGTAGGCGGGAGATAATCTTCCCCTTGGATATGACTCTAAACAGCAGAATTCTAAAAGATTTAGATTGTCTAGCCCACAATCTTACAGGAAAGAAGTACATAACGGAAAATGTCTGTCCTCAGATGGAGAAAAAAAAAACATAACTATGGTTACTTGAACTTTGCTGTCTGGAAAGATCTCGGAAGAGGCTGCATGTGATTTTAGCAGAAGTGTAGGCAGGAACACTAGGCGAAGAATGCTGTGTGAGCGAAATAAATCGTCAACCAACAACCAATGACTTTGGATATTGGTATCAAATTTCTGACTCCTGTGGCATGCAATTCGGCATGATACATTGTTGTAGCTTTTGCCAAATTGTCATGACTTTATGCTAGGGATAATGTTGCACGTATTTTCATGTCTATTTTCAACCTTACATTCATCTAATAGTATTTTAAAAGTAAACAAAATCACTTCTATCATGACTGTGTTTGGTTACATTTGGCAATAACGCGCTCTAATTACACTCTATCTGGTATATAACTTTGTGTCATTATTACTGCTTACAGTTGTTTTCATTTTTGCAGACCTCTGAGTTCATTCTTCCATTTTCCTGCTGCTCTTCTTTTATCAGGCCAAGTCAAGTGATGTCATGTCTACCGCCGACGCCGTCGAAAATCAGCTCAAACGAAGTCGCAAGGACCTCGACATCATTATCCGCGCCATCGCCACGTTCGTCAGGAAGCTCGGCTGCGACACCTCGGCGGCCACCGGCCGCCTGGGCTGCCGCGGCGCCATCAACGACCGTAACGCCATGATGATTCTCGGGCTCGCTGAATCCGTGTGCGATGACATGATCCTGATCGAAGCTTTCCGACAGCACGTGGTGAGATTCTTTTTTTTTTTTTTAAAGACAAATTCTTACTTGATTTCTGCCCATATCTGCAAACTAGTTGGAGCATACTGGCTCATAAAATAGTCAAGCTTTCTCCGTGGACGTCGCACGTTGAATAAGAGAGTGTACGTCACGAGTTCGACACCACGGATCATACAGCCCCTCAGTCATACAGCCCATGAATTCGACACTAAGCAAATAGGGTCCATGAGCCCGGAACTAGTCAAACACGACCCTTGAGACTGACACACTAAGCTCCGTGATGTAATGTCAGCCTCATGGGCCTCGTGGGCCTTGTTTGCCTATAGTGTCGGTTTCATGGCCATATCTGAACTCTTGGGCTGTATGACTCGTGGGCAGTATACAACTCAGGTACCTTTTTCTTTTTAATGTCGAACTCGTGGGTGTCAGTCTCGTGAGATGACCCCGAATAAGATTCCCTGAGAGTGATGGACACCGATTTCGTCGGTCGCAGATTCCGCGAAGAATATAATTATCTCAACAATATAAGTCTTCCCTTACAAAGGGAAACAAAGGAAAGAAACATTGAAACTAATATCTTGTATCATGTAATGTATAAATTATGTCTCAAACAGCAAAGAAATGTTTGATTTTGTCTATTTTCTTTTGTCTCTGGTTTGGCAGATAAATCTGAAAAGTACTCTAAGAAAGAAGGCACCTGTAGGCGCTCAGCAGGGAAGCATCATTGCTGCTAGGCTTCGCCCCAAGTCGCCCGTTGCAATATCCATCAAGCCCCCGTCAATCGGGTATGTCTTTGACACGGAAAAAGACTCTTCATATTGTGATGATTCTGACCTGCGGAAATGTTTTCGAAAATTTGTTTTCCATGACAGATTAGTTAATGGAATATTTGACCAATTTAAGTTTTGTGAAGAAGGCACTATCATGAGCTGATGTGAATACAGTATTTGATAATTGCAAGAAGGTTCAACTTTATGTTCAAATAGTATCAACAACGCAATAAGCGTAAAATGCGACGAGTTTCTAGAAGTCGTTTCAAAATGGCTGCGCTACTATAACACAACGGTCTAAAATAGCATTTTAAAAAGAAATATATACATATAGAAATGGAGAAGGTGGCATAACGAATAAAACTCGCGACTTCCAATCGGAGGTCCCGAGTTCGAATCTCTTCAAGTGCCTATACGTCCTTGGACAAAATGTTTTAACCCACCATGTTCGTCTCAACTCGGGTGTAATAAGTATAGGTACATGATAAAATTGGATAATAGTGATGACAAAGCCTTCAGGTAGAGCAGTGGCAACAGTGATCAGAGCCATACCCTGGATAAAGAAGACAATACTATAATCTCAGCAAGATGGATTTCCTCTTGCATTTGGTGATCTTGTCTTCTAGCACGGAATACCCTAACTGGATGACTCGAGAATTAGTCTCCTATTGTTCTCTTTTCCCTGTATAACTCAAGCAGATTCTCATAAATTTTTCTCTTCTTCTATCCAGGGAGGACGGTGAAATTCCTGCCGACCTGGAGGCAATTGCCAGTAGCAACATGGACGAGTCCCAGCCGCTCTCGCTGCACGAAATTCGCCGCAAGGTGGTGACAGCCATAGAGAAGCGCGAATTACATCACGCCTCGCTTAGAAACGACTGTCATTCGCAGTCTACGAATCCAAGCTCGCGAAACGACGCGTCAGCCGAGGACTACCATTCCGACCACGCAGACTCACACGAGGAATTGGTCATTACTTCCGGGTCACATGCAAATACATTGTAGAAGCAACCCCCATCATTCAAAATTTGGACACTTTAACACCATGCAGGAGTCATTATCTAGATTCATTAATTGCAAAATTAAATACATCTAATCTAAAGTGCAAATGAAAAAAAGATACATGTGCCTTTTAAATCTTCCAGTTATCAAAGTAAATGTTACTGTTTCTGCTTTTTGACAGTTTGTAGAAAGCTAGGGATGCGCAAGTAATGGTCTATTTGATGTAGAATGTCATCATCAAACTAGGAATAAAGAATTGTTCTTTAAATGAAAATGACCTGCTTGAGAAAAGATGAAGAAATGGAGACATGATGCTCAATTTGTAATACCTGAAAAGAACTTTGAAATATGCGATTCTTGTCCATTAACTTGAAATTCTATTCGAAACTTAAGTAAATGTATCATCTTTTTGCAGTTGCACTTGAAACAAAACAAAACAAAAATGAAAATAAATCCCTGCAACTACATTTCAAAGCAACGAAAATCAGCGTATCATGTGTAGTCATCATTATTTGTGATGTACAGTATATGGCACTGTATGGGATCATGGGACTGTATGAAAATAAGATGTGTGATACATTTTGTACATTGCAGTACAAGGCATATATTTGACATCCCCCCCCCCCCCCCAAACTCATGTTGTGCCCCATCCTCTCCCATTGTCCTGCATTCTTGGGCAACACTACTTAGAACTAAGTTTACTCATTTCCACACCACAGGCACATACTATTTTACAGGGGCAGATCCAGGAATTTCCTAAAGGGGGGGGGGGGGGGGCGCAACTAATATTTTTGGTGCTTTTTCCGGGCTTCATCTCACTTTTTTCTTTTTATTTCTTTTGTTTTAACAAAAAATAAAGAGGGGTGCGCACCTGGTGCGCCCCCCTCTGGATCCACCATTGCATATAGGCACACACACAAACACACTTTTTGACAAACTTGTATCACAAGGTAAGATACTAGTAGTCCGTTGTCCAAGCACTGATCACACTACATGTACATGTATACTTTTTGCCTTGGGAGACAATATTTTCTCACTGAATCATTTAATATTTTGCCCTCATTTGTCAAATATCACACACACACAAACACACACACACACACACACACACACACACACATACAAACATACCGACATACACACAAGTTTATTAATCTTGCCTAAACTTAGCACAGTGTAATCCAAATGGCAACTCATTTTGTAATGTTAAACGCATGGAGAAGGTAGCACCATTCCATAGGAGCCGACAAGACTCATTAAAACCTGTCATCCCTTGTCAAAACTACAAACACACGCAAAGAATCAGACACACACACACACACACATCTTTATTGGAGAAGCCAGTATTATTTCATGGCATTTGAAGTTCACTTTGCCCGTAGTTCCAATTTGCATCCCTTGTAACACAGTAAGTCAAGAATGACAGGACACACAATGTGTACAGCATAGAAAGTATAAATCTATTTCTGTATCAAAATATTGCATTCATCACAGTACTGCCAAAAAAGCAATCCCATTCTGTATGCACCTATAACTATATATTGTACTAATTCACGGAGATGACTTCTTTTTTGCCAAAGTAACCTTCATTTTCTAAAGCATCTAAAAGGAAGTGCATATTTAGATACTGTGGTAAGGGATATTTTAGGCTCAATCACATGCATTTCTAGATATTCTGGGCCATAAAAAACAACAACAAACGAACAGCAAACTATGGTGTAAAAAAAAATGTGTATCAACATTTAATACAAGAAATGAATGAAAGTAATGTCCAACTTAAGGTCAACACATGATTGTCTAAAAGAAATTTGCACTCTTACTCTTGTACACCCTGTTATCTAGGAAAGTCATAATGCAGGGAGAAAATTAAAACTAAAAAAATGAAATGAAAACATACAATAAAATCAACTTGAAAATTTTCCTCTGTCCATATGTCAATGTATGAAGCCTGTCTCTCCCCCCCCCCCAAAAAAGTACATTTTTTGGAAATCACAGAACAGCCAATTTGCTAAGAGTTATACATCTGCCATTGTATGCACATATCCTATATTGCTCTCAGACAAATGTGACAGTGCACCTCAAAACGAACAACAAGTCGCACACACTGATTTTGCGTGAGGACTGAAAATAAGTGAAATGGTCAACTTAGCCGAACTTGACTTTTTCATATTTTCTGAAAGAGCGGGTCTTCTTTTACATTATGCTAAAATTTGGTATCATAAAACGGGCAGAAAAGTGTGTTTTTTAGCAGTTTATCTCGAACATTTTTGGTAGAATAGTGTGATAAAGTGTGTCTTTAGAATCCCTTTTTCATTTCTGAAAACCTTGTCCACACTCTTCACTTTCAACTCTAAAAACTTTTGAAAGGATAGTGCTACTGCTTTGAAAGTTGGCATTAATTATGGACATAATGTGTTAATGAGGCATGCTTAATTTCAGTTTACTCTGATAATCCCTTCATTGTTGTTACTCTGGTGGTTTACTTCCTGTTTTTTGTCCCATTCATCGCACAGCCAGCACGGTTTGGTAAAGATTAAGCGCTTGAATAGACACTGTACTTCAGAGCCTCTTTTCTCAGTTCACACTTTTCCTGAGTTTGTGCTTTCTTTCCAATATTTAGATAGGTTAGGAGAGTCCATTTGATTTGAGTTATACATCATTTTAAAGCTTAAAGTCTACTCTTTCAGAATATGGTCTTAACTAAAAATTCATGTCTGGCGACTTTTTGTTTTGAGGAGCAGGGTCACATATTTATCTCTTGAACTAACGATGCATGCATATTTGTGGTAAATGACGATGCATACAGACATACATGAACTAGTAACTGATGACTGAAGTTAACCAATATCATAAAACTTGAAGCAAATCTCATGGAAAATTAGAGAGAAAATGAAACGACAAAAACTTTACACGTCAATATGATTACAAAACAAATATGAGTGAAAATTTTGATTTAGTTTGGAAGTTTTACAAATTGGCAGCAGGATATGATGGCTGTGTTTCTGTATATCTTCTGTGTCTATACATATAGGGCTACATATTCACAAACAAGAGACCCGGGGGTCTCGAGCTCACCTGAGTATCGCAAGTTCACCTTCCATGCATTCTGGCAGACTCTTACCTGAGAACATTGGAAACTTGTGGTGGGGTAGCTTTGAGAGCTGGGGGCATGGTGTCCATTTGCATATTCCATCACACTGGTAAAAATACCTGCAAGGTACACTGTACTTTATAGAATGCTGGACTATGCAGTTTTGAAACTTTTGAAATGAACAAACTTGGAACTACAGTCATCAATGTACAAACACAAAGTAACTTTGCTTTATCAAGTCTGGTTCTACAGAAGAATTGTAAATATTCCTAAATGTTTGGGGGGGGGGGGGGAATAAGGCCCCCTCGGTCCCCAAAGGGGAGCATGGTGCCCTGTTGAAGAAATTGAGATCTTAACCAGGGGCGGATCCAGGAATTTCGTAAAGAGGGGGCGCGTTTACAAAATTAAAGGGGGGGGGGGCGCATGCACCCCTCCCCCCATTTTTTTCTTTTTATTTCTTCTGTTTCAACAGAAAATAAAGGGGGGGGGGGCGTGCGCCGGTTGCGGTCCTCCCTGGATCTGCTACTGTTAACTCCCTGGCATGCAACCTGTCAAGTTTGGTGAATATTCATGAACACGTACAATTTACACCACCATTTGGACCCATTCCACCCCACTCCCTTGGGTCAAAAGGGGGGGGGGGGGGGTCCCAAGGGGGAAGGGGCACCCCTGATTCTGCCATGAACAAACTTGAAACAACAGTCATCGACTCATTGTATTAACTTAGCTCAATCACTTCTAGTTCTAGAGAAAATCTAGTTATACCCCTAGATTCCTTACTAGGGGTGGGGGGGGGGCCCCCTGGGGGCCCCCCAGGTGGGGCATGGTGCCTATTTGATAGAATTGAGATTCTATTCCCCTAGGGATGCTACCTGCCAAGTTTGGTGAAAATTCATTAAGGGGTTTTCAAGAAAAAGATGAAAAATTACAATTTAGGCCCCAATTTAGGCCCCCTGGGGTCCCCCAGGTGGGGAATGGTGCCCATTGGATAGGAATTGAATTCTATCCCCCTAAGGATGCCAACTGCCAAGTTTGGTGAAAATTCATAATGGCATTTTCAAGAAAAAGATGAAAATGTACAATTTGGGCCCCATTAGGACCCCTCCCATCCCCCTCCCCTAGGTCCCAAGGGGGGCACCCCTGATTCTGCCATGAACAAACTTGAAACTACAGTCATCAATGTACTAACTCATAGCATTTACTTAGCTCTATCATTTCTGGTTCTAGAGGAGAAGATTTTTTAAGATTTCTTAATTTTTTTTTTTTTTTTTGGGGGGGGGGGGTTTGGGCCCCTCTGGGGGCCCCCCCAGGAGGGGCATGGTGCCCATTTGAACAAATTGAGATCCTATCCCCCTAGGAATGCTACCTGCCAAGTTTGGTAAAAATCGGTCATGGGGTTCTCAAGAAGAAGATGAAAATGTAAAAAGTTTACGCACGACGGACGACGGACGCCGGACGACGCACGACGGACGCCGGACGAAGAGCGATCGCAATATCTCACTTGAGCCTTCGGCTCAGGTGAGCTAATAATGTGTTGATGTGACTCACAGGAAATATAAACCTGCTATGCATGGTATACATTGTACGACATAATTGTAATAATTTTTCCAAGGCTAATAGTGGAGCATTTTTACAAGTTTGCCTCAGCTTTTATTTCTCTTCATTTGTTTATTGATCAACATTGCGTCATTTATAAAGGACATGACTTTTATTCAGGCATATTGTAATATAGATCTATGGAGAAGAAATATTCATATAAAACTCTGAATTTCATCCACAAAATGTAATGTTTAATTTTTGATTGGAAAGCATGACACTACTACCTTTGTACAGAATACATAGATTCTTCTACTGAACAGATGTCATCATTTCAAATATTAGTGTATGATCAAATCAGCCAAATCTTATAATTTGATTAGTAAAGTTTATGGAAGGCTAAAAAACATATTGTATAAAACAAGATTTTTCTTCAATTTTTAATCTAAAATAAGAATTGGTACCTCCTGCATCTTGGATCTTGGATCTGTTTTCTATAAAATGTCATTCTAAAGGTATTAATATCAGCCCTTCATATCTGAGATGGTGATGAAAAATTGACAAAGTCTGCTGCCCTCTTGTGATCGGATGCTGCAGATAATATGCTGCAGCCATAATTTGGCATCACTGCATCTCACAATGCTCCCCATTAACAAGGCTGTTTCCTAGACTCGCCTCACATTGCCTGGCAGCTGAAAAGAAGTTTTTTCTCACCTGCATGGCCACAACAAGTGTGGGACAAGCACTTTTGTGGTGTGAAAATTGTCCTGGTATGCTCTGATGATGCTGCTAACATGATTTGCTCGATTCCATGATCTTCTTGAAAATCAAACCACATTCTTGACTGATTAATGTTCATAGAGATATTATATTGCCATGATCTAGTCTTCAGCAAACCACACTACTTGCATCATAGATTCCAATGCATATACATGGATGGCTCCACACTACACACGCCATGTGACGTCCAGTTCAACTTTCATCTGTTCTATGGTTTGGCTGC
This sequence comes from Diadema antillarum, assembly GCF_040938485.1. Classification (NCBI taxonomy): domain Eukaryota; kingdom Metazoa; phylum Echinodermata; class Echinoidea; order Diadematoida; family Diadematidae; genus Diadema; species Diadema antillarum. The sequence goes on along the minus strand of NW_027271253.1, from coordinate 238,590 downwards.
TTTTTTCGCTTGCTTCTTTGCAAACCACTCGTCGCTTTTGTCAGCAGCAATTGCCTGAAAAAGATAATGTCAAACAGGATTACATAAATATTCATCTATTTCAGGAAGATATACAAAGTTCCTGTGATCTAAAATGCTCAAAATGGGTATCTGCGTAAAGTGATGACCAAGACACACATCTAAAAGAATCATATTAACCCTATATAGCCTGGCCTATTCTGAAACTGCACAGCCTGTGAAGTTAAAGTCTTAATCTCCCATATCTACCAAAACTATACCATTCCTTTAAATCCTACTCAAGTTAACGTCAAACATATTCTGCAATTAAAGTTTCAGGAAGGACAATCAGATGAATGATACCAGTAACATTCATCTCTCAAAATAGTGATGGATCAAATTCTTCTAACAAAGGACAGTTAAACTAGTACCAAAAACAAATGCAAGGTTAAGAATATTGTTAGAACAAACTCTTCAGATAAAAGAATTCCTCCCTCACCCCACCCTATCACCACGACCACCATTACCACCCCACACCATAAATGGCTTGCCATCTTTTCAAGCAAGTCAACATGTGCATGTTGTACCTCTGATAGGAGGTAGTTTCCCAATCCCTTTTACACAATGAATACTTCAGAGGAAACCAAAACCCAAAGAAAAATGTGGATTGAGTGAAAGCAGCAACATTAGTACATGTACAACACATCAGTGAAAGTTTGAGGAAAATCAGACAATTGATGCAAAAGTTATGAATTTGTTAAGGTTTGGTGTTCAAACCGCTAGATGAGGAGACTACTAGAGTTTATGACGGCATGTGTGGACAAAAATATACAGAAAATATAAAGGGACTTCTACAGTATTTTTCATGAAAATTACATATTCGATCAACTTGACTCTGACATATGTTAAGGGTAGTACATAATCATTCCCCTGCTTTCTGAAAACAGTTAGTCAAGTGCTCCTTAATTATGCTACAAAAGTGAAAGCATGTTGAATTTTCTATAAATTTTCTTTATAATTATTGCCCACACATGATGTCATAAACTCAAGTAGTCTTCTCATCTAGCGGTTCCAACACCAAAACTTTACTTCAAATTTTCACTGATGTGCTCTACTAATGTTACTGCTTTCACTCAATCCACATTTCTCTTTCGAATTTTGGTTTCCTTTAATGAGGGTCACCTGTACCGCCTCTAACAATTTTTTACACAATGGTGAGCTCACCTCGTCTAGGAGACTGTCGGCTTTGGGATCCATCTGTGAGAGTTCCCGGAAGGCCTCGTCTCCAACGAAGCAGATCTCATGTCCATCCTGGGGAGATATTTCAAGATTCAAGACTCAAAGGCCAAAATTCATAAGGGAGGTACAATTGAAACCATGGTTTACACAAATTTCTTCTGCATAAATGCGATTGACAGATTGCGTATGCCAACAGACGTCCAGGAGCAAACGCGCATTGATAAGCGCATGTTAAAGGTACGCCTATTGCACGCTAATTTTAGACCATGGTACAAATTCTGTCATGAAAATGCATGCATAACATTCGTTTTTGGTCATGTAAGTGCACTTATATTACCAATAGTATATTATGATTTAATACACACAATAGCACAGACTACACACAATGGACATTCCATATTACAATCCCTACAACAATATCTGATTGAGTTTCATTTTATTTCTGAATTTCTTTATCATACATACATGAAATACAAAGTCTATTGAACAAACAAATTGAGCACAGTATAATTTGAATCTGACGGTTAAATAAACACAGTTTTAGAAACAAACTTCATTAACCCTACTCAGGCCGGGCTTTTATGGGTGTTCTGTGGCCGGGGGGAGGGTTGATTCAACCCCCCCCCCCCCAAGATCTCGGCCGTTGATCGTGCAATCGCCACGAAAATTGGCTCATGCGTTACCTGCGGTGTAATCTACCAAACTATAAGAAAAGAAATGGAAATTTTTGTCATAATGATTAATTATACTAATATATGCATAAAATCATACATTTTGCTCTAAATCAGAAAGTGAAGCTCCTAGAATCCTAATTTTTGGTGATAACATTCTTTGTAGCAATCCTAACAATGTACTTGAAAAAAATCTGGAATCAAAATTAATTTCTTATGTATTTTATTGTTTTATGAATTTCTTATGCATTTCTTTGTTCTATGATCTTTTGTTTTAACATTTTTTTCGCAAAATTTATGACAGAACCTATTTCAAGCATAATTATGCTAAATCAATTTGTTTCAGCCTATGAAAGTGAAAATAATCATATCTTTATGAATAAGAAGAGAAGACTCCATTTGCATAGACTTTATACACAAAATCACGTTTTTGAGCCATTTTCTGTCTGACAGGCATATGTATAAAAGGTCGTGCAGCGTTGTAATGGTCAGCGCGATTTTCGCAAAAATGGTGTCAAAAGATGCGCGAGACTTGAAAGTAAAAAGTCAGAGAACGGCGCGGTCAAAAAATTTCGCGCAGCGGAGAAGTCGCGAAAAATGTCGAGGGGGGTTCATTCAACCCCCCCCCCCCCCCCCGGCCTTTTTAGGGTAAAGAGCTGAAGAGGCAAAGGAAGTGATGAAATAATGCAGAATCGAGCATGTTGTAAAACTTGTTCTAAGGCTCAGTCCCATCCAGACATGTATGAAAATCAAACTACTAACCTGTTGTTTTGTTTTATTTTTTTTCACACAAATATTTTTTTTTTTTACAAAGCCAATTGAGTTAAGCAGGAGTCACTTCAAAAGAGCCATGTGAGACATTTACAAATCAGAGCGCTCTCATACTAGAAAGGAAATGGAAAAATTGGAGCAAGGTGTTGTAGATAAAATAGAAATATTTTTGTGAGGAAAGTAGATATCGTTAATTAGGAGTGAATATTCACAAATAGTTCTAAACACACATTGGGTATAGAGCAACAGACCTGACTGGGGAAGGGGAACCCTACACATTTTTTCCCCCAAGGTGATGGGGACACTGCTACCACTCCCACTGGCATTTATCTTCTACATATTTAGGTCTCTCTTTGCATAATTTGGGCCATCCTGTGATGATCCACGAATGACTATTGGTCTTCACGTATCAAATCAGTTACCCTCCAGATACAAAAGGATTACACAGTAAAGATTTCTTGATATAAGGAAGACAAGATTCTTCCCTTTCTTCCCCCTGCAAACTTTTGCATTAAATAATGGATAATAAATTGAAAAAAAAAATCACCAAATTTTCATATCTCTCCTTAAATAAAGCTTTTCATAAACCTCTAAAAATTTTACATTTTAAAGGGATGGTATAGTATTGATGGAGATGAGAAATGGGCTTTTAACTTTTTGCGAGAGATCAAGAAACCACTTACTAAAGAGTAGAGAGCATACCATTCTAAGAGGAATAAAAAGTTGATTTGATGAAAATCGGTTTTGTAATGGCCAAGACATCCAAAAACAAAGTAAAACAAAATAGTTGGAATAAAATTTGGGTCTCATCTTTTACTAGAATTGCTCTGTTTTGGGTATCTCAGCCATTTCGAAACGAATTTTTATCAAATAAACGTTGAATTTCTTGTGGAATTGCATGCTCCTTCATATTCATATCAAGAGGTTTCTCACTATCTCACAAAAAAAAATGTTATAAACTTGACGTTAGGTCTCAACCACAACTATGTGATCCCTTTAAAGCAGCAGGTAACCAGTTTTAATCTCAGAAAGACTCACCGGGTCACCAAGAATGACCACCTCAACAGTGGCCTTGCCTGGTGTGTCCAAGCTGACCAGTGGTGTGAGAATGGTGTGTCCACCTTCCTTACTGGCTGCCTCTATGCCTGGAAGCTGAAATGAGAACAGTTAAGACAATGAACATGGAAGCACTGCCTAAAATATGCAAGCATCCAAAAACAGCTACAAAAAAACATACCTAGTTACAATTTCTTGAATTATTGCATCAAAAAAGGGAAAGAGGAAACATGCAAATATCTGATATTGACAAACCAAGGAATACATGAATACACTTACATATTGCAAATTATGTTTATTAAAGAATGAACAAAGACTTTAAAAAAATGTACTACTGATCAGAACTATCCTTAGGAGAAAATTTGTGCTTGATTTACAAGATGAAAAAGACAAGCATCCATGTACATGCACATATGTGTGAGTGTATATGTGACCCGCTACAACAAAAGGATCCTAAAGTCGCTGACGGGCGAGCCAATCATGGCCCGGAAAAATGCTATTTTCAGGCCTTTCCTTTGATCATTTAGCTTCGAAATTTCGGCAGATGATAGAAGATATATTAGACTACAAAATTATGTTAAAAACAGAAATTCAAACGTTTTGACAGATTTTGGTGATCTGACTTCAAACTCGATTTTCTCGGCTCACCCATCAGCGACTTTAGGAATCTTTTGTTGTAGCGGGTCACATATGTGTGTATATGTGCCCTTGTCCATTCTACGCCATGACCACTGAACAGTAATGCAGTAAAAAATATTCCCAAATACAAATGGTCAGTGTGGGAGGTTACCCATGATACCTGACATATACTGGTACATTCCAAACACCATTTATGCCATTTACAGCTTGTCTCGTATTGTTCACCCAGGACTGTATAATGTCAAAAAATACCACATTGCCAATCATCTTGACAAAAAGCAGAATCTACCAGCACTATGTTTGATCGATTGAATGATTATTTCATTGACAGCATAAATAAGACAAGAACTCCTACACTCCTCATTGGATTAAAGCAGCATATACAGCTACATTCATGGATCCAAGGGAAAGAATAATGGAGGCAAAAATGGTATCTTGGGAGTGTCAGAAATAAAGAGTGACTGTACATGTATTTGCTTAAATATATGCCAGTGTCACATATGTCATTATCATACACCACAGGCTTTTATGTGCCTGATAGTTTTTACTCTTTAAGTACTTCAACTACTGATCAGTGATTACATACAAAAATGACATGTCAGTCCAACACAATATGTTATACCCTGCCATGATAGATCATTCTCATGTAAAACAAATGGCAACCCTTACTGAACATTTGAGCAATGCTATTGTAGTGATATCAATGGAATGAATTATTGTATTTATCATATTCTATTTGCTGACAAAAAAAAAGAGCCACTGATAATCTTTGTCACATATGGCGTTGTGATTTACCTCCTACTGCACTCTGATTGCAAATTGGCACGTACAGTGCACTCCCGTTAAAACTAACAAGGTTAATAAGAAGTTCCGGTTACAACGAAATATAAATTCAGGCAGCAACATTGATCAGCTCTATGTATTTTCATTGTTTATCTGTTTGGCTATAACGAAATTTCGATGCAACGAAAGAAAACTGTCCGCCCCAAGGACTTCGTTATAACGAGAGTCCACTGTATGTCTGGAAAATAACTGCCAATGATTAGAGATAACTTAAAGGGTGTGTACAGTTCTGGTCGAGGTGAAGATCTAGCTTTTAACGTTTTGTGAGATATTCAGAAACCACTCTATGAGATGTCAAAGAGCATGCAGTTCTAAGGGGTATCAAAAGTTTATTCTATGAAAATTGGTTTTGATATGGCTGAGATATCCAAAAACAAAGTGAAACAAAGAGATACTAATAAAGTTGGGGCATGTCGCCTTTTATTATTAGCACTTTTTGGGATATCTCGGCCATATGAAAACCAATTTTCATCAAATAAACATTGAATCCTTCTTAAAATTAGATGCTCTTTCATATTTCATAAGAGGCTTTTCATTATCTCACTTAGGAATATTCAAAACAAGAATCCCTACCTCAACCAGTACTGTACAGTCCCTTTAATCTCTTCAATTTCTATTGTGTCACCATGGCCTTGCTGTATGACTGAGGCACTTTGTAGGGGATGGCTAACTTTACACAATTAGGTAAAGTTTGGATGAATCATCTGAATGCAGCTAGGAATTTCACAGATTTTCAACTGTATATGGCGGCCACATTTTGCAAAGCATATATAACTACCTCCGCCAAGGGAGAAGGTTATGTTTTCTTCGGCGTTGGCTTGTTGGTTTGTTGGTTTGATTGTCCATGTGCAAAATAACTCAAAAAGTTGTGAACAGATTTGGATGGAACTTACAGGAAAGGTTGAAAATGACACAAGGAACAGATAATTAAATTTTGGTAGTGATCCAGGAATTTTTATGGATTTCATGAAGGATTTTCAATATTTTGGCAGGTAGGGTCAATGAACTTGGGAGCTCAGGCTGCGCGTATTTGAGGTTTTCATACACACACTTAAGTGCGTGCTCTAGTTTCTGCTAAGGTGAGGTGCCCCGCCCAGCTGGAAATTGATGACTTACAGTAACAAAGGCTTCTGTACGGGGAAATCGGGCGACTTTCAGCACGTTTTTATGGGTGGAAATCATTAATGTATGGAAGAACAAGATCATGCTGGAAATGAGCTGCTTGGCGGAGGTCTGCGCTCTCAGAGTGCTTCTCTAGTTCATTATGTTTTTCTGCTTTAGATGCTGTGCTGTGCATGCATGGCAAACAGTCAAATGATCACCGATGCTGTGTGTATTCAACCGCCATTCAGGTATATAAACTTATGTAAAGCTTGCTTGCTGTATATGCACACTAGTGTGCAATAACGCAATCAATAACAGCAGTGTTAAGTGTATGAAACACGTGCAAATTATACACATACATATACATGTATGCACTTTGTATGTATGCAACGATAATACATGTATGTGATACATACAAAATGGTGGAAACTTGTCTATAGCAATGACCTGTCTACAATGGCCACTATTTTTGTCTCCCTTATAGGTGGTCACTACAGATCCAGGTTTGACTGTACTGATGAAGGTGGCGTACCTGTTCCCTTGGGCAAGCAAAAGCTATTCTCCCGAACGCCGTCTTGTGATCCACAGCACCACCTTGGTCCTGGAGCTCTAACTTGCACTGGCCATTTCCGAAACCAAGAAGGGCGCTCTTCGGCGACTGCTCATAGAGGGTCATGCCGCAGAGTTTGGTCCAATAGTCTTTCCAAGACAAAAACAAACGATAGTCAAACTTTTCGTTTCCCTATTGAAAAACACATTGCACATGTTATCACTCAACACTTTACCCTCACAAACACTGTTTATAACCTCTGGCAACGAAGGGATTATGTTCTCATAACATGCTGGTTCGTTTGTCAGTTTGTTTGTTTGTCTGTGTGCAAAATAACTCAAAACGTTGGAAAGGGATTTGGATGAAACTTGCAGGAGAGGTTGAGAATGACACAAGAAAAAAATGATTAAATTTTGGTGGTGATCCAGGAATTTTTTATAGATTTTATGAAGGGTTTTTGATATTTTGGCAGGTAGGGTCAATGAACTTGGGAGTTCAAGCTGCGCATTTTTTAAGGTTTGCATACATGCACTAAAGTGTGTGCTCTAGTTTCTGCTATTAAAGGAGAGGCGCTGCGCAGCTGGAAGTTGATGATGTAACAAAAGGCTTCCATATTGGGAAATCATGCGATTTTCAGCATGCATATGTATGGGTGGATATCACTGATCTCTGTGGAAGAAGAATTTATGGTGAAAATGAGCTGCTTGGTGGAGGTCTGCGCTCTCAGAGTGCTTCTCTAGTTTTTGTTGTTATTTTTTGTTGTTGCGTAATACACATGGCAGCTGTAAACAAGAGATATCTGCTTAATAGCAGGTTAATCCTCAAAGCACGAAAAGCGCGAAAATAAAACCACCGCGAAAGAAACCACGTTTACAGTAATTGGAAATTTTCATGAAATCTGAATCTAAACACATTATGAATGCAATACATGGCTAACATCTGTCAAAGTACTTCACTAAGTATTATTGTTTGAATGGTGAATTTTATATGTCCAACTAAATCATACATCGCACACACTGCAGCAATTCACAATTGTTTCCGAAGTGTTGTTGTTGTTGTTTTACTTCATACTTTCAAACCACTTGAAAGCAGTTTGATGATTTGTTTTGTAAGAAAACTTGTCTTCAGGACACCATTTCATCAAAGCTGTCAGCCCTGACAATTTGTCAATCGCTGACAATCACCATAGTAACAGTCAGTGACCAGAGCTTCTCAGCCAATCAAAACCAAGGATTTTGCTGAAATTGTCAGAGACTGACATCTTGTTAAATCACTGACAACTTTCACGAAATGGTGCCGGGATCAGACTCTGATCTACCGTGTGCATGGGTCGATCATCTCACACAATATCTCGTTTTATGCTTACCGACTGACTTCTGCAGGTTTGACACCCCCAGTGCCACTTTTTGAACAGGATCTGTAATCAGGAAATATCAGATGAAAAAAAAAAAGAATTAAGATAAAGCATCACTCGAGATCACCTTGAGAATGACATTAAAATTCTCATCATGAGGATGTCTGCTTTTAGTCAATATCAAACCTATCATTTCTTTGACAGAAACTCGCCAAATTTAAGTGCAAAAAAAAGGGGGGGGGGAAATTGCTTGGATTCTTGAGACACACAAAAAACAAAATATAATTGATTAGTGAGTAGTGACTGTTTTTTTAAAGGTTTATGATGAAATGTTTATTTAAACTTTTGCAGATACTATCTATTAATCCAGCTGCATGATTACATGATTAAAATTTATTTGTTTATTGTAGTTCCACAGCACATTTCTATAATGATGTTATTCTATGCATGCAGTCACTGTAACCAACCCTGAAATCACCTTCTGGACATAACTCCACTCTAGAGGAAATATTGCAGCCACGGCAAATCTTTACTGATGCCACTTCACGGTTCACATACACGCTAAAATTACTCCAAGACAACATTCAGCCTCCCACCATGTCTGCCTTAATTTCTACGTGTGGGGAGAGAGGGCAGCTGTGGTCCAGTGTTTTGTGCAAAGGACATACACACACTATGAGAAGGTTTGAACCCTTGACCTGACCATCCTATGAAAGTGCAGGGTACAATCCACTGGATCACGACACCTCCAAATACATATTGCAAACTTCCAAAGATGACATACAGTATGTGTGCCTAACCAGTGCATCCCCTACAACAGATATCAATTTGAAAGGGGACATCATATATTCTTTGAAAATATGTGACCGTGCACCTCAAAACGAACATAAAGTCGCACACACTGATTTTGCGTGAGGACTGCAAATAAGTGAAATGGGTCAACCCAGCCGAACGTGACTTTTTCATATTTTGTGAAAGAGCGGGTCTTCTTTTACATTATGCTAAAATTTGGTATCATAAATCGGGCAGGAAAGTGTGTTTTTTAGCAGTTTATCTCGAACATTTTTTGTAGAATAGTGTGATTAGGTGTGTCTTTAGAATCCCTTTTTCATTTCTGAAAAACCTTGTCCACACACTTCACTTTCAATTCTAATAACTTTTGAAAAGATAGTGCTACTGCTTTGAAAGTTGGCATTAATTATGGACAGAATGTGTTAATGAGGCATGTTTAATTTCAGTCTAATCTGATAATCTCTACATTGTTGTTACTCTGGTGGTTTACTTCCTGTTTTTTGTCCCACTCATCGCACAGCCAGCACGGTTTGGTAAAGATTAAGCGCTTGAATAGACACTGTACTTCAGAGCCTCTTTTCTCAGTTCATACTTTTCCTGAGTTTGTGCTTTCTTTCCAATATTTAGATAGGTTAGGAGAGTCCATTTGATTTGAGTTAAACATCATTTTAAAGCTTAAAGTCTGCTCTTTCAGAATATGGTCTACACTGAAAATTCATGTCTGGCGACTTTTTGTGTGTTTTGAGGTGCAGGGTCACATATATGTATTTGATTTAAGACACAAGGAAATGAAACATGGTCATATGACAAGAAAGATATTGATTTACACATCTGCTCCAATATCTATTTATGGTTTACACAAAACATAGCATGATGATAAGAACAATATGAAATCAATTAAGAAGGGGAGGGGAAGGAGTAAATTTGAGAGGAAACATTCAAATACCCTATTTTGTCCTCCAACAAGTCTCCATTTCACCAGAGATGTAAACAGAATAAAAATTTGATGCCCTTTGGAAGCATTTTGACAAACGGCCCTTACCAAATGTCTACTTAAACTTTGCTCAAGCACTTAACAATGCTCAGTTGGAGGATTATGTACAGAACGGCCCTGACTAACCAAACTCTTCCTTGTGTTGAACTGTTGCCATCACCAAATACTAGCCTACAGTGCATACATGCATCGTAAAACCTAATGACAGCTCAAGGAACATCGAGCTCCTATGCTGAGTTGAGAATTAATGGATTTTGTTTAGTGTTTTAAAATTCAGCTTTCAAAAACTGCTAAATTTTGGGTGTTTGTGTGTTTAAATTGAACTAGAGAGGTAGAAACATCACCAAATAGCCAAAATATGAGAAAATTACTGAAGTCTAAAACTGCACCATATTGATAAATGATATTAGTGGCAACCACATATGCAATGTGAGGAGGTTATGTGTCTCTAAGTTTCCCACTCATTTAGCTGTCAACAAATCTTCACCAAATTTCATACTTTGACAAGAAAAAAAGAGAAATCTAAACCAGGAGTATCCTCTGCATCAAATTAGTACATGGTAGACCTAACTATGGAAAATAGGATGTACAGTGATTCAATTTATCCACAAATCAATCAAACACATTATTTGTGAGATATTCTGTACACATATGCTCAAGTGTAAGAGCTATAAGGTGATGACATCATCTTATCTAATCTGCATATGATGCATCACACGTTACCGCGGGGTACCGTAATACCCGGGGTACCATGTTGTGTAGCGCCACCTCACGTCCACTCGAGGGCAGCCGCAGAAAATGCATGCACCGTGTGTGCGTGTACATCATCATTCCCATGCTACTGCATGTTATACAGTCATGCTTGTACTATGCATGCATGGCACGCTGTGTTAAGGCCGTGTCACACCGTTACGGGCAAGCTACGCAGGCTTGTGGCGAGGAGGTAGTTGCCAGCACGCAGAAGATTTTCAGCGGGCGAACAAGAATGTTTGCAATTTTCATTCATGCCTTGTCATACCATGATGGGGAAGTTTTGCGGCTTGACTTGCGGGGAAACAAATTTACTCCCTGGAGCTCTCCGCAGTTGGTCCACACCTGACAGTATCTAGTGCGTATCTCGCCTGTAGTTGCCCAGAGGTGCTCACGCAAGTCCAATTTAACCGCAACCAAGTTTTGAGCATGACCAAAACTTTTTCCGGGTGAGTCGTGGAAATGCCCGGAGAGGTCCACGCAGAACGCCAGTAGGAGGCCCTTAGCGGCAGCACTTCCCAGGCAACTCCCACGCAGGTGCTTCGCAGTCCCGTATGCAGCCAAGATAATGAAATTCTGTGGGATTTCAGCCATTCCATCAGAGGAATTCCTTCACTAAGTTGTCAGCCCCCACGCGACTGGTACAAAGGTCAGACAGTATACTCGCAAGTATAATTTAAGTAGAACGCGTCCAGCAAGTAAGACACACGCGCTGACTCGTGCAAATCCTTTTCCGCCCTCAGGAATGTCCGGTATGCTAGAAAATCCCTACACGTAACAAGCCCGGGTAGCTTGCCCGGAAAGGTGTGACAGGGCCTAAACACGGTTGCGGGTAAAAAAATATGCGTGCGCACCTCCGGGCGACTACGGTTGAGATACGTGCTAGGTACTGTCATGTGCGGATCATCTACGGGGACCTCCGGGTAGTCAAAATTGTTCTTTGCGAGACGCACGCAAGGCTTGCCCGGAAAGGTGTGACACGGCCTTTAGCAATAGCACGTGCTTCAGTACAGTGCAGTGCAGTGCAGTGCAGTGCATTGCAGTGGCTAGCGCGCGCTAGCTCCAGCACCAAAATAATTTCCACTTTTTGGCAACACAGGGTACAACCTTTTTAAAAAAATAAATAATTCAACAAAATGGCTGATTTTCATTTGGTACCCGGGGATACCATTTATGTCATCATAATCATGTAAATGAGACGACGACATCACATCATCTCATATGAATAATTATGAAGTAAAAACTAAAATCCCTATTGTATAAAATCGATGGCACCTTTAAATGATTCCATAACTATTCCATTTTGATGGAGCTCACATCATGCTATTTACTCAAACATGGAATGGAGGTGCACTAACCCACTGAGGACAGGCTGATTTTGCTATTTAAACACACATTTCCCAAAGACACCTGCCCAAGAATACACAGAACTAGTCTTTAAAATACAGGGAACCTCATTACAAGGACCTAAAAACCATGATTATTACCTTGTTACATCAGATTTCTCATAATATCAGGGTTAAAAAAAAAAGTCGGGACCTGTAAAATCACCAATCTATTTGTTATATCCAAATATGTTATAACAAGGTTCCATTGTACCCAGATGGCTTAGGCGTCTCCTACCTCCACTTGGGGCTGCTTTGTCCACCAGGTAGAATCGGTATCCCCCCGGTGCCTCGACGGAGTATTCCCCCTCCGACACAGAGGCCAGGGTGAGACCGGCCTTCCTGGCATTAGCAACGGCCTTGCTGGATTGGATTGTGATTCCCTGGGTGGGGGGAAAAAGGGGATGGTGTAAGAGGGAGGAATGTAAACAGGAAGAAAGGATGTTTGCATCTTCTACCAGCCAGGGAAACTCTTATCCAGAAAACGTTTAAAATGACATAATTGTGTGCTGTACAATAATAATAATAATAATGATGATAATAATAATGATAACAACAATAATAATAATAATAATAATAATAATAATAATAATAATAATAATAATAATAATAATAATAATAATAATAATAATAATAATAATAACAATAATAACAATCATCATCAATCATCATCATCATCATCACACAGGCACAACTCTCTCACAAAAAATCAGGGGGTATGAGAGTACTTGCAGATATGAGTCTGAAAAAATCTAAAACTGATGAAACAGAGGTTTGAAATGCATTAAATTGTAAAAATTTCAATGCATTTGAATTGCTAAAAAGTCTGGAATCAGATTAAGCTCTGAACTCTCACATCCCTGAAACATACATTTACTCAGACAAACATACAAACAGATAGACGCTCACAAATGATTTGGATTTAATCTGACAGCATGCTGTTTACTTAGCCCCAGAAAGCAAGCAAACACTCATCCCTGTGCAGTGCAATGTCCATGCTCAAACAAGCAGAGGAATTATCCATTATGCCACTTAGTACACTGTGATACCATTTTCAAGACTCCGCCCCTTCATCCCTTCAAACACACATCATCCTTGAATACACTTCTCATTCTGGCACGCAAGTTTCATGAAAGTCCAATACCCATAATAAGACCTGTCCAAAATCAATGCTAAAATACTCACATTTTCCAGATCATATTAACATTTTCCCTATAAATTTTGAAAGACGACTTCTTGTTCTAAACTCATCCTATGAGCTGCAGAGAATACACTTCTTTAGTTTTCCAACTCGAGAGGTTCAACCATAACCTTGGCGACATCGACTACAGACTGTGACCTTTCACCTTACCAGGAAGTCATTTCCGAGGTCGTAGCTCTTGACCCCATAATTGTAGGTCAGCTCCATCACAAAGTGGCTGTCCTCCGCTCCGAATCCCACCATGGACTTGCTCCACTTGCCATCGTACGGTCTACAAATTTTTTTGTGAGGATGACAGAAATATTGCATTTGTAAGCTAGGATATACCACGAATATCATCGAACATACCAACATTTACACACTGCCCTCTTAGGGCCATTACTCATGGCAGATAACATTCAGACAAACATACAACAATTTTATGCTTCCCTTGTATGTGAAAGAGACATTGCATGCGATTGCCTACACATTATAAATTTTGATGGATTCCAGGATAAAAATTTAACCTCTAACCTACAAGATTCTCAGGGCCTCACCAAGCTCTTGCATGCAGTGGTCTGAAGAATATGTTTCATTTTGGTTCTAAATTACCTCTTAAAAGAGGCTGTAAGCACCATAATATATATATCCACATCTCACTTAATTACAGTTAAAGACGTGAACCATCCAACATTGCATCTAGCTCGAGATTGAAGTAGGTTGAGAAATAAACTAATGGGCATGTTTGCCAAGTCATTACATAAATGTCAAGTTTATTGGCTTCACATCTTCCACGCTTATGAAATTGATTAATGAGATAATGGGTAATCCCAAAAACATCTTGGATCTCAAAGGCTGGCAGACTCACCAACATTTACAGCGCATGTGAAATGTGCTGAATCATTGCTCCTCAAATCAAGCTCCTTTTATCGACACTCAGTCTCATTGTTTCTTTCATGTACCCACACCAAGAATTTACACGTTGTAGTTTGTTTTTTCCATACATTGAACGCTATTTCTGATTGTCTGGCAGGCTCTGATACAACACACTATTATTGTGTTCTGCTCCAGTATTGAATTGTTATGCATACAGTGCAGGTCTTACACGTCACACCTTATACATTGCATGATATCTTGATTAATCTTTGCTAGTTACTACTTCCAAGCTGCTTCTCAATGCGTGCTATTCTCTGCTTAGCACTAGAAGGTTGCTTGCAAGGTTACTTCACACACTGGTGTGACTGGTAAATCTCACACATTTTTTGGAAAGGTTTCAGATAATAGATAGTTGCGTACCTACGATGACTAACTGTTAGTGATGCAGGGATAACATGAAAGTGGCAGTTTATCAAATGTGTTTTCACAGACCAGTCCACTACATACAAACACACATATTATGATGCACTGTGTGCAAGGAGTTGACTGCTGGATGTTCGTTCTCATTTCATTAAAAAACAGATGTTATGACAGCAAGTCTTGCTAGAAATAGCAACTTCTTGTAGCAACAGCCAATCAGGAAGCAAGATTCTTGTCATCACTAGGACACTTGCCAATGAGACAAGATCGAGAGTTGATATATCACAGCAGTTAACTTTCTGAGAAATTGAGCCCAGGAGTTTAAGGATTTAAAAGGAAGCTGATGCCTTTGTCAGCTAAATGCTGTGGTTGGTGGAAACTTGCAAAAAATTATACTAGAGGGCATACACAGCCCATTAACCCCCTCACAACTTCCATCTCAAAATACAATTCTGTATATCATACCATATATCTTTACGCGAATAGCGAGTCTAAATTTTTTGCGTATCGGGACTTTCAGACAATTTCATGAGTGGTTAAATTCGCGATGGTGGAGTACTGTACTGAACAGAGAAATGTACATACGTCTGCATCACATTCATATCAGGATCAGAGTCATAATTTTCATGTGTCTTTAATTTCACGAATGGCACCCGACTCGAGAAAATAAAAACCTCGCAAAATGTATTTGGCGTATATTGTATTGCATGTCATGCTTAACCCTCAAGTTGTGACATGGAAAACCTTTTTCCTAAGAGGGTTCTAAAATCCCTGTTGAATCTGTGCAGGATTGACCTGGGTCCAGACTTACCAAGACTCATTCCCCAGAGCTGTAGTAAGAGACCAATCTCACGCTCACTTGCCCACTCAATCACTTTCTCACAGCTCTCAGGGGAAAAAAATAACCCCAAAACAAAACAAAAACTGAGATCAATAATGAACATCAAAGGGGAAGACAGCTAGCCAAATGCTGAACTGAGTGTAAGGTAAACTTTTTCTTTATTCTCATTTTGTTGATTAGAAGATACCTACTGGGCTTAATCTTACATTTATAGCGATGGGTTTTTTTTTCCCGTAAATTCTAAATGGATAATTTAAGAGCTAGAAAATTGTAACTACGTCATGCCTGTCATGTTTTAAACTCATTCAAAACTGGCCAAAATTTTGACCAAAAAAAAAAAAAAATGCCCCTCCTACACCCTCCCCCCCCCCCCCCCTTCTTGGCAGCCAGTTGAGAAACTTGGCATTTCTTAGGGTCTCGTCAACAAAGAGTTCAAGTGGAGGCACACTCACCCATTACAAGTCGCCTTGCAGCCTTCCTCAAACTCTTCATGCCTCAGAAACTGTAAAAAAAAAAAATGAAAATGATATTATGACAAAATTTATGTCATCTTACAGACATTATGATTCATAATGCTGTCAATTTAAGTTACTCATTATCATCATTTCTACGACTCCACCAAAGCGGGTGTGTTTGGTGTTGGCAAGAAATTACTGTGTATATACACTCTCTTCAGCCATTGCCTCCTGTTTGGTTGGTTGGTTAGTCACCTATGATTTTTTTTTTTTACATACAGGGCAGTTTTCAATAGGGAAGTGCTACTTGCCCTGGGCTAGCTGACAAGTGATTTTTAGAACCTACACTTGTGCAAAACCTAACTGTGTGAACAAAGTAAAGATACAGTTCACATTCCTTGAACCATGTACCACAAATACTAAAAATCATGTTTTGTTCTTTATACTTTCCACATCTCTTGAGTCTATTGTCTCTGAAACAGTTGAGTGCACATGGTCGTGACACTTTTGAACACTTTAAACCTGGTGTTGGAATTTCATAACACATTAATGCACTGTAGTGTACGCACACCGTCTTTTACAACCCCTTACTCCTCCAAATCTCCATCATATTTGTCGCTGTCATCACTCCTGGTTTCAAGATAACTGATGTTGGTGGTATTGTTGTTTGAAGAAGAAGAAGGAGAAGAAGAATATAATTCAATCAAAATTATTTCATAAATAATATATTTCCTAATTAATACACGATTGCAGATTGCTTCATGCAGTGAGTGTGCCTGTGCTGTGTTTGGTACAAACATGACAAATGAATTTATTCTGTGCTGTCTGCTGTGTAGCTGTGTGAGCCATATTTACATTTTAGTATTACTTACAATAACCACCAGTCAGTAGGACTACTGGAAAATATGGCACAAATCACTCACGTGAATAATGATTAATAATCATTATTCACGTGAGTGATTTGTGCCATATTTTCCAGTTGAAAAATATTTTGTTAACCTGCATTTGTGCCGAACATACTTACGTAGTGACAACAACGCGTCTAAACGTTTAGATCGAGTCATCGAGAATTACATACAAGGACAAGTATTACGTTAGATAACGATGTGAATGCTTATAATTTGTACCGTGTACAAACCTTCATTCCAAGAACTTCTCGATAAAACTTCGCAGTGTTGGTTCGATCACCAACTTTGAAGACGAAGTGCAAAGCTCGGCGACCAGACATCTTCTCTTCAGGAGTTAGTAAGTTCAAAATAACCGAGACTTTCGCATACAAATCACAACTACTGCCTACGGAGTCTTCCCGTCAGAACTAGCGGATCGGTGTTCCCTACGCAGCGCCGCAGTTTGGCAGGCAGGTCCAGAAGGAGCACGGAGTGGAGTGGTGGAGGGGGTGGGGCGGGACCGAGCAGGTGCGGCGGCGGCTGTGCTAAAAACAGAACGGCTGTAGCTCTCCGCGCAGTAGTACGTACCACGTGGTACGTGCCTGCATTTTGTGTTTACATCATCGTGCGGCCAAAGGTCAACATCGGAAAGAAAACAACGTTCAGTACCGGTACGGTGTGCAGTATTCCATCTTTCTGGACAGGGACATGGTGTCCTCGAAAACCACACTCCTTCTTCTGAAGTACTAGTAGAAAAGTACAATGAGCAAAGATGTTCACAGGTAGGTCGCAACAAGATTAGAAAGATAACTACGAAATACGAATCCCCAAATAAAATCACACTCACCAACCAGGGGATTCACCTCCGTGCACGAGTGTCACGCACGCACACGCTGAAATAAAGGAGTGACTGCGATTACAGTCATTTTGATAGGTGGTGTCTCATTCTTACGAAGGTTGGGTGTAAATTCTATTGGGACTCGAGTAGGGTAGGGGGATATCCCGAAAAATCGTTGAAATATAATGTTCGATTAGTATTTCAAAAAAGGATAAATATATTCTCTACATATCCAAGGCCGGGACTCGAGTAGGGGAAATCCCGAAAAATCGTTGAAATATAGGCTTAATAAAATGGTTTGTTTTTGCGCTTTTGTTTTTTTTTTTTTCATTTTCCCGCGATATATCTTCACTGACTTATCTGAAGTTTTCAAATCTTTCCGAACAATCCTGAAACAGAGTCCCGAATAGGGTTATTTTCAATCCTGAAAATCCCAAAATATGCAGGGATAATGCTTTTGATGTTCTTATGTTTGTTTGTTAGTTTTGGTTTGCTCTTTGTTATATTTTTAGTTTTTGTTTTTGCCCCGATTCTCTTGAAGGTACAGTACTTACGTACTAGCCTAGATACTATGTGCATGTTTTCCTGCAAAGGATGCCAAGCTTTACAAGCTTTTTACTCGCACTTTTCATCTGGGCACTTGAACATCACAAGTGCGATGATAACCCAACGGCGGTCTGTATTAATTTACGGGAACTTGGAAGAAGAAGAAGAAGAAGAGGAGGAGGAGGAGAAGGAGGCTGGTCTTCTTTTCGCAGAACATTTCGCCACCTGGACTCCATGGATACTGGATCCGTCATGTTGCTTTCCCAGTTTCCCTTCCAAAAACCTGTGATGGGGCTAATTTTGATGACCTCCCTTCCTAAATCTTGTGAAAGAGGGTTATACAACCCATTCCCATCCTTAAATGGGGTGTCTTTATGAATATGGAACAAGCATAATGATCATATGTAATATGGTTGACTGCACAAAACAAATTATCAAACAAACGACAGCAAAGAAATCTAGAGGTTTTAGGATCATGTCTTTCATGTAGGTTGTATAAGATTGTAATTCCAATTCAAGGTTCATAATTTTTATAATACTCACATTTTTTTTTTTGTCTTTTTCTTTCCTTTTTCTTTTTCGTTTTCGGATTAACGAATCTGATTTCATGTTCGGAATGATCGAATCTTCGGAATAACAAACCACAATTATTTCATGTTACTACTCGGATTAAAGAACTTTTGGAATGGCGACCCTCCTTTCGTTTTTGGAAGGCCGAAGCTATAGAAGTGATTGTTATGTCCATAGATATGCAAACAGTGTTTAGACAACCATGGAAGCCACTGTTATGTAACCTAGCTTAGCAGGCTTGTTCCTTATGTTTTTTTGTTTAAAGAGCCTTGAGTACATCCAGTATGCACTCCAACAATCCTGCCTATTCCAAACTTTCTTTTGATGGGATATCGGTTGAAAGTTCTGTCGTAAAGTCATCTTCCATTGTTAGGAATCTTGGAGTGTGTTTTGACACGCATCTGAACAAGGAAGCACACATCACAAATGTGTGTAAATCATCATACCATATGATTTATAACCTCAGACGTATCAGGAAATATTTTGATGAGAACAGTATGAAAATGATTGTCCAAGCATGTATTGTTAGTAAATTGGATTATTGTAATGGGTTATTATATGGACTCCCTGATTCTCAAGTTGGGCGCCTGCGGCGAGTCCAAAACTCCTGTAAAGCTTATTTGTATATAACAAACCTAGGTTTTCAAGGATTACTCCTCTTCTGAAAGATTTACACTGGCTTCCGATTCGTAAACGAATATTGTTTAAGATTTTGTTGATTGTGTATAAGTCACTTATCGGTCAAGCCCCCAGTTACATATCCGAATTATTAGTGTTTAAATCTCATCGACATACTCATAATTTGCGCAGTTCTAAGGACATTCTTCTTTTACAGATTCCAACATGTAAAACAAAAGTAACATTGGGAGACAGAGCATTTGCCTGTGCAGCTCCCAAACTCTGGAATGATCTACCATTAGAAGTCCGGAAATCCCCAACAGTAGCAGTCTTTAAATCACGACTCAAAACACATCTTTTCATTTAACTGTTCGTTATTATCAAGCACATCAGAAGAACATATGTCTATAGGTTTTGCGCTTTATAAATTGATATATTATTATTGAAATGATTATGCTCTCTCTCGAGAGGGTCACGAGAAACACCGGGGACAACCATGCACTGCTCTTTTCTGTTTCTCATTCATTTTGTCGTGGTCACAATATAGCTTATGTTCACGGAACCCACGTGATCAAGACGTCAGTGATCAGGCTGTGTAAGAAAGTTTGTATAAGTTTAGGTCCCACAGTTCCCATGCACAGTTATGTCTGAAAAAATGTAGTTTATAGATTCCGGAGTTCTGAATGATTACTGGGAGCTGTCATAAGAACAACAGTTGGCGTAAAAATATGCGATCATGAGAATTCGTCTAATTTCGAGCTACATGTATTAATTAAAATCTTTAAAAAGTCCAGAATTAAAACTATTGCCTTGGTGAAACACGGCCTGTCTTGATCTCCTAAACCAACGGACCCAGAAAAATAAGACCAGCAGTCGTTTTTAGTCTTTACGGATAGCTTCACCAAAGGCCGTTGTCCAACCGTCTCTCAGGAAAGGTCAACATCGATAAGGGATTTCATGAAGAGAGAAAAAGGAATTACAGTCACATCAGGGTCTGCATACTTCATCGCTCGCGAGTTTTGCAAAGCTTTATGTATAATAAAATCTTGTTCCTGCATGATCTTTTGTGATTGGCCCATGTTGTGACCTCTCTTCCAATAGTGAGCGCTCAACCATTCATTATTCTGTAGTTGAGATCATACTTTTTGTGACCTTTCTTCGGTTTTTTTTTTATATTATTGTTGCACGGCGTATTTAGTTCGGCTCGAGAGAAATGTTATCTGCGAGGAACGATGTGGTCTTTCACCGGCGAATTGAATAGTCACCCTCAGTCGGGAACAAACTCGCACAATCCTCGCTCGTTCTCCACCATTTTCCCCATCGGCACCGTTGGGTAAAACGCTGGTTGTAACAAAAAGAGATGGAAATCGTCGGGGAAGAGAACCTCAACACCTGGATTGAGAAGTGGGAGACAGGGAACTGGTTTCCTACAAGCCCCAAGAAGGTGGTAAATGAGTAAGTCTTTTCCATACACTCACTTAACTTTACTTCAGCGAGTTCCATCAGGGGCCGCGCAACACAATGTCAGTAGGCCTTATAAAGGAGCGAAGCCGCTCCCCTAACTACCCACACAGTTTTGGCTCTTAAAAAAAAGTGAACCGAAAAAAAAAGGAGAAGAAAAATCGGAAAAGCACGATTCCAAAAACTCATGACTTTGAAGAGTTTTATCCCGGTCTACCCAAACGTCTTCCAAAATGAAAACAACGCAGACTATATACAACCGTGATTAAGCCGCTGTTTGATTTAACTGCTCTCTGTATGGCACCCACCACCGCAATTTCATAAAACACCCTGCACTTGATTGCTTTAATGTTTTCCTAATAGAGTCATGTCGCTGAATACATTTATTTTTGTGAGGTCCCTTCCATTTTCCAGCCTATTTAACCGCTCATGATGGCGGCGGTCTATTGCATTCAATTATCTTTCTCATTTACTGGAAATGATTTACCATTTATGCTTCTTATTTCATTCAAATTTTCTGTTTAAGTTATAGGCCTATCGTATGATATTGCCTATTATATTATGTTGTATTTATGTTTTCTATACTTGTGACGTATTTTGGTATTGGTTTAATCATTGCAATTGTTATAGTTATTGTTTGCATACTTTGGAACTGAAATTGAATTTGTATGTGTTGAACTGCAGAAAATCTTAAACCAAAGCAAACCAAAATCAAAAATAGAAGGGGCCGGGAGGGGGAGGGGATCATCGATCCTGCATGCATTCATGCTACGCCTGACTTTCCGCTGGTCTCTTGTCCATAATTATGGTACTGTGAAACGTCTGCCTCCTTTTTATGTGGATTTACACCATAGCCACAGCTTATGTTCCTTTGAAATCAATTTTCAGCTGACTGTGTTGTGTTGTGCAGAGTTAGTACCTATGGTATCATTCATTCATTAGTAATTATTCAAACTTGCAACGAATAGCGGATACCAGGTTAGAACTTACTGCACTTTCTAGTGCACGCGATTGGTTCGAAAGGCACAAACTTGAATGAGACAATATGAGAAAATGAAGTGAAAACCCCCCGTAAATCCCCAAATAGTATCATACAACAAAATATATTTTCAAAATGTTTTGCATTCTGTTGATATTAGACTGCGTAATTACCTTACTGCTATAGTTGGATGAAGTCAATCTGAAATACGTGTATTAAAGGTCGTGTTTACCTTTGGGAGCAGTAATAAAAAAACCCCCAAGATATTACATACACTATGTGTAGGTCTGTTGTATTACAAAACACCCTATCATAACATTTTCACTATAAAGCATAAAATATAAGGAGATATCAGTATTTTTCTCATTATACCATAACTGTATTGATAGACGTTTAGTCTGGAGACATTTTAATTATAACTATTGTTCACATTTTGTGTATTTCAATATACTTAACATGGAGGATTCAATAATCTTTACATTTGTTTTTTTTTATATCCCTAACTCGCATTTCAGAACTGTTTTAAAGCACTAATGCTTGGTTCTTGTTTCATCTGCAAATGGTAAATTAGGCCTTTAACACTTTTTAGAGAACACTGCATTGTTTTTTCGCGTAGTGAAGGAATTTACAAAAAAAAATATGAAAGAACAGATGAATCTCAAAGTCAGGTGAACAATGGAAATATACGTTAGTCTCAAATGTTTTGCGCTCTGCTAGCTTGTCAGTGTATTACTGTTTGTGACATTGAGGTCGTTCCCATGATTTACATTTAATACCAACGTCACGGTCCGGATACACTCATGGAACACACTTCCTGAGGAATTGAAACAATGTGCCTCCTTGTTTTCATTCAAAGCAAACTTAAAGAAGCACATTTTATTACAGTATACTTCAAATACGAACTAAAAACTAATAATTTATATGACTATAATGTTGGTCTCCCGATAGCAACATCGCATATCGTCCCCTCTTCCAGCAAACCAATTCTATTCAAATTCATGAATTTCTTCCGTCGAGATGTTTTCATTGCAACTGATTGACAAATTGTCCTACATCGACGTAAATAAGCACTGAATTGATCAGTGTTTAGTAGTAGCCATGATAAAAAAAATCATGGGCGTACATACTCGAGCAGGATTCGAACCTACGACCTCCTGATCATCGGACAGGCGTCATCTCCACTAGACCACCGAGCTTTCGCCCGAAAGCAAGTGTTGGTTCTAATCCTTATAGCATGCAGCGGGTACTGCTTTGTTATTCAAATTCATGAATTTCTTCCGTCGAGATGTTTTCATTGCAACTGATTGACAAATTGCCCTACATCGACGTAAATAAGCACTGAATTGATCAGTGTTTAGTAGTAGCCATGATAAGAAATCATGGGCGTACATACTCGAGCAGGATTCGAACCTACGACCTCCTGATCACCGGACAGGCGTCATCTCCACTAGACCACCGAGCTTTCGCCCGAAAGCAAGTGTTGGTTCTAATCCTTATAGCATGCAGCGGGTACTGCTTTGTAGGTTCGAATCCTGCTCGAGTATGTACGCCCATGATTTTTTATCATGGCTACTACTAAACACTGATCAATTCAGTGCTTATTTACGTCGATGTAGGGCAATTTGTCAATCAGTTGCAAAACCAATTCTATTATTCTAAATTCCAGCCTATCTGCCCTTGTGCACTTTCAAGCACTTGCACGCACAATCACCACCATCACACATCAGAGTTTATTTTCCCCTGCTATCTTCGCTGCAGAATTTGTATTGTTACGAATCTAGTACGTCCCTACCTTTTCCTCGGGCCGGCCATCTTTTCAAGCAATGCTTACAATGGCGGCCCTCTGCATAATCGCTTCTTAAATTGTTGTTGTAATCCCCGCTGCATAGACATGCATATTGTATATCATAATATTATTAATTTCCTTTTATATCGTTGTTTATGCAAGTCAAACGACTCTGTTTTGAATTTACTTTGTATATTTCCCCACATGTTCATGATTATGTAACTTATATGTATATTGATTTGCTGATTGAGTCATTGATTTGCAGAAAATAAAGTATCTATAAAAAAAAACTTGAAATGTCACTACTTCATTAGTTAAAGAACATTGGTCAGTTTAATAGGAGTCCATCCTTGTTTTGATGTATCACGTTATTGTTTGTTTTCTGTAGGTTTTAAAATCTTGGTGTGTTTTTGTTTGTTTGTTTGTTTGTTTATCTGAAAATACCGAAATATCGAATTGTAAATAATAACAAACCCAAGTGATGTTAGATCTCCCAGGAGGTATCTTTAATTATAATGGTCACTTTTTGTTTATGAGTATTGTGTACTTATATTTCTGCATGTTTTTATGAACTATCTTATCGTATATCATGTGCTTTCTATGAAGCGAATTAAAGGATACGATGATGTTTGTTTTGTTTTGTTATGTTTTGTTTTGTTTTGTGTGTGTGTGTGTGTGTGTGTGTTTTACTTTGCCCAGGAATCTGATTAAACATGCAGAGAAGATAACCCGAGGGAAGAAAATCTGCAGAATCTTTGTCCCATTATGTGGAAAGTCTGCAGACATGAGATGGTGAGTTTCTTGTGTGTGTGTGTGTGTGTGTGTGTGTGTGTGTGTGTGTGTGTGGGTGTGTGTGCAATGTGCGTGTGAGTGTTTTCTTTGAGATCATTATAGGGCAACATTGTGCTGTCAAAAGGGCCAAACTTGACGTTACATCGAACGGACAAAGGACTAGGAGTTCAAAGGACAAAATTAATGTCGTAACGAATTTGATTATGAATTGAGTTAAAGACAAAAAGAAATCGAATACACCAAGAAAAAGATACCGAAGAATGAATACAATGATGCACCATTAGGTCTTCTACCACCCAACGCCAAATCAGCTATGTAGTGATAAGACATATGTCTTCCAATTCATTTTGAGCCAAACGGGTTATCGTCCTATTCCCCTCTGTCATGGCATTCAAAAACAAAACGGATGTAACATCAATTTATTCCAATGCTTTTCCTTACACGTAGAATAATAATAATGATAGCAATTATTTAACATTGTACAAATTCTCAAGCGCAAATATTGGTAATCAGTCGCTTAAAAGTATATTGTATGTATATTGGGAACATGATATATCATGCTCGCAAAAAAAAAAAAAACAGCATAGGAATAAGAATGCCTTGTTTGAGAGATAACTGGTTTTTTTTTCTATGGAGAGACTATTCTTATTGTTTACAGATTATTAGTTGACTTACACCAGAACCTAAACTGGCTTGAAAGATGGATACAAGCTCTGAAAAAATGTGGCAAAGCTTGTACCTCCATGAAGTCATTTGAAAAAGCGCATTGTTTCCTTTAATTAGTATTAATTTGCTGATCTTTCTTTTTTTTTTCGTCAGGTTGTGGGAACAAGGCCATTTCGTTGTTGGTGTAGAGATCAGCAGGAAGGCAATAACTGAGTTCTTCCTGGACCAAAGTATAGACTACAGTGTGTCAGATATCCCCACGGTTATGAACGGAAAACTGTATCAGGTTTGACAGTATGATAAATTATTGTATATAATCGCTTTATTGTTAAAGGGATCATATTATAGTTTTGGGTGAGACCTAACTTCATAAGCAGGTCTGTAATTTTTTTTTTACTGTGAGATAATGAAAAACCTCTTATGAAACATGAAAGAGCAATGAAATGAGTCCAACGTTTATTTGATGAAAATTGTTTGTTGTTGTTGTTTGGAGGGGGTTAATATCCAAAATAAAGCGACCCACTTTTTATGTTATGATCGCTTTGTTTTACTTTGTCTTTGGATGTTTCAGCCATTCCAAAACCGATTTTCATAAAATGAACTTTGAATTCCTCTTAAGATGGTATTTTCTGTGCTATTTCATTAGTGATTTCTTGGTATCTTGCAAATAGTTAAAAGCCTAATCCTCATCTCCACCAATACCATATCTTCCCTATTTTTTTTTAAAGCAGTTAATTTACGCGGAACAACTCGATGAAAGAAAAACAAAACAAAACAAAGCCGCGATTTTTTTTTTCATTTTATCCTCGATTTCATAAACTTATCATTTGTTCTTCTTTTTAGGGTGGGGTATTAAAAAAACAGATCGGTCTCCTTTTTTTTTTTCATTTCCCCCGATTTTTGCCCTCATAGCGCAACTGCTGCTTCCCGAAAAAAAAAAAGAAAAGGGGTTCGCATTCTAGGCTCACATTCCTACAACGCCATCAACGATGAAATATTAGTATGCTCTCTCATAGACTGTATACTGTGTGGAAAGCTGCACGGACGAGGGCGCATTATGTAAAAGGAGTACAGTTGGCAAAGGGTCTAGAAATCAGACTAATGTTAGATTTACTGTATGCATTTATGACGGCTAAAGAAGCACACGATTACCTATGAAGGTTAGAAAAAAAAAAGACCGATGAAGAAGAGGTTATTTCCATCCATCCGGGCAGAATTTCGTTATAGCCTCTTGACTATGACAACTGACAAATGTATTGTGTGGTTTGTCTGGGATGTCTTTATCTGTCATGTATAGAATCATGATTTCTATATTGTTTGATTGTTTTCTGGAATTTCTTTATCAACTTCTTACAAGAAAATCGGTACAGACATAGATTACTGATACATGCAATAGAATGACAACAAATGAAATGATTTCAGCAAATTTGTCTGCCCTCATCGACTAGGAATTTCAGTCTACATGTATTTCGTTTCAGATTCTTATACTTCAAACTGTTACACCATGTTTTCAGCACTCACACATGAGTGCATTCGACAACATTTTTTTTTTTTAATTTGAAAATGTTTTTCTTTTGTATACAGAGCAAGGATCTGAGGATAACGATCTACCAGTGTGATTTGTTTGTACTCAACAGGTATTAAAGAATTTTTAAAATATTGCATTCCAGTAAATGTTCTGCCTATCATTTGCAGCCATTTATCTTTTAGACAATGTAATATACAGAGACGTAATTTGAAGTGCACTCAACAAAAACTGTGCTTTTATTTGATGTTCTCGTTTTCAGTGCATTTAAGTTATGTTTTGTTATTTAACATCCCTCTCATACTCAAGTCTGTCAATAAAAATCTCTCAATATAAAGAAGACAATCTGGTGTAGACGTCTAATATGATGTATCGACTACACGTGAATATTGGTATTCTCATCCATATGTCCATTATATTATTACGCAGCCTCACTGCTCATAATATCATTTCTAAGTTGGTACGCTTGTGAATTGTGAGGTAATGGTAAGCATATAACACTATTCGAAACACTATAACCGTGTTGCAGCTTTTGCATTCCTAAATACCCCATACACCTTATTTTCGGAACATTTTTTTCATCAAGAAAACTATCAAAGTGAATGATTAGATTGAACAAAAAACGAAATCAAATTACATCGTCATCAGCTGGTAGTCGAGATGATTCTACATAAGTCATTATTATAGTGGTAGCGGTATATAGTAAATATAGTTGTAATATCACTACTTTACTATGGCGTAAGGATCATGACAAGCCGCCGTGGAAATAGCAGCATGATTGATATTGTATAAACTGGCGCAATTAATGTTAGAGGCTTTCATATCTCAACCTTTTGTATACTTATGCGCAACAAAAATGTAAACGATGTTTTCTCTTTTATTTATAGTGAACATTTAGGAATATTTGATGCTGTTTGGGACTGCGGATCAATGGTCGCCATAAATCCAAGCGAACGAATAAGGTAATTAATTCTACACAGTACACATCAATTTTTATAACGGAAATCAATAAGATTATTTTGATCAAAAAAGATGTAGAAAGATTATGTACTTACGTTGGATTCCATTTATCAAAACAAAAGCCATTTCTTATGTCAGTATACCTAATTCGTATTCATTGCGGATATTATTCTCCGAAACCATACTCCGTTCTGGAAACACAATTCCCATTCCTGTATAGGAAAACAAACCGATATTCATATTAGTACATACTGGAAGCAGATTAAGAATTCTACCCAGATAGAGTGCATCAGTGGCGGATCCAATCGGGAGCTCCCCCCCCCTTTTTTTTGGATAAAACAAAAGAAATAAAAAAAAATGGGGGAGGGGGGGGGCGTCCGCCCACCTTTAATTTTGTTAAAGGGGCCCCTCTTCACGGAATTCCTGGATCCGCCCCTTGTGCATGGACACAATCATACAGAAGTCTGTTGTCAGATGTTTGTTTTTGTGGAATTTAGTTGATATTAGATCATGACAGCTATATGATTTTTTCCTAAAGTGACCCACTGCAATAGTACCCTGCAAATTCTGTTTAAATTCAGATACACCAAGTTGATCAAGTCTATACTCCTGAGGGAAGGGAGAGTCTTGTTGGAATCTTACCTGTTCGACCCGACGGGGTACGCACGAAAGAGTAAGTTACTATATTAGACGATGACTTGTATACTTTAAAGGAAACCAAAACCAAAGAGAAATGGGGATTGAGTGGAAGCAGCAACATTAGTAGAACATATCAGTGAAAGTTTGAGGAAAATCAGACAATCGATGCGAAAGTTATGAGTTTTTAAAGTTTTGGTGTTGGAACCGCTGGACGAGGAGACTATCACCAGAAGTTATGACGTATGTTAGGACAACAATGTAAAGAAAATATAAAGGGAGTTCCACAAAATTCACTTTTCTAGCATAATGAAAGAGTATTTGACTACCCGCTTTCAGAAAGCAGGGGGAATAACTGCTACCCTTAACATTATGTCAGTTTCAAGTTGATGGTATAATAAAAATGTGTAATTTTCATGAAAAATGAATTTTTGTGGAATTCCCTTTATTTTTTCTTTATAAATTTTGTTGTCCACAAATGACTTCATAACCTCTAGCAGGCTCCTCATCCAGCGGTTCCAGCACCAAAAAGTTTGCATCGATTCTCCAATTTCCCTCAATTTTTCACTAATGTGTTCTACTAATGTTGCTGCTTTCACTCAATCCACATTTCTCTTGGGGTTTTGGTTTCTTCTGAAGTATTTCATTTATGACATTTCCTGAAAATCACGGTTGTATTACTATTATAACATAATAGATACGCGATGGACAATCTTATTGTAATGGTAAAGTGAGGCACCTAAAAGAGGCGCCAGAGGCTGTTTAATGATATGTGAAACGTACCTGTCAGATATGGGGCTTTTCCCTAAGTTCTAACGACATTCTGGCTTTTCGTGTCTATTTGTATCTTTTGTGTAATGAGATCATGCAAATTGTATTCTCGTATATTTTATGCATGATGTACTGTCCTGGCAAGATTCAGCATTCTCATTTTGCAATGCATGCATTTGACACCAGAATTAAAACTTTTTTCCCTCTTTGGAACGTGCTCCTAAAGGCAAGGAGGCATAAACCCATTCTCTTACATGCTAATTCTATGTATAACTATAATAACGCTGAACAAATCTCGACATCAACGAATCTCATACTGAAAATATTACACAGTACATACCAAAGATATAAATATCAGTTAGGCGTCTTTGGTACATACCCTATGCTTTCATTCTGGTGTTTTATATACTTGCAGGTCGTGCTCCATTTTGTCTTCCTCTGAGTCAAGTTCAAACTTTATTTGGTAAGCGTCATGTTATCCATTTGTAAAATATATTTTGTGGGGAATCTGTTTAATGTATGAAACTTGCAGACGTGTATGCGTCCGTTTCATCAGCCTCAACCACAAAGAGGAAGAGTTATTCTTAGATAAGTTGGACAGTGTGATGTTATCATTATTTGTCAGACATGACCAGCTTAAAACGTAGTTTGCTACAACGAGATCCGTTAATAGCGAGAACATCTTCCGTGATTAGAAATGATAAAAATCATTACTACTGCATTGACTGTGATGTTTCAACGTTCTTCTGTAAATACATTTCTAGACAATTGATAAATTTAAAAAAAAGCCCGGGGATGTCGTATCGTAAAAAGGATTACCAATCGCTCCCTTCACACCTTCTCAGAATATCGATTTTATATTACAATGCACTCCCGTTATAACGAACACGGTTATAACGAAATGCCGGTTACAACGAAGTAAGGACTCAGGCCGCACCATTATCCGCTGTATGCATTTCTATTGTTTATTTGTTCGTTTATAACGAAACTTCGATCAACGAAAGAAAACTACCTTTTCCGCGGACTTCGTTCAACGGGAGTCAACTGTATACATTGTACCTATATGTCCTGCAGTCTTTTTACCCTCTCAGTTTGGAGTGTGCATCATAACTTTGAAATATTTCGTTCCTTTTACATTTCGTTTCATAATACATTTGTATGTCGCATCGAAATCCAAGGTTCAGACTGTGTGGTGGAACTGCTGTGTACGAAGGACGCACTCAACGACCACTACAAACAACAAGGTCTCCAGTCCCTGGAAATAGCAATGATCCTTGTCTGTTTCAAAGCCATATGTAGTTACACCCGATTATAGCTCCGGATATAATGCCGAAGCGTTATATCTATTGTAATGCGCATTGCTTTGTACGTTTTACTGGCCATATAGAAAGCACCTTGAAAGATCACTCATTCCATGACTTTGTCTTTTCCATATAGGCCCTAAAGACATGAGGGATTAGGGCCTATTGCTTTTTTCTCGTGATGTACTAGTATGGCTTGTTGTCACCTGCCAATATGGCGTCTTGTCAAGGATTAACATAACGACCACCACAGACAACAAGGTCTGAAGTCCCTGGAAATAACATTACGGTCCTTGAATATTTTGAAACCACAATGTAGCAAGAACCCATAATAGCTCCAGCTTATTTATACCGAATTAATGCATCCGTAACCATGGTAACATACAATACAGTACCTTGTACCTTTTACTTGCCATATTATAGCCCCGGGATTATAGCAAGTACTTCCAGTGTCACTCATTCTCTGAATGTTTCTTCGCATTGTTTTACCTTAGTGTTAAGTTCTTACCACTTGGCACTAAGGCGCCTTGTGAAGGAAAATAGTGCCTCGTTATGGCGTACTGCTGATATAGAACACCCGCTCTGACGAAAAAAAGAATGTGGTTCGCACTATAAAAGGCTAGAGGAAATCCACCCCAAAATAAATAAACTTTAAAAGAGAAAAATATTTCCTACAGAACGAAACAAAATGACCCAAATCGGATAAGAAATAACTGAAAGATTTAAAAATTCCACATTTTTTTTTGGAAAACATTTCTAGGCCGGTCCTCATGAACATTCAAATGAGTGAGTTGATGATGTCGTACCATTGCAATTTTTCATGTATGCTATGTATAGAAATACGGAAAATTGTTATTTTTAGGTAATACAAGTAAAAACATGTTTTCATAGAAGATATATCAGAGTTAACATTTGGTTGTTGTTTTTTGTTTTGGGTGGTTTTAAGGCAAGTTCTACATGTATGCAGCTCAAATATGAAATTTTTGCCATTTCTGTATGTCAGCTGAATAAGAAATTGCGAGAGCATGACATCGTCAACTTGCTCACATTTTCATTAGGACTGGTTAAAAAATGCCCCCCCCCCAAAAAAAAAAAAAAAAAAAGAAAAAAAAGAAAAGAAAAGTGAAATTTCAAAATGTCATATCTTAATTCCTTATTTCTTATCCGATTTATGTCATTTTCGACTCATTCTGTAGGGAATATTTTTCTTTCTTTTGAAATTTATTAATTTTGGGGTGGATTTCTTTTAAGCCTTCTGAGTTAGATCTAAGAAGGCCTCCATGATATGACGCCAGCCACCACTCATCTAAACTATTAAAATGACAAATATTCTGGATGAAGACCAGCCACAATTACCGTATAAAGGTATTTCCCTTATTGTTCCATTAACATTGCACATATTATGCAACATACGCACATGTATACACAGACGCAGACACAGACAGACAGACAGAAACACACACACACACACACACACGCACACACACATGCAGTTACATTGCATAAGGGTATTAATCATGCAGTCTGCGTCAGGACGAGTGGCATCTTGAATGGAAAGAAATTCGTCATTAGCTCTTGCTCAGATCAGTGAATATAATATGCATGTCTTGTATGTGTATAAAGGAACGATTATTTTTGAAATGAAAAATAATGATAGTGTAGATCGGGAGGTGAATTGTACCATTTTTATGTTATAACTCTAATTGTGATTACGAAATAAGGTCTTACAATTTATAGTCGATTTTAATTTGTTTTGATAGGTCTTAATTCTGACTTTCAATTGCAGTCTGACAGAACAAAATATTTTTTCAAGCACTAATACTATAGTAGATAATAATAAACAATATAAACAATATTTTAATGTTTGTATTTTACGAACAAATTTATGGAAATGAATATTGTATTATTCCTTCCAAATCAAGTGCAAGAAAGTGCAAAAAAAAAAGTTATAGAAAAGTAAAAGTAATAGAACGAGATTTGTTAGAGGGCTCCTAACTGGTAATACGGTGCCCATAATTATTATGACACGCGTATATTTACACTTTCGTCGGATTCTACGTCGAAAAAGTACAACAACGGATCATACCCGCACTCACACATTGCATATCATCGAAAGAAAGCAAAAACAAACGACAACCGAAAATAAATCCATGCTATAAGGGAAACCTTGTTCATGGTTAATCGTAGACGGAATCTTTGTCCATTGTGGTAGATTTTAAACGATGTTACAATAATATCGAACGTCCTATTTGGGGCAATCACCGTTTCTCACTGTGGTATTATAGCTACATTTTTTTTTTTTGTGTGTGTGTGTGTGTAAGTTTGTAGTTATGTCTTTCTTGTTGATGGAGGTCAATTTATTCACTCCTGAGTTGAAACTTTTGATTCAATTTTTACGAAATAAGAATGCATTAACAACATTCAAGAAGTGAATCAAAAATTTTTTATTCGTTTAACTTTTTATTTGTATATTATAGATAGATGCATTAATTCTGAGAGATGATATTCACCACAAATGATAGAAATACATTGCCGAGATAAAACATAAAACACGATTAGATACGAGGGCGTGTTTTTCTATCCTTGCTATTGCCTATAGTATCACATGTTACTAAGTTTCAACGCAAATCTATAGCTATTAAACTTGCTTGGTGACATAAGATCTCTAATTATTGTAAAGTTGAATCGTTCTAATTTTATCTTTTATCATTATCTTCTGTATGCAGTGTTCCGTCATTCACAGTAATGTTCGTTTGTAATTTTACGCTTCGGCTGTCTTGTCAGAAAAAAGAAATATGCATGCATATACATGACGATGTATATATATATATATATATATATATATATATATATATTCTGTCGATGTGGCACTCGCGAATAACTACACTGCAAAAAGTCCGGTGTTAAATAGTGAACACCGAGCTGGTGTTAAATTTTCGGTGCTCATTTATGGTGTTAAATTAACACCAACGGGTGTAATTTCCAAATTTCAAACTGTTTTTTGAAGAGTTTCTTAGTAACTGCACTTCTTGTTGATTTTTAATTCAAACAAGACGATCAAGAATTTTACATTAAAATACTCGATTTTTGAAAAAAATGTGAAAATAAATTTACACCAAAGTAACACCAGCTGGTGTGGTCTCTTATTGAAGCTGGACGGGTATTAAACCATTGATATTAACACCAACAAATATCAAATCAACACCATGTGGTGTCATTTTTGAATTAACACCAGTACAGTGTCAAAATAACACCAGGTACAGTGTCAAATTAACACCACGAAGTGTCACGTGAACACTTTTCAACACCATCACAGTGCATTTTTAACACCTGTGGGTGTGGTCCTTTATTGAAGTTTGATCGGTGTTAGATTTAACACCCGTGGTGTTAAATCTAACACCGATGTTGTTACAGTGTATCTATTGGAAGGAAAGAAATCAGGACATGTGCTGTTCTTTTTGTCGGAATCATCAAAGGCACTGAGGTAAATTGACGGAAAATAAATTCGATTGATTTTCAAGACAGCAGCAAAATACAAAACCATAAACATTCAAACTTGATATGTCTATTCTATTTATCAAGAGGTCATGGAATGCATCTATACATCATGACTCTTCTCCGTTAATTACTACTTATGAATACTATTTCCTCTCAGACTCTTTGAATAAAACTATTTTTGGGGGTAATTCTTTGACTATCTTTGCAATTCGTGTAATGCCATTCCGTCTATACAATCTTAGCAAAATCATCAAAGGATTTTTTTTTCTTTCTAACCAACTCAGGATTTCCCGGGTTTTTTCCTCTTTCTTTTCTCTGTTTAGAAACCCACTATGAAAAAAAAAAATTATTGCACATCGACAACGTTAAACTTTCGGCTTTGTACCTATTCAGACTCCTATAAGGTACACATGGAAAGGTGGATTGTGCCTGGGTTATTATTGTTACTATAACTACTACTAACAATAATGACACTAAACAAAATGATTCTGTTTAAGTAACCAAAGGTAAAAAAACCATATTTTAAGTTTAAATTCACCATTCGAGAATAAGGAATGTCATGACAGACACGCCTAAGATTTAAAGAATCTATCGGTGAAAAATATAGCAGTGAAATGACGTGATGTTGTAATTTA
This sequence comes from Diadema antillarum, assembly GCF_040938485.1. Classification (NCBI taxonomy): domain Eukaryota; kingdom Metazoa; phylum Echinodermata; class Echinoidea; order Diadematoida; family Diadematidae; genus Diadema; species Diadema antillarum. The sequence goes on along the minus strand of NW_027271253.1, from coordinate 204,204 downwards.
CCATTAGTGCATTAAACAATTGTTAAAGACATATCGATGTACTTGCTTTCTTCTATATCACATATGCATGCGTTTGTTAAACGTACTTACGAAAAGTTGAATCTTTCTTGTACTAACGGTTCTGATTACAAAATACGTTATTAACATTAGCGCACTAATAATGTGCAACAAGGTATGTGTATCCCATTCTTCCCATTTATCACCACGCTAGTAATTAATGCGAAACTCGGCGTTTTTCAATGAGTACAGATGTAATCGTTGTGTAAATACATAAACGTGTATTGGAATTGTAATCATTTGTAAACAGTTCATGTATACATGTATCATGTACGACATGTTATATATATATATATATATATATATATATATATATATATTTATTTATACTCTCTAAAAGAAAATAGAGTGAAAATATTCACTCCTAAAAGAGTGAATACAAAAAAAGAGTGAATTTAGAGTGAAATTGGAGTGAATTTTGAGTGAAAATGTTCATTTTCACTCGTTTTAGAGTGACGTCAGGGATCACTCCAAAATCTTCAAGTGATCCCTGAGGTCACTCCAAAATGAGTGAAAATGAACATTTTCACTCAAAATTTACTCCAATTTCACTCTAAATTCACTCTTTTTTGTATTCACTCTTTTAAGAGTGAATATTTTCACTCGATTTTTTTAGAGAGTACAATGTATATATATATATATGTATATAATATGTATATTTATATATCTTATGTATATATATATATATATATATATATATATATATGTGTGTGTGTGTGTGTGTGTAACTTGGAATGTCAAGTGTCAAATATCCAGTTTTACTTTTTGTTTCTAATGAATAGTATATCACTCATTATCACTTATTATGTAGCATTACTCGAAACATGCATGTCAGAAACAAGTGGCGGAATGTTTATTTTTTAATGTTTGAATGTGGAAGAATAAAGATTGAAAATAAAATTAACCCTCTGCTCATGACAATTGATATTATTCTTACTAAGATAAACTATTATCACATATGGGGCCTATACAAAATCAACATTGTTCACACGTTCCTCCAGTAACCATGGTAACCATGTAGTCTGCTGGTGTCCAGTCCATCCATTACAGGTTCGTAAAGTTTAGGTCTCTATCATTTTATCATCTTCTAATCATGAGTTAATTGCCTCCTCCACCAATACTTACAATACCATCCGTAAATCATCTAGAATAGATACCCTCTGACAGAATGAATTAACATCTACCGTTAGTAAGAAGAATAACAAAAAAGAATCTCCAAACTGAAGATAGCACCGTACCATAAATACAGAAAGTGAAGTATAATTACACTCGCGTGCCTATATAATCCATGCGATATGAATAGACAGGCTGCTACCTGTGAGGATCATAAACCAACACCTACACTCCATCTTTCTGAATCAGTCTACGAATTCAGGCACGTGACTCATTGCTTTATCTCTTCATCACATTTTAGGACGGAAATCGAACAGAATACATTCAGCAATGAATGATTCAACGGAGTCACAAATTGATACTAGCCTAGACCTTGTGCTTCAGAAATGAAATTACCATTCGCATAGTTATAACCAACTATATTATCAAGAAACCATTCCGAAATGTGTCTCACTACATGAGATTTCGTATGCTGACGGAAATCTTATACTACATGACAGAAATAAAATATATTCCTATGTAACAACGTCACATTTTTAAGTGCAATAAAACCGCACGGAAGATGATGAACGCGGGCTCTTTCTGAGAGTAAAATGTATACAACAGCTTGGTATTAGGCGTTCTGGTTTTATCTGACCTACAGGCAAGAATTTGATCTATATAGTTGAGTTTGTTTTAAAATATATCTGACCTAATGATTAGAGTATATGACCCACTCCTGCGTTCGTTTTACTTGCGGCAGACAGCGTGCCCGTTCGGGTACTCGGCCCCGAGTTTCGCGGTTTCCTCCCGTATGACGTCCCAAGCCTGTGCCATATGCCGCGACTCGGTTTGCGTGCCGCAGACCGCTAGACGCAGAATGTAGCGTCCCTTGAGAACAGAACCCACCATGTGGATCTTCCCGCCGGAGTTGATGCGGTCCAGGAGAGTCTTGTTGACGTCATCTGAACCCTAGATGATCAAACGCAGGGACAAGGAATACTTCAATGTGTGAACCCAACATGTCTGTTGAAAATCCTTCGTCAAACCACAGGACTCTAGAATATTATCAGCCAATTAAATGTGGAAGTTGTTGGTATGAGAGTTGTTGATGGTAATGACTTTTGAGAGATGAAGAGAATTTGTCAGGTTAGTATCCAGGGAGGTGGCTCTCACCTCCCTGGGTTATCATAATCATTCTCCAAGAATCGGCGGGGTCGGGTAAGCTTGTTTATTTATTCATTTATTCCGTTTTATTTTCACAGGGTAGCGCTTTCAGTTAAAAAAGCATCAGTTACGTCTCGTTATGAGAGCCCTGGCAATCATTATAAGTGACTCCACTGTAGGCACCCTACTCGACCTGCAGGCTGATAAATTCTTCCTCTGAATTAAAGGAGTCATCCAGATTATATATAGACTTTTGTATTTGAAAATCTATGACTTGGTTACATTGGGTAGCCTACAGAGTGTCAGAATTCGTGATTAGGATGAGGAATGAGAATGTCTTCAAAATTCAAGACAAATCTCAACGAACGAGGATGATGACATAGCAGCTTCACATTAGAATGCATGATAGACCGCTTCTGTATAATGTGTTTAGATTTTATGCATGCTTTGTCCACAAAAGTTGATTTGAGTGTCCGATTGCTGTTTATATCACTACAATTCTGTGAAAACATCTTAACCCTCACAATTTCAAATTTCTGTTATCTATTAGTATTTGTTCATCTAATTTACGTAATTCAACTTGAACATGGCCTTGAATTGCTTTTCTACTATAATAAGTTTGCAACGGAGTAATGCATACATAAATATTAATGATGATCGATTGATTAGTAGCAGATGACTGAAAGAGCTAGACTGCCTTGTCTGTTGGCTTGTGCTGAGAGGGGCTATTGATATGAATCAATTCAGATGATCGATGAATTTAATTGAGTTATTGCGTTTAGTTTTCAACTTATATCTTTTTTCTCATTCACAAGAAATAAACTATCGATAAAACAGGTATTTCAGGTTATAAGTTCAAATCAGAACTTTCGCAAAAGCCAATAAATGATACAGCAAATTGTGTGAATTTTGAGAATAAATTCTATGAAAGTTCGATAGCGAAAACTCCATCAATCCTTTCTCTCTCTCTCTCTCTCTCACACACGTTTTGTTACCTTCAGCCTGAAGCACACGAGTCCGAGAACGACATCGGCCACGATTTCGAAGCGATCATCAGCAGCGACCATGGCCTCAAATTCCTTGGCCAAGGACACTTGCTGGAGTGAAAAAAAATGAACCAATCTCACAAAGGTGTGTCTGCCTTAACAGGGTTAATTGACCTTGTAGCGAGTATACCCTGTCAATTCATTATCGCCCATTTTGACTAAATCCTTTTTCTATTAAACGTTACACATTTCCACATTTCACTCCTAATTTGACACAAACTGATGGGCAAAAGGAAGTTTGGAACATGACAGGTAATCTTCACTTCTAATCTATTTTTTTCCCGACATGTTTGTTAAAATATGGATCAGCAGTTTCGATCATATACATCAATTTGTACAGAGCGAGAATATAATGATAACAATCTTTCATAACACATCTTCCCCCCTCGGCCTTAATAATCTCTTGATTTCATAAAAAAAACCCGTTGGTATACAGCTCGGAGAGTACTAGTATTTCGTTGTTAAGAAATATGATTTAAGATGTCTTTGTTATTCAATAGAAGTAACTATTCTGCTGATGGGTGCAACCTGCTATAAAGATGGTACCTTAGGCAACTATACTAGTATTTTGAAGAGAGAAAAAGTTAGTCGTGATATTCTATATAGCAGCAAGACAACGGCATGACCAGTGCTGTGTACAACATCACACATTATTTGCAGTCTCATTCGTCATACACTCTGGATTAATGTGATACTACGTTCTTGGAATATGAACGATGTACAACATTAGTACAGTGGCGGATCCAGGAATTCCGTAAAGGAGAGGCGCCTTTACAAAATTAAAGGGGCGCACGCTCCCCCCCCCCCCCCATTTTCTTCTTTTTATTTTTTGTTTTGTTTTAACAAATAATCAAGAGGATGCCCGCGCGCGGTGCGCCCCCTCTAGGTCCGCCACTTTACATGTATTACGACTATTAATGCATGGTAGTGTCACCTCTTTCAATATAGTTGCTCACCTTTCTAACATGATCTTGAAGCTTCTCAACTCCAAACAGCCTGAAAACAAACCAGAGTTTCAGCGACCTGAACCGACGACCCAGTGGAATCTGCCAGTGCTGAATTTGAGAAAAGTATTATTATATCATGATTAACTATAAAGTGAATTCACAAATCAAAAAAAAAACAACACGATTTACTTAGTTCTTGACAACAGTTGTAAACTCATAAGCATAATCAATAATGTTTAGAAAGCGTCGCGAAGAAAGAAGCACACGGTCTGTCGTGCGTTATTCCAAATTCGCTCCTTCACGTATTTGTATGTAAGTGTATCATATTGTTCATATGCTTTTTGCGCCTTAGTCTAAATATCGCATTTCACTCCTTCGTACACGCTCTGTACTTACACAATGTGATCTTCTGCTTAGTCAACACTTGGTCTTCAAATTTAGCATTGGGCATAACATCCGTAAGCTGTACTGCAAATGTGACAATGTGAACAATATTGCGTAATCGTTCATGTAATTTTCATTCTTCGACTTCACTAGTTGTTTTATCTTTTTATTTGATGACTGCTTGTATGTCAGATCTATTTGATCAACTGCTTTAAAACGAGCTTGCATTTACGTAAATATGCCCGTCAATGGTAATTTCGTTACATGGTATTCAGTCAATATCATCGTATGCCACCGACCATTTGGGTCATTTGTGTTTATGTTCAGTAATAACATTCAGTTGTATTACATTTGTCGTTTTAATGTATTGTATTCAATTTAGTATCATCGTTTGAGAAATATGAACAAGTGGAGGAATGAAAATGAAATAACAGGGCAACAAACATGGGGAGACTTCTTGTGATATTGAGCGATGTTCTTCCAACAGTGCAGGTTATACCTTTGCCTACATTTTGAGGTGGTTTTTTCTTTTTGTTTTGTTTTGTTTTGTTTTTGGTTTTGTTCATCTCTCGGCGCCATCGTGATAAAAACATTACGTACTGGAAATTTGCTGCAAATTTATGTAACTTGTTAGAGAGAGATTAAGGGCTAGGGACCAATCCCGAGATTCAAAAAGTTTCTCAGCCTCAGAGATTAGTGACCATACGAATAGCTCGGAAAACTAGCTTCTTTTTTTAGCTCTCAAGTTGTTCGTTTTTGTTTGCTTGCATTTGTCTTGAAACCCGAGTATGATTTTGACCAAGGATGTACAAATTCTATTCATATGTTCGCTGCCTGTAGGCTTGACGTCAGCATGACGTTTACGAAATAAAGCCTTACCAATCTACAATGAACAAGAAAATCATCATCAGTGGAAGCAGTATGTGCAAGTTACGTAGGAACGCCCCTCGTTTCTTCTTTCCTTGAGAGTTCAGTCTTTAATTTTACAGTTATGCCACTCTACTACGTAATTCTAAGCTTTGATTCTGAAGTTAAAAAAAAGGAAGAAAAAATATTAAAGGGAGAAATCATGATCTGTTCTTCTCTTCTCTTCTTGCACTCATAGAACTTCACATGACGTAGACGATTTCGATGTACGTTGTATTTAGAATCATTCTCAAGCTACCATGAATTTCCTTTCGTTATATTTTTAGCCTTATCTGTGTCGGAAGACGAAAAAATGAGGACAGGTTTTCTAAGACGGAAATCCGGAACTATTTACAATATTTCCCCAGTACCTTTTATCACATTGATTGGCCATTGATTCTTCTGTTGCCATGCAATAGCCATGAACATTAAAATGACTACTGGTTATCATTCGCATAAATCAGCATTTAAAGCAAGGTGAGCTGCAAAATAGAAAAGTGTATCGAATTCACACGACCATTTACGAGACGTGCATTCTTCCCCCTACCCTGTAATCAATAACCACGTCTTCGTGGTTGTGTTTCAGGTAAGCCGGGCTGACATGAAAAGCTCCCTCTATAGCCGACCTGTCTCTAGTCCACAGGGTTGAGCAGTCAAAGGTCACGTTCAAGAATTTGTGCGGGTTGAAGTTGAACGAATCTGCATACTGGATATAAATCATGTTGAAAGTGGGAGGGGCATGATGATGAACGAAATTTAGCAAAAATCACAGCATGTTTATTTACACGGGGACATACAGCTCAAAGAAGAAAAGACATTAAGCAGCATTTGTTATTCACACTAATACCTCCAAGCCATTTCAATTTACAAAGTTCATATACACATCCTTTAAGGTCAAAGGTCAAATTATCATTTCTAATTTTTTCACTAGATTCACTTCATCGTATTTCGTGGAATGACACAATATAAATTCACCATGTCGACTTTAGTTGATTCTTCCACCAGTTTACATCTATCTAAACAGATACAATAATTTTTTTTTTTACCGTAGTCGATGATTTTAGATGCATAAGAATAGTAAACGCTGCAAATGTCAAATTCTTCTCTTGAAATAAAATTGTCGATTTTAGGATCTACTTACTTCTACTCCGTTGAGGAGATGTCTGAATTCTGGACAGATGAAAGAACTTCCGGCATATGCCGCGTCAATATGCAGCCATATTCCTTCCTCTTGGCCTGGGGGAAAAATCGTTCGAAAACATGGTGTTACGAACCGAAGTTTGAAAATTATTGCCACTTAATCTAGGTCAGCGATATTAGTGGTGGCTCATTACATTCGCCTTCTTCAACGAAAACTAATTTGTTCCACTTATTACGTAACTCATGTAGCTCTGTCACATTGTGGCTTCATCAGACTTTATATGGAATTCAGAAGTTTCAAAAATAGCATATAATCTATATAATATTCTTATCGGATTTCCAATTAATGCGTTTGGTACAACTGCTTTACATATAATTTATGAGGAGGAATGTACATAAATACATACCTTTTGACAACAGTATTTTTTTCAACTTATGTTATTCCTTTCTGTACAAACAACTTTTGTAATCTTTTTGCCAAGAGTGAATACGAATGACAATTACCATCTTATTGACGTACACACAGGCAATGACAAAAGTTGTCGTCGTTCAGTTTGGCACAGTCATTTTCTGCATAAAAATCCGACCAAGCCACATTAAGTGCGGGAAGCAAGTGGTAGCAAGATTTTGACGACATACATTTTCTTGGTGAATGACGTATATAGATTAATGTCATTTTATTGAATAGAGAGATGTATACTCAGTAGTCATATGGAATACATTCACGGATGCTGACTATGTCTACTCACATACGAGTCCAAGCTCAGAAATGTTGTCGAACGCACACGAAGTTGTCGTGCCAAGCGTTGCGCAAACCTGGAAAGGAATATAGAATCAAATGCAAACAGTTGCTATACATACGCTGGAATATACCTCACATTGCTGTCACACAATCAATCCACATTCATCTTAGGACAAGATTCCTCCTCTCCAAACCTCAGCGTCCCCAACTCTCTCCCTAAAATGAAGATGATTAACCCTCAGCATGTCATCAATTCCCTGTCCATAGACTTTGTGTGTGAAACTAAATTGTGCGCAATAATTCATGGCACGGAAGGGGTTAAAAGATACCACACGTAGCCCACCCCAATCTTTACCTCACTTTTATATAGCTCAAGTTGAGCAAAGAGACATGAAAACAATATTTTTTAAATCTCCATTGACTTTGAATTGTCTCTGTAATCTAAGCGAGATTTCAAATAACTGTCCGAAAAGTAAGTTCGATTCATTCATCAGTTTGCAGGACGTGTTTAAATGAAATGGAACTCATTGTGTGCTTTGGTTGCCGATTAGTACAGAAAAGCACATTGCGTTGTTAACACCATCCAAACCACTGGTTCAAGATAGGGTTAATCGTCAGTGCCAACTGTTAAGCGTTGCACCTTGCATACAACACCAATGGCATACTGAGGGCCCGACATGGTCATGAGAGGGTTAAAACAGGTGCATGGAAAGTAGTCGAGGCTCCCCATGACTCCCGCATCCCAGAAAATGTTCACTCCTTTTATGAAGTTGCTTACTTATGTGCATTTTATACTTTGTTATGAAAGTAATGTATCTTCGAGCTGTGTTTTTTTTTTCACTTGATATTACTATTAGAAAACTCTGTAATGAAATAGCGATAGGCAGTGCAGTGATACGCTTTTCAAACAGCATTTGAAAACAGGCAAAGCAGTTTACTATCCATGAATGCAGGTTATTCATGTTTTGGAAATGACATCGATTCTTGTTCGACTGAATCCAGCAAAGCAGAAAACAGGAACAGAGGGAGATACACGTGACTCTTTGCAGACTTCTGACGAAACCCAGTGTGCCACTACAAGGCGCCGGTTATGATGCATGCATATAAAAGATACTGATCCAATAATAAGAAAGTATTATCCTTGAGAGAGTTAAGGGCATGTCCAGGGAAGCATACGATGTGTTTGTAGGGCAAGGTAGGGTAAGGTGTCTTACAAAGACTGGTATTCGTCCCTTCGCCTTATCCTCCTCGATGGCTACTCGCAGAGTCTCGCCCCTCAGCGCGTGTTTCTCGTCCGTTTGCAGTGACCTGATGCGCACGCTGGCGATCAGAGCTGCACGCTCTACGGAGGAATGGCTCTATAGAACGGACAAAGAGAAAAATGTTACGTGGTTGTAATCATGTTGAAATGGCTGACACGTAAGATTTCAACCATTCACTTCCACTACAACTATGACAACTACTTGCTACTTCTACCACAACTTGTATACCACTACTACTACTACTACTACTACTGCTGCTGCTACTACTACTACTACTACTACTTCTACTACTACTACTTGCTAGTACCGTACTTCTACTTCACATTTGCTCCTATTGATGATTTAAACAAGCAGAACAAGAAACGTTTGATTCTCGGTGTCATATTTGCATGTCTTGTCTGAAATCACAATAATCATCAAGCTTTTTATTATATATTATAATACACACACACACACACATGATTGTAGTGTATTTTCTTATGTATTCATAGTTTCTCGTATTTCTCAAATAATATGATATAAAATTGTTTTTGTAACAATCATTATATTATATTCAAAAGAAAAAAAATAAACCTAAAGATAATTGTACAGAAAAGGGAAAAACAATTGAAGGGTATATTAGAATATGGATTAACAGCAAAAAAAAATGGAGTGATTTTGTGAACAGTTTCCTATACCTTTGTATACCTTTATATATGTTTATTTCTTGATACATCTATGACAGTTCATCTTTTACATTTCTACCTGGCGCCGTATCCATATTTTATGACATCATTCTGATACGTCTCTCAAGCAAGGCCTACTGGTTTAGATCATTAATGTGAATCTGTCCTTGGGTCATGAATATGTCAGTTATACATGATGACAAACAGATATGTTGGGTCTGATATTAATGGCACACCCTCTACGATTTCGTCAGGGTATACGACTACTACTAATGCCGTTTCTATACTTTCATCAGCATCACTTCTATACTACCACTACCACTATACTACTACTACTACTACTATACTACTACTACTTTACTTTACTTTTTAAATTACAAACTACGACTACTTGGCTTTTGAGTGGTAATCCTTCACATTACACTGTTATAACTGATTATCCCTCACATAACCACCATTACCACTACTATACGATGTACATTACTTTTACCATATGATATTCTACTACAATTTCATGTACATATCCAATACCGTCAGTACTGATATTGGAGCCACTACGTGCACTACACCTATACTACTTTGCGTATAGAAACTATCAATATATTGATCCTACATTACATAAAGTGTTCCTAATACGTTGCCAAATGTACCTGGTCCGATGTATATGCGACGAGTTTGGACATGATGTCGTACTGATCGAGGCCCGGGTTGGCCGCCTGCTGTTGCCGAATGGCTCTCATCTTGGCGGCTAGGAGCGCCACAAGGGTCGCTTCGCTTGCAGTCCCCTGTGTGACGTATATACGTCAATAGAATGTATCATTATTATCCCTTATAGCAGAAATCCAGTTTAGTGATTGGTCTACATAGCGTCATGTGACCAAACATAAGATTGCCATAATGCTGATGCTGTTGAAAGTACCAATGGAGAAAATGTGCTATACCGTGTCGACATTTATAGCGTCTTATACCATCAATGCCATACATGTACATCATAAGATCAATCACTGAAAATGAAAATGTATTACATAATAACAAAAATTAAAGAAGATCGAATAATAGATTCGCATGGTCATGAAGCATTACTCGATATTTGGCAGTTCAATTGCAGAAGGGACGAGGGTAGATTTTTATCAAACGTTATGGGTGTTCCTTCTTCATGAACATGATGAAGGGTCGAATGCACGTTGTCATGAAAAATGGATAGAGCAGTCTCTATACTGCATTGAATGTTTTATGGGACTCCCGGATAGCACTTAACTGTCTTCTGTAAATGGCTTCCAAGTTTCCATGGCAACTAATATTGCAATGCTTTGGCGGATTGCTACATATAAATTTTGATCTTGTGCCAAAAATGAAACGACTTTCAAGTTACTTTATACTCTGGATTTGAATTTTGGAAGCGAAACCAACAGACAGATAAAAACTCGGGCAATATTGTGCAAATATGAACAAAGATAATCAAAAAGGAGTGTCCTCCATTCATCTCACTCAATATCTAACGGGTATTTTCACACAAATTTCCATGAAGTTAACATCACTGACGATTTTTTTAAATGGTCGTCGCACGAAAATAACCAGCTCTCATAACAGAAGTGTTTTCTCAAAAGAAAAAAATCCTGCATACATGTAGATGCATCAATGACATTATGTCTTTACATCATCCATAGGGCTGAGGTGAACATCTCTTTTCTGTAAGATGCAAGGAAATAGAATGATATAGGTCTTTTTGCTTGTAAAACAAATAAGGATCTCCATTGATTCGGAGTCGCATTGAAGTACGGCGATAAGAGCATCCCTTATCATTAATCAGATAATACTCATTTAACCGCCTTTGTCTAAGTTTTTTTTTTTTTAAGAAAAAGAGTTTGATTGATACAAAGGACATTCTCAGTGAAAAGACAATGATATAAATTTCAGGGAAATAGAAATTCCTTCAAATATGATTCTTTCTCGGTTCAAAGAAACTAATTGAAATATGAAACATACTCAGTGAAAAAGATGTGATTAAAATGTAGAACGTTTCCTCTCTTGGGCAAAGCCCCATTGGATTTGATAGGTAGCCTACTGACCTGTATGACTCCTCCGCCTCGGCTGTCCTTTCCGAAGAGATATTCCTCGGGAAGATGCAGCATTCGTGCCAACCAGTTCATCATGACCATCTCCAACTCCGTGCAGGCGGGACTCGCGATCTAAGATTGTTATAGCATGATTTCAAAACAATATAGATAAGATGTACATATACAAAATCTAGAGCTTCCTTAATAGATACAATTTGGGGTCCGGTTTATTATGCGTACACGATGTCAGACGATGCTAGACGCGATGTTAGTATATGTATGATGTTAGGGTTTGGTATTGTTAATGGGCTGTTGGTTTTAATGAGAAACTTGAAATGCAGTTTATGGAAAAGCAATGAATAAGGTGTTAAATGGATTAAAGGAAAGTTATAGAGTCAGGGGAAGGGCAAAAGAAAGGAGGGACCTGATGAGTTTAAAAATAAGGAGGGTATAGGGAGAAAGAGAGATAAGAGGGGGGAGATCGTGTGTTGTGCAGCAGGGGGCAGGGAACAAGTTAGAAGGAGGCTGATGAAGATTAAATGGAAAGAGAAAAAAGAGTGAGCTAATAAAGGAAGGAGAGGGAGAGGGAAGAAAACAGAAGAATGAGACAAAGTTGTGTGATTGAGACAGAAATGTAGCGTTTTAGAATCAAATATAACATATATTTACATTTATTTGTGAATACTTACAATTTTTATTTGGTTATATTTGTAATTGTTGAGTGCATTTATTACTGTGTAAAGGCATATTCAGATGCTATTCTGTATAACATATATATATATATATATATATATATATATATATATATATATAATTGCAGGGGCGGATCCAGGGAGGACCGCAACCGGCGCACGCCCCCCCCCCCCCTATTTTTTGTTGAAACAAAAGAAATAAAAAGAAAAAATGGGGGGAGGGGTGCGTGCGCCCCCCCCCTTTAATTTTGTAAACACGCCCCCTCTTTACGGAATTCCTGGATCCGCCCCTGAATTGTTATATATTTGTAATTGTTGGGTACATGTTGTACTGTGTAAAGGTATATTCAGATGCTATTCTGTAAGATCTTTTTATGAAACATGTGTCATGAATCTCTGTCTGTTATGCTTTTCTTTTCTTTCTTTTTCATCTGTGCCTTGTGTCTCCTGCTTTATTCACGAAGCAACCTAGGCTTTCCATGATATATTGTTTGTTGATGTGATAAAAGATGTTGAACTACAACCAAGATTTATCGATCAATGATTACATTATGATTAAGATTCATGGCCGTCCAAACTTGACTTGCTATTTTAATTTAATATTGATTCGTCTTATATGTGGGGGCGCTGTGGCATAGTGGATAAGATTCCCGACTCCCAATCGGAGGACCCGAGTTCGATTCCCGCCGAGTGCTTACGGCCTTGTAAACACAATGTCCCTCTCGACACAGGTCTATCAAAAGGGTACGTGGCAACGCTGGGGTAATAATACTGGCAGAACCCTCTTCTGGTAGAGCAGTGGCGACACTGAAGAGGCTACCCTGTTAAATAAGACCGCATTATTATCATCATTATTATTACTATTATTATTATTATTATCATCATCATCATAATTATTATACACTGTGATACACACCCATGAAAAACCGATACAGCCAATGGCGTCGGATACCATATCACCCAGGATGGCCGCGAAGGAGTTGGCGGTTGGGAAGTAGGCGTGGAAGTTTGGATGATTCCAGTGCGACACCTGTTGTGAAGAGGATTAATATAAAGTCTAATATTACCCACTGGTATAGATGCAGTGTGTTAGTGGTCAATGCAACCCGTCCGGAAATGTTCAAAGGGGGCAATTCCGAGCCAGTTACTTCTGAGTCTGAAAAGAAAGAGTAGAATTCTATAATTGCAACAGTAACAATTTGATCAAAATCGGATGAAAATAAGGGAAGTTATATAAAAAAAATGGTGAATTATGAATATGCAAATGAGTGACCTGATGATGCAATCATCTCACAATATTTCATTATGTAAAAAAGAAAATTGACGAAAGTTCAATGTTTGTGCTGTAAAAGTGCAAAATTTGATGCCATTCCTGGCTAAATAATTCAAAGATAATGGTCAGTCTGATACATAAGGATTTGAGAATGGGGCACAATTTCGTTTAACAAAAACAAAACAAAAAACCCTGGAAATTTCAAGATTTTGTGTACAAACTATGTGGCAAGTAGAAAGGCGATGACTTGGTCAACTCACTCATTTGCAAATTCATATTGACCGTTCAAAATCCGCTTTCTGAAAATTAGAGAAATTTCAGATTTTCGTCACTTGTCGAATTTTATCCAATGTTGACAAAATGTTCACTGTTGAATTATGCTTCACTCTTTCTTTTCAGGCTAATTTTCAACTGGTCCTACATTGCAGTTCGACGAGGTTAAATTTAGGTTAGTTCTAGTGCGTCATCCACAGTGGAGGATTTTATAGATTGTATCTGTGAGCAGCACTGGCCCTCTTGCTGCCTAAGAAGTTGTGATGACGATGAAAGTTTTGGGGCAATCCCTGACGCAGTTGCCTCATTTATTGTCCCATCTTACACATTTCTTCTCTATCTCAACTGACCAGTGAGCACAAAATGAACCACTTTATAGTTGAACACCCGATCATCTTGATTTCCTTCTTTTTTCTATCAGATAATGTTCAAACTCACAGCAGAAATTATTATAAAGAATGAATAGACAGAAAAATCCAAAACTTTTTTAGAACCTCATTGTGAAGTACGTATAAACTGATCATGTGCTGTTCGAAAATTGAAAGTGATCTACATGTATTATTGCACTGTTGTACCTTTACTAGTTTGTCCGGCAGCAGAACCTAATAACGTAACTGACGATCTAAAGTAGATATAAACATCATGTGGGCATACGGGTGGCCACGTACAAGTTTGTGCGTTGTGTGTGTGTGTGTGTGTCTGTGTGTGTCTGTGTGTCTGTGTGTCTGTGTTTGTGTCTGTGTTTGTGTCTGTGTGCGTGTGTGAATGTGTGTGAATGTGCGTATAAGCTAGGGACAATAGTGTAAAATATATTTGTTTTTACCAATAACATGTGAGTGCACTGAGTGTGCAAATCATGGAAAACGTAACTGGCATGGCATAGCCCACTAAGAATCAACCAAGTTTGGTGTGCACCGATGTGGATGTATCAGAGCTGTTCTGTCATTGCAAGATGACGCCAGGGTCGATAATTTTCACGACTCACGAGGGGACTGCATTCTACAAGCTTGGCTTTTTAGCAGTCCCCTCCATTTCCGACCTTTTCTTTCTTATGATTCAGTCACATTTGCCCATGTATTTTTTCAACTAGTATGTTTATTGAGTCATGTAAACAAATGACGTGTATCTAAATTTCATTTGGAAATGTAATAGTTACATTGTACTTAATTTGTTTATATGAAATTGTCATATTATATGTTTTGGCCGGAAATGAAATAAAAATGAAATGAAATGAAATGACATTCCTGAAAATGACATTCCCCTCCTGAAAACCACAATATTCACGCAGGCTTTATTACAGCGCAGATTAATTACCACAACGATAGAAGCATTTATCTCCATTAAACAGTTAAAAGTAAACACTGTAGGATGGGTGTTAATAGTAATACGATCCCACTCGTACCTACTTCATACGTCACTACACTGTTGGCTAGGTTTTCCTCTTTAATGAAAGCATTATTCACGAGTCATTTTTTTTTTACCTCCCTTGATTTTTTTTAACTTCCATGAAAAGTCACCTCTTCCACTTCTCCCTCATTATCACTTCCCATATCTGTACTAAGACACGTACCCACCGACACACACCTCAAAACATCCTCTTACACTTCAGCAAAGTATTTAAAAACACAACAAAAACAAAACAAAAATTAAACAAAAACGAGAGAACTATACTAACACACACACACACACACACACACACAAATGAAATTCGGAAAGATGAATAAATACGCCCATTGGGACTGGTTAATTAGCGAGCATAAAAATAAAATTTTGCCACACATTACAAATATACCAATTTAGGAGAATGGAAAACGTTAAAGTCAATATGCAGGCAATCATAAAGAAGAAAATTATCTGATTGGGAGCGAATATCTCCCAAAGGGTGTCAAATATCATTCACTTCCACTTAATTCTCCTATGTGCACAGATTATTCTCAAAATGAGGCTTTTTAGGGTAATGGGAAGCTTTGTCTTCGAGTGGCAATTAGTCTTGGTTGCCCCGTATTATACATCACTACGTCTGGACTAATCATCTGTGTTCTTGAATCTCTTGGTAGTTGGACCTTTGGACCTTTGCGTCTCATCAGGGAGGTGGAACCACCTCCCTGGTCTCATTAGAACTATCACGAAAGACCACCCAGCTTACGAGTAATTAGAAACAGGGTGGCTCTGTAACAGCGGTTATAGTTATAAGGTTTAATGGGTTAATCGGCAAGGGTTCACGGTGTTTCGAGAAATTTCTAGCGAATCGCAAGCAAGGTTGAATGTTCCAACGCCTTCAGCATCGGAAATGTAAGACACGGATGTCTTCATACACGTAGTATAGGTTTATTATTGTCATCAAAACATGCAGACAGGAGAAAAGTCTGAAGACTTATAATTTCCGTTTACAAAATACAAAAATATATAAAAGATTAAGATATCTTTTAAAATACACAGTGTATCATAATTGACAAGAAATAATTAAAATAACGAAGGATCGCTGCACACACACACACACACACACACACTCACACACACATACACACACACACACACACACACACACACACACACACACACACACACACACACACACACACACACACACACACACACACAGAAAACAGGTACACGAACTAACCAGAAACACGTCATGCAATGGACTTATCAATCCCGAAATACTGTACTCGTAAAAGAAATCGTGAGCTTGACACCCCCCCCCCCCCTGTTCCGGAGCGCCCCACCCCACCCCCCCCCCCACACACACACATTGAAAACGTTCCGAGGCCCCTGACAGGTCACAAAAGCATCGTGACAGAAAATGTAAACAGTAGAGGCCTATGTTCAAAATCACATGTTTCAATGTTTCCTGCTAAAAATATGCATTAGTGGGGTAGAAAAAAATATATATAAGAAAATCGAGAAGTTTTGATTCCTGGGTGACAATGGGGAGGGAAGGTCTAGCTCTATATTACAATGGATGTCTACGGTGGAGGTAGGTGGGAGGTGTGAAGACTCGCGCTCCAAGGCAGACAAACACATGCATATCATTTTCTATTTTCTTCTTCATTCTGTTGAGATATTTGAAAAGCTCTTAATTCCTTGTCATCAATCAACCGTGCATTTCGGTACTTGGCAGTCTCACTGGTACCCTGTACCTCATTAATGACCTACTTTGCCACTACCACCGACTCTCGATATGAATATTATACCATGCAAAGGGGTAGAAAGTACCCATCCATAATCACGATCAATATATCATTCTTTGGTGCTATTTGGGCTTTGCTCAGTAAGAACATGGCAGAGGTCATTTTACGAAACTCTGATATTGCAACACTTCACTTTCTCTTGTTACTATTATATATGTATATATATACATATATATACATAAACATGTGTATATATATATATATATATATATATATATATATATACACACACACATCATACTGAATTATTTGCTCCGCGTGTCAACACTTTCATTCCTGACTAAGGGGGAGGCCCCCGAAAATTTGGATTTTGAGTAAAAACCAAGGCAGTTGGCATTTACTGCATTCCTCTATCGTATATATATATATATATATATATATATATATATATACATATACATAAGATATTATTCTTACGATAACACTTAAACACCTGTTGTTTATTTCTTTCCACCACTGGGTACTCTCACTTCTCATGTAGATGTAATACTCTCGATCCGAATGGCGATTATGAACACGACAATGCCTGAGAAATGTCTGTCTTGTGCCTACACTGCAATCCACAGTGCCCGCTGCGTGCCGACAAAAAAGAAAAAGAAAAAAGAAAAAAGAGTCATCGCCGAAAGTGCGACGTGTAGAACGTTAAGACGGCGGTCATCTGTAATCATTCGTCCGTGTTGACGTCTTTCTGTGCTCACGGGTGGTACTGACCGGCCTTTCCTTAGAATTTGAAGGATTTTGCGGACACGTTTGAACTCAAAATATTTCCACGACCACTAACATGCCCTCCTTTAAGAGCCCTTTGAAATACATTGGAATGTTTCGTCTTTTGTCAGTAATCTCGTACTGATTGATTTTATCACGCGTATGTGCTCCCCCACCCACAAGGTGTTTTCAGCGTCTTTTTATAGTGGCGACGATTGGTGTACAATCTTAGCACGGATAATGAATGACAGGATTGTTCGGGGACACAGTCTAATGATCTCTAACTTTTCAACAGCGGTCTGCTCTGAACCTCACCAAGCAGTCGCACGATAGGTCTCGGCATTCACATCTATACATTTAAAGTTTAGACATCTGAAGTTTGCTTGTCTGTTTGAGGTGCAACACAGTTGTCAGGTACAGGCCACTTAGCAAAATAAATGCATGTGAATAACACCAACTCATTTACTCTACTTTAGTATTTCCCTCAAGTGACTTTAGGCCTAACATGCCTAAATGCTGATTTAATGAGGTGCAGGTATATCTGGCATCTAAGTTTTCTTTATTACCTCCTCAGCATTTCAAACACACATACACGCACACATTTATACACATACACTTTCTTTCTCTCTCTCTCTCTCTCTCTCTCTCTCTCTCTCGTTAGAACTCTACTAGCCTTCAAGGTTGCTTGGAAAACTTGATCTTTAAAGCACAATTTTGAATCTGCTAAAACTCCAAGGTCTTTCTCAACATAACCCTCCTTGAGAGCTACATGTGCATAGTTCTCTCTTCCGAATAAATCTTATGATACTAAATCAATATCCATTTCTGTGCTTTATTTCCTAAACTTCAACACAGTACACTTTCCAGGAGGAAAACGAAGCTGCCACTTTACAGTCCATTTTCAACTTACTCAGTCATTTGTTTAGGTGAAAGATTATCTCCCCCTCTCCCACCCCCCCCCCAAAAAAAAACCCGATAGATTTCTGTAAAAAAAAAGAAGAAGAAAACGGCCCCCTGGGCAATTACCCCGGACCCTTCCCCTGGCCCTAATCCTAATCCTGAACCTAATCCTAACCCTAACCCAAACCCCGAACCCTAAAACCCAACCCTAACCCTAATCTTTACTCTAACCTTACCACTGACCAGTATTTAGCCAGGGGTAAAATTGCCCTCTGGGGGTAATTGCCCGGATACTTGCCAAGAGCGTTAACTTTAACGCATGATATAAAGTGCCACATTTGTAATCAATCATGTTGAAAAACACATCACAATCATTAAAAACACACACCTGATCAGAACCCAAGCGCAAAACCACGTTATCACACAAAACCATTAAATCAATTATTCCTAATGGCTTTAATCTGTGAAGGGTAAGCTGTCTTGCCTATGATAAATCCCTATAATTCGAAAATATGAAGTGATTAGAATATATACAGTAATACCATAAGTATCCACTAAAAAAAAATCTGATTGCTGTGATTGAGTGATTAAAAACAATAACCATTTTTCATATTCGAAGCACTGCTGTCCGTCTATACAAAGAAACAAAATGTAAAACCATATCTCATTTCAAACAAGCCTGTTATAAGCCTCACATGCACTCCAAACTACCTGAAAGATTTCCATATCAATCACACACACACACACACACACACACACACACACACACACACACACACAAATGTAATGATCCTTTATGCATTGATGACATATTGTGATTACACTCATTAATTTGATTACACTGTGTAAATCACACATTTCCATTCATTGATTTGTGAATCTCAATGGAATGATCTGCCGTTGCCCATACGGGAGTGCACTTCAACATACTCATTAGGTAGATCTCTAAAATCACATTTGTTGGCTGTGCAATACCCAAAATATAATTGTGTGCTTTCTCCAATTCAACTGTTGAATATATACAATACTATATGTATATATAATTATTCTATTTATAGTAGTATATTTCCTTGCTTATTGCAGCTACATTGTTTTAGACCCACATATTTTATTTATACTAGAACATGCATTATCATGTCAAGATTTCTACTCAAATGTATGTAAATAGTTGTAAATATAGATATTCATATTTTCATGTATTTTCAAACTAGAACTATTCATTGTCCATGTACTTACTAATACTTATTTAGAACATTTGCATTATAGAGGTTTATCAAACTTTGTTTGCATTCATGCAATTTTCTGGTACATCTATCGTGTATTAATCCATGACGGCGTGTGTCATTTGTTATATGCATTATGCCATCTAAACATGTGAATATGGATAATGATAAACTTCAACCTCAACTTCAACTCCATTTCTGCGGTCACTGAGAGGCTTACCACAAGTGCTTCATGTCTAACATTTCAATAGATCAGAAACGGATTTGGGTAGAGGTAGTGGTTGTAGATACAAAAGTCATAGATTAAACGATAGATGCAAAAGCCGCCATGTTACAACAGCGTATGGTCATACTTCATCATGAGGGACATAACAGATGTTTACGTGCCATCGCGAGGGATCCACCGACCCCATCCCCGAATTCTGCATCACGTATTTCACCCTTTGCTGTGTGTCAGAGGCATTGGGCACTAATTACAGTTCAGACGACGGCACATTTTACGACGATTCTGCCATATCATCAAGCAGTGTCGCAGAAGAAGACAAATTAATTCCTCCCTACAATCCAGAGCGCCGCACTCTAGCATGTTGTCAGGACGTTTGGATGCGTTCAGACAAGAGTGCGCACATGATACAACGTATAGGGGCAATTCTGCGTCCCGTTTCAGTAACAGATTATCTTTGCTACGATATTCTCATTTGCTCATCGCCAAAAAGCATATAACATATTGTTGTTGTTGTCGAATAATCACATTATAAAGAAGGTAGTTTCCGTTTATACACTTTACATAGCCTCTCGAAATTCTTTTGATTTCAATTCATTTCTGCATTTTTCAATAAGTAACAATCATAACGTTACAATAACTTTTTCCACAAATAATTTGATATGCATAGGACCAAGAAGTACATATATCAATCGTAAATTGTAGTAATACATGAACAACAGGAAAATCATTAATTGTTCAATCAAATTATTACGAACAATGCAGCAAACCACTATCTTAAGCGGAAGGTTGAGTTTGGTGACGGCCTCTGAAAAGAGGCCGTCATCATTAATAGCGCCAATGTTTAATGCATGAATTAATGATTTGTGTGTTTGTGTGTGTGATGTTGTGTTGTGTTGTGTACGTTAGTCTGTCGGGGAGTGTGTATGAAGGTGCCGGTGCCCATGCACGCATATAATCGTAGACTCACATTCACACACAAGCCACGTTCAAACTGGTCAAAAATATTACATATAATTAATTAATATAAATAGGCCACCACGAAACCTGGTGATGATGGCGTAACCATAGTTACACATCATATAAGAAACCGTATAAAAACAAAACCTGCAACAACAACAAAAAAAATTAAAAACAATGTCAACAAATCCGCCATATATCATTCCCTTATTCATTTGAGGAAAGTCGTGCAAGGTTGTAAACAAGAGTGAAAATGAATACAATAATTTTCACGTTATGTTAATGGAAAGAGAAAGACTGTGTCCTTACCTCTTAATCTAACCTATCCATCTTTTGTATCAGACGAGCAATAGGGAATCAGTGAACGAAGCATATTTTCCAGAGCCATCTGAACGCGATTCATTTTGCCCCCGCCGAAATTAGGCAGACGACACCTTCTGTCTATTAATAGCCCGCCAGAGGCCGAATGTATCGATCCTAAGCGTGGAAGACCAGAATTATGTATCAAATTCTTGTTCCGATTTCGTCTCGGCTTGTTTCTGGCAAGGCACTCTATTATCGGTGAGTGAGCTAAGCCTGATGAATGCCACGTCAACTAACAAGATGAAACACTATATAGACGAAATGAAATAAAGAAGAAACTTGAATCGTCTCTAACCTTATTCGGAATTGAATATGTTATTCATGTTTAGTAAGCAAGGAAATATACGGAAAACAGCTGTTTCACTTGGTTCAAATACTTGTAACGCTACCTATTGATGCATTATTTCATGAGTCCATGATTTTCATATCCTACATGCTTATAGGGAAACTTTCCAAAAAATTGTATAATCGTTGTGTGGTCATCCCTGCCAATTAAAGAGACAGACAGTTTGATTAATTCAGATTCTGACGAAAGGTTATGCCAGATGACAGTAACGAATGAATTCATATAATGGACAATGTTGACCTTGGTTTATATACCCACGAAATATCCTTCAAGATTAATGGAAATATTATCATCTTGAAACGACATACCTTGCTTTTATGGCAGTTTGTTTTTATATTCGTGATATTAATGTGTCTGGAAACACATCGGTCTTCATCTGCATTCTTGACTCGTCTCAAAAAGTGCAGCAGTTACTAAAATGAAAAATCATAAACGTCTAAACTGTATAGTGGCTATCTAGGTCCCTCCAACATACAGTTCGGAACACTTAATGTTTCTTTTTTCCTTTTGTTGTTTATTCCTATTGTTCATGCTTTACAACTTAATCAGTACAATTTTTGTGATTTCACCAACATGATGCGTGTTTCGTAACAATTCATGGATTCTGTTGTTAAAGAACCACTAATTGATGTGCCCCCTACAGAGCAGATAAGCTCAATTATATACTTCCCGAGAATATTATAGAAAGACGACTGACGTAGTATTTACAGGGGATGATAATGACGTAGAACAAATTTAAGAATGGCGTACGGTGCATCACAAGGGGTGGAAATTGCGTAAATCCGATTAAAAATGACCATAGCGCAATTGTTAGGAAAGTTAACCTATACGTGGAAAGAATCTGCGTGATAAAGGGATCCTGGCTTATTCTTTCTTTTCTTTTTTTTTTTTACTGTTTGGACTTCGTGTAACCCATGATGTAGACTTTCCCAATAACAGCTCAGTCCCATTGGCCGGGAAATAATTTTGAGTGGTCTAATACAGATGTAATGATAATATGTGCAGATATGACATAGCAAAGACGTTGCAGCCAGGCCCTGAATTATATTGACAGACGGAATGATAAGAGTTAATGTCAAATACATTAACTGGTGAGAGAATAAATGAATAGCTACATGAATAGATCAACATGGACTATGGAAGTGTTAACGAATTGAATTATTTAGCCCCGCAAAAATCACACAAAGAAAAAAATTAACTCCTAAGTTATTGTTGCTTGCCAATTTACTTTAGATAGACAATTAATCACTTCTCGCGAACTTGAGTTTTAGCTACAATCAGTGGCAGATCTACGGGGGTGGTTTAGGGGTATAACTCCTCCCCCCCCCCCCCGCCTTAGCTCTTTTTTGTTTTGTTTTGTTTGGGGTTTATGGGAGGTTTAACCCCTTGGGGTTTTTGTTTGTTTGTTTGTGTCTTCGTTTAGCTTTTTTTTTTTGCTAGTCATGACCAATATCGGCATTGGGTTAACCCCCCTCCCCCTTAGCAAAAAGCTAGATCCTCCCCTGACGATATAGTTACAAAGTTTGTATTATTTCCACCTTTGCGGGGTTTTTTTGCCTCAAATAACGATTCATAAACAAAAGGGCTCTGACAATTAACCAGCATTGCAAATTTGAAGCAGTGAAGAGAGCGCATCTCAAGGACGTGGCGCCTCAATGTTCTGCGTCAGAAGGACGAGTACTAGTGGTTACATGCAATCACTTAATAGTTTCATGATAAAACTTGCGATGATGAAGATGAAAATAATCTTGATCACGGCGATGCTGACATCAGCAATAATAGAGTGAACGATTGACATTCCCCTTTTCCACCTACGATGATGATGTGCATTTAAGAGCCAACTAACTACCAGTATGCGCGAGCCCGAGCTCGCACACACACAGATGCACACATTCACACACGCACGTAATAAGAAATACTATAAACGGGGGAAGTGGAGGAGAAGGGTATGCTTTGATAAAGACAAAGGGTAATGAAGCAAATTAAGAGAGACATTTTATAGATCTACATCCTAAGTAATGTATGTAGGCCTATATATAAATATTATATATCCATATCATATCTTTATATCATATTCTGCATGTCGGGAGAATATGATATTTCATATTACACTACATACAAACCATACAATGGTCACCATAAAACAACTATGCTACAAACATGAATTTGAAATCAACAAGGCAGAAGGGTAAACATTCAAGGACAAAACCGGCACGATGTTTCGTGTCACATTTAATGATAAAAACGTCGAAGAGAATTATCAGGTCACGACAGTGCCTCACTACGTCTCTTTGTACTGCGTTGCCTGCTGCCATGTTAGGCAGTTTTCACATTTTCCCAGCTCGTATTTCTGAATGTATGGCGTCAGACAGCCGATGTAATAACCAACCAGACCACTGAAGGAATGACTTGATGGTTTAGAATTTGGAAACAGACGAGCCTTTGACCGATCGCAGTCAGCCTGAAAACTATGTAATTTTTCCAAGCCCGGGTTTAAGGAGACTCATCTTATTCAGTTCAGTTCAGTTCAGTTCAATTCAATTCAATTCAATTCAATTCAATTCAATTCAATTCAATTCAATTCAATTCAAATCAATTCAATTCAAATCAAATCAATTCAATTCAATTTAATTCAATTCAATTCAAATCAATTGAATTCAATTCAATTCAATCGAATTCAATTCAATTTAATTCAATTCAATTATTTTTTATTCTCATTAAAACCAACTCGAGAAAATCAGAACATTACGTAAGTGGAATATAGTTTCTAATAAAATGGACATGAAAGGGATGAAGGAAATTATGCGGTCTACTTGATTATCACGGTTTTTAGGTTGTGTATTTTCTATGAGTTTCATGCAACCCTCTTCTGACTGAGTCAATGTTTGCGGAGTATTCGGTGTTAGCACCGATGATGCCTGCCCGCATCTTCCCGCCCCCCCCCCCCCCCCCCAACAGGATATTGCCGGCCAGAAGTTATGTTGACAGAGAAATCTCTGTCGGAGAGAATTGACAGGGAGAAAAATGAACATCCCAAGACGAAAAAAAAAAAGTAGAAAATTAGCTGATGCTGACATAGAGTGAGATCAACATTCATCGTGAATAATCGAACGTCTATATTTGACAAATTGACGAAAACGTCTTCCGTAATGACGCAGATAGATCTGAAGTGAGATCCAGGCAACCGGGGTAAAAACGATCCATTTATCAGCAGAGCATGAATTACCTTTATTTCGATGTCTTTTCCGCACATACTTCTTCCTGTTCTAGTGATTCTTTCTTTTAATTTCTCTTTTTTTTCTATCTCTCTCCTGTCTTCTCTGTGTTTGATTTATAATCTGTGTTCCATTGGAACTAGGCGTGTAAACTTGATAGCATTCACGATCAAGTCATAGGATCTGTGTGATGCGCGCAAATTGGCATGAAATCAAAATTGCCATGAACAAGATTGCATGCATTGCGAGCAAACAAGTATGCAAAATCACCGGACACCATGGACAAATAATACACTGAGGCCCGAATTCACGATGATAGTTCAATCTTTGTCCATGGTTTTAACTATGGTCTAAGTTTGTACCAGGTTTACATAGACCACGGTTTCAAAGCATACATGGTTTAATCTTGTTCCACCTTCGTGATTTCCGGCCTGAGAGTTTATCATTGCGCAACCGGTAACATTTCAAACGACTTGATGGCCTTACCCCCGGCATAATGAGTCGCTCCACGTCGGATAGGACATCCTTCCACTCATCAGGCTTGACCGGGGCCTCTTTGGGTATCTGCTCCAGGAGATAGCCCGGAGAGACCTGGGCCAGGGCGGGGCGCTCTTCGATCTGGTCCTGGTAGTCTGAGATGTAGTCCACCATCTCCTTGCCCCACACTCGGAAATCATCTGAGTTTGTCATGGCAACGATCGGTCGGTAAAAAAAAAAATCGGCGGTGCGCTCACAGCCCTGTCTTGCTTGTCACAGTGTTATACGTAGGGAAAGAGCCCTGTATCTGACAGTGATCAAACAGAGCACAAAATAGATAAACCTGATGATGGTAATGTTGATGTTAATATAATAATGATCATGATCATCACACTTGATTATGATAATGACGTTACCAATATAATGTGATCTATATACCCAATAAGATAAGCGCTTCCTTGAATGCAATGTTTTGCTGGAGTTTTCGGTGTTCTTCAGCTTACCGGTGTCGTAATGTGCTTCTCTTTTTATTTTCATTTAATCATTTTTGTGCTGTTCAACATTAACAACAAAGCAAGGCAGAAAGATATAAACACTAAATTACAGTATAATGGGCTTACTTATGCATTACCACCACCAACGAAAAAAGCAAACAACAAAATTTTTGTCTCACAGGAAGTTTCTTTCTGACTTATCTAAATTTATTTCTGTATATTTGGGTTGGGTTTTTTTTTTTCAATAGATACCTGCCAATATTATTGGCCAATGTGATAGAAGTCGCCATCTTGGTAATCATGAGAAATGGGGTGGTGGGGGGGGGGGGGGGGGAGGGGCGATGCTTTAGAAATGCGTGGCTACGATACAATGCTCACACCCGACGTATATACAGTCAATGTATATACAGTAGTAGTTGGAAACGTTTAATACGAGCAAACACAAAAGGCTAAATTACGTAACAGTCTCGTAGCATGTGTTTGGGAGAGCGCTCTGTATATGAAAGCACATACGCATTGGCATGGGTAATTGCAATCTGCCACGGGTCGGAGGTGACTGTTGAGTATAGTTGTACAATGGAACCCATTCCCTAGATAGCTGAAGATGGGATACAATGCATTAAAGTCTCTCGAAGAGACTAAATTATTTAAATGGTGAGACTAACAATGGTCTCCAAAGTTAACGGGAATGATGAGTGCAATGTTCTATTGCAGATCGAAGGTCGAAATTGTATAGCTGTATTGTTTACATACATTCTTAGGCGCCCGGCGTCAACCAACTTATATGTTCAAGATGAATATCTGCCTTCAATCTCATTTCGATGAGTCACAAACTAAAATGTTTAGAAAACACCACATTTTGGACGAATGCAGCTCTTAAAAGAAGAAGGAAATACCCTTCTAGTTACACCATACAAGGATGAACAATATTAAACTAAATGGCATTACTCGCTCAGTTAATTATCTTGGACGTCGAACAGATTAACAATCCTACATCTGGTAGACTATAAAAAAAAAAAAAACACGATAATCAAAGTGATAGACAGGTACAGATAATTATATCAAACACAAAGCCAAAGCGTCCAGTGAAAGTGATTCTTATCACACGCAGATGCGGATAGCTGAAGATGGAGTAAGGAAGAAAAAGTAATAAAAAAATAAGGAGTACTCACAATCTAAGGAAGATTCTATTATGAAATGAAGAATCGTCTCTTCTTTTCAGTCGCACTTTTCCTTGAGATCAAACTATTTTGTCGAACGAAGTATCGGACGGAGGCACCAGACACCTTGCAGCTATCCCGAATGGCGTCGAGCGTTCGTACACCCGATACTTAAACTTGTTGCACACCCGGCCGAGCGATCGACGCGCGGTCGATCGTTGCGATCCTCGTACGCAGACGACACTGGCTGATAGAATACTGGTACTCGCGGCAAGTTAAGGACCGTATGCAAACAGAAATTGGTAATACGGCTCGCGCGGGCATAATGAACTATTTGCGCATGCTGATCGACCAATGTTTAACGACAAAAGATTGATGGTACATTGCACTGGGCAAGATTATGTTGTCGATGAAGACTGACTGACGGAAGCAGACGGAGTGAAGACACCACACCCAAACCTACAACATTTCCCTCTTCCGGAGGAATGTGATGAATAGTATAAGCTTAGACCTTTTTCGAACAGAAAGATAAAAGGAAGATGAAGGAAGAAGACAACGACGAAGAAGAAGTAGAGTGAGAAGTAGATAATGGAAACAGGTCTATCAGACAGAGAAGAAAAGTAGAAGAAGTAGAAGGGGCGAAAGAAGAAGATTTTGACGATTGCTGATTATAACCATGATGGAGGATCAGGAAGGGAACTTCAAGGTGATAATGACGAGGAAGAAGAACAAACAAAAAGAAAAGGAAGACATTGAAGACATGAAGAAGAGAGAAAACATTTGAAAAGAAGAGAAAAGAAAGCAGAAGAGCAAGTAAAGAAGAAGACAAGTCATGATGAATGAGAGAGAGAGAGAGAGAGAGAGAGAGAGAGAGAGAGAGAAATACTTATGTATCTGTCCAAAACATTTCTAGTGCACACACACTTAAGAACACCAGAGAGTGATATGCAATAGAAACTACTGACTTAAGAGTGATACTTTATTCCACTTATTTAATGTGTATCGTCATACAACAGTTAGTGTATTATAAGTCAGACTATAATCTTGGCTCTTGGTAATTGAAAGAGGGTCTTTTGACTCACAAACAAATGATATCAAAGTAGAAGTACATGGGGTATTTTTCATTTGTATTTCGCTGCCTACATTTTTAATTGACCAATTCTATTGTTCATGCCAACCGACGCCTTCAAAAGAATTTCATGTAGGCCTACTTGACAAAGAATGTCATTGGATTTTTACAAAGAGATCTTCACAAAAACTATATTAAGAACTATTTCATTCATTAAAAAAAAACCAGAATCGTGACAGCGAATGCAAGTCAAGCAAGATGCTAACGTGAATGTCATTATACCATCAATGTAGCTACTACAGCACCATTTACAAGATGTATTTAAGATATTGAGTGGAGCAGATAGACATTTTGGGTATAATGAATAACCAGCAGACGACACTAATGATGGCTAACGCTAAACACTGGTCACTTTATTATCACTGACCGAATGGCGGAAAATGCGCGCTCTGGATGACAAGCACTTGTTGCTTCCACCTTATACATGCTGTCCTGATAAGACGCACTGATCGAGCGAGCACATTATACGTTCTCTCATCTGCCCTTTATCACCGGCGACAATATTATATGGCTTCGCATCGACCGTAGCGCGCGGCTTCGATCAATAATACCGAGGAATCTTTATGAGAATTTAGATTGCACGGAGAGTATAGCTCGCAAACCAAGAAAGATGAGCGGTGTGTGTGTGTGTGTGTGTGTGTGTGTGTGTGTGTGTGTGTGTGTGTGTGTGTGTTTGCCTTTTCTCCATCCCTTTTTATGTATACAAAATTCTTTCTTTTTAATTCGTAATACAGACAATGTGGAATTTATGTTGTCATTATGAACATTGTATTGTTTTGTAATTGACTAAATTGCATATTGTTTGTATGAAAAAAAGAAAGAAAAACAAAAAAGTGTACATAGGCGTGTGTATGTGTGTGTGTGTGTATTCAATTTCAATTTCAATTTCAAAGTTTATTTCATTTTCCGGCAAAATATATGTATTTCACTTGCTTTGATAACAGAGAATAAGGTAAAAAGAACATTGTAGAATGAAAAGACTATACTATAATTGAGGAACCGTAGAGTAATTAGGGCCTATACATTTTAGTAAAAAAGAAACAGAAGCGGTCGAAGTAAAGTACATGTATAACCTTGCTTAAGTGCGGAAAATGGAGGAACCCACTAAGAGGACAGAGCTTGTAGAATATGGGCCCCTCTAAATAAATTGAAGCATCGCAAATAAAAAAACAAAGAGAAGACGAAGAAGTGGTGAAATCCACTGAAAAATAGATTAACAGATAAATGCACTTACATAGACGCGAATAAACATGAAACGAGACTAGACAACAATATAACTACTGAAGGAAAGGTTGTGCGACACAAGACCAACATACAGAAGACAAAATAGCAAACAAAAACGCACAACGGAGACAGCGATCTTCGGCAGAAGTATGTCAAGAGAAACAAATGATTGTCTATTGTCTCTCCATTATCTTTTTTTTTTATAGATTATGTCATTTCAATATTGTAAAATTATTAGGGCCTACAGAAAATAGTACTGTCTTTATGATTCTGATTTGGGAATAAGTTGATATAGGCTATTGCTTACTTTCAACATCTATAGTGGATTAAAGTTTGTACGAAATTTCGTGTTTTCATTTTATGATGGATTTATAGAATGCTTACAGTAATCTATTCGTTCACATAATGCACTTTGATTCTGTGAGTCATTTATCAACAATAATTTCCTAACCGCGTATACCGAGTACTAATTTGAATATTAATGATAATAGATATCAAAATAATTTATTTTAAAAATTGCGCGTGTAAGTATGTGTGTGCCAAAGAGAAAAAAAGGAGTAGGTGTTTCTCCGTGTGGAAGTATATGAGTGTACGTGCTTTTCTCGATTTACACGTCGATGTTAGAAAGTTAGATCAAGATCTCGCTGGAAAATCAAAGAGGCTATTCTTATTATCAATTCATTTCCATTCCAAGTAACATTTTTTCCTTCAATACCATGCAAATCGTTCCAATGAACACCTAGTCTATACAAACACAGTTTATGTACATTGAAGGAGATGGGACACCAAAAAGCACATCTTGTATGAGGCACGCCTAATGATATTACACATTTACATCAGATAGACATCAACGAAAAAAATAAAACAAAACAAAAAAACAATAAAAAACAAACAAATCAAACGAGACCCTTGCCCAAACTACAGCCCCGCAACGCCCCCTCTTAAAAATACACACAAACATACCACACACACTCACTCACACACACACACACACACACACACACACACACACACACACACACCACACACACACACACACATACACACACACACACACACACACACACACACACACAAAAAGTTCCGCCACCCCTACTTAGGTGTAGGCCTACTCTTTAGGAAAATTGAATATGGAATTATGGAAGTTCACGTAACCATGTCCAGGGGGAAGAAATATTCATAACACTGTAATGCACTCGCAAATCGGTGAAATTTGTACCGCCCCACCCTGGCAAAAGGCAACAAGTGACATATGGGATAAATTTCTTGTAAATGAACAAATTTTGCTGTCGATTCCAATAACATATCTCAATAACATTAATTTGTGCACCATATTTTCACATATAGAATCATTAACTCTGATTTGAGTGATTTGTTGACCCCTTCCCCCACAGTAAAGTAGGACAGTACATGTACAGACAATCATTATCATAGAGTAATCATTTAAGAGGAATGATTTACGTTTGAATTTACGTTCATTGTACTGTTTGCAGTCTTGTAAACGTAGTTGTATCTTTAGCGAAAACTGTTCGAATGGACGGTAATAAGTAAAAATCACTCTGTCGAGTGAATTATGCAGGCCTTATGAACCAAATGGTTTCAACATGTATTGTGTTGAAAAGTTATTGGTAATTCTTTCGCAGGCAAAATGTGTAGGCCTATAAATGAAAATTCCAATGTTATTAGCATGTGATGGGAAATGTAAACAGTATATGTGTGAATGTTTCTATGTTTCGTGCTAAACTTATTTGCTAATGGGGAGGAGAAACGAGAAGAAAAGTCTCTCTTCATGAGAGATGTTAAGATGCCGCCCTACATCACAACGCCTACGGTGTCTCAAGATGGAGGTGGATTAGAATGTCTTGTATACAGAGCACCAACCTTGGGAAATTTAAGTGCAGACTGATTTTGAAGAGAAACAGTGCTTTGTTTCACATCGAGATGATAGCAGACATGCCATTAGTAATCTTGTTGAGTAACAGTCTGTTAAATATGTCAATATAATGAGAAAAAAAAATGAAGGCCACCTGCAAACAGCCTCGCGTTTTCTAACATCACACCAACTTTGGTCAACACATTCCATTATTTACTCGTGATGAAGAGGGAAAAACAGGAAACAACAACATTGCAAGATTAATGCATTTCTGCCAAGACAACTGATGGGAACTGATTCCACGTAAAATACATAAACATGCATTTTGATTTGTCCATATTTCCCATATCATTACACTCAAAGCAATACATCAGTGAAAGTCTGGGGGAAATCGAGCAATCCATTCAAAAGTTATGAATTTTTAAACTATCTACGCAGTCACTCCTGGATGAGAAGACTACTACTGCTTGTGATCCCACATAATTATGTGTAACGATATAAAGAAAATGAAGGTGAACTTGTTCTTTTACAATATGACATCAATACGAAATTGAGGAATGTGTACTTTTCATAACAAATCAAACTTTGTGGAATTCTCCTTGTGATACCAAGAAGATATCTTTAAAGGCCTATCGTTTCCCATACTTGACGTCACGAGCTGTAGTAGTCTTCTCATTCAGCGTTGGCTGCATCGAAAAACTAAAAATTCATATCTTTTAAATGGATTTTCCTATTTTACTCAAATTTCGCTGATGTGTTCAAATGATTATTGCTGCGTTCACTCAATCCACATTTATATTTGGGTTTCATTCCTCTTTAATTACCACTGGACCGAAGTCTTTAGGAAAATCCCTATTCCGAAAGCCTATAATGCTGTAGGCAATGAGGATAAATTGCTGTTAGGGGGGCCTACCCGCTGCCGCCAGGAAACTCGATCCAGTATACAGGGCCTTCAGGATTGAGAATCCGTGATCTTCTCCACAAACCACAGTGGCTCCTTCCCCATTTTGCAATTGAGCAGAAGTTGAAAATTACCGAGCATTCCTGGTTCGCTAGTAAAAATGTCGATTTCAAGGTGGAAAAATCAGTCTCCCACACAATATAACTGCGAAAAAAATATCAACGTCATTATTTTAGCCACGATGTGAAATGTAAATGAACCTACACAAAAGTTTTCACCCGCTCAGATACCATTTCGTTGGTAATTTATGGACTGTTTTATGAAGTAATTGTTACTGCTGCTATAACACTCTAGAATATTTGATAAAGAGAAATATTTGCTTTTTCGCATCATTCTAAAAAAGCTTAAAGATGTTAAAACGCACACACCGATGTGGGATTTTTTAATATAACATAAAGAGGACATTGGCGACGAAGAATAATATAGCCTACGACGCAAAACCATGCAGTATATCATGACGTTTTACTGAGAGTTAGAGACTGAGGATTGGGACAGATAATAAAGAGACCGTTTATAGATATCAGCAATATTCTCACAGAGAGTAGATGGCTCTAATATGGACTAGGGTGTAATGCAGGGAAGCTAATTTCCCAGAGGGTCCAGGAATACCAGCGAGGTGTTGACATTACTATATGTTGACAGGCCGGTAAGAGAGCACGGATCA
Source organism: Diadema antillarum (assembly GCF_040938485.1). NCBI lineage: Eukaryota > Metazoa > Echinodermata > Echinoidea > Diadematoida > Diadematidae > Diadema > Diadema antillarum. The sequence goes on along the minus strand of NW_027271253.1, from coordinate 171,393 downwards.
ATGTAATGGTAAGAGGTAGGCTTTCTGCATGTGCCTGTGCTTAACTCGACTTCCTTTGTGTACCTATTTTTTCTTTTTCTTTTTTGCGCATATATTTCACATGAGGGGTAGTGTGAACTATTAGCATGTGTATCAACTACGCAACTACCATACTCTCATGGAATTAGTCTGGGTGCCAAAGGCTGAACTTTGTTTTATCATTCCCTCCTCCAAAAGAAAAGAAAAATAGTTTGTCAATGACTTAACCCTATTTCAAGAGTCCTGAATCCGAATCTGGAAGGTGAAACTGCAGGCCACCACCGCCAAACAAGTAAGTTGTGAGATTTTTGGTTTAAACTTTCTTTCCATCAAGAAACTGTTGTATCCTTGAGAGTTTTGAAATATTTAAAGTGACTGCTAAACTGGCCACAAAAATGACAATCAACATGGCACCAATATAAAAAATTCCTATAAACAATAAACAGGATCTAATAAATGGTATAAATTGACAACAAATAATACTTTTTACTCCTTTACGTGGGGGCTGAATCCGAATCAGAATGATGCCACACATTTATAGACTTGAAAGTTTTGAGGTACGTGTATTAAAGATGGCTGCCAAAATCTGAAATTCCATCAAGCATATATTTTCTTATAGATGAAAAAAGGGTGATCCAAAGTGATTCGAGTTATGGAATCATAAGTTTTCATTTTGATTTACATTTCATATAAGCGAGAAATTTGTCAAATCAGCAAGAATGTTATCTAAAATGGCTTTCTCCACAATGAATGATTTCATTATGCCAAAAAAGACACATAAAATGGCCATGAAGAATGGTTCCCAAGATGCGAAGTTATACTCTATTTTGGCAAGTGTCAATTGTGTGACTTTTTCGTTAAAATGTTGAAATTAGATTGTCTCGTGTGTTCATGACACTTGTATATATTCTGATAACATCATTAGAAATGACCAGTGACCAGTGGTTCCATGTAACGAGTCCACCCCCCACCTTCCCGCATCGCCGCATGTGTTGTACACGGGGAGAATATGGTGTTCCTTACGAGCATTCAATATCGACATTTGAATAAAACATATAATGACGGATTTATAAACTTACAGAACTGTTTCCCACTCCCAAATGACCAGTTTTTTAAGTCTAGAATACTCTTAACATGCCACACACAACGTCAACTGCATCAGGGGGTAATTTCACAATAAACGGTATGTCCCAAAAAATTACAACCGGACCCTCCGGAACGATAACTTTAAAAATAGTGAATCAATCCAAATACAATTTCAGGGTATGATATTATAACTTATTACCCACGTCTTGCAGAAAACCCCATCCGATTTGCTTCAGTGGTCAAAGAGAAATGAGGATTTTGGTAGAGCATGCCAGGAATCCCTTCCCTGAAAGTTCTGTCCATTGTGTTCACACATTAATATGCAGTTCCAAGAGCATCCAAGTGCTAAACTTGGAAGAATTAATCAGATCCACTAAATGATTCACAACGATTCACATTTCTCTATGACCACTTAACCAAATTGAATGGGGTTTTATGCAAAATACGTGTACATGTATACGTAAGATGTTATATGTTTAGACCCTGAAATAGCAATTAGACATTTTCAATAATATTGGAAGTTACCAAGGCAAATATCCGATTGAAATTTTTTGGAGTGACATACCGTTTGTACTGTCATCTTGGGATCCATCTTTGCGGCCACTTAGAAATCAATTTTTCAGTATTTTGCAGGAGTGTCAGACTTTCATCCTTTAAATATGCTGTTTATTTTAACCTCGTTTGTATGAGTTTAAACATTGATTTCTATGAGACATAAAGTATTGGGATAACTTAGTGTGGCGGGCATTTGAATGTTATTTTGGTTGATTTGACAAATTCGCTCGACTGATATGTAAATAGAAAAACGAAATATTTGTTTTTACCGTGGATTCAACTTCCTAAATTACGTTTCTTTATACTATCTATAAGAAATACATGCAAACATGTATTAGATTTTCAGATTTTGGCCAAGTAGCCCATGAACTCTTTACATGCCACCTGATTTCGATCACAAATCTCTTTTAAGGACAAGTATGTATGGGTTGAGTGAATGCATCAATATTAGTAGAACACATTTATAGTAAAAGTTTGAGAAAAATCAGACAATCCGTTCCAAAAGTATGAATGATTTGAAGTTTCAATGTCACCATTGCTGAATGAGAAGATTAGAAGTGGATAGTCACAAGATACACAAAATTATTTATGGAAGAATGCAGTGTGTGTACGTGTGTGTGAGTGTGTGAGTGTGTGAGTGTGTGTGTGTCAGATTGCAGTGGATGACTTGTTTTTCTCTCTTTTTTATTATCTTTTTTTTTTTTTTTGGGGGGGTAGTGTATAGTAAAGTAGCACATTATATGGTAAGGGAGGGTAGTGAGGTTAGTTAGGGGTGGGTTTTATGTATATATAATGTACGTAATTTTTTCCCTTCAGTCATTGCCGTACTACTGCCATATTATTTGTTATATTTAAACATGAAAATGTGTAATTATTTCAGCTATTAAGAAAATTATTCCCTTATGTATGCACAGTAATACCAAAGAGAATTGGTGTATTTTGTAATATTCGATTGGAAGGGAACAGATATCATTAAAAAATACGCAATCATCAAACAGTAACACTGATATGTTGTAGAAAATTAAAACAATCTTCAATTCCATTATGAAACTAAGACTTCTTTAATATGTCTTTCATTGCATAATACATCCATTTGGAAACAGTACAATGTTTACAAAGAAGTTCCACAATACACTTGTTCTTCCTGTCTCCGATTTCCGCATAATACAAATTCAAATAACAACAGTTTACTTCTGTTGTACAGAAAAAAAGTTCAGTCGACTCAATGCAGTATAGATACAGTATACATACATGTCTATTCTGTCACCTGAATATTATGGATGACGTCAGCTCACGAGTAAGTAAGTGTTGAGGCTACGCTGTGGAATAAGCATTTAGATAAGAGCAAGAGAAAGAGAGAAAGAGAAAAAAAAGGAACTCCAAAAATGCCCTCTAGCAAAGAAATTCAAGGAAATCTGCGTATGTACATGTATTTCCTGGAATAACCTGAGCAAAAAGATTTGAGCGAAGTAGCTCTATGGTGAAAAAATTTCTCGCTGTTCGTCCTGGTCAGGATAGCCCTTAGCACAAAAGGGTTTCTCTGTCTAAAAGATCGCATGATAACGAAAATATTACAGTCATCATCGCAATGATCTGTTATACACACGTTGGCCTGTACAGTGGTATCAGGTTTCTAGTTATCATTGCCCCAGGACTATAAGGCAGGAATTTATACAAAACTCAATAAAACACCTGACATACCTCGTCCAATGGTGATTCGAAATATGAATATGTATTATGAACCTCCTTTTCCCATGACCAGAGCTGCTTCCATTTTACCACACACTTGTCAGATTTCTCATTTAAGGCTCAACACCACACAATGCTAAAATTGGTTTAATAATAATAATAACAATAATAATAATAATAATAATAATAATAATAATAATAATAATAATAATAATGATAATAATAATAATAATAATAATAATAATAATAATAATAATAATAATAATAATATTAATACTACTACTTCTAATAATAATAATAATAATGATAATGATAATCATAATCATAATCATAATCATAATCATAATCATAATAATTATAATAATAATAATATAATATTAATAATATGGTTTCTTTATCCAGGGTAACCTCTTCAGTGTTGCCACTGCTCTACCAGAGGGTCCTGTCATTATCATTATCCTAGAGCTTTGCCAGGTACCCATTTATACATCTGCGTCGAGAGGGGCAGGGTGGGTAAAAACATCTTGTCCAAGGACAATTTTCACCCTAAATCACTTTTTGCCGGCAGCTGACGGATTAGTCTTGACATTTACTACATGTTCATGTAAAAGCTTACATGTTAGTTCAAATATCAATAAATCTATTTCCAACTGCTTCATACCAAAATGATTGATACTGAAAGTGGAAATTAAAAATATGACTCTAATATATACAACCTTCTTGTATGCTTCAATAGGCAAAAATGAATGCTTGCTTCAACAAATCTGCTCTACAATGATAAAGCAACTCATCATACACATACTTATTCTTTTATTCAAAATATTAGCATCAATTTAAACTTTAAATAGTACAATATTGTACTAGGAAGTATTGCCTCTTCTTTCAGCCTGCAATTCATCTGCAAAGATTCTCACAAAGATTCTATGTAATCTTGTAAAGATGGGAACTCTAAGTGAAAGTTCTTTTTTTTTTTGACAATCTCATTTGCCTAGATAATCAATATCTTCCTTGCCTGACAGATATGCTATAGTTTTACTATAGATTATGATAGATTAGGGATTACTACTTTGCATATTATGACCTTTATCTAAAGATGTCTCTCTTTATCATGCTACACAAAATCTATAGACAAAGAAGACAAAACTGCCTTGCACTTATTCCCTGACAACATGACCATACATAATACAGTTGAACCTCTCGTATCTGGACAAGTCGGGACCGGGGCTCATCCGGATAAGGGATTTGGCCGGATATGGGAGACTCAATGCTTTATACATGTACATATACATACACATGTACTGATGTAGCCCATTGTAGTACCACATGTAGTAATGTGTATACTGCAACCTTTTCATTGTTACACTTAGTAACAGACCCCAAAATAGAGGTTCGTGTTTGCAAGAATGAAATCATTTTCTTTTATAAATTCTTGGGATGATTTACCTGTATAGTTATTAAGAAATGTATCAAGTAGATCTTGAAAATAAACAGTAGGAGTCGACGAAACTACGCTTCAAAATTCGATCATCACGGCTCGGCAAAATCGACTGTAGGTCGCCATTGTTAGATTGAGTTGGGAATCCCCCTTTCCTCCCGTAATTATAAAAAAAAAAAAAAAAAAAAATCACGGCGAGATTGCGTCCATATAATAGAGAGATACGGATAAAGGGAGGCCGGATAAGAGAGGTTCAACTGTAATACAATACAAAATCATCACTCTATAGACATTTGAGCATCTCAAACTCGAATGAATGGAAAATAGCCACCAAAATTTACAACTCACAACTGTGGAATATGGGCTCCCTAGAAAACGAGTTGAAACATGACCACAACATGACTGTTTTGCCACTATTATCACTGCCATTTTTAAGCTCCATTCTGTAGAAAAATCTCATATAAGAACCTGGACAAAAAGACTACATCAATATACAATGTGCAACAGTATTTTCATATCATGGTTCACTATCCTTGTGTTGATGTACACACACGTACAGTATTCCATTTACAAGCGAAGTAGTGACAACTCCACCGACAGTACAGAGTAACACATGTTTACAAGTGCATGTGCAGTCAACCTTGCCCAAGTCAAGTCAAATGGCAGCTGGGAAAATCCTTCAAATTATATGAATTTGGACTTCCATCTGCAATAAAATTAGCACATATTCATATCCGTTTAGAGTAGAATTTTTCTTCAAATTAGCCAATTTTTAAACTCGTGCGAGGTGGACTTAAGCTAGGCTGACTATACAATGTACAATATGTATTTTGCTTTGACATCTCCTCGACGGTAGACATCTTGCAATTGCTGTTTGGAGTACTTTTACAGAACATGACATCACAGGTTTCCTAATATTAGATTAGATTAGATTATAAGATTAGATCTTACTGCCTTTCATAGGTACACCACAACCTTCACAATTATTTGCTCAAGTCATGCACAAAGGGAAAGACAGCCAAACACATGCATCAATAATATGACACCATGACGCTTAGCTTAAGTGACTCACTGAGATATGTGTGTCAGTGGTACACTGTGCTCCTATCATACTGATCATAGTTCTAACAAAACTCTCATTACAAAACAGTTTAGGTGCCACAATCATTACCGGTAATGAAATTCTGATATAACGAAAGAAACCTGGCAGTCCAGAGGACTTCGTCATAAAGAGAGTCAGTGGTATACAATAACATTGTGGGTCTTTTTTTTTTCCTTGTAGTTTCACACGGACAATTAAATTGTTCCACTCTTGTTTTTAAGAGTGCCCACTTTGAAACTCAAAAAACAAACAAAAAACAAAAACAATACCACAAAAAACATATCATGGCATTGCCGAGGCTTGAACAGCAAATTTGAGATGAATATCACATCACAACTGATGGTAAAACAAGGAGTAAAGGTATTTCATACCTGCACGGCTGTTTGCATTGATCAGTGGCAAGACAAATTAATCTTTCTGCAATAGTGTTCTGACACACCGAGTCACAATTCAATAGCTTCATGTTTATTCTATGCTCATTCCTTTTTTTTCCCCATTTTTTTTAAGGTGTGGGTGGAACATATTGCATTGCTGATATAATGGTAGTGGTTTTGATGCGTTCCTTATATTTCCATGAAACTTCGTCTCCCACAACATTTGAAATATTAAAGTTGCAGAGTACAATTTAGAAGGCTACGGCAGCAGAATTTCAATGAGAGGGATATAAGGGTGATAAAAAATCCTGGAGCCAGTGACCGACTTAAAGGGCCAGGAATATGTGATGGGGACAGACAAAGTACACAGGTGATTTTGTTTTCCACAACGTTCCGCTTATGATTTCATTGTCACTAGTCAATATCACTATTTCTGTCATTGCTTTGGTTATGATTTTGTTTTGTTTTGATTTGTTTTAGTATGTGTCCTCTTCTACTGGATGGGGTCATAGTTATTCCAGGCTTAAATAAACTGAAATTTCTTTCTCTTTTTACATTCTGTTACTTTGACAAGCTACAGTAAGGAAGAATGAAATCAAACTGACACAAAGAAAGGAAAAAAGGAATAACAGTTAGTACCTTGTGGTCACCAATAGGCTTACTCCTTCATTACACTTTACCCCATAAAAAGGACCTGGATTCATCATACAATTTATGTGTACCAATACATTAGTAACATGGGTTTATAAAAAAGTACTTTCATAAGGAATATTACAGAATCACTCTGACATTTCATGACCGAACTGCAAGGAAGCAATGTGAAATGGCAGCACAATGCTCCTATAAGTCAGCTATTCTAAAGGAAAACTACTGCCCATTAACATGAGAAATAGCACTGCTTTTTGTCCTCACTGCAACATATGCTATATTCAGGTGCTTTAATCTTAGCATCCAGCAATACATAATTTCAGTACATTGCTAATCTCTATGGTTCCAAGCAGCAAACATTGTTTCATTTTCCATCTGAGAAGATGGCTGGGTAGTCCATAATTCAGCTATACTAGCTGGGGTCCAGTTGGGTGTTAGGCAGATCACCTCACCGGGTGATGTATGCACCCTTCCCTACGCAATGGATGAATGAAGCGGGATCTTTTACATGCACGAGCTGTGACTCACACATACATACGACCTCCATTCTATGTCCTACTTGAGGGACAGAGTATTTTGCCTCTTTAATACCAGAGGGGGATGGTATAATAACACACAACATTGGGCAACTAGACTCAGGGAATCAAACCTTGGTTATGTAGATTGGGAGGCAGACATGTTACAAACTGAGCCAAATCACTACCCTTATTAAACCCTTTGAGGACCACACCCTTAAAGTATCATTGAAACTGTACTCAATATGGTTGCCACTTCTACTGACAGGTTAAAATGAATGTGGCGCTGATATCGCACTGAATCAAAAAGTGTAAAAGTTCATCTGAACCTCTCAATTCACCACTCCGTGCCCACCTGCTGAATGCATCTGAAGCCCTCTTGTGGTCAATCGTTTCAAGAAATAACTACGAAATGGCGTGTGTAGGAGTGGATCCACAACTGATTGATTACTGACCTTGGATTCAAAAGGAAGCTGCCACTTCTTTATCTTTCGTGGGGGGGGGGGGGGGGGAGAGTTTTACAGGTAGAGCTCAATTCTGCATTTTCTCTTAATTCTCCAACCTTTATCACAAAAGCAAAACAAAACAAAAACAGTTATCTTTCATCTCAGTTCGCAACCTTAAGGAGTAAGAGAGATTGCATGCAGTAATCCTTGTTGGCAAGATTTTGGGGGTTGAGGAAGAAAGGGGCTAGAACAGAAGTAGAAATACTATGGCCAAAAAAAAAAAAAGAATCTTATGTAAAGAAAGAAAACAAAAATGATGCTGAATCCAAACTGATGTGATTCAGTCAACCTGTTAAATTAGGCCTCATAGCTTTTGGTATTTTTTTTATTTTTTTTAAATTTTTTTTTTTTTTTTAATTTTTTTTTTTGGGGGGGAGGGGTTTAAGCACAAGATGGACATAACTCCTGGACTAAGTATATGTGAACACCTTTCTGATTCTGAAGTGGTGACTTGACAGCGACAAAAATTATCTCCAGTATTCTCAGAAAAACAACACAAAACACCATAACAAGAGATTGCATGCAGTAATCCTTGTTGGCAAGATTTTGGGGGTTGAGGAAGAAAGGGGCTAGAACAGAAGTAGAAATACTATGGCCAAAAAAAAAAAAAGAATCTTATGTAAAGAAAGAAAACAAAAATGATGCTGAATCCAAACTGATGTGATTCAGTCAACCTGTTAAATTAGGCCTCATAGCTTTTGGTATTTTTTTTATTTTTTTTTAAATTTTTTTTTTTAAATTTTTTTTTTGGGGGGGGAGGGGTTTAAGCACAAGATGGACATAACTCCTGGACTAAGTATATGTGAACACCTTTCTGATTCTGAAGTGGTGACTTGACAGCGACAAAAATTATCTCCAGTATTCTCAGAAAAACAACACAAAACACCATAACATCCTTCATGAATTAGATTCTTTTTTTTTGATGTGGTTGGCAGATACCCAAATGACTTCTAATGTTGAACATAGACTTTAGAATAATTTTGCAAGAATACCATATCAATATATATTTTTTTTGTTGTTTTCAAATATAACTGTCCCCTGTTTTTAAAGAGCAGAAAAACCGTGTTACCGTAAAGACACTATACTACTGTAGAAGACGAAATTTTCATGCATTTTCGCCCAACAAGAAGCTAGTGCAAAAATAAAAGCACACAAATATTTGCTTGCCATGTGTTCCAGTACTTGATGTCTTGATTTCCGTGGAATTAAAAACATACGAAACTTATCTTACCTGGCCATGTGCATGAAAAATTACTCAAGCGAAAATATCTACTTTTTCAGTATTCTGACTGGATCTCTAAATACATTTTTTAGCAATGTGATTTGACAAAGAGCCAGCTGACAAAAGCAAGAAACCATGACCAAGACCTTTTTTTTCTCAATCACTAGTCATAAGATGAGCAGATCTTCTCGATCGAATGGATGTGAGAACAAACTCTGACTTTACTTTTTCATGCTCCCATTAGCCAGAGGAAAAAAAAAACTGCCCCCCCACCCCTCCCCCCCCCCCAAAAAAAAAAAAAAAAAAATCATGTAAAATGCAATCATGCAGCTTAGTAGTTGCAGGCAAGTACACAAAAATATTATCATTCACGTTTTTAGTACAACATATATAGAATAGCAGCATTATTTCAGACAATGATTGAAGGTTCGAAGGGATCGTATAGTTTTGGGGGAGACCTAAATTCGGGTTTCTAACATTTTTTGTTGAGATAATGAGAAACCTCTTATGAAATATGAAAGAGAATGTAATTCTAAGGGGGATTCAACATTTATTTGATGAAAGTTGGTTTTCAAATGGCTGAGATATCCAAAACAGAGCAATCCTTATAAAAGGTGGGACCCATCTTTTATTACGAGTGCTTTGTTTTACTTTGTTTTTGGATGTCTCTGCCATTCCAAAACCGATTTTCATCTAATAAACTTTGAATTCCTCTAAGAATGGTATGCTCTGCATTACTGTGGCTTCTTGGTATCTCGCAAGAAGCTAAAAGCCCAATTCTCATCTCCACCAATACTGTACCATCCCTTTAAACATGACGACAAAGGCACATGAGGTCGTGAACAATGGCATACTTTTAACTTATAAAATAACAAAAAGATAACATCGCGTCATCACCTTCTGGGTGGTCTCTTTGGTATTAGCACCGCTCCTCCATAGGATATTGTAATCCCTATTAGCACGCAAACATTACCAAGCCTCATACGTACATTAGGCTGAACAGGGAAATATTTGGTATAATGCCTTATCCAAGATGGATAGCCTGGCAGGATTTGAATCCATGTTCACATGTCCTGAGCACTATCCACAAACCTTGCCCGTTTCTGTGAAGTCTCTACTAAAAGAAATGAGCCCACGAGTTTAAGACAAAATAAAACTCATTTTCCATCACTTGAGAAGTTACTTCCAATAAATTGACAAGGTCTGCCAAGGAACTTACCTGGCTGACTTGATTTGCCAGGATGATGAGTTGTTTTGAAGGAAGTGTTTTGTGTAAACTTTAGAGTAATAATTGACAGTTCAGCTGGCATAAAAGAATTATGTTTTGGCTTTAAATTATGTTTTGGCTTTAAAAAGCCTCACTTTGTCCACATTTTTTCAAACACAGAAATCCAGCAATGGACGTTAGTATCTTTCCCTCGAATTCCCCTACCTGTGGTACAAACAACTCCAAAGACATCATGTTTTACTTATGACATCGCTCAAAAACATACTCGCTACTCCACTACACATCTGATATGGTATGATGGATTCAAATCTGCTCCTATACTTGCAATTATCAAAATATGCAAACAAAAAAGTGACAAAATTAACTTTGGATATTGTCATTTAAGTTGTCCTAAATTTCTGGTCATGTAAAGTGTTTTGCGGTATACACTGTCCTTCACAAAATAGTGTCAAATATGAGAATGTTAAGTTTCCTACCTATACAGCTATATCTTACAATAGATCTTCACCTTTGAATGAAAGACCTTTACATTAGATACGTTCCTCCTGTATATTAAAAAAAAAAAAAAACAGATGAAGATAAAACTTGATGCCCTCCATAAAATATACTCTAACAGGTTATATCCAGCATGTAAATAAAAATATCGACAGTCAATCATGATGACCACATACTGAGTTTGCACCTGCGAAAGAAGGACATATCCAGAGCTGTTAATGACCTTCATACATCAATAATCAAAAATTATATCGTCATACCTTGTGTTGACAGAACTCCAACAAATGAACAGCCCGCTATATTTCTTTATATTCACACACATTGGATAAAAGTTTTAATAGATGCTTTCCTATCTATGAGAAGGCATACAGCAGGGCCATCAGGTGGATGAACACACATCTTTACAGCATAATGCCCTCTGGCACTCCTTTGTGCAGACATGAACAACATACCGGTAGTAGGAAGCACCACACAAGACATGATTTACAACGAATTGACAGTATTACCATGCACTGATTAGCAGCCAAAATGGATCACCAAACAAACTGTTGTGCTTTTCGACTGGGAGGGCGCTATTCACACTATGACTGACAGATTTATGGCATGTCATTGATCCAATTACGCTGAGTATATTTCTGCACGCGGATCCTAAGGGTATTATAAAGGTTTCCAGCATTTCTAGGCAATTGCTGTCTTATAGAATTAGTATCACTTCAGCCCTATTTTGTCCTTATAGAATTTTCTTTTTTTTTGGTGGGAAAATGATCAAAAGCCTCTTCATTATTGAATTTACTGCTGGTTCTAAAATTGGTGAAACATTCTAGAAAATCAATGTTTCCATTTTTTCTCTCAACTGGCATTCATTTATTTATTTATTTTTTTTTTTTTGCTTTTCTTTCCGATTTTGTGCAGATTTGATGAACTTAAGTAGTTTCACCATAATTCTTCTCCAATATGAGGTAAGCAGTGGCATTCTAAGTTGCCAATTTAGTGATTACGAGATGACAATTTTGGCAGCAAACTTCCTCCAGGACTGGATGGGTTAAGAATATGAAATCAGACTGTGGAAAAAACTCTAATGCTTCTAATATTATAGGTCATGGAACTTAAGTGGATATAGTGAAATGCCTGTTTGGATTCATGAAGCGAGTTTCTAAAATTAGATAGTCATATCTCTTTTTCTTTTTAGAGAGATGTTTGCCCATGTCTAGCAAAAAAGCTGAATGCAGTCTTTCATCCGTTACACACAAAACTGTCTTCAAATTGAATTCTGATCCAATTCTCTCCAACATCAGCCCAACTCCTCTTCAAACTCCGCATGCTCACAGCTTTAGTTCAATTGCTTGCCCACTTTGTGACAGCTCTGCTTCCTCTTCACCCCCCCACCTCGGGTGTCACTCTCCCGAGCTCGACGTCGAGTTCTTCCGCTGCACGTGCACCTGCCTGGACCTCGGGCCCATATCGGCTGCGCCGTGCTGCGCCTCGCTCTTGCCCATCGCAGAGCGCGCCTTCCCGATGCTGAAGATGAGGGTGGCCGCGACCTGGATGCCTGCCAGCAGGAAGAAGTAGTATGCCAGGTGGCCCTCATTGATGTTGCCGCCGTCCCGAGAGGTGAACCATTCAATGCCATCCAGTGAGACGAGGGCCATGAGGGCGCTGCCACACAGCGCGCCGATCCCGTTGGACAAGCAGAAGAGGCCCATGATCAGACCCTGCATGGATTTGGGCGCGTGAGAGTAGGCGTACTCCAGCGCTGCAACCAAACACACATAACAATGAGAATACGGTGAAGATTAGAGGGGTATTGACTTATACTCACTTTCCTATATCCCACAGTGGTACAATGGTCATTGGTATTAGTGTTCATTGGTCTCATGACCTTAACATCCCTTGCATAGATCTTCTCACCGGTCACGTTTTTCTAAAACGAATATCAAAATATTTCTTGTTTTTCATATTTCATCATTAATTTCAAGAATGTAATTAGCTTTGATTTCCTTCCATGGGCAATAGACTGGGCTAATCACCTAACGTTGAATAGAATATTTCTTTCTTTCATCTACAGAACAAATGTTACCATACTGTGTGAGACTTACGAACAGGGGGAAGTGGTATAAAATGGTGGTTAATTGTGATCAACTGCATCTTGGAACAAATGCAAACGAAACCTTCAGTTGATCACAAGTTGCATTGTATAAACAAGTTGCGGTTGATAGGAATTCCTGTTTAACATTTTGTACTTTATTTTAAAAGAAAAACATTGTGGATATAGTCCTCATCTATAATACACAATATCACTTGGATAGTTTATTGTCTGTACATAGCACTGGAGATCAATGGTTATTAAAAATACTCTCAAATCAGCAATACATGGCACACTAGCTGGTGGGTAAGTTATTCTAAAGCTGCGGTTTATGATTTAGAAAGCTATGCTACGTGATATTTCAACAAATTGACTCACTTTTGTGAATTTCAGCAACTGAAAAATTAGACATTAATATGACCAAAAAAAAAATCATATTATGGCAATCAGATATTGCAACAATGATTTTGTAGGTATGAGTATCGTCCAGCCATGTTTCCTAAATGAAGAGGTGACAGGCATTTTTATAAGATATTCCTTTTGTGAATGGACACCGAGGCGATCATGCACTACAGGGGAAACTCGATATAACGAGATGGTCGGGACCGAGTCGTTTTCCTCGTTATAGCCGATATCTCGTTATATCAGTAGGCATACAAGAAAGCATAACATAGAGACATTAATTTGCACATGTGGGACTACCCATCATCTTTCAATCAATACTGATAACTTTGTAATGTGTGTGAGGCCTGAGGGAATTACTCACCTTCATGTGTAAGAAGATGTTTTTCGCCAATGAAATCCAATATAAAGAATGTGTTTCTTATTAATTGTAGATATTTGAATTTGTAAATTTATATAGCTTGCGAATGTGTGAAGATCGTCTGTGGATTGGTATGTGGTTATTGCAAGCGTGTGTTATCACTGTAATATGTGGATATGGTCTGCACAATGCTGTATGTGTATGTGACACATTCTGCATTTATGTACATTATGACAGCGTGTGTGAAGATGGGGAATTCCCTACATAGAAAGCCAATCACAGCATCAGATTGCCTCACACCTGCTAAACATCATGATGATGTCATGTATGCATAAGGCCGTCCCACCACATTTTCTGCATGTATCAGTGCGCACACACACACACACACACACACATGTACATGTACAACATGCGGTGCTAGCTGGAGTGCACTGAAGAAAATGCTTGTGTACAAGACACAGTTTTTGGCACATCGAGCTTTACAATCTCGGAACATGATAGCACAGGTGAAGTAAAGCTTTACCCGAAGACATTTTGCTTTACCTCGCTATAACAGGTTTGATTGGCTATGTTTTTCTTTGTTTGGAAATCACAAAATTTATCTCGTTATAGCAGTTATGTCGTTATAGCCGATCTCGCTATGAGAGTAGCGTTTTACATAGACTTGTGTGGAAGGAAATTTGAGACCGGAAAAGTTTCCTCGTAATAACCGATATCTCTTAATAGCAGTGTTCGTTAAACCGAGTTTCCACTGTATAACCCGAGCACATGGCAACATTTTCCTGTATTGCTGAATTTGCAGTCCAACAGCAATTTGCAAAATTCACAAAAATTAAATGTTCGCAAAAAAATAACAGCTTATACAGTATAACATCTTGTCTAGATAAGGAGAGTCAATCTAATGTTTTAAAGAGCCTCCTGCAGTATTGGCGCAGCTCGGTACCTCTAACAGAATCAAATCAAGCCTACCTGCAACACTCGCCAGAGCTTCACTGATGCCAATCAGCACGAACTGGGGAACCTGGCAAAAGATGGTCATGCGAGCTATTGTGAAATTTGTGCCCATGATGTCCTGTGTGTCGTTGCATTTGGGGTCGTTGGCGCAGTCCCGGCGGTAGATCTCCAGCACACCAGCGGCGCACACCCCGAGTATGCTGAAGATCATCCCCACCAGGATACGGTAGAAGAGGGATATGTTGTAGCCCCGCCGCACCAGGCATGGGTAGATGCATCGGTCCAGGATTGGGAGGAGCAGGATTACAATGATGACGTCAAAGATGGCCAGGGATGCCACAGGAAATTTGACCTGAAAAAGCTATAACAAACAGAGGCATCAAAAAGATTTAATGATAACGATGATGATAATGAAAATAACAATAAACATCATCATCATCATCATCATCATCATCATCATCATCATAATACTAACACCTTGTTTTTGTATAGTGCATTTCAGACTTGTTGAGAATTTCAATGCACTTTTCACAGTCTATCAGTACCTCTGTCACTGGATACATTATTTCCATCCAGTACCAACAGTGCTCACTCTCCACTCAGATCCCTGGGAAGCATTCCAGCCATTTGTGGTCATTTTACAGGCTCGTACATGCTGATCAGCCAATCTAAACATTTTCACCCTACCGTGTACCCATCTATACTACTGGGTAGAGAGGAGCAATGTGGACGAAGTGCCACGCTGAGGAGCACGGCTCTGTTTTATCAAAACATATAATCGATTGCAAATTCCCTTACCACACTGGCAGCCATAGACTTATGATAGAAATCAACTATATAATCCCTTATAACTCTTCATAAAACACGGCCCAGATGTGTGGGGCTTCATGGGACTTGAACCCATATCTTTGTGATTCAGAGACAAGTGCTCTGATAACTCTAAGTGCTCTGCTCAACTCCTCAGAATTTAACTTTTCCCCTCATATCGGTTTTGCACTTGCACAAAACAGGTTTTTTTCCTCTGAACATCTACTGTAAAAGTGGATATTTTCGCGTGACTAATTTTTCGCGCTTGGCCGGGTCGGAAGAGTTTCGCGTGTTTTTAATTCCGCGGAATCAAGACATCATGCACAGGCACATATAGCAAGCAAAAATATTCACGTGCTGTTATTTTCGCGCTAGTTTCTGGTTGCGCGAAATGCGCGAAAATTTGAACACCGCGAAAATTTCCACTTTTACAGTATATCGCAAAAATCTAAAGCTCCCTATTGACTCCAATGGTAAACAGATCATGCAAACATCACAACAAACTCCTCATTTTTTCCACCGCTCCCATTTTCATTCGAGCCCTACCACATGCTAGATTCCAGTCAGCAGAGTTACAACTACTATCTGTATAGCAGCTAGACCGCCACGAAGTCGATTGGGATGGCTGCGCTTCTCATGCAGTCACTACATGTGCTGCATTGGTATATGGCTCTCCATTACCTCCGCCATGGGAGGAGGTTAGGTTTTCATTACCGTTGGTTTGTTCGTTAGTTTGTTTGTTTGTCCGTGTGCAAAATAACTCAAAAAGTTGTGCACAGATTTGGATGAAACCTGGGAAGGTTGAGAATGACACAAGTAACAAATGATTAAATTTTGGTAGTGATCCAAGAATTTTGGGGGAATTTATGGAGAATTTTTGATATTTTGACAGGTAGGATCAATGAACTTGGGAGTTCAAGCTGCGCATTCTCGAGGTTTTCAAACGCGCACTAAAGTACGTGCTCTTGTTTCTGCTAGGGCGAGGTGCGCCGTGCAGCTGAGGGTTTATGACGTAACAAAAGCTTCTATATTAGGAAATTGGGCAATTTTTCAGCATGTATACCTATTGGTGGAAATCACTGATCTCTATGGGAGGCGGGGGGGGTATCTCACTGAGCGGCAAACGTTTGCGAACATAGCAAATTCGTGATTTCGCCAGGGTTCGTAAAGGGTTGAAAAAGATTCATTAACAGTTGCAAGAAAGTTCGCAAACGGTTTTTATTGTCGCAAACAGTTTTTCTTGTCCCAAAGAAAATTTGAACATGTTCAAAATTTCTCTGCGAAATTTGCAAATTTGTATTTTCACTAACAGTTGCAAACATTCGCAAAACACTCGTAAGAATTCGCAAACGGTCGTAATACGGTGTCGCTAACATTTTTATTTGATTCGCCACTGCTAGCGAACAAGTAACCATATGGTACCTATATAAAAGCTCCTGAAACAGGCAAGGTTCCACTCTAGGGAAGTTCTTGACATCTCCATCATGTAATTGCTGCAAAAACTTTTCATATTGACCAAAGTCCGTCCTCTGCAACAACCACTCTTTGACCCAAACAGTCTTTCTTTTCTTCTTCCTTTCTTGTTTTTCTTTATCTTCTTTCTCTTATGCTGCACGATATCTGTAGCAACAGCCTGGCAAAGCAGCTCTTCAAGGATAGCAGCACGTTGAGCCTCTTCTTGGCAGAAATTTATTTCCATATACTGGAAATCCATTTGGAACGGCTGTCACAAGAGATCTGAATTCAGTGGAAGGTTGTACGTTCTTTTTATGGGTCTCACGATACACAATCGCCTGGTGCTTTTCTACGTCCCAGAACATTCGCATATTTTCGCAAAGGATTTGCAAACAGTTGCTAATATTCGCAAAACTGTCGCTAACATTTGCAAAATTGTCGCTAACATTTGCTAACAGTCGCTAATAGTCGCCACCTGTGTTTCGCAAACACTTTCGCAAACATTCGCTGAAGTGTTGCTGATTGTTGCTAAACATCGCTAAAAGTCGCTAACTGTCGCTAATGGCAGAAGCGAACCTTGATTTTTCGCAAACATTCGTCAGAAAAATTGGCGAATCTCAAATCGCAAACGTTCGCCGCTCAGTGAGATACCAGCTTTAGGAAGAGCCCGAGGAACTTTTCCCCAGTGGTGGAGAGGAGAAAAATCTCTTTGGGAACAGCAAGATCATCGGTGGAAAGTAGCTGCTTGGCGGAGGTCTGCGCTCTCAGAGTGCTTTTCTAGTTGACATTTTGATGAAGTTTACTGATAATACTGACCTTTAACTCTCTCTGCATGAAAGAAATACTTTCAGCAAATAACTGACTAAAACTTATTTCACACTAGTAGTGGTGGATTCATACTTCTCAAAATAGGATCAATTTGTAGGAACACAGTGTGTGTTTACACCAAAACATTGACAACAGTCTTACTTACCTGACACTAAATAGAACTGAGGCTTGGAACAACAGATCATACCACCATAAAAGCATGCATTATCTTTAAATATAACAAATGATAATCTTAAAGAGACGTGCAGCCTGCTGAATGATGAACAGGACAATAAAAGGAAGGAAAAAAGTAGAAAGGAATGAAAAACGAGAAAGGAAAGAAAATCCCTGTAAAAGAAAGTCTGCAGGCATTTCACAACAGAAATGAGAAAACGTAAGTACTTACTGCAGCCACCCGTCCTGTAAACAGTGATAAATCCATATGAACTCCTTGGAGAACAAATGTACTCTGCATCTGGAATACGGGAGAGAGAAAAAAAAATTCAAATCTTAGCCCGTTGAGGACGAGTCCAGAGTATACTCGTGCAAGCGTCTATGGGAAATGCGTGTTGTAGTAAAATCAGCCTGTCCACAATGGGTTAATATGTGACCGAATATACAAAATTCAACAAGAAGTCAAATTCTGAATTAGGAGACCTTCAGCTTTAAAATGATGTAAAACTCATCAATATGGCGTGTTTCTAACCCACCAAAATAGTGAGGAAAAAACACGTATGAGCTGATGCTGCTTGTAAAACAAGCGGCTTTATAATTCCAAGTGCACCAAGTCACCCTTTGTTGTGTGTGGAATATTCAGACCCCAAAGAGACTACGGTAAATGGATTAACATCATATTCTACCTTATACTTTGGTGCACTCATTAACAACAGTTTATTCAAGATTATATTAAGTTTCGTGCTGCTCTTTTAAAGGCTTCCATCTTGGTACATTTCAAGCACACTTTCAAATACAAAATGTATCTCGCGGGTGAAAATAAGGGATGTAAAACTGTTGTAATTACTATGGATGTTTAATTCTTTGCCTCCATTCTTTTTATCATTCTGTCCGGAAATACCCAAAACCCCAAATCAGCAGAGTTGACTCCAAATGCAAATGCAAAACTGCAACTACAACATCCCCTCCTCCCCACCCCCAACTCAAATTGTTCTTGCTATGTTGTTATGCTTTTGAAATAACATGTGAAAGGAATCATGCGTTTAGTTTCATTTTTTTAGTTCAAGAAGGAGGCAAAGATCAGTAAAGATTTGTGTGCAGTGGGCTGGATTTGCACCAGGTCCTGTAATATCCCCCAAATGGTCCCTTCCCACCAACCCCCACTCAGTGCACTGCATAAAGAAGGGACTCCCGCCCGCCCTACCCAACTATTGGTCATCCAGTATGGGATGAGGAAGATTATTCAAGGAGGCAAAAATCAGTGAATATCTGCATGCAATGGGGTGGATTTGCACCTGCACTATCCCCTAAATGGTCCCTTTTCTCCAACCCCACCCAGTGCAATGCATATAGAAGGGACTCCCTTCCACCCCTACCCAACTAGCAGGTCATCCAGTATGGGATGAGGAAGATTATTCAACAAGGAGGCAAAAATCAGTGAAGATGTGCTTACAATAGGTTGGATTTTGCACCTGTATTATCCCTCATATCCACCCCCCTCCCCCATCCGGAGTCATGCAGAAAGAAGAGGACCCCCATACCTGGTAGTAAGTCATCCAGTATGGGATGAGGAAGATTATTCAAGGAGGCAAATATTAGTGAATATTCACGTCCAATGAGATGAATTGCACCTGCAATATCCCCCCAAACCATCCCCTCCCCTCCAACTCCACACCTGGGGTGATGCAGAAAGAAGAGTACTCCCACGTGCACCTACCTGGCAGTAGAACATCTAATATGGGTTGAGGGAAATTGTTTTATGAAGGAGGCAAAAATGAGGGAAGATATATACATGCAATGGGGTGGCTTTGCACCCGTAACTTCTCTCAAATGCTCACCTCCCCTACAACCCCCCACAGGAGTGATGCAGAAGAGAGAGGACTCCTTCCCCCACCCGCCCACCCCACCCAGTAGTAGGACATCCAGTATGGGATGAAGAGGATTTCTCAAGGAGGAGGCAAAAATCAGTGAAGATATAAACATACATGCAATGGGGTGGCTTTGCACCTGCACCATCCCCAAATGGTCCCATCCCCTCCACGAGGACTCCCACCCATCCACCTCCCCTTACCTGGTAGTAGGACATCCAGTACGGGATGAGGAGGATGAAGACACCGATGACCTTCTTGAGGCTCTTGACATCCTCCACCATGGAGTCATGGAAGCTGCCTCCGTATCTCTTCTTGGCCATGTCCAGGAAGGTGATCTTTGGACATGCGGTCAGCATGTGGCTACTGCAGGGTGGGGTGGAAGCAGAGGAGGAAAAGTCATGAGTCAATCCACAGGGAGGGAGGAATTTAGATGGATAGACGAATGTACGTATTGACAATATCTATCTTTCGATATATCTATTCATCTATTCTGTCTGCCTTACTTTCCTCTATCCATCTATTTACCTTTCTATCTTTCTATTCCTATTTTATCTATCTACAACACTTCTATGTATCCATCTATCTATCTATCTATCTATCTATCTATCTATCTATCTATCTATCTATCTATCTATCTATCTAACTATATACTTATATATATGCAGAGCTAAAACAAGAAACAAGCTAATGGAGGATTACCAGTAAATGAATAAATCTCATATCACTGAATAAACTTGGTGCATATCACATGAGGGGAAACATGGGAACAAGAAAAGAATACAACCTTAGCGCTACTGAGCAAATCCAGTCCATGTGTGATAGATGGAATTAAACACGGCAAATCAGTTGAATGAACTTCCTTTTGGTGTAGGTGAGATTGTTGGTCTGTAGTTGCATTTAAGGTGACAGAGGAATTAAACTTTGTACTTTGTGTATTGAAACATCTGGAATGTTAAGAGCAGTTTTGGTGCAACCACGTGAATCTTGGTTACCAAACTGAAATCAGCAAAGGATTTGACAAGCCCAGGGTAACTAAAACAGATTATAAAATGGGCTTTAGAATCTCTGAAATCTGATTGGTCAATTGTCATGCATTGATTTTTAATGATCCACACTGAGCCATGCATCCGGTAAACTCCGAACGCATGGCCATGCGTCCGGCAAAATCTGAATGCATGGTTCAAGTCTTGTATAGTGTTGTAGGTGTACCAGATGCATGATGGGGAAAATGTTTGTATTTAATGAATTTATGGGCCTACTTTATAACACAAATGATGGACAGGCCTATTTTGTGGATCAATGAGAATTGGAAGTTCTCGTTTAACTTTGGAATGGTCTAAAACCCACTCACTGCACTCGTGGGTTTAAACAGTTCCAAAGTTAAACTTGCGCATCCAATTCTCACCGATCCACTCAGTCCTATGCATCATTTGTATACTAGCACGTTGGCAGAACAAGGCACCTGGCTACTACAAAAGGCATAAAGCTCCTACAAAAGTGCCCATTCAGGTTAAAGGGGATGGCTAGTAACCGATCAGTGGGAATCAGTGGGAATGCTGAGGGATGATTGTTCCGATCCTTGTGGGATTCATTTAAGAGTACATTATATATCTACTGTTGTGTGAAAATTATTTGCTTCAGAATGGTCTCATATTCAAGTAATGTGCAGATTAATGCCCCGTCACTGACCAGGGACGCTTACCTGGAAACATTAAACTGCACATTACTTGAATATGAGACCATTCTGAAGCAAATAATTTTCACACAAGAATAGATATATAATGTACTCTTAAATGAACCCCACAAGGATCGGAACAATCATCCTCCAGCATTCCCACTGATTCCCACTGATCAGTTACTAGCCATCCCCTTTAAAGGCAGAAATGTTTTGGTGTCACACACTGATGACAGCATTTTATGTCTCTTTATTAAAAATATACCTCAAACAAAGTGACACTTAGGGGCGGATCCAGGAATATTGTAAAGGGGGGGGTGCAACTAATACATCTGGTGCCACTTCTGGGTTTCATTTCATTTTTTTTCTATTTATTTCTTTGTTTTTAACAAAAAATAAAGGGGGGCCTGCACCGGTTGCACCCCCCCCCCCCCCCCCATGGATCTGCCACTGACACTTCACATGTGTCAGACCCCCTAACCTTTCTGACTGAAAAATAGGGATGATTTGGCACAAAAACAGAAAAAGAAAGAGCAGTTTCTATAGGAGTGTCAGTGCAGTAAAATTATCAAGAAAAACGGGAAACTTCTATTGAAACAAAAGCTGGGAACGATCAAAATTCAGATTCTCTCCTCCAATATTCATAATGGTTGGAAGGTCTGCATGTATCGAGGCATTGGCTTGTGTTGCTTTGCCCCTTGTCTCTACCACTCTGGCCGGCAGCTGACCGCGCTGGACCATGGCGTACCTGACTCTCCTCCTGTTCGTCTCTTTCCGCAGCCCTCTCCGTTTGAAGGCCTCCCCGATGATCTTGAACGTGTTGGGAAGAACACTCCCCGTCGGTTTCCTCATCAAGTACGTACACTTTCCGCTGACGAAGACAAACAGTGCCAGGACCAGCGAGCCAGCCACAATCGCATAGCCTGCAAAAGCAGAAAAAAAAAAATATGCAGGGTATTACAACAGTTACTTCTCCTACTGGTCTGAATTAGAAATTTGGGCACTGGCTGGACACTTTTTTTAAAGGACAAGTCCACCTTTATATGCATGTGGATTGAATGAATGCAACAATATTAGTAGAACACATCAGTGAAAGTTTGGGGAAAATCAGACAATCCATTAAAAAGTTGTGAATTTTTTAAGTATCTGCGCAGTCACTGCTGGATGTGAAGACTACTACAGTGTATGATGTCATACACGTACGATATAAAGAAAATAAAAAGAGAATTTCACAAAACTTTGCTGTTTGAATAAAGTGCACATTTCTTTGACTTGTTACTGACATATTATTTTCCCTGCCTTCTGAAAGAGAGAAGTCAAGTGTTCTCTTGTTATGCGAGAAAAGTGAAAATATGTTGAATTTTCTTTATTCTTTCTTTATATCATTGTACACATGTGACATCACAAGCTACAGTATTCTATAGTCTTCTCATCCAGCGTTGAGTGAGCAGAAACTTCAAGAATTTGTGACTTTTGATCGGATAGTCCGATTTTCCTCAAACTCTCACTGATGTATTTTACTAATATTGCTGCATTCACTCAACCCACACGTCTATGAGGGTGAACGTGTCCTTTAACAGGCAAAGTGCCCATTCAAACAACTTGCCCCACAGCGGGTAAAATAAGATGCTCTTGGTAAGTTGCAAGAGGGCAACTTAAGAACTTAACAACCAAGAAAGGTTAAGGGGTGTGTGCACAGGTTAGCCACTTAAAGGTACTGATTACCATTGGGAGCAGTGATTTAAAAAATGTTTGAGATATCACATTTAATGCTTATGTGTAGGTCAGTTGTATAACAAAACATTCTACCATGTAAACATTTTGCAATAAAGCCTTAAATAAAGGAGATATTACTGTTTGTCTCACTCAACCATGACTGCAGACAGTTTAGTCTAGAAACTTTTTTTATTGTAACTATTGTTCACATTTTGTATATTTATCGATACTTAACATTGATTATACTGATTCAAATTTTTACACTGGTTGTTTCTATCCCTAACTCATATTTTAGAACTATTTGGAAGCACTAAAGCTGACTTTTTGTTTCATCTACAAATGGTAAATTATGCCTTTAAAAGCCACAATATCACAATTGACAGAAATGAATGAAAGTCATTATCAATCCTCATAATACATTCATTTGAATAACTGCATGGAACAAGGCTCCAGTCAATCACCTTTGGGGATTTTAGATCATGCTATGGCAACCTATGGGTGTGGCCACTCACAAGTTCATCCCTGAAACTTCTGGTCACTCTGGATACAACTAAAATCCTTATTAATGTTACTTATATCATAGGATTGTTTTATTCCCTGCCTCTTCTTATTTTTCTTTCATTTCTATTTCTTCCTTTTATTATCCTCATTAACACTGTAATCATTTTTAAAGAAATATCAGATTATCATCATAATTACAGATGAAGCACTGTTAGGCAAACAAAGTTAGTATATCATCCAACAGCTCCAATGTCACACCTGGACAGGTGAGGTCAAAATCTAGGAGGCATTTTAATCAAAAACTAGTTTTCCTCTCACAGACCTATGAAGAAGCTGACATTCTGCTGTACGTAGGCCACCCCAGCCAGAGCGAGGAGCGAACCAATGTTGATGGCCCAGTAGAACCAGTTGAAGAAGGTCCGTATCATGTCTGGTCCTTCGTGCTTGACCTTTGGACAATGGAAGGTGGAAGCAGTGAAATATAATATTATTGTTGAATTGAATTGATTTGATTTGAATTGATGTGGCAAAATTGTAAATCATCTTGATAGCTGATATCGCACAGCAAACCAACATCACATGTAAAGTTACAACTGTAGATATAAGTGTCATTAAGAAACAACTGCAATAATATGTCAGGGAGTCTATTTTGAATACTCCTACAAGGTGGAATGCACCACACATGTATGGCTTTATATCAACACTTTTGATATTTAATGAGCAATACAGTACTCTCCGCATAATTGGGTAGGCTCGGGAAGAGGGTTTCTTACCCGATTAAGCGGAGTACCCGATTAACAGAAGAACACGTCTCATTCACAATTGACACACACAATATGTATGTACGCATGCATTGTACACTGCACCAAACACCTACACTGTATGCTTAACACGCGTGCTTGCACGGCACATTATACTTACCTTACACTTGTTCAGTCACGAGCAATAATTTTACACTCTTTTTATGTACAAATATGTCTTCAGAAAACTTTGTCGTTAGACTATATAGACTCCTCGCCAACACGCAGGCGTTTTCCTAAATGAACACGTCTCTTTGCATGCACTAGTCACGTAGAATGTCAGGTTACTTTTCAAGAAGTGACTAGGGAAAAGCAAAATTATGGAGCTGGTGCATGGCCTGATTTTCGTTGTGAACTTCTTGTATTGTGAATGTTGTTGCGGAGCAAGGGTGGAGAGCAAGTGTGTTCAACTCCTGTCTGTCTATGCAGTTGTGAGTGCCAGCTACATGTGTAATGTTCGTTTACGTAAGTCGGTACTGGTACATGTGTTTTCATGTTTAATCACTCCCCAAATGATCAGTCTCCTTTGCAAATTAAGCAGAGAATGTGATTAGCCGTGGAAAATTTGACATTCATGATTTCTTAGAGTGTTATATCTGCAAATAAAATATGGGTAGAAATTAGATAAGAAGAAAATTATTTACCCATTTATGCGGAGAGGCAACCCGATTATCTGGTAATTTTAATGTGCATTGGAACTGATTTTGACATTACTACCCAATTAAACGGAGTACCCGTTTAAGCAATACCCGATTACGCGGAGAGTACTGTATTTACAATTTTTCTCCTCGTCGCTTGCCCGGAAGAAGGGAACGAGCGCGCGAATACGCGTAAAAATAGATTTCGAGAAAAGACCTGCATGAGGTAAGATCATAAGCAATATCATAAGATTTGTAGATTATTCATTATAGCCACTTTAGCTAGTACCAAATTGGAATATTATCTGTTCACTTGTGAATTTTCAGCAGTATTGATATTCAAATATCAAAGATATAGTCAATTGAAACTTTAAATTGCGATTTTCTCGAAATCTATTTTTTACGCGTATTCGCGCGCTCGTTCCCTTCTTCCGGGCAAGCGACGTCCTGTTCATGAACAAATGGTATGGCATGGACACTCTAGAAAGACAGCAAGATGTTTCTTTTTTGATATTTTCATTTCATTCTGGGAAAGTACACACTTCCTTGTCTTGTACCTGATGTATGAAGGTAAATTTACTATTCTCCACTTTAGAATCCAGTCTATATTAGCAATTAAGAGGATATGGATGATCAGCAAACAAACTAGCATGAGGTGTAAATAGCTATTTGTTTTGTGTTTTTGCTTCTGTTCTGTTTACAGATTACTGGACCTTACAAAACACTAGCAATGAATAGTTAACTAGAAATGTCGCAATGGCGACTGGTATGCTTCCGCCATAATGCATGATTCTCCTTATATGTCTAGATAGTATATGTGGACAATGTGTGATTACATTTTCACAAAATTGGCAAAATATTAGAATGACAAGTTTGTCACAAATGTGTTGAATATTTACCTCCCTTGACCTAGGTTAAATTGGATGAATAGGAGAGCATGTATCTGGGGATTTAAGGACTTTAACTTGACTTTGACCCATTCATAAGTTTGTGCATTGAGTACTTTTCAAGGTAGGGAGAAAAAGCAAAATTTCTGTATTGAATAGTAAATTGTTACCATTTTCATCTGGACTTTGACCCTAAGATTCATACGATAATCACTGTCAGGCAGAACATGCATAAATATGTAGTAAGTTTCAAGACAACTTGAGCCACTTCCGAGATATGGAGGAAAAAGCTAGTTCAGCACTTTCACTTGATCTTTGACCTTTTGACCTTTGAGGCAAAAAAAGAACAAAAGAGAAAAAAAGGAACTTTCCAGAGAATCTCTATTAGGTTATACATGCATACACCAAGTGTTTAAAAAAATAATCCTGCTGGCATTGCATAAATATGAGGGAAATAGTAACATTTTGAAGGGTTGCCTTTGACCTTGACCCCTGACCTTTGACCCCATGAACTCTTAATTCTCTAGATAATCACTGCCAGTTAGTACAAGTATACTATGTTCTATAAAGATACCTTGAACAATTTCCAAGGTACGGACAAAAAAAGTGAAGTTTTAATATTTTTACTGGACCTTTTGACCTTTAACCTTTGACCTCATGACCCCAGACTTTCACCAGAGAATCTAAATTGGGTAATACACGTATACACTAAGTTTCAAGAAAATATCCTCAGGCATTGCATAGATATGGTGAAAATAGTGAAATTTTACATATTTGACCTTGACCTTTTGACCTTTAACCTTGAACATGTGCTCCCAAAACTTGGTAGGCACAACTTCACCCCTCATACACATACATGCCAAGTTTCATTAGGATACCTCAAAAGGTTTTTAAGTTATGCTGTCCACAAAATTCATTACGGACGGACGGAAGGACGGACGGACGGACAGACGGACGGACAGACGGACGGACGGACGGACAACCCGAAAACATAATGCCTCTGGCACCACTTCGTGGCGGAGACGTAACAATACATAAAAAGATATAGCCACAAAAGCAAGCACTGAAATAGGGTTTCTGGGATGAAACTTTGTATCCTAGATTCTTGAAAGGTTAGTCTGCTTTCCTAATAATCCTTCAATGACTGTTTGTCTGATCTTTTTGCATTCACCAAAACAAAATCCACATTTAAAATGTTGTTTGGGGACTCTTGTCCCCCAATACTGGACTGCCAGCAGGTATATTGTATAGATCTGTGACCTTAACTATCAGCTTCTTGTCTGTATGTACAGTAAGCGTTCATTATTGCAAATACAATGTCCATTCTATCCAAAGATAGGAATGTTTGACCCCCCAAAAAAAACAACAACAACAACACAAAAACAAACATACATACATACATACATACATACATACATTTGTATACATATACAAAGAACAAGCAAACAAACAACCTGCAAGTTGTTTTAAATCTTTCCATTTCAAGATGGGAAAACTCCCTGTTGCCTCAAAAATTCATCTTAATATGGAAAGAGCTTTCTTTTTGTAATTTACTCCTCTTGGCATGTTTTCCTTACTAATTGGCATGGATATCATTGATCAGGGATTAATAAGGGTCATCCTCCTAATCCTTATTGTGCATCACAATGAGTATTTGTGCAAGATGGACACACTGCTACACCTGACTGGGTTGCACATCAACCAACAAATTTAGGGAGGATATTGTCTGAATAGTAACGTAATAGCACAGCAAGTGACAGTCTATGAAACTATGGACATACCCTCCCAATGATAACTGTGAGATATCATCAATAACACACAGACACAGACACACACACACACACACACACACACACACACACACACACACACACACACACACACAAAATCACTTGCATACATAACTTCCATGAAGCACTTGCAAAATTTAATCTATTTAACTATTCAAACTTTGAACTGCCAATTATACTTTCAATCTGATCTGCCGTGTTGAAAAACCATATGTTGAAATGTTCAAAGTAAGAAACATAAAACATTTACACCCATAAGAAACATAAAACATGCGAGTTCCATCAATAAGTTCAAAACTTTTTAAAAAACGTATCTGTTCAGAAAGTAACATAGTGATTGTAGATGATGATTAATGCAGCATTTTACAGTTTCTGTAAAATGTAATCTTTTTTGTATGTTTCTTTGTCTCCCTCCAAAGCGCATAGAGACCTTGCCAAAGGTATTATGCACTATATAAGAATGGTAATAATCATAATAATAATATTAATAATAATAAAAAGCTCGTGGAAGAGGGCTATCACAACTCTCATGAAGTTTTGGCTCAGTCGTTGCCGCATCTACCTCCCATTCCATATAACCTGGGTTCAATCCTTTGAGTCTAACTGAACAATGTTGTGTGTCCGATCATACCATCCCCCCCCCCCCCCCCAACTACAGTGTAGAATAAATTGTAAGAGGCAAAACACTCTGTCCCTCAGCTAGGACATAAAATGGAGGTCCGTGTGCCAGAGATTCACAACTTAGGCACATAAAAATCTTGCTTCATTCATTCATTCATCATAAAGAGCAGGGTGCATAACTCAGTGAAGAAGAGTAGTCTCACATCAAACTGAACCCCATGGAAGACCAGCTGAATATGGGCTCTCCAGCCATCTTCTCAGATAGAAAATTAAACAAAAAATCAAACAACATTTGGGTTTGAAGTTGATTTACACATACACTTGAGATTAGCACACATTGCAAGTGCCCTCAAGTAGGTCATATTTGAGCAATGATGTTTTCATTTTAATAACAAGGGTCAGATGTACTGGACTGCCCCCCCCCCCCCCCCCCCCCCGAATCCTGAGATTCAGAGAAGCAACCTCTTACAACAAGAAATATCATTTATTTATTTCTACATCAATAAAACCAACCAGAATGTCCCTGAAGACAAGAATTATCTTTAAAGGGGAAGGCTAGTAACTGATCAGTGGGAATCAGTGGAAATGCTGGGAGATGATTGTTCCAATCCTTACGGGATTCATTCAAGAGTTCATTGTATATCTATTGTTGTGTGAAAATGATTTGCTTCAGAATGGTCTCATATTCAAGTAATGTGCAGTTTAATGCTTCCAGGTTAGCGTCCCTGGTCAGTGACGGAGCATTAATCTGCACATTACTTGAATATGAGACCGTTCTGAAGCAAATCATTTTCACACAACAATAGATATACAATGAACTCTTGAATGAATCCCATAAGGATTGGAACAATCATCTCCCAGCATTTCCACTGATTCCCACTGATCAGTTACTAGCCTTCCCGTTTAAAGACTGTCAAAAAAGGTGTCTGCACAAACAATCTTCACAATCTTTTTTTTTTTCTGATAAGGCAATTGCTTATTTCTGCATAAATTACAAGACACCACCCACAAACAAAATAATTTACAAAATCAGAAATAGAGGTATATGCATTAATCTGCTGTACTTAACTCTCAGTACAAATTTAGGTAATTATATATCTTTCTCAGCATTCATTACTGTCACAGGGGAGGTTACTGATTAAAGATTACTGCTGAAAGAAATCGACAGATGTATGTAGCAGATATGGTAAAAACTGCAGGACAAAGTTCCCAGGTTGCAAAGCACACAAACAAGGGAACAGGGAATGAATTACATTGTATTTATATGGTTTACAATGAAAACAAGCCCCAGTGGTCAAGAGCAGAGGAAATGATCCTGCATTGAACATCACTCTTGTACTTTAAATCATATGTTCCACCTGCATTGCTTCCTGAAAACAAACCAAGTGGCGGATCTAAGGGGGAGGGGGGGGGGGGTTGTATTGTGTTGTTGATGCCAGGAAAACATCATTTACACTGTACAGGGATTCAAAACAAAACAAAACAAAACAAATAAACAAATAAATAAATAAGTGAAATTGCTGAGTGGGGGAACCTTCCCCTCCCCCCCCCCCCCCCCCCCCCAGCAATTGGTCCTGACACCCACACATTGTGTCGTCACCACTATGGTTATGTCACTTTTGAGTCTTCACATAAAAACTTTCTACTCTATACTCATCTGCTATTCAAAGCACATAGGTATGTGTTTCAGTCTAGAGATCTGCAAGAACTCTCTAGGAAAGAAAAGCTTACTCATACAATTGTAGACCTGTGTTAGGATTGGATTTTTGAACTGTATGTTTCTTTCATTTCTGGGGATTGCCAACAGCATACATTTAAAAGATACGCTTTCTAAAATCAATTATGATGACACTCTACAACGAAGCAACTTAACAGAGACTATCTAGATAAAGGGACTTGTACTTCTGCAAGTACACATGTACACTTTACAGTGCAGTATGTACATTATACTTTAATAAGGTAATCCCGCATCAAAAACATGGGTAATAAGGGGGGAGGGGGGGGGGGGGTTGCCACATTAACTGGGCCTAACTTGTGGAGTCAGCCAAGCTAACAAAGTAGATCTGAACTGACCCCAGAATACATTGTATGAAATACCCTACACACCTGTGTATAGATATATGTACAGTTGTACTTAGCTGAATGCTGATTGTTATCTCTAGTGTACTACTGGTGTAAGCTGTGTATGATCCTTGCTTGGCAAACATATGGCAGATAACAAAGCAATTTACAACATATGATGAATCTGTCAGCAGTGACCAAGTTATGAGGGGGGGGGGGGGGGTAGTGCATTCATTCTAGTAATCTACAGTACAGCTGTAACTCTGTCATTCTCTGGTGATAACAGTGCAGTCAGGTACTGTAATTCTATAGAATTGTGACAAGAACGGTAAAAAAAAAGGATGAAATCAACATTTGTATGTGGACTTATTAAGGGTAATACTATGTGATGTCATGTGATGTTAAATTTGTGATTCAACCCCAAATGCCAAAAAAAAAAAAAGCATCGCGAAAGAAACCATTTTTACAGCAGTAGTCTCCTTATCTAGTGATGGTGACAACAAAACTTTAAACAGTTCATAACTTTGAAATAGACTGTCCAATTTTTCTTCACACTTTCACCTATTGATGTGTTGGCTGCTATTTGCTGTTTTTACTCAATCCGTATTTATCGTTGCTCTGGCTTCCTTTAATTCCTGCTCAGGAAGATTTGTAATATATATTCCCTCAAACTCACCTGTTCAGCCCCAAAGGGGGACAAGTTTGCCCTCATGGAGCCCCCAGCTATGGCTGTCAGGACGATCCCGGTAAGTAGTGGCCACAGGCATAGCACTGTCTTTTCCGTGGGTGGACCGACTAGTGTCTCTGTGTTGTTTATACCCGTCAAGTCTGTGCTGTTGTGTTTGCTCTGCTCACAATTGCAGAGCCTCTCTAAAAACTCCTTATCGTCTGCAGCTTTCCCCAGGAGGAGGAAAAAGACAATACCACACGAGTAGATGACGAGGCTGATCCAGATCGTCCTGAACCTTCCGAGACAGGTGTCGGCGACCAGGCCCCCGATGACGGAGAAGATGTAGGAGAGGCCCGTGAATGCAAAGAAGATGTGGGAGGCCTTGGACGCAATCCAATTAAAAGGCTTGCCAATCAGAAACATGATGAGGTTGGACACGATCCCGTAATACGCCAGCCTCTCCAGCATCTCAGTCAAGAGGATTGTCCCGCAGGCCAATCGTCGCTTGCTGCGGGAAATGTTGTAGATGACGGGGGTCTGCGGCGGGTCAAACACCCCTTCTTCGGAGATCGTCCGCATCAGGGGACGTCGCTCTTCGGGTTCATACTCCATTGTGGCTCTCGACGTCCACGCTAGCCTTACTGGCAATGGATGTGTGTCTTTTGCTGGGATGTATCAGCTGCGCATACAATCTATGCTCACTCACATGCTTGAATACCTGAAATGACAAAGGAAATTACAAACTGGATAGTTGCCATGGTAATAGGAAAGAAATGTATCCCACCTCATGTGAGGCTTGAAATTTGAATCTATAGCTATATTCGGTCAGCAAGTTTTGGGTAAAATTTGACACACGAGCTGGCTGTAACACATACTTTCTACAGGTAATCAAATCATGTCAGACATCTATTTAGGGAAAAAAAAGAAACAACAGGAAAACCAAAAACCTCAATGACAACAACACAATGAATGCTTGAACCATTCATTGTTTTTAAAGGAGTATCTAACCAATGGTCATATGATGAAATGACATAGAGTTCTAGTTTAAGAGGAGATACAGTATGACTTGCAAACTTCCTGAAGAGAAAGGAAGGAATGGTCTTAAATTGGGGGAGGGTGTGGGCGTATTCAACATAAACTTTCATGGATCTGGATGGTTGAGTTGATACAGTGCACAAGTGTACAAGGTAGTATACCTGGCACTTTTTAATCCACTCTCCTACCAGTTTAAATGTGTGGTAGGCCCCTTGAGCTGTGAGGGGGACACATTACTCTTTGTAGGTACTGCATGGTTGTATTACATACATCACACCACCTGCCAAAATAAATTCTCCACCCATGCAATGAAAGGGTGGAACACACTACGATTACTACACGTAAACACCACTGTATATATGTAACTCACAGTTGCTACTCACGCTGGCTATAAATATAGACGAGCAAACTATTCTATTGAGTGAAATGAATTGCACAATGAATCTTCATCATGATACAACCCTTTTCCTTGACTGGGATTTTTGCCATTTTTTATGACCAGCTTCCCCTACCCAGTGCCCCTACCATAGATTGCTGAAGTTGCA
This sequence comes from Diadema antillarum, assembly GCF_040938485.1. Taxonomy (NCBI): domain Eukaryota; kingdom Metazoa; phylum Echinodermata; class Echinoidea; order Diadematoida; family Diadematidae; genus Diadema; species Diadema antillarum. The sequence goes on along the minus strand of NW_027271253.1, from coordinate 138,667 downwards.
CTTTTCACACTTACTGAGGATAAAGTGTAACTATTCTATATCCTGAACTCTCAGAAAGGGTCAGTGACAATTGTGTGACATTTCCTTTGTCTACAGATACCCGGTTATACAAGTTGTTTTGCTGTTTAGAGAATTCAAGTAACAATTTATATCACAGACATATAACTGTTTGTGAACAAAATCATTACATCACTTTATTCTTGCCTGAAACATTGTTTCCTACCAAAACTACCAACCACGGTCAAATTTTTAAAAACGAAGAATTCCACATTTGAAAAAAAAAAACAACTACAATAAAACTCTGTAAGCAAACAAACAGTGAAGTCATTGCACTCTAAAAGTTAGAAATATAATACATCAGAATACAAATTAAACAATGGACATGTCTTATCTATCCAACAATGTAAATACAAGACTCGAGCAATGCGTTTGGATTTTACTGAACGCATGGCAATGCGTTCGGATTTTACGGGAAGCAAGGCTCAGTGTGTGGATCAGTAAAAATCAATCCATGACAATTGACCAATCAGATTGCAGATACTCTAAAGCCCATTTTATAGTAACAAATAATTTCAGCAGAATGTGGGCATACATTTTCCAGATCAGGAGTTGAATCTGCTAGCAAGTAGCAGACTAGCAAACGGTTAATTACATTGCATTAGCCATGTTTATGCCCTAATTTCATTATGGTCGACGGTCCCAGCCACAATTGGACCATAATGGCATTGTGGAGAAACTGAAACTAAAAGTTCGCTCTTTGATACATCATAAGTACCCGGTACATAGTCTTTAACACAAAATGTCCATAGGTTCTACACTCTAAATTTACTTGTATTGTCTTGGCATTGAAGGCAAAGTTAACTCAAAACTATGCAGGGCACCGTAGCATGGCCATTCCATATTTAGTCGTGACATGGGTCCTGACTCAGGGTGCATTTATCTGAAAATTTTCTCTGAGACAGCAAACATGATCCTTAATGCGTTTGAGGCATTTCCAGGTGATAGATAAATGCAATCATGTTTTCAGACGCACATTAGAAAGTACAAGCTGCATGCTAATTTGACACACCATTCAAAGGGCAATTTGCAATGCGTTTGAGACCACAATTGTCTTTTTGCAAGTAGACGTATACAGTGTAAACTCTGTTTTTAAATGCGTCAATATCTCAGAGCTGCCAAGGTCAACTTCCAGTATACACACGCCAACCGCCCTCAGTTAAAAAAAAATGCACATTAGTCGACCTCTACTCTACTTCCTGGGTTGAACGAACAAAGCAGCTCAGCATGCAGCAGTTTGACCGAAAGATTGGTCCGTATCTTGTCATCGGGGATATCTATTCCACAGAGACTGTGTCAGGCTTTGAATCATAGAATCCCCTCCTGCTATATGTATGGCGAAGCCGTAAAAGTCTAAAAAAAATGATTAAAGACATTTTTTTATTGTTATATTTAAAGCTTTGGTAAGACCTCATTTAGAATAATGCCCATGCGGCATGGAGTCCTTATTTGAAAAAACATATATTAGCTTTAGAAAATGTCTAACGAAGGGCCACAAAATTAATACGGTACGTGAAATAAAATCTTTATCTTATGAACAGAGATTGAGGCACCTCGGAATTACAACTCTCGCATACCACAGGGCAAGAGGTGACAATATGACATCATTGAAGCTTTCAAATTATTTCATAAATATGATCAGGAAGTAGTGCCTGATTTGGGTTTAATAAAAAAATGCACAAGAGGACATTGTAAAAAAATATATTTTTCGATCACATACCACTACAAGAAGAAACTCAATTTTGCATGCGTATCAGGAAACCATGGCATGGAATAGTTTACCAAGAAATTTAATAGATGTACCCAGTGTCTTCAGTCTTGAAGTTAGTTTGGATAAATTCTGGGACAATGAACCCATAAAATTTAAGTTCAACGCCACACCACCCAGCTCATCTTAAGGACTAAACCTGGATCTGAATACAGAGGCTCAGCCTGCGTTCAGAATCTTCCATAGGTATAGGTAGGTAGGTAGGTAAGACTCCTCTGGACAGACAGATTTTTATGCCTACCCAGCACTGCAGCAGTGATAATACTTGAATCCCGTTTGATGGTTAGATAAATGTGGCATCCCACGAAACACATTTCAAACGTTTGTAAATGCCATTTGAAATGCGTTTTGAGATGTGTTGCAACATACAACCCTTGCAAGTTGATGATAATCAGTTAAAAATGCGGCCTGAACTTATGTTATGGATAAGCCATGCTGGCCAGCATGGCCATGTAACGTTAATGTTTTTGAGTACATTCAACCTCATCTTTTTCCACTCATCTCATTATAATATATTTACCTCCTTACAAAAGTCCCGGCCTCACCACCAAAAAACAGCAAAGGTGGCAAAGCTGGAGGTTCACCAAAATTGCAGAATTCACAGCACAGGGGCGATTTGATTTACAAAATTGTACACAAATCCTTACTGTCACTGTTTATATCGTTTAACGTTACTGGTAATGACATGTAGTCTACTCCGACTCACGATTCACGAGCTCTTGTCAAGCAATAACTGGCGCAACAAACCTCACACCGATTACAGACGTTTTGAAACGTGCGTCTACCGCTCCACAACTTCCATTGTATTCAACAACATGTGACACTGTACCGTGTGACTCAGTGAGATGCGGATGAGACGAGAGACGAACAGGCAGGTGAAGTAAACAAACGTTTTTATCGTTTTTCGTATCTCGTCTACTGAAGTACTACTACGCAGAGAAAACATTTGAAGTGCGCTGTGTGGAAATGCTCTTTTATAGATACGGTCGCCACATCAGATGGACTCGGCGTTCCTTCAATTCACCAACGTGGTGGGGTTGAAATATTTACAAATTTCTACAACTCTCGCTACCGAAATCCGGATATCTTCTCGACCTCAGTGATGGGGCTCCTGCACTCCACTCCGCGGCTCACTCCGATAGCCCTTGTGTGTACAGGACATGTACTCGTGCCGACGGAGAGCGAGTTACCACAGGTGGTCAAGTCATGTGACAAGTTTCCTCATCTAGTACTGTTCGCCCTCTAGTGGTGGTGAGCAGGAGGAAAAAAATCTCTTGGGCGCTCCTGAACAAGAAGAGGGAGCAATGCGCTTTGAGAACTATACAGTAACTCAAGGAGCTTCAAACGAAGCTCCTTGAGTAACCAAAGAGGCACTAACCTTTTTGGAACTACAAGCGTAACTTGGTGATTTCGTCTCACGTGGACTTAGCCTACATTATTGTACTTTATGCAGTGGCGGATCGGGGGGGGGGGGTGGGGGCGCCGGTCCCTCTTTATTTGTTGTTTAAAAGAAAAGAAAAGAAAAAGAAAATATGAGATGAAACCCAGACGTAGCACCAGTAGCACCAGAAATATTGTTTGCCCCCCCCCCCCCCCCCTTTACGGAATTCCTGTATTCCCGCCCCTGTTGCATAGTACGTACCACTACGGGATTTGGCGTTCAAAAATACAGGGGCAGCCTACGTTTTGATTGTTTTGCTTGCTTGCTTTTTACCATATTCTGGCCTTTTTTTATTGTGGGGGGGGGGGATGCGGGTCATAATTGGACTGGAAGAACGCAGTGACGAAATCTTTAGAAAATAATATGGGTGTTAAGAGTTTTACCCCCATGTGTTCAGTTCCCCGATTTGTTTGTTCTTTTTTTTTTGGGGGGGGGGGGAGGGGGTTATGTAGTAAGACACAATTTTGTGAGAGATAGCAGCAGAACTAAGGTTGCCAATAGAATGGAGTATGTAAACTTTTGCAGAAAATCAAAATAATAGGCCTATATAGGGTCTGGTATACCTTAGATAGCTTTAGTGTCTAAATTCATGGGCGGGTCCAGGTATTACGTACGTATAGGGGTACCTTTATAAAATTAAAGGGGCGCACTTACCCCTCAATGTTTTTCTTTTTATGTCTTGTTTTGACCCAAAAATAAATAAATAAATAAGGAGGGGGGGGGGGGGGGCGCCCGGTGCGCCGTCCCCCGAAGTGGATCAATTAGTATTATAATTGTTGCCAAGTTGACTCATGGTCTACTAAAACTGATCGATCCACTGGATCCTGGCGCCGAGTGGCGGGTAGGCAATAAAGTTGTGTTCCCAGAGGAATCAATTATTGAACAGCTCCTGTAGGCCTTATGTGATAAAAACCTAAAATGGCATTAGACTAAAAACGCTTTATCCTGGTGAGGAAAGCGCATGATATAGAAACAAGACACCAAACAGGTTAGTCATCGCATTCTTCATCAGCGACCAGGATGCGATGTGATGTTAGATTATAAGATCCGTTTCTGAAGCAGACATACACACAAGGTTATACGTCTGCTCCTGGTCGAAATATTTATATATATATATATATATATATATATATATATATATATGAAGAGTTTGTTCGTAAAAACCGATAAGTCCCTATTTGCCAAAATGGAAATATTTGCGATTAAAGGTCAAGAAAAATAAAGAGAATAATAAGAAAAATGTTGCTTCTTTTGACCATAACTTCAAAAATGAACCTTTACATGTAGTGACAAATATATCATTTAAAAGGTATTATTTTGTACTTTATGACAGAGACCGCACTTCAAAATCTTCAAAAATGGACTTATCGGTTTTTGCGAACAAACTCTTCATATATATATATATATATATATATATATATATATATACATACGTATGTACATATGTATATATAAATATTTCTATGTAATTATATTTAGATGAATATAATACAGCTCTTTTGTATCTTTGGGAAATAAACGTTTTTATGTGCACAGGCTGTGAGTGTGGACTGCATTGTTTTGAATTGAGTGGAATGATAACAACTTCATGTTTATAGTGGGGATTGACCACATAAAAAGTAGATGGGAATGAACTTTGTTTGAAGAAACTTTTGTTAGCTGTGGTTAGCTTTCGTGGAGGAAGGGGATGTCTGAAACTGGTGTAGCTGTTCGAGGAGATCAGGCATTGGCTAGTTCGTAGTTTGGATATGGAGTCTGAAACTTGAGTTCACTGCGAGGAGAGCAGTCATGACCTGTGACAGGTAGCTCTGATCCGGGATATAAAGACGTTAGTCAATACTAGTAGAATTTATTGTATAGACAAGTTTTAGTTGCAATAGGTGGGAAGGTGCGAAGGCCTGACATGGTGTATACACGCAAGTTTGAATCCCATTTTTTTTTTTTTTTTTTTTGATGTGCGCAAGGACTCGGTGAACTGAGATCAAGAGAGAGAAAGAAAGAAAGAAAGAAAGAAAGAAAGAAAGAAAGAAAGAAAGAAAGAAAGAAAGAAGAAGAAGAAGAAGAAGAAAAGAATTCACACGACACAATATCACATTTTCACAGACCTCCTCCCTGCACAGCTGGGCAAAAAGCGTGGGTGTGTGGGTGTGTGTGTTGGGGGGGGGGGGGGGCTGGCTGCATGCAGCCCCTGTTGTATAAGGGTATCATTCCTACAATTCGAGAGTGCAGATACTTTGAATGACTTATATTCATCAACAATCACTCAATATTACTCTTTAGTACCACGGATGAAGAGAGTGTGAAAGAGCGTTCAACATTGTCCATCGCAAAATTAAAGAAAAAGAAAGGCTCCCTAGCTGTTAAAGTTGAGCCGATAGGTCACTGCACTTTATACACCTCATTTTTCCAGACGCATCCTATACCTGTTTATATATTTATCATATAAGTATGAAAGATTTCATAGACAATAACAGGAACGGATCAAGGATTTCTGTAAAAGGGGAGGGGTGCAACTATTTCTGATGCTACTTCCGCGTTTCATTTCATTTTTTCTTTTTATTTCTTTTGTTTTTAACGAAAAAAAAAGGCGAGGGGGCGTGCGCCGGTTGCGCCTCCCCCCCCCCCCCCCCCTCCTCTGGATCCGCCACACTGAATGTCATAAAAATTAATGATCATGTCCATCACTGATAATCATGGCTGACCCTCTTTGTCAGAGAGATTGTTCTTTCAATTGCTATATTATCGTAAACTGTCCCAAAATCTGGATAAAGATAAAATAGGCTTCTAAAAGGGAATGTATAGGTGGGGCTTCGCATTTCTAACTTTTGTGAGATAATGAGAAACCTCTTATAAAATGAAATATGAAAGAGCATACGAGCTATGAAAATCGTTATATGGAATGGCTGAGGTGAAAAAAAAATAAAGAGGTTCTAATTAATACCCTAAAAGGTGGGACCACGCACCATTTAGGACCTCTTTTGTTTTACGTGGCTCGGTCTAGCGATCACTGTTGTTGTTGTTGTTGTTGTTGTTGTTGTTGTTGTTGTTGTTGTTGTTGTTGTTGTTGCTGTTGTTGTTGTTGTTGTTGTTGCTGCTTTTGTTGTTGTTTGCTTTTTTGGTTTCAGTGACGTGCAGGCCTTACTTACAGGAGCTCAGGAGTGAGTATTTACGCCACATCCACCTGGACCCCATGGAAGACCAGCTTAGCATAGCTGAATATGGGTTATCTAGGCATCTTCTCAGATGGAATATGAACAAACAAACATACAAAAAAGGGGTTGTTGTTGTTGTTTTTGTATTTGAGGCGCGTCATTCAAATATGAATATTTACGCCTTTATCTTTATAATATGATAATTTTACATATAATAAATAAATAAAAAATAATAACTTTTTACTATCATTTTTATGCGCACTATGTGTCTGCTGTTATACGGTTGGGGCAAATCAGTTCTGGTGCATGCTGATGGCAAACTCTGATCAGCCCGGCTCGTTACATTGAGCAGGCTTCTCAGTCGCGCACACAGACCTAGATCCCTCATTTGCCGCACTCAGGACCCTCTGCCCAACGCATATATATGGTGCACAAGCAGACTCCCGAATGCGATATATAAACATCAAAATTATAATATTATTTCATATATACTTTCCATTAAATAAACATATAATTTACAAGTAATTCATTTTTTTTCATTATGTAATAAGCAAACATCCGGTTGTGCAGTGTGCAAATCTAAATTAAATAAAACTCAAAAGATAATTATCTGTATAACTCTATATAAGTCTTTTGGAAAACCTCCTTGTTCTCTTCACATATGAGACTAATGCCCTCAAATGATCAACATTTTTTGTGAATAATACTTTTCTGATATCCCGTTGATCTTTGCCTCCAATGTCTGCGATCAACATGGCTCTCTCTATCAAATATTTCGGACAATCATATAAAAAATGACTTAAATTTTCCTTTTCGGGGCAATAGGGGCAGTTGCCTGTTTCATGCAAATTTACTTTCCACTTATCATAATTCAGTCCAATATTACCCATACGGACTTGATGAATAAGGATTTGATCTTTCCTGTTTTTTAATCTGCATTCATATTTTCCACTTACATACTTCTGTACTTCTTTTAAGGGGGACTGTGTTTCTTCCCATCTTTTTTGCCACTTCTTATTAAAATAACTACTCAAAACACATTTAACTTCCATCTCATTGAGTCCATTATTGATTCCGATATGTTTCTCTTGTAGGGCTGTTTTTTGCCGCTTTATCTGCTGTCTCATTGCCCGTGATGCCACAGTGGCCGGGCACCCATTCAAAGTGTACTATCATACCCCTGAACAGCAGGTGCATCGAAAGAACGTGTATTTCTTTCACAAAAGCATCCTCGAAATTACATGTTTCAAGGGCCCGGAGAGCACTTAAACTGTCAGTAAAAATTACTACTCCTGTATACACATGATTCAACCAGGTTAATGCCATAAAAATTGCAGCAAGTTCCGACCTATATGATGACGTGAAATCCTGCAGTCTTTTTGATTCACTGTATTTGTAATAGGGTGCGAAAAAAGCAGCTCCCACTATGCCTGTTTGACTTCTGGATCCGTCCGTGTATACATGCAAGTAGTGACTCCACTTCTTTTGTGTAATTTCTAAACTCATTTGATTTTGAAACAATGGATTATCTGACTTCGATATTAATCCACTTAACTCAGTTGAGACATTCACTTTTGGGATATGCCAAAGTGGGATAGTTAAAGGAGTTACCGGCTCAACAGGCATATCGAGGTAGACTTCCTCTTTCATCTGCTTTATCCTGTTTCCAAAGGAGTTACTTGAACAAGTTTTGGTATCATAAATCTATATTGCCAACAGTCCCCTACATCTTCCAGCAAGGGGTGGTCGGGAGTTGTTTCAATTCTCTTGATATACCTTGCACTCAGCAATTTTCTCCGCATATCTAAGGGCATCTCTCCTGACTCTGTTTGGAGAGTTCTCAGGGAGGTTCCGACTTTGCTACCCAAACATATTGTCAGAGCCTGATATTGAACTGAATTGAGTATATTTTTGACAAAATCAGATGCCGAGTCATATGCTTCACATGCATAATCCAATAAAGAAAGAATAAGGGATTTATATACTGTTATCAAATCCTTTATTCCACCACTCCATTTTGCATATGCCAAACATTTAAGTATATTTATTTTCTTTTTACTTCTACATGCTAAGTCTTGTATATGAGATTTCCACGTTAACCTCTTGTCTAAAATAACTCCGAGATATCGGTGTTCTTTTCTCTGAATAAGTGGTTGTTTGTCTAGATAGAGTAAAATGGGCTCTTCTTTGTTGGATCGTGAAAACAGTATTGGCACTGTTTGGGGGGATGAGATGAGCATGCCCCATCTTTTGAACCACTCGTTAAGTATATTCAAGTATCCTTGTAAGCATAACACAACCTCGGTGATGTCGTTACCTGATTGCCATATTACGCAATCGTCGGCGTATAATAGGACTTTGGGGTTAGGCCTATAACTGGAATATCCCTGAGCATCAGGTTGAACAAAATGGGGCTCAATGGGCTTCCTTGGGGTAATCCGTTAACCATCTCCATTTTTTCAGATAGTGCATTGCCCACACGCACCTGAAAGGTGCGCTTTGACAGCATGTTTGCTATAAAATGTAGCAAATTCCCTCGAATGTTTGCCTTCCACAGTTTGACGAGGACGGCTTCGGGCCACAGTCTGTCATATGCTTTAACTAGATCAATAAATACTGCGACTGTTTTAATACTCACTTTCAAATTTTTCTGTATTTCATCTTCCAGGTGAATTATATTATCCACACAGCTTCTGCCTTTACGGAATCCACTCTGTATCGGAGATAATAAATCATTCTTTTCCACCAAGAAGTTTATCCTCTCTTTAACCATAATTTCCATAATTTTCATAAAACAGGGTAATAATGTAATTGGTCGGTAAGAACTCAATTCTGTGGGGGGTTTATTTGCTTTCAGGATTGGGATCAAAATTGAGTGTTTGCATGCTTGTGGTATAAGACCAGTTTCCCAAATTCGATTGTAAATTAATAGTAAAAGTTCTTTAGAATGTATGGGCATGTTGCAATAAACCTCATATCCTATTCCATCCAATCCAGGCGTAGTGCCTTTTCTTGAACTAAGTGAAAAAACATTGCTTAGTCTATTTTCAGACACTGCTCGGCAGACAAGTAGCGCTCGAGGCCTTGTTGTCCAGGCTTGGTAGCTAGGACGCCAGCTGTTGGCTGTGGACCCGCCCCCATACCACAGAACTCTACACACACAGAGTGTAACAAAAGAGTTCTGTGGCCCCTACCCGTACCATGCATGCAGCCTCCGCTCTCCCTGTTTTACGTGCATGCAGCGCTACCCGACCCGCGGCCAGAGCGACTCGGGGAGGTGGTCGCTGTACGTCGGACGCCGGTATGATTGGCCTTGCGATTGAAAATAGGCGAAACACTGTAAATTCAACCACTGCCGACCACTGGAAAAAGGCAACATCGTGTGAAGAGCTGAAGTTTAGATCACTTACTGAGAGTTAGTGGTCACGCAAGGCCTCCTGAAAATCTGATTCTTAGACTATAGTCAGTCAAATTCATCATGAACTCGGTGTTTGTTACCGGTGCGAACAGGGGAATCGGTCTGGAGTTTGTACGCCAGCTCGCCCGGCGTAAGCCGCAGCCATCCCACGTATTTGCATCGTGCAGAAATCCACGGGAGGCGAAGGTAGGTTTGTAGCTCAGCTTTTTTATTTAGCATGTATAGATGTATACCTCACTGGCACTGTTACTTCTAGGGCAGTGGTAATGATCTCCCTCTTTCCTGCAAAGAAAGAATGCTGTAATCACAAAATGTCGTGATGTGTACTGTGCTGTGAGAGTGGAGTTTAAACTTTAAAGGGTGTGTACAGTTCTGGTCGAGGTGTAGATTTAGCTTTTAACATTTTGCGAGATATTCAGAAACCACTCTATGAGATGTAAGGGGGAATGCAGTTCTAAGGGGTATCAAAAGTTTATACGATGAAAATCGGTTTTGAAATGGCTGAGATATCCAAAAACAAGGTGAAACAAAGAGAGCCTAATAAAGTTGTGGCATGTCGCCTTTTAATATTAGCACTTTTTTGGATATCCCAGCCATTTGAAAACCAATTTTCATCAAATAAACGTTGAATCCTTCTTAAAATTACATGCTCTTTCATATTTCATAAGAGGCTTTTCATTATCTCACTTAGGAATGTTCAAAACATGAATCCCCACCTCAACCAGTGCTGTACAGTCCCTTTTAGGGGGCTTAAGCCTTAACCTGAATCAAAATCATGAAAATTGATGTTCCGTCTGTACTCTGGGTGTTCTAGCTACTGCACTGATGATACAAGTACAGTACAACTACTGAACTAGCGTCTGCCTGGGCTTGTTTTGGTCCCATGAACGGAAAGTTTATTGTACATTGGGAGATGCAAGGGGAGGGGGAGGGGATACCATTGACGGTTGACCTTACCTTGCGGAACTCTGCCTCCACCCCCTTGCTGAAAAATGGTCTGCAGCCCTGGCCCTGCTACCATAGACAAATACATTGTAGTACTCCCTACGCTGTTGGTGTTACTCTGTTACTGTAGTAGACAGAAAGATCTGTCTTTGCGGAGGAGTCTTTTTTTTTTTTACGTTATCGCTCTCCTCCGGAGGGGATCTGTGAAGCCAGATGCAGTCTCCGCAGAACATATCCCGACGACCAGATACAGACTGATCTTTCAGTCAATTACTGTAGTAACTATTTCTAATTTTGCTTCATAATCTCATCCTTGATTCTCCTCTTCCTCCGTAATTCTTCTCATCCTCAACATACAGACCATTCTCCAGTTAGTATCACAGCAGCATCACTGCACTGGTAGCAAGGGCAAAGGAGCTCCTTAACCCTTGCTTGTACTGTAATGTGTACAGGTACGGCGCAGTGTGTTGATGAGCCTTTTGAGTTGCATTGGTTGAAAGGCTGGTTTTGCAACTTGGGCCGCGTTTATAAGATTTTGCGTGCCCAGAATCACTGTTTTGAAACACTGTTTTGAAACACTGTTTCAAATCACAGTTTCGTCAGGAGAGCATTTATAAGATTTTTTCTCCGAGCGTGTTGGGGCTCTCGCTCAGACTGTGCCATTGCGCAACTCACTCTGCGCAGTTTTTCCTCGGCAAAAGGTCAAACAGGGTGCGCGCAAGGCATTGTGACGTCACATAAACAGTGTTTGAGATCGCGGTTGCGTTTATAAGATTTTTGAAACACTGTTTCTACAGAAACACTGTAAACGCACTATTTTGTGCGTTTACAAACAGTGTTTCAAAACAGTGTTTCAAATCACGGTTAGCGTTTATAAGATTTTTTTTCTTGCTAGAAACACTGTTTGGCCATAAACAGTGTTTCAAAACACTGTTTCTGGCCAAAAGGAAAAATCTTATAAACGCACCCTTAGTAAGGCAGATTGGCAAGCACATATATATAGGAAGATATTATTCATCTCCGTCTATAACGAGCTAGCTGGGCAATGTGCACCTCCTGTCTTGTGAAAATGGTTGAGATAATATGCAGCTGAGGTCTGCATCCCTTCATCACGTTCATGCTTTCATCAAGGAGGTACTAGGCTAGCCTAGTAGGCCTACCTCCTCGGTTGGTTTCATAGACATCATGAATTCCACATTCAGGCTGCATTTAAAAAGAGTGATCGTTGATCAGCATGCAAGGTTTTGTGCAAAATGGATGAATGATTGGGTTTGTGATGGCATCCTGTGTGAAATGTGGTTTATGTGCTGATTCACTCTGCAAGAGAGAAGTGTTTACCATTGAAATGGTAGATGGATTGATCTGTATGGCATGTCTACGCCTACATTATGACAGTGCTTCCTAGCTTTTTTTATAATTTTTTATAATTTTTTAATTAAAAGCGATGACTCAGCTGCAAGCATTTGAAGTGTCACTGAGATACTACTCAGCAATAGCAAAGGTCATTGGTGACATCACTTGCATAGATTCACTAAAGAATTTTTGGTCCTCTTCTTGTCTCAGAAGAATGCCAGAGTAGACCATACAAGCATGTTTTACGTTTGAACATAGTACGGCCATGGCGCAGCTCGCCTTAGCTCGTTGCATGCTGTATAGACACTTCAGTGTGCAAAGGGTAGTAGACTTTGTAGCTTTCCTTTCTGGTCCAGTGGCTTTCTCATTAGCTCTGGCATTGCAAGATCAGCAGTAATGATGAAGATTTAACCATGATATGGATTTTGTTGTCTGGTGGTAAAATCCTTATACCATAGGATTTTGATGTGAAATGTAAAATCAGAAACTGTGCTCCAAAATACACTGAACTGTTTGGCTGAAAAACAGGAAAAAATATTGAGAATAAATGCACATGAGTATGTACATGATTTTCTATTCTGAACCATACATGAAATATTTGTTTTGTACCAGTGTTTTCCTGTACATTAGGGAAATTAGAGTCTTGACTTTTTACCATGTATATGGCCAACTGAGGGTTGTATATGAAAAAAAAAGAAATATTGAGTCATAAAGAGTATCTTGTAAAATTATAAGGAAGAGAAAAAGCAATGTGTAGGCCTATTGCTTTCATCTTACTACACAGGAACTCAAAGCTTTAGCGGCAAGCAATGACAACGTTCACATCGTTGAATTAGGTACGTACATACTCTCTTGATCTTTTCACTTTGCAAGTCATCAATTATTTAGTGCTAGATTAAATTCAGAACATACGAAAAGTTTACCAGTTTTGTTAGAAATCATGCAATTTATGGTGATAATGATGTTAATGATATGGATAATTCACTTGGTCTTTTCTTTTGAGATTATGAACTTGTGTGATTATGAAGGTTTTGAAAATTTCTTGTGAAGAACATGCCTAAACTTGAAGGATTTTTCAATCTTCATTAGACACGTTCAAAATGTTTGTAATTTTCCAAGCCACACACAATTATTGGTGTGTGAAAAGAACCTTAATATTGTGCCAAGATATTTTTAAGGGGTAAAGTACACTTTTTCTTTGCAATGTAAATGAACTTATTTTTTTTAATGGATGCAGATGTCCAGAATGAAGCCACCTATCAGCCGGCTGTGGAGACAGTTTCAAGACTCGTAGGTGAGAAGGGTCTGAGCGTTCTGATCAACAATGCGGGCATTTATTCAACCAAGAGCTACGAGGATGTCAGCCGAGAACTCCTGACCGCTATCATGGACATTAATGTCATTAGTCCCATGAGGATCACTCAGGTTTGTAATATGCGTACATTTATCAGGGCTCGACACTAACGGTGGCCCGGTGGCCCGGGGCCACCAAAAATGAAAGTAGGGCCACCAAATTTCAAAAAAAGGCAAATTTGGTGGCCCGCCTCGGGCCACCAAAATTTTTTGAAAAGTACGTACGTCAATTAAATCGTAACTTTTTGCGCCAGAAATTAGCAGTTATATTGTTTAAAGGATGCATGAAAAGGACTGAATGAGTGCCTGAGAGTGAGTGTTGCGAGTTTGTTGAGGCTTGTTTATGAGTAGATATGTCCAACTTCCAATTCTTACTATGACTGGATAAAACTTAGATATCTGACTCATTAAAAAAACAGGACTTTAATGTTTTTTTATTGTTTTTTTCGGGGCCACCAAATTTTTCTCTCGGGCCACCAAAAATTTGAAATTGAGGATTTTGGTGGCCCCATCCACCAAACAAAAAAGTTAGTGTCGAGCCCTGATTTATGTTTGTTTGGGTTAATGTATGTACAAGAGTACAGGGCTCAACATTGGCTGTGGACTGGGGCCACTAAAAATTTTTGTTGGGCCACCAAATTTTCATACAGGCTATCTTTTGGTGGCCCAATCGGGCATCTAGGTTTACAAATATAAATTGTTATAATATGTTTCCTTTTTGATTTGGGCCAATGTACTTCTACAGTTGTACATGTATTTCAGGCCATCAAAAAGTGGCCTGAATGGGTCCATATCTTCCTTACTAGACCTCATACCATCAATCTGATTTTTTTTTTAAAAAGAAAAAGGTTCAGCCATGACACTTACTGTTTCAAACTGATGAAACTTGTTCATGTAATAAGTTACAAAAATTTGATTTGACAGAGATTGGGTACTCTTTGTTCTGAGTCATTGATCATGCCTAGCATACACCTGTATTCATACAGTTGAAATATTTACTATTAGGCCTTGTTAAATATGAGGGGTCACAAAATTTTGCTGAGTAATGTGCAGGTAATAAATAGTGTACAATGTACATACCATAGATGTGCATATATCAGAATGTGTTTTGATGTGAATGTTCGCTGTATACAAGAAAACCAGTATACTATATATCTTAAGTTGTCAGTGTACAATTGCTCCTTTATATCTTACTCCTTGCATTACAAACAATATTTTGTTTACCATGTATTTTTGCTAAATAATTACTGACCATTTTATTCAGAATAAAAAATTGAACTCTTTGTGAAATATAACTCATTAACAAAGTCAGAAAAATGAAATTAGTACCGGTGGTTTCTTGACAATAAAAGATCATTACATGTTTCTTAGCAATCATTTACAGATCTAGATTACAAGAGGAATGTAGCTACATATAAAATCAGCACCTGAATTTCCTGTATGCCCATTGTTATATAATGCAGTGACCTTTTGTGCTCTGTGTGATTACAGATTTGTTAACTATGCTTTAATTATTTTGGTTTCTTTTATAGGCTTTTTTGCCATTGTTGCGGCAGGCTTCTAAGAGAAGCACTGTTAAGCAGTTCAGTTTTGAGCGAGCAGCAGTCATCAACATCTCTTCAGGCTATGGTTCGATCGCAGAGAGTACTGGTGGCAATGCTGGTTACAGGGAGAGTAAAGTGAGTCAATCTCCTGGAAATATATGTACAATGCACTCCTGTTATAACAAATATAGTTATGACAAAATTTCGAATAGGCCCCTAAAACAAAGAAAAATTTAGGATGCAAAATTCATAAATCACTTAGATCTTTAAAAATATTCTTTGTTTGTCTGGATACATCAGAATTTCATTATTGTATGATGATAGAAAACTGCCGATCCTGAGGACTTTGTGGAAATTGGAGTTGCCTGTTCTACAAAAGAAAAAAAAGAAGGATGAATATCGACATGTATCAATGCAGGAATGGACAGCCACCTGTTGTTGTTGTTGGTGGTGGTTTTTTTTTTCTGAGGATATGTCGTTGGGCTATTATATCCCTAATTCATGGTGCTTGTGCGGTTCTTGTTAGAAGTTACAGAAAATCTGCCACATGGCACAAAGCAAATTGTACTGTGATGGCAGTGACATGACCAAAACATTTACATAAGTATGTATATTATATAATTATTTATTATGTGTATTGCATAGTAATAATGATGATACAGCACATTCATAGTGCACGACCTAGTAACACTATTACAAGGTGCATGACAATTACAAACTTGTGTCAGTCATGTACCATACTCATCCGTACATATATGCTTTGGTAAAAACTGAGGGCTTTTCAGATTAGCTTTGAAAGAATCCAATGTTTGCAATACAACATAACCCCCCCCCCCCCCCCACACACACACACACACACACGCGCGCACACACACATCAAAGTCCCACAGAGGCATTCAAACAGATGTAGTCTAGGCTGGCCTATACTTTTTGCTGAAGTGACAGGCATTGTGTTTTTGGCTGCTTGTTCATCAAGGCATATAGATCAGCTGTTTTTGAGTATTAATCAAAATTGTTGGAGATTAATGCATACATGCAGATATTGTTTGCACAATATGCATTCATGACCAGTTATGATACTTGCATTTTTGACCAATGTTAAAGCAGTTATTTAATGAAAGTACTCTAAATCTCATCCACGATTTGAATTTAATCCATGGACTATTTAGTGCAAAATTGGTGTACCTTGCACATGCGCATAAACTATGTCAGTGTGCTAGATGCCTGTAGCTGTAGGCGATCTGGAACACATATTTACGCAGACAAACTGTGTGTAATGTGTGGACTAGATTTAAACTTTAAAACTACAGGAGACTCCTGTTATAATCATCCGCGATTTGAATTTAATCCATGGACTATTTAGTGCAAAATTGGTGTACCTTGCACATGCGCAGAAACTATGTCAGTGTGCTAGATGCCTGTTGCTGTAGGCGATCTGGAACACATATTTATGCAGACAAACTGTGTGTAATGTGTGGACTAGATTTAAACTTTAAAACTACAGGAGACTCCTGTTATAATCAAGTCTTTTTTTTTCAAAAACCAAAATATCAAAATTTTGTATTGCTGAACGATGAATTATGTAAAATTATGAAGACAATTTTAAAACCTAAATTTTCACCCTTGTGTAGAGAAACTTTGTTATATGTTTGTTATAACTGGAGTGCACTGTGCAATTGAGAATTTGGGCCATAAAGATTGTATGAAAGAAATGTGGCAACACTCCTCTTATTTATGACTTCAGTTGCATTTTTGATTGAGGCTTAGCTCATTATGCCTATATTCAGAGTTTTGTATTTTGTGTTTGATGATAAGATCTAAGTCTGGATTATCTTGTTCTTGGCACACTCACTTTCCAAAGGCTGCCCTCAACATGTTTACGAAGAGCCTGAGCTTGGGTCTGAAGAAGGACCACATCCTAGTCACATCCCTGTGTCCAGGTTGGGTTCAGACCGATATGGGAGGTCCACACGCCAGCCGAACGCCGCAGGATTCCGTGTCCAGCCTGCTCAAAATCTGCAGTCAACTCTCGGACAAAGAAAATGGCGTCTTCTTGTCCAACAGGTTGCCCATCAGTGTCAACAAGTTCTGAAAATATAGAGCCCTCTCATCACAAATCCCACAGAGATCTGAAATAATTCAAGTTTGTCTGTTTGTGTATGAGTGTAGTTTTTTTTTTCCTTCAATCAACTCTTCTACAACTGTATTTAGAATCAAGGAATCTAACATGCAAGAATTGCCTTCTAGCAGATTCTGACTTATGTCCATTTTGTTCATTGACAAGATTGTGAAACATTCTTACTGTATTTTGTAGTCGACAGGTTTCTTCAAATACAGTGGGAAAAAAAAAGGAAAAAAAGATATTTCTTCAATTAACTGAGTAGTTTCCCATCCACTCAACTTTATGTCTTCAAAATATAATCATATCTGTGTGGGTCTAATCTACTTCGATATGAAAAAAAAAAATTAGACCTATTGAAATTTAGGATGCATACAAATCAAGCTGTATTTTAGTGCAATGCTTCGCAAAGATGCAATTCTAAAGAAACTGGAACCAAATAAATATCCCTTTAATATGAATTATTTGTGTAAATCTTTAAGTGTAATCATAACATCAGATTGATACAACTTGTCTCTTAATTGGTCAGAACTGATTCAGTGACACTATACTGCCTTTATTACTGTTGTGTAGTTTGTGGAGATGGAGTTGAAAAACAATTATATGATATTGACTGGCCTCGATGGAGATACCAGAAAATATTTATCTGGTATTATCTGGTATCTCCCTCAAGACCAGTCAATATCATAATTATTACCTATCCCCTAGGTAAATTAGGAAAATATTTGAATACGGCTATACACTATGATGTAGATCAAGCCACATTTGACTACCTGTAGATCATCACTAACATGTCGAATAATTGAAAAATTGTTCATCAATGTATATCATTCAACTCCAACTTCAAAGATACATATGTAGTTGTAACAGGCGAACTTCAAACATCTGAACACTTTTACACTTTATTTTTGCTTCTGTTTCAATTTGGAGAGTTGTAATAACCGATGGTCACTGGCAGTTATTGAGCACAAATGGACTAGTCATTGTTTGACGCGTAGTGCTGCTGGAAGTGGTCGACCTTGTATGAGTTGATTTATCGGCGTTCTTCTGCAGTGCATGTAACCGACACACAGTGACGTCCTTGAATGTTTTCTCTTCGTGGATGATTGGAATGTTTACATGTAAAGTGAATGGCGAAACCCGGAAGAAGCAAAATACCAACCAATATTGACTGCTGACCTCCACAACCCTGCAAAATACCAACTGCAATTGCCTCGCAAAACTACCTTGTATAGGTAATAATCCAGTACATCTTCTCTTAGGAGGTGAGTGCAATTCAGCCAATAACACACCGTCAAGGAGCACCAGCAGGAAAACTGCCTTAAGGCTGTATGTACATGTATCTTGAAACTTCAGTGAACATCAGGCCCGACAGGGCTTTTCACATTCCTCACCATCATATGAAGATTTTTATCACAAAACGAGCTAAATCCATTCTTAAGTTGAGATATTTTGTGATTAAAGCTGCTAAAAAATTAAGAAAATAATAGGAAAATACAGGATATTTTTAATCATAACTTTCAGAATATTCCTTGTTGTACTACAAGTGAGGTATTGCTGGAAAGGTTTAACCCTAATCCCTCCGGGTTTTTTGAGGGACTTGAAACCACCGGGGGGGGGGGGGGGGGGGGGGGGGGGGGGCCTTTTTGCCCCCCCCCCCCTTCAGATCTGGGTCATGAATCGCGCGATCCTCGCGAAAATTTGCACTAAGGTAGAGGCCAATGTAATCTACAAGACTGTATAGTTAGTTTTTTCAAATTTTAATTTATGTATTTTATATTAATTAATAAATGCTAATTTATGCAAAAATATTTTTTTGCCTATAAATAAAAAAATAAAGCTCCAAGACTTCTAATTTTGGGTGAACATATTCTTTTCAATATCCTTAACAATAATATTGAAGCAAAAATTCAGCTTCATAATTGTTTCTTATGTATTTTATTGTTTATTGAATTTCTTATGTATTTCTCTGTTTTTTACTTTTTGTTTTTGTTATTTTTTTCCTCAAAATTTGTCGCAGAAACTTTTTAAAGCATAATTAGGCTAAAATAAATCATTATCAGCCATTAAAAGTAAAAATATTAATTTTTATATGAATTAATTGCAAAAACACAATTTACATTGGATTTGTACACAAAATCATGTTTTTGAGCAATTTTTGGGTCAACGAATTTTTTTCAAAGGGGCGTGGCTTCAAAACGTTATGCCCAGGAGTGACAAATTTGGTCTCAAAAGTTGCGGGATACTTGAAAGAAAAAAGTCATAAAATGTCGCGGCGAGAGTATCACGCGTTGCGGAATAATCGCGCGAAACGTCGAGGGGGGGCGCCAAAATCCCCCCCCCCCCCCCCCCCCCCCGTGGGAATAGGGTTGATTTTGCCCCATCTGATGATGGACTTACTTTGGGCACTTAGACCATTTTGCAATAAATCTTGTCATATGTTGGAACAACTTTTAATATGTTGTATATGTATTCCCAGAGCCTCTCGGAGGAGCTACAGTAGGTTTAGCACAAAATGTTCTTTTCTTTTAAATTTTTTTTGTATTATGTTGTACTCTTCCTTTATCAATTTTGGCAGGGAGAATATGAGGGTGTAATTGTCACAGTCTATATCTGTACCAGAGTTACCAACTAGATTTTCTTTTTTCAACAACCTTTCTTTGTCCTTAAAAAAAAAGAAGGAAGTTCGAGAAAGGATTTTTCTACTAGATTCAAATTAATATGCTTAGCATGTGCAATCTTTCTTACTTGACCGATATATGAATGAATAAATAAATAAATGTAATATTTTTTTTTTCACTTGACTGTGGATCAGTGTGGTTTTTAATCATCTGCACAAGATGGGAACCTTGGTGTATTGATGAATAATAAAAATGTATGATGGAATGAATTTTGTACATGTTTGAGTAAATAATGTATATTATAATAAATATATGCTTTCCTATCTGCAACTGCAAGTTTTTCCAAGAGATACTGATACCCTGTGTTATTTACTTTCCATGGTATGCTGGCTGTGTGTGTGTGTGTGTGTGTGTGAGTGTGTATGTGTGTGTGCCTGCGTGGTAGTGAAAGAAATGAGCAGTGTGTGTATGAAATTATAATTGAGCTACATTTGCAAAGATACAAGTGACGTACAGTGTAAGTGTATATGATTTCTTCACCGGTAAGCTAATAGATTTAAATATAAGCCTTTTTATTTATAGGTACAAGTACATGTATAGATACAACATATACATAGTAGCTACAATTTTGAATGCCTTGAGTGAGCTCTCAAAAGGAAGGCTGAGAATTTTTATATTCTTTGTTTTGCTTAATGCTATCACAATTCAATTCAAATGAATTGAGATTTTATTTCCAGTATATCACAAGATGACGCCCATGTATCGATCTAGTGTAGAGTCCATTTGAATTAAATGAAAGTTTATTTTACATTTTGTATTTTGAAGCTTTCTCAGAATCTGCCCTTAGCTCAACAGCCATGTCTGGCGATTTTTTTTTTTCTTTTCCGGGGTGGGGGTGATGCAGAGTCACATATCTTACAGTGTGTTGATAGATAATGGGTGCGTCTGCATGTCTATCAGTCTGTCTGTCACATTGTAATATGTTGCACACGTCCTCATTTTGTATTTTGTTCACATACATACATAGCATTCTTGCTGGCAACTTTTGCTATATACCAAAAACCGTGCATGTTTCTAACATTGTTGTTGTTTTAAAGGACAAGTTCACCTTCATAGACATGTGGGTTGCGTGAATGCAGCAATATTAGTAGAACACATCAGTGAAAGTTTGAGGAAAATTGAACAATCCGTTCAAAAGTTATGAATTTTTGAAGTTTCTGCTCAGTCACGGCTGGATGAAAAGACTAAGTAAGCTTGTAATGTCACATGAGTACAACGATACAGAGAAAGAATAAAGAAAATTCAACATATTTCAATTTTTCTCGCATAACAAAAGAACACTCGACTTCACTCTTTCAGAAGGCAGGGGGAATAATATTACCCTTAACATACGTCAGCAGCAAGTCGAAGAAATGTGCACTTTATTCAAAAAATAAAGTTTTGTGAAATTCTCTTTTTATATTCCTTATATAGTTGTACGCATGTGACATCATACACTGTAGTAGTCTTCTCATTCAGTAGTGACTGCGCAGATACTTAAAATATTCATAATTTTTGAACGGATTGTCCGATTTTCCTCAAACTTTCATTGACGTGTTCTACTAATATTGCTGCATTCTCTCAATTTCAATGTATATGAAGGTGGACTTGTCCTTTAAGGAAAGAAAGAAGAGAGAGAGAGAAAAAAGGGGGCCATACAAATAATTTGCCCCAGATAGCACTTGACGTAAAAATAAGGTTTCTAACATTAATTAAGGTGATTTCTGCTAGATTGCACAAGATGTTTATGAACTATTCTGCTTGTATGCATGTGTTGTTGTTTAATTGTGATGTTTCTTTTTTTAGTTAACATGGTTAAGACTATGACTACATTTGCTGTGATTTTTGCTTTTATAAGTTGCTCAATTTCCATCACTCAGCTTTGTTTGGTTGTCATTTCATTTCTTACATATTGTCCATCTCCTTCTGTTAACCTCTTCTCGCAGTTTAACCCTATAAATCCCAAGCTATTTTGACCCCTTCCAGGCCCAAGGGGGGGGGGGGGGCACATTGTGCCCCCCATATAATTTCTTTATATGTGATGTGTCACCGTCATATTTGGCACAAGGGTAGAACAACTCACTCTCTACCAGACCAAACATTTGACATTTCTCAGGGTCACCTATTGAGGGCGCTATGCCAAAAATTAAAGAAATACGTAGGAAATGGGCTAAAATCATATTTTTTCTTTATATTTTTTATCCCCACCATGTATGCTTTTATTTTATATCAATCATTTTCATAATTTGCCACAAAGGAAGAGCAAGTCAACCTTCATTATTCGTTAGGGATGAAATTTCTCAAGGTCAACATGTGGGGGCGCTATTCATTACAATATCAAGAAATACATAGTATATGAAACCATGTTTTCACTGGATAAGTGCAAATATTGGTATCACATCTAATATATCCATAATATTGGAAATTTTAGTTTGTAGATTGTTGATATGATCAACAAATTATATTACAGGCAAAATTTGTTTGATAATGTCTCAAAATAAAAGGGTAGTTCTTTGGAAAATGCTGTATTTCCGATTATTTCTATTATATCTATTGTTTGATGCCTACGTCATGTAAAAATAAAGGAAATAATAAGAAGACTTTCAGGGTAATTTACAACCATTATTACTTCACTTTTTGTTCACTCAGCAAATTACAGCCAAGAAAACCCTAATTTCACCCATTATTATGTTGTTGATTGAAATTTGAACAGAAAAACATGCAAAATCTGGCGAACATGGTTGTCAATTTACGGTTGCCATGGCAACCAGCTATATGAGACATAGCTAAATTGTATATGAAAATTTTCACAATAAGATTTTAGGAAAAGTCACCAAATTTGCTTAAAATCGGATGAAGGGTATAGGAGTGGCAAACGAAAAATTGATAGGGGGCACAATGTGTCCCCCCCCCCCCCACCCCGCCCTTGGTCTTTATAGGGTTGATTATGTAAAAGATGATTTTCTCGTCATGATAGTTTTACTCTTCATTCTGATGTGACAATGGTAATCGCTTATACCAGACAAAAAGTGTAATTCAAAGGGATTGTGCACGGTTGAGATGGGGCTTTGTATAATCAGGTTGCCAATCACATTTTTTTTTTTTTTTTTGGATGATGATGGTTTTCTAGATAGTGAGAAACTTCTAGCGAAATATGGAAGACCACATAATTCTAAGAGGAGCTCAAAGAAGAATAACCAGTTTATGTGATGAAAATTGGTTTTCAAATGGCGGAGATATCCAAAACAAAGCAATTCTAATAAAAGGTGGGACGATATTCTATATTACTGTTTGAACATCTCATACAGCCATTTCTAAACTGATTTTCATCAAATAAATTTTGAATAACATATTCCTCTCAGAATTGTGATACTCTTCAATATTTTAGAAAGTAGTTTCTTAGGCCCACAGTATCTTGCAAAAAGTAAAGGCTGAATCCGCACCTTATCCAATGCTACACTATCCCTTTAAAGGGTGTGTACAGTTTTGGTTGAGGTGAGGATTTAGCTCTTAACGTTTTGCGAGATATTCAGAAACCACTCTATGAGATGTCAAAGAGCATGCAATTCTAAGGGGTATCAAAAGTTTATTTGATTAAATTCGTTTTTGAAATGTGGGTGAGATATCCAAAAACAAGGTGAAACAAAGAGATCCTAATAAAAGCGTGGCCTGTCGCCCTTTATTATTATCATTTTTTAAGGTATTTCAGCCATTTGAAAACCAATTTTCATCAAATAAACGATGAATCCTTTTTAAATTCACATGCTGTTTCATATTTCATAAGAGGTTTCTTATTATCTCACTTGTTTGTTTTATTTCATTTAATCACGGGATAAAAGGCCCTCGATCAGCCAGGTGAGGCTGTTTTTCAGAGAGGCCTTGAATACATGAAGGAATGTTCAAAACATTCAGCCAATACTGTACAGTCCCTTTAACGTCATGGGGATGTTCAGTGACTCGGCATAATCGAGAGGCACTGGCCGGCCCACATACATGTAAGATTGTGATAGTTATACTTGTGATGACCCTTTGACCTGTCTACCAGATCGTGTGCAGTGTGCATTGTATGATATATCAAACATGGACATCCAACATGTATCATTTCCTGTTAAACCCGGGTGTTTAAACAGAACCCTGAAAACGGCATTCGAGGGTGGAGACCACATAACAAAATACATGACATTGTGATAAAAAGCTAACAAGATCTATTCAGTATGCATGAGGAGCGTGACCAAAGTACACATAAAAATTATGCATGGTCATACAACTGATGCGAGCCAACACCCTGCTCCAACAAAGCAGACTAGATAGCGATAGCATTTGAGCAATACACACCAGCCTCATTTGTACACTACCGTTTCAATCTACCGCATATTATACATGACCTAGAAGCTGGTTTGTGAAAAACGACCATGGCATCTATATTTATCTCGGGTGCTAACAGGGGTATTGGTCTGGAGTTCGTACGCCAGCTTGCTGGACGTGATCCACGACCAGCCCACATATTCGCTGCTTGCAGGAGTCCAGAGAAGGCAAAGGTAGAAATAACGACAATTTCGATAACTGTTTGGATATAAATTATTTCCATAATTCATAGTTCTTCGTCGCCATTTTGTAGTCAAATCTGTTTGCTTGGGAATAATATACACGTGTAGTACAGTTGCTTTGGACATGTACAGGTCGCTGCAAACACAGAATTTCCTTGTGTGGATGTGAAAACGTGCAGTATTGTGGTATACATATCTGTATGTGTGTCTGTATGTCTGTCTTTGAATCTGTCTCCGTCTCTGTCCGTCTGTTTGTCTGTTTCTCTGTCTGTCGGGGGCTGGGGGTGGGGTTAAGGGGACGAAGAGCTAATACAAACGTATCCAGTATTATACTTCTCTTTCGGTTTGTCATATATTTGATCGATGATTGTGGACCTATTTTTTTTTTTAGCTTGTCTACTGCTTTCGACGATGAAATTCAGTGTGAGATTCATACGCTGCATGACCATTATGCAGCAACTATCACTCATAGATGTTAATATCTGCACGTAATGGTCTTAAATCAACAGATCAAGGAGGTATACCCAAGTATATTACAGTACCGTCGTTTTATCGAAGCATGCAGTTTCTAATTCTGTGTATAAAGACATGGTCTATTTTGTCTTTGAGGTTGATAATTATCTCTTCCCCACTCAAAAAATAAAACAGAGATAAACAGAAAGTTGTCACAATAGCTGTGGCATCTTTGCAGAGTATAGTGAAGACGCTCAATTCTTATCACTGATAGAAATGAAGGAATTCTTTTGCAGTGAACAGATACCTGACGGAAGAAGAAGAAAAAAAGATCTGTTGCATGCATATACAGTGCACTCCCGTTATAACGAAATGCTCGGGACCGGCAGTTTTCTTTCGTTATAACGAAATTTCGTTATAACCGAACAAATACAATATATAACGAAAACAAGGAAACCACGTATATATATCATATTCTGTTTGCTGAATACTCACCATACACTAGAAAGGTATGTGAAATGTGATGGGATAACTGTATTACAATAATAAACGCAAGTTCCCCTCAGAAACTGCGCGTGACACAAGGAGCGAACACACAGTGGTGTGAAGCGTTCACCCATGCAGAGACGCTATATGCTTGTTCCGCTACGTATTTTCGAAAGCAATTCGCATTTCGTTATAACGGAGCACATTTCTTTTGTTTTCCTTTGTCTGTGGCGCTCGGAAAAGACTTCGTTATAACGGAAATTTCGCTATAACCGTGTTCGTTATAAGCCAATTTTGTACCATAGACTTTAATGGTGATAATTTTGGGACCAGAAGATTTACTTCGTTATAACGAAATTTCGTTATAACCGTGTTCGTTGTAACGGGAGTGCACTGTAGTATACCCACGCCAGCGTTTGCTTACGATGATGTACGTCCCATGCGCTTCTGATATATGTGGAGCTGCTTTTGAATTTGTTTTTAACTTCAGGTGATACATGCATGTACGTACAGTGGAATATGAATTCAAAGTATTACCTGCTTTTTCTTTATATGTTCTTTTATCATAATGTCATACATGAAAGTTTTAGTTAATCACTTATATACCTGATTCAACTTGAAGATCCAAACAAAATTAAACAACTTCGTTCACTGATTTTGAGTTGAATTTATGTGTAAAAAGAAAGGCAGAAATAACAGGTCCGGAGTTGTTTTTATGCATAATCGTGTTGAAGACGTATGAAATGATAGCTGCAAACCAGTGATGATATAATTGTCATGTTTTTTATAGTACAGTACATTCCCGTTACAACGAACACGGTTATCATAAACGAAATTCCGGTTACAACGAAGTAAAAATTCAAGACCCAGCATTATCAGCTCTATATTTTTTTATTGTTTATTTGTTCGGTTATAAAAAGATTTTAAAAAATGATGTAACCACTGCCGGTCCAAAGGACTTCATTATAACGGGAGTCCACTGTATATGCATCGGTGTGGGTTTTCTCCAGTCATTGTATAACATATATGCAGGTGGAACACATCACAGGAGAGTTTATGAATGATATATGATATTTTGCACGAGTTTCAATGTACCAAATCTTTGCACATAATTATACAAAACCCACTATTATTGTCATTTGCAGAAGAAAAACGGATTTAGTGCTTCAAAATCGTTCTAAAATATGAGTGATAGGGATATTTGAGAAACCAACAAACTTAGAAATGTTAACTAGTATAATCAATGTTAAGTACTATTGAATACAAATTTTCATAAAACGCAAGTTTTATTAAAATCATCTCTAGATCAAAACATCTACAGTATTTTATGGTTTATTGAGAAAATTGGTGATATCTCCTTATGCTTGCGGCTTTATTGCTATTTCTTTTTTTATGTGGTAGTATGTTTTGTGATACAAATTAACTATGCTAATGTATTATTGGGATATAATTCAAAAATATTTAAGTCACTGCTCCCAATGGTAAACAGTGACTTAAAGGCATAATTTACCATTTGCTGATGGAACAAAAACCCAGCATTAGTGCTTCAAAATAGTTCTAGAATGTGAGTTAGGGCTAGAAACAACCACTGTAAAAAGTTAAATCTGTATAATCAATGTTAAGTGTTGTTAAATACGCAAGATGTGAACAATAGTTATAATAAGAATGTTTCCAGACTGTACCGTCTACAGTTACGGTTTATTGAGAAAAAACTGATATCTCTTTATATTTTAGGCTTTACTGAGAAAATTTTATATGGTAGGATGTTTTGTGATACAACAGACCTACACATATGCATCAAATGTCATTTCTTGAACGTTTTTGAAATCACTGCTCCCTAAGGTAAACTGGACCTTTAAAGTGAAAATGGTAGCTTTTAAACAAATTGACAATTTTCTATTATACCGATCCTTGATACATCTTTGATTGCCCCCATCTCACTTTTTTTTTTCAGGATCTTCAAACCTTGGCCGCGAGTAACGAAAACGTTCACGTCATTGGATTAGGTATGTTTCAGAGTTCATCCTGGCTCTTTGACTACAAACGAAGGCGGAATATAGAAAATGTTATTTGAGATATTATCTTCACAAGCTTTTGATTAAATGCAAAGTTTTTACCCCTTTCAAACATCAACATGAAACTAACATGGGAATATCTTACAGAGACGTAAATTAAGCCTTAAGCTAGGGTGTTTTTCTTTTTAACATCGATTGAAAAGCGTGCTCGATATTGCAGATTACAGATGGTAGATTCACTACTGAAGAGAAATTTGTGTGGTGTTAAACACCTTTCATGGTATTTGATATAAGGACCCCGTCGTATGTCATACCGAACTAAAGTTACAGACCTCTCTTACATGAAATTATATACACGTAACACTTGAACATGTAGTTTGAATGGTATCAATATTCATCATACAATAGAATCAAGAAACTGTCTTGTACAGTTTTAAAGAACGCTATTATACAAAGTAATGATGCACTGGACAGAGTGGATCGGTGAGAATAATATTGGATGCGCGAGTTTAACTTTGGAACTATTAAAACACACGAGCATTACGAGTGGGTTTCAGACTGTTCCAAATTCAAACGAGAGCATCCAATATTCACTGATCCACGAAATATGGTTGTGCATCATTGTGCTATAAAATGGGCCCGTAGATTCATGATAATACAGCCATTTTCCCAATTATGCGTCCGGTAAGACCTATGCGTTCGGATTTTACCGGACGCATATGACACGGTGTGGATCAGTAAAAATCAACGCATGACAATATTGACCAATCAGATTGCAGAGATTCTAAAAAGTATTTTATAATGCATAATGATTGATTGATTTAAAGATGAACATATCCCTTTCAAATGCTGACCGTGACACCCAAGATGTCCAGAATGAAGCCACCTATCAGCCCGCTGTGGAGGCGGTCTCGAGTGTCGTCGGCGAAAAGGGTCTCAACGTCCTGATCAACAACGCAGGCGTGAACAACAAGGAGGGCTACGCAGATGCCACTAGGGAGAGTCTCACAGCCGTAATGGACGTCAACGTGATAAGTCTCATTAGAGTTACTCAGGTAAATGATGCTTAACAAACAAACTAGCTGGCGATGCAGCTTTCGATCTCCTCTCTATAGTGCTCCCAGATGGAATAAGCTCCCTCCTCTTCTGAAGTCATCACCAACACTGGATCACTTCAAACAAAATTTGAAGACCTATTTATATTTATTTTTATATCCGGCAAGAGCTGCCAAGTCTCCCTGATTCTGCAGGAGTCTCCCTCAAAATGTCAACATCGTCATGTCTGAATAAGAGAATATTAAAATCTCCCTGATTTGGAAATTATTTTCGCCCTTTGAAATGCATGTAACACACAGATATCTCCCTGATTGCTATGTGGAATCTTTCTGATTTTGATGTGGAAATGTTGGCATACCTGGATCCCTATATATGCGCAGGAACTTGTACTGTCACTGCCTATATATTTGTATAATTCTCTTGTGGCGACTATATAGGGATGACATCTCATAGCGCTTTATATCCGATGAAAAAGGCGCTCTAAAAATATCAACTATTATATTATTAACAAAGCATTAATCCCTCATACTTATTACAGGGCTCGACATTCATAGCGGTGGCCCGGTGGCTATAAAAATTTGATGCCGGGCTCCCAAATTTCCAAAAAGGCTCTCTTTTTGTGGCCCGGTTGGGCAGCTAAATGTTGAAAATGAACTTTTATATTTCTTTTTATTTCGGACCACAAAAAGTTCAAATTCAAGGATTTCAGTCACCAGAGAACAAAATGATAAGTATGCGTCGAGCCCTGTTACCATTATCCACTTGTATAGGATCTAGGCAGTCTG
The DNA here is from genome assembly GCF_040938485.1 of Diadema antillarum. Classification (NCBI taxonomy): domain Eukaryota; kingdom Metazoa; phylum Echinodermata; class Echinoidea; order Diadematoida; family Diadematidae; genus Diadema; species Diadema antillarum. The sequence goes on along the minus strand of NW_027271253.1, from coordinate 109,515 downwards.
AGAGATCATAACATTTTGGTTTTTGTTTCGTTTACAAACTAACAGGAAAGCTGTGAGGCGATGAATGCATCGCATCATCTTCAATTAAAGATTATTTTATGTGTTTCACATTTTTGCGACCAATATAAAGTGCTGTGAAATATTTAAGAGCATGGCAATTACAAATTCGATAACCTTGTTTCATATCCAAATTTAAGGGCAACACACGTTTCAGAAATGTCAACTTAATTACACGGAGCGGCATTTAACTTCAATTTCTTCTCTTTGCTGTCTACGATTCTTGACAGGTGTTTCTTCCTCTGCTGCGGCAGGCTGCCCGGAGTAGTAAAATCCAGACTTACAGTTTCGAGAGAGGAGCCATCATCAATATGTCCTCTATTCTGGCCTCCATATCGAAGTCAACAGGTGGCTTAGCAGGTTACAGGGAAAGCAAGGTAACCACGACGCATGGACGAAGCCAGATTAAACTGGCGTCATTAATGCATTGGTATCAGCAAAGAAGGTCGAATGTGTTCGGAAATATAAAGCAATCAATCTCAGTCCTTTCCTTGTTTTGAGACATTACCTTACAACCCTATAAATAACCAGTAGCAATTATCTATTCAACAGACTTTCCCTGAAAACCTTGAAAAATGCTTGGTCTAACATTACATTATACCTAAAATTATAAAAATTAAATGTGGGCCCCATATTACATTGTATCGTACAAACTCTGATTTTTAGTGTTACCCTCCATTTCCATTCCCATCCTTACTCAATTTGTACTATGTATCATGTATATACTGTAATAACACAAGAAATACAATTATGTTTCTTCATTTGTTACTCATTATCACATGTACTTTGTTAATTTAAGTTTTTTGCAATTATCATAGATATGTTCTGTTTATACATTGTATATAATTTTCTCTGTTTATTTGATGGAAATGAAAATAAGTTTGAATTTGAATTTGAATATAATATTATGGCAGTTATGATATATACCACAGTCAGTGTATGCCGTTTCTTCTCTCGTATGATTTGTGTCTGATGGTTTGCGATATTTCATGTATGTCTAAAGGTTGCAGTCAACATGATCAGCAAGGGGCTGAGTGTCGAACTCAAAAAAGATCGGATCCTGGTCTTGGCACAGCACCCAGGATGGGTCCAGACTGAGATGGGAGGGTCAAACGCCGATGTGACTACAGAGCAATCAGTTTCCACCATGCTGAGAATCTTCTCTGCGGCTTCCGAGAATGAAAACGGTCTTTTCCTCGACCTCAAATTTCCCATGCAAATCTGTCCATACTGATAGATTCCGAAAAGGAACTTCTTTTTTTTTTTATTCATGTCGATAAGTTAGTTTACAAATTCCAGAGTCAATGCTCCCACTTTCTCTCTTGTGCCTCCCCCAACAGAATGTCATGACGGAACCCTGGGAGATTGGCGGGAATCCTTGTGTTTTAATTTTTTTATTTCCGTCCTTTTTCATTTTTACAAAAAAAAAAATGCTTAATGGAGTTTTCATCACAGCTAATAGCCTGCAATACCGAAAAATTTATTCACAACGTTTATACTCGAGGGCTTCTGAACTGTTTTTTTGAGAAGATTGTTTTAAGCATAATAGCAGGAGATGGAAAGATGAAAGGAACTTAATGTAAACTTTGCTCTCATTGAAAAGCAAACTTTGAAAACAGTAAATCAAGTTGGTTATCTTCCGTCTGTTACAAAGAAAAAGGAAGAGATAGATAAGTGAATATAAATAAGAAAGTGTATACCACCACCCGCCATATACGTGGTTATCTTTTGTAACAGAGTGACTGTAAATCTCTGGCCACAAATGCAAGAAAGGCCGTAAAAAGGAGAAGATAATTATTGCAGGTATGTAACCCGAGTGTTATGATTGAAACCTTATGTAACTCGATAAAAGTTCATAATGTCCCGTGAGATCATTATGATGACATCACATGACGAGTATTGAAAATGACATTCTGCACACCGCTTGTTGTGAAAGTATAGATTGGCAGCAGTGTACGCACTTCTCAAAATTGCAATGCGTAGAATGAAGGAAGGTGCCGTATAGATGTCTCCGGTTCGATAATATCGAAGGTGGCATTTGCTCTGTGTACCATGAACTTTTCAAGTTACACCGAATGTGATGAAGAAGACAGGCAAGGATCTATTCATAATAATGATTTTACATGCTTAAAATTACCTTTCACAGAGTGACATGATATTTGATTTGGCGATTACTCAGATAATGATAGACGGAAATAGAAATTAGAACATTATAATATCTTGCGATACGTGCACTCATTTTATAGGAAAGCATGCAATGATCAGAATGATATTCAAAACTCATTCTGGTAACTTCGTTTGTAGCAAAGGTCTATGTTGAACACTCACTCTCATAGATATACATTGACTCTTAACAAGACACCGACTAGTAAAAGAGAGTTAAGAATTGGGTTCAAGATAGACCAATCTTCAGGTCTCCGGTTAGAGTCCATAAACCAAATGCAGTGCAAAGTGTCCTATTGTGGGCATCTTTATTTTTCATTGCCAAGCCGCGTCTGTGGAGGTGCCGTGTGTGCGCATGCTCACACGAAGCTAAATGCTTCAGACCTGGGGGCATCTTATGAAGCATTTTGTCCGACAAAGTTGTCGGACGAATTTACTCTCAGCCAATCAGATGCAAGGATTTCAGTAGCTTGTAACAATTTGTCAAAAAAATATCCGACCAAACTGCTTCATGAAATGCCCCCTGACATAAGGTATATAGCCATGTGAAAGAGTAAATTTACAAATCTCCAGGTGCAGGCGTGGAGTTTATCGAATGATATAATAGTCATTACAATAAAAGGGAATGATACCGAAATACACGTGTGGATTGTGTGTTTAATCAGCAACATTATCATATAGAATACATACACAAAGTTGGAGGAAATGCGCACATTATCCGTTCAAAAATTATGAATTATCAAATTGTCGGTGCAGCCATTGCTGGATAAGAAAACTATTAGGCCTATGTAGTTCGTGCTGTCGGTGTGTACAACGCCTAAAGCAACTTGTTCAGAAAATTCCGCATATTGTCATATTTTATATGAAAAGTGTTCACGTTCCTTCGACTTGTTACTGACATAATTTTAAAAGCAATATCATCCCCCTGCTTTTGTAAAGAAGTGTAAAAGTCAAATGCTCTTTCATTATGAAAGGAAAGTAAAAATATTTTGATTTTCTTTGTACATGTACATTATATTTTCTTCATATCGCTGTTCATGCATGACGTCACAAAACTGTTGTCCTCTCGATCGTCCGGTGATGGTTGCACCAAGACTTTAAAAATTCATTACTTTTGAACGAATTTTCCGGTTTTCCTCATACTTCGCTAATGTGTTCTTTTACAATTATTGCTGCATTCTCTCAATCCTCATACGATGTGTACTTTGGTTTCAGTGTCCGTTTAAGGGAAACGTACCTAAGATTCAAGAGGACGCTGTTGCATAGAACCAAGCAGAGCCTTCGAAGGCTCTGGACCCAAGTGACCCAAGCTTACACATTCGTCATGTTTCGAACGTCCGAATAAAACCGATTCGTACAGTGAGTGTGTCGTAAATGGTTGAAATAATGTCAGTCTCAGTTCGTCTCTTGATTCGGTCGTTGTTTCTGGCTGGTTCTACCTACTTCTTACGGATCCTTCAAAGACAAAGCTTGCTTGCTCAGCTTGTTTCAGTGTTTGCATACACTGACCAAGGCCCCGAGGCGGGTCGAAAATTTTGTTAATAAAAGTCTTGTTGGAACTACAAAATGGCGTACTCGACACTCCTTCTCCTTCTTCTTCTTATATATATATATATATATATATATATATATATATGTATATATATATATATATATATATATATATATAGATGATGCTGATTCTCGTATGTACGCCTCTGTCATCTTTGGAATAATATAATCGATTATATATATATATATATATATATATATATATATATATACATAGGCATATATATATATATGTATATATATATATATATATATATTATCACGATAATTTTGTATTGTAAGATGAGATATGTGAGTTGTCTGTGTGTTGTATATATAGATAATGGGTGTGTCTGCATGTCTGTCCATCTGAGCTCATTTTACATTACATGTTACACACACATACATCCTCTTATTTGCATTTTGTTCGCATACGTTCATATAGCATTCTTACTGGCGATCCTGCACATTGGTAAAGTGAAAGTCGTGTTTGTAACATTGCATGCATAAATCACTCTAAAACAGAAACCGTTTATCTAAAAATCAACATTTGAAATGTTGTCATTCCTCCAACCTTTGTTAAATGTTAATTTATCACTCAAAATATTGAACTACCATTTCAGAAATGGTATACATCCAACATTTTGCGTGTTAATTCTCGCATTTACATAAAGGTTGGATGATTGACATTTTAAAAATTGATCTACCATGTCGTTTTTAGAGTATACCATTTTGTGCGTGTGTGTTGTTGTTTCTGCTGTTTCT